>NC_053044.1:53400090-54025090 GCF_003473485.1 Medicago truncatula
GAAAGAGGTGTTCATTATCTTCTTCTCCTTCTCAGTTCCCTAACGAATTGCTACTGCATTTAGGAAACTGAGAATTTTAGAATCCATTCTGATGTCACTTTTGAGTGTGAAAAATGAGAACTTGTTTGTTTTGAAGAGATTCGAACTTGAATTGTATGTTAATGTTGTTGTTTTTTGTTTTTAAAGGTGGGAAGAAAAGAACAAGACAAGGTGAATATTGTGTTGCTTGTTTTGATGCAAATGGAATAACATGCACTTTCTAAACGTTGTCGTTTAATTACATGTAGATATAGCTATAACTCAAATGTTATGGTTAACTTAATTTAAATATTGAAAATATTAACTTGTGTTTTTAAGGCACAAGTTAAGGAATTAAATGTAGAAACTTTTTGTTGGAATTCGTATATTGCATTTAATTTGTTAACTTTTAATTAGTTGAATGCACAAATATTAATGAAATATTTCTATTTTGGGTGCTTAACATGTGCACTTGACTACGATTTTTAATAATAACAATTTTTTTGGATAGATAGACGAAATAGTAAAGTTGTTATAAATTCATATACATAACCGATCAAGGCATTCGACCCAGCAATTTCGACATTTTATCAATTGAGCTAAGACCTATGAACTCAAAAATGACTACGATTTTTAATAATAGCAATTGTTTTGGGTAGATAGACAAAATAGTAAAGCTGTTATAAATTCATACACATAACCGATCAAGGCATTTGACGCAACAATTTTGACATTTTATCAATTGAGCTAAGACCTATGAACTCAAAAATGAAAATTTGAACATGATTTCTCGTGCAAAAAATTGGCCAATGAGGCCACACATTGACCTAAACGATGACATAACATGAAATGATTACTATGACGTATTTGAATTGAAGGTTTAGAAGGGAAAGAGAGGGGATGATTATTGTTCTATTTAAAATTACCAACAATATTAATAAAAAAAAAATAGTATTTGTAATATAAAAACAAAAGGTAATAAAGTCTGCCCCTCCTAAACCGTCTATCCAGTCTATCCAAAGACACTCTTAATATGTCGTCAAGAGAAGCTGCAATGCAAAAAGAAAACCTTGTGTCTTCCCAATCCTCGTAATGATTCCCATTGAGACCACATTTTTCATTCGAGAATGGTCCGAGCAGTGGAAGAAACGATTATGCTTCCATGGTATTTTTTTTTCTTCATAGAATTCATTTTCTCCGCTGGGCATTTTCAGATTTGGACCTCAACTCTCTCCAGTGAATACGGGAGAGGATCTTTTTCCGATTTGAATTGATAGATTCACTATTTACCCACCATAGGAAAATCAGACAATTTGCCCACTATGGTGAAATCGATGTTTTACCAGTCAAATTTTATTCTTCATCATATCATATCATATCATATTTAATTGAAACTTGGAAGAGGTTCACTCAAATTGCGGAAAATAAGCATGAAAATCATTCTCTTTTTTATTTGGGTCAAAAGGACAATGAGTCTCTGAATCATTGGTATGAGTTTTGTCACTCTCAGTGAATATTCAGAACATAGATCTCATTCGAATCCATCTTTTAACTTTATCTGATGATGTCGTTTTTCAACCTTTGAAACACCTGTCTGTGCCATGCCATCTTATGTTTTATAATCTTATCTTATTATATTATTAATTAAACTAATGACGAGTTTCCTTGACTCACCGACATACAATAAACAAAACATTTTATCATAGCTGTTGTAACTTTCTATTTCTTCCATCATCTTAAATATTTTCTAAATTAATAATGATGACATTTATAAAATGTTAAAAACATGTTCAGAGCTAGAATATAGAGTTTGAAAACAAGTTTCACAATATGCATTTGGATGATCTTAGCAAAACAGTTCCACATTATCAATCTATTTTTGCGATTGAACCCAAACCAAAAACAGGGATTAATTTCACTAAGTTATCATTACTCCATATAAGTAACAACACAGTACATTCAAGAGTAAACTTCAACTTCTCAACCCAAAACTAATTAATCCGCCACAAAACCAAAACAACCCCAGTACACAAAAAGTAGTTCATGTAAATTTTTAAAGCTAAAATTTTCTGTGCTGAAATGTCAGTCTATAACAATTGAACAGCACAAATCCAAAAAGTTTAAGACAATATCTCAAGTCCATTGGAATACGACTAGTAATAGTAACCAAGCGCTAAGCCAACTGTTTATTCGGCATCATCATATGAACAAGGAATACAAATTCCTGTATTGATGTAAAGGAGAGCAAGGTTCTTTTACCGCACAGGTTGTTGGTTGTAATGGTTCTTCTCTTTCTTCTTCGCGGCAGCAAGCCTTGCGTTCCTTGCAGCAGCCTCTTGAGCAGCAGCTCTAGCAGCAGCATCCATTTCTTTACTGGATTTTTTCTTCCTCATAGAAGCAACTTTCTTAAGACGCTCTTTCACATCAACAACTGATGAATCCTCCTCTGCATTTTCAACATCAGAACTGTTGGGCTGACCGTTAGACTCTTTCACCTCCTTGGAAGCTTTATCCTTCCTTTTCTTCTTCTTGGCATTCTTGGACTCAGCAGTGATTTCTTTCTTTTCGCCATCTACATCCCCATCAACACCTTTCTTATCCTGAGGTGCACCTGCAAATACAATTTTGCGAATTTATCACATCAACAATAAGTTTCATCAAGTGTCTGCATCTCGATTGACATGCACAAATAATTTATTCTATGAAAAAAATTATAGACGTTAGAATACAACAATTCATAGTCAAATCAGAAAACCTGTCAGCAAAAAAAGATGAAAATGGAGCTAGATCTTTGAGCAAAAGCAGGAAATATCCAAACAGAGAAAGAAAGACCAGAAGTGTAGAACAAATGCATGAGCAACGGCCAATCAATATCCTGAACTCACAAAAATAAACCATAATCCTACAAATAATGTACCATGCAGCTCTGACTAATAAATACCTTGGGATTCATCTTGGCCTTGACCATCATTGTTTTCATTCTGTGTGACTCCAAAATCAGCTAAAAGAGCCTCAAGCTCTTCAAGTTCCTTCTTCTTCCTTTCCTTTTTGGAGAGTTGACGTTCGGCCTCCTTTGGTGCAGCTGGAACTTCAGCATTCTTCTTGACCTCAGGTTCAGGTTTCACAGTGTACTCTGGTTCTGATTCATGATCTTGCTCTTCCTCTACCTCCTCATCACCTTCATCTAAAATATCTTCTTCACTCTCAGATTCCTGTTAAAAATTGCAAAGTAACAAATCTGGAACATCAAAAGATTTTTCAAACCATTCAAGCAATAGCCACACAAAGAAAACACAGATAAATCACTACACACTTTAATCGTTGACATTTAGCGCATGTGATAGACAGTCCAAAGTTTATCATTACTATTCAAAGGAACACTAATTTAACATATATAACAAGCCAACATGCGCATGCATGTAACAAAACCTATTTTTTTATCCCACAGACAAAAACAATGCCTCGTAGAAACACAGTTATCATAAAGATCAGGCATAACCAAAGCAAAGTAAGAACATAAAAAACACATCACACAAAAACATTTTGAAGATTTATCTTAGGATAAAACATGTTGGTAAGTATTTGAAGAGCTTCTGGGAATCTCTTATGAAATACATATACCTTATTTTCAACTTGTGTTCATAAACTCTCAAATTAGCTGTGCTGAACTTCAGTTATTACCTCTTCAATAGAAAACATAATTAGGATGACTAATCAAACTAACCTTAATCTCAATAGTCATCAACAGTACTGGTAATTTACAAATTAAAACTATATAACAATATAAAAATAAGAATGTTCAAACATCATTTTAGCATAAAGCAATTGAATCCAAACAAACAGAAAAATGACATAATCCTTACATAAGCACATAAAGTGAGTAACAGGACAACAATAAAAATAAAAAAAAACATCGAGGAATCAAACAACAACAATTATAATAATTAAAAAATAAAAAAATGAACAAACCTCAAAATGCTCCGGTTTGTCCTCACTGGGCTGAGGGTCAGAAAATTGAGGCGGTGCGGTGGTCAGATAATAATCATCATCGTCGTCATCGACATCAGCCCATGAGGTCGCATTCAACGGTGCCGGAGCCCAAAACGCCTGCGATTCCGATTCCGATTTGGTTGATTTTGAGGAACCCTTATTCTTCTTGTCCTTATCAGATTTCTTCTTCTTCTTCAAAGTATCAAGCGCTGCAAAAACGTTGGTGTTGGAAATTACCAACGAACCCTCATCCCTTCTGCTTCCACCACCAACCATTCTTAACAACGCGATTCAACACCAACAAAAAACCGTTTTCAGTGTTTAATACACTATTAATTTATAACTCAAAATCGAAGCTTTGACGCTTAATTAAGCTCGCAGTTTTATTATTATCTATATCTAAAATGAACAAAAAAAAACGACAAATTCTATTGAGATCGAAATTTGAACCTGATTTTACAATTAAATTATATAAATAAATAAAAAAGGAGATTGAGATCTGGGATTTGGGGGAAATCGAGATTAGGGTTTGGAGAAAATGTAAGAAAAGAGTGAGAGGGCGGAGAATGGGATAGAGAGGTGCGAGAGAGAGGTGTTGTTCTCTTCCCAGCTAGCTAGGGTTATATCACAAGACGGAGAAGATCAGATAACATACTACCTTTTATATGGATTTTTTTCACTGTTTTATTCTCTCTCTCTTTTTTTTTTTAACCCATGTAGTAATTTATCTTTCTTTTTTTAACCCATTTTCTTTATAGATTAGATTTATGGTTATGACTTGGATTCAACAATTATGACTTGGATTCAAGTTCAACTTCATTGCAAATCATCAATAGTTTTGATGTTTTTTTTTGTTTACCTTGTAACAATATCAATATCAATATATGTAGTTATGTTTACTATTTTGTGAGTTATTGAACATATTTTTCACCTTAAAAAGATTTTAGAAAAGAGTATGTAGTTATGTTTACTATTTTGTGAGTTATTGCACATATTTTTCATCTTAAAAAGATTTTAGAAAAGAGTTGAGAAAGAAAGCAAATTAATCATAAATTTTAAAAATAATAGGCTCATATACGTATTGGTATTTTTTTTATTACACTATATGTCATCTACGTTGTCAGGTGAATATACAACTTTAGTTGACATGTAATGTGTTGTCAAATGGATAACATATAAGAGATGTATGACTTATGTATTCGTACTTTGCAATAATTGATCGTCTTGTCAGTTACACCAATGATTACGCACCATTGACTTTAATCTCAAATATGCACCAGTAGCGACAATTACTACTTACACGCGTATTGTTTGCACACAGATATGCACCCCCATACTCTAACATCGTCATCAAATCTAGGAATAATATAATTTTTCCGTAACCCCAATGAGTCGTAACTTACCATAGTAACAACGAAAATTGTCAATATGTTCATATTGAACTTCACGTGCCTCTCCTCATGGTCATAAAACATAGACGACAACTAGAATATTTTGGTTTGTCATTGTATGTATGCACTTTGAGCTCGTTTGTCATCAGCAACAATGGACAAATAATACATTTACGGTAGTGGTACATCTGAAAGCACTGCGTATTTCCCGATGGTTTTCTAAGTGCAAGTATACATTGTTCAAATAATAGTATAAAAAGATTGAACTCAGAGGGACCGGAGTATTATAGCTTCTCATAGTAGCGGTAAACTTGTTTACAACAAAATAAAATAAATCATTTGGTATCACAACCTTTTACAAATCTCTCCTCATCATCGAAGAAATGGAAAAGAGAAGCTTGTTTTTTTGTTATTACGTTTATACCCTTGATAAACACCCCTTTTTCTAATACGATTGCCACAGACTTCAGCATCCGTATGCAACTTCATGTATTGAATTTTTTTCTATATTATTTATGGGAACTTCTATGGTACACTCACAATTTTGAGTGTACCGGTACTCTTATTTCACAAAATATATAAATTAAAGATCACTTTAATGAAATAAAAAGGTATTTGTCAATATTTATATTTTAGAAAACATCATTTCATAAGAAAAACCATCATTTCATTTTTTATAAGGATCATATTACAAAATTTACATTTTGTCATAAAAAAATAATCAATATTCATTGTTATGAGTAATAAAAATTGTTAAAAATTAAATTTTATTTCGTCAAAACTTTTGGTATATAAAATTTAATTATCTTAGTTGTCAATGATAGAAAATAATTATTTTTCTTCAAAAAAACAACTCATTTATTATTAATTTTACGACTTGATGTGCCGATACATCCAAATTTATTAGGTGTACCATAGAATTTGCCATTATTTATATGTGCATGTAACTTCAATTTAAAGAAATCACACAGATGCTAGTTTGTATAAAATCTAACATATATTAAAAGATACTAATACAATCTAAAATACATTACTAAATAAATGTATTAATAAAATTGAAAATAGTTTAATTGCATGAATTATTCCTTTTTTAAATTGTATTGGTAATAAACAATAACAGTTTTTGATAAAAAATAAAAGGTTTAATTACACTTTTGGTCCTACCATTTTGACCAACTCACGAAAATGGTCCTATCTTTTTTAAATCGAACAAAATCGTCCTTAAACTATATGTTTTTTGCAATTTTAGTCCTATCTCCCTATTTCCAACTCCATAAACGCACATAAATAACAGTTTTAGTCCAACCACATATGCTCAACCATGAAATAAACAAAGAATAAAACATGTGGGTACAAGGAATCTACTTTATTTAGCACACTAACCTAATTTCCGAGACATGTTACATACTTGAAACATGTCTTAGAAATTAGGGTTTTTCTTGGTTTGTGTGTTGAACAAAGTAAATTCATTGTACCCACAAGATATATTCCTTGTTTATTTCATGGTTGAGCATAGGTGGTTGGACTAAAACTGTCATTTATGTGCGTTTCTGGAGTTGAAAATAGGGAGATATGACTAAAACTGCAAAAAACATGTAGTTTAATGACGATTTTGTTCGATTTAAAAGAGGTAAGACCAATTTCGTGAGTTGGTCAAAATGCAAGGACCAAAAATGTAATTAAGCCAAAATAAAATTTAAACAATACACAATTGTATTAATTTTAAGTTCCAGGATGCTTTTGTCTTTTAAAAAATAATTACACTTCTTTCTCTTCTATTTCTCTTATATCAAACAACTCATCAAATCTACTCTATTTCTCATCTATTTCTCTCATCTTATACTCTCTCTCACCAATTTCTCTCTTCACACTTCTTCTTACAACCAAAAACACACTCTAAGGCTTTGCTTGGATGTCCAAAGGAAAGAAAATAGAAGGATTGAAAGTGAATAGAAAGGGAAAGGAATGTGAGATGATTGTTTGGTTGTTTGGTATAAGTGAAAGTGAAAAGAAAGTGAGATGAAAGAATTAGATATATTTTAGTAAATGACATAGATGTCCCTACATTTGAATAAAATGTTAATTTAAAATATCTATACTAATATAAATACATGCATATATCTATAGAATATTTTAAAATAAAATATTAGTGTATTGGTTATTTATTAATTAAATTATTGATTTAACATGGTTGTTAAATATTTGTTTCAAGTTGCTGGTATAATACTATTGCAAAATTGTAAATAACTCATGCACTTCTTCCAAAGCAAGGGCATAACTGTCCATTTGAAACATTGAATATTCTCTTCATGCTTTCTTCTCAAATTTGAACGGAAAGTTTTCCTGCTGCAGGACCCATCAAAATTTATCATTTCTCACTCTTTCTTTGGTGTTCCAAAACATGGAAGCACACTTCCCTATAAACTTTCCATCCTACCCAGCTTCTTTCCTTACTCTTTCGGTGGTTCCAAACACAGCCTAAATATGGATTTTTTCTTTCGGTTTGTCATACGAGGAATGTTAGGGTCACATCCTTTAACGCACTCTTCCAACACACTCCAATTATAATTTGCCACATCATCTACTTGGTTTTATTATTTTACCTATAAACCGGTTGTAAAGGTTGAGAAAATATTTGTACAAAGAAAAAAAAAGTTGAGAAAATACATCTTCTTTTGGAAATTATCTGCACTGTTCGCACACAAAAAACTGCAACGCTCATGGCTGTCCCAATTTCCATCGTTTCTTCCAATCTTTCTCACACACAGTTCATGCCTCCTCTGTTTCTGTCAAGCTCTTATGGTCGATTTCGTAAGCATTATAGATGTTATCGTTGATTTCAAAGAACCCATTTACAGTCCTTATCAAATTGAAAGAAAATATTCAAACTTTAATGGGAACCTTTTAACGAGGTTTAATTTGTCATATTTTATTCATCTCTCACCTTCAATTAAAACATGACAGTAATAAACATTAGAACGAAAATAAAGATATTCAAACATGTTTGAATTGAAAAAAATATTGTAGAAAGATTGTTGAAATTGAACTCAAAAAGTGGGGAAGTGAATTTTTCCAAAAAGTAAATAGCAAAGAATGATTGTTTTGGATGTAATTTTTTTACAGGTCCCCTTCATAAATCCTTGAATTTGGAAGAGATGATGGTGGTAGGTTAAAGTGCACGGGAAGCTGAAAAGCTATTTTTTTTTAAGTTAAAATCAACAAACAAATAAATAGTGAAACCCGTAGCAAGTTATTAGTGGATGAGGTGTTGAACTATAATTGGAGTGTGTTAGAGGGTCTGGTATTAGCATTTCTCTTGTCCTATATATGTTGAAGGTACCTAGTTGAATATTCTTGCTCCACAAACACTAATAATATATTCTCCCAAACAAAGGTACCTATTAAGTACTAATGTTTAAAGAGTCAAATATCCACTGTTAGAGATGGTCTTAAGATACAAGTTAGCATGATCTTATATTTTATTTTATATTTATATATGTTTCTCTTTTCACATATTATCTTCATCTTTCTCTCTTTACAAGTTTTTCTCTCAACCAATCAAAGCATAAGAGTAAATAATTGATGTATTGTTAACCGATGGATTGAGAAGTTTCATTGGATCACATACAAAATTTGTATAGTGAAAATTTTACCCTCTATTTTCTAGTTACTTTGCATTCCCTCCATCATAGCCACATTGCAGTTGAATGTCCCGGAGCTTCATGAATTTGTGAGATATTGATTTTTGAAGGATGTTAGAAGACACAATTTAAAAAGCGAAAGAGGATGAATCTATATGCGAATTAAAAAATTTATAGGGGTCAATTTAAAATATGGAGACCACCTTGCAATATTTGAATAAATTAAAAGATCAATTTAACATTTACATTATAGAGCAAAGAAGGAATTTCAATTTTTTAGTGTTTAGATCTCATTTAAAATTTCTTATATTAAGCGATAAAATACTTCATAAATTTTTGTCATTTTAAAATTTCTTCAAATTAATCATCCAAATAATACATTTCCTCAAAATATTTCATAATACAAACACACTCTATAATATATGCTAATTATCCACACAACGCCATATGCGTGACCAATGAATGAGGATGATTACATCAAATCCTTCAGTAAAGGGGAGCCATCGTTCTCCTCACTTCACCTCCTATTGCCTCTCTATCTTTCATGTGCAACACCGTTTATTTTTATTCGTATCTTCTAACCACACCCCCACCTTATCTATCCTAAGTTGTTTCAAAATATTTTGCCTCTATTCTTTACAACTTTTAAATATCCACGTTCAAAATCAGACATACATACAAAAAATTAAATTAAATTTGCACTTTGCATTCTATCACGTGCCAATCTCAAATGGATGAAGTGAATTATTGCAAATACATACGGTGTAGATAATCAACCATTCGATATTAAATATCAAATTAGAACAACTTGATAAATCTGTAAGAGTTTGTTTCACTTTGTGGTGAAGACAAATTTAATGTTTATTGTCATTTAATAAATTTGTCTTCACCACAAAGCATTACAAAATCAAAGAGAATATCTTGATTAACTATCAATTGTAGGCTGTAGTCGTCGCATATCTGCCTTCTCATTTCAAAATTATAGAATAGAATGTCGAGGTGGAAAACTTATATCTAAAAGGGTGAAGGTACTTCTTAAATCCATTTTGGTTTACTGTACAAGTACTTTTTTAATTTCTTCTCAAATGATGAAGATTTTTTTTGGGTGATGATCAAGTGGTCACGGGAAGAGAAGAATAGATTGGATGTTGTGGGGACAAATTCTCAATCAGTATTATAGCAACGACAGGAATCAAGGATGGCATAGTTTGTCTCACCTGGATACTATGATTTCTGGACACTTCTTTATAGCTATATTTTCCTATAGTGAATTTTTTGGATCAAGATGTGGGACACACAATTCAATCTATTCATGTAGCATTTGAAGTTGGTATATATTGGGGGTGGCTCAAAAATGTCCATTTGAGATCAAGCATGGCTTCAGGCACCCTGATCATTTGAGATCGATGGGACCAAAACAACTGCTATTACTACTATTGAACCCAAAATAATAACAGTTAAATAAATTAGATCGATTTCACAAACTACACATTAGTCCATAGAAGCAACACAACACATTCAAGAGTGAACTTCAACTACTCTCATGGGATGTAATTGATCATACACGACATAAGAACCCCGGTGTACAATAACATAGTTCATGTAATTTTAAAAGATAAAAATCTGTGCCAAAATGTCATTGTCTATAACAATTAAACAACACTAACCCAAAAAAAGCATAAGACAATATATATCAAGTCTATTGGAGTACGACTAGAGTCACCAGAGCCTAAAGCCAACAATTTATTCGACATCATAATATAAACAAGAAATACAAATTCCTGTATTGATGTAAAGGAGAGCAAGGTTCTTTTACCGCACTGGTTGTTGATTATAATGGTTCTTCTCCTTTTTCTTTGATGCAGCAAGCCTTGCATTCCTAGCAGCAGCTTCTTGAGCAGCAGCTCTAGCTGCAGCATCCATTTCTTTACTCGATTTCTTCTTCTTCATAGAAGCAACTTTCTTGAGACGTTCTTTCACGTCAACAACGGAAAGATCCTCCTCCGAATTTTCGGTGCCTGTAGCCATATCAGGCCCATTGTTTGTTTCTGAGCTATTCGGATGGCCGTTAGCTTCTTTCACCTCCTTGGAAGCTTTATCCTTCTTTTTCTTCTTCTTGGCATTCTTGGACTCGGGAGCAATTTCTTTCTTTTCGCCATCAACATCCCCTTCAACACCTTTCTTATCCTGAGGTACTCCTGCTAATACAATTTTGCAATTTGAACAAATCAACAACAATAATCTGCCTCAAGTGATTGTACTACATATGTATGGAAATTTTATTTCTCTTCAATAAAAGATTATTAAAAAACTCTATATCACAATTCCTAGTTTAATAAAAAAACCAGCTAGTGCAAAAAGAGGGGTAAATCTGTGAGCAAAAGCAGGAAATTTTCCAACCGAAAAATGCCAATAGTGTAGAGCAAAGGTACGAGTGATGGCCAAACAATAACATGAAATCACGCAAAAATAAAGAACAATCCTGCAAATAATGTACCATAGAGCACCAAATAACTACCTTGCGACTCATCTTGAGATTGACCATCATTACTTTCTTTCTGAGTGACTCCAAAATCAGCTAAAAGAGCCTCAAGCTCTTCAAGTTCCTTTTTCTTCCTTTCCTTTTTGGAGAGTTGTCGCTCTGCCTCCTTTGGCATCACAGGAACTTCAGCGTGCTTCTTAACCTCAGGTTCAGTCTTCACAGCATGCTCTGGTTCTGGCTCATGGTCTTGCTCTTCCTCCTCTTCATCACCGTCATCTAAAATATCTTCCTCGCTCTCAGTATCCTGTTAAAACTGAAACGTATCAAATCTGGAACAACATAGGAATTTACTAACCATTCAACCAATAGGCACACCAAGCAAAAAGGGGTAAATCACTATAAACTTATCTTGCAAACTGATAAAACAGCTATCTAAATACAAGAAAATAGGACTGAACAATGATAGAACACTAATTTGAACAGAAATAGGATTATCATACCAAATACCGAATTACAGAAAATACAGCAATACAACAATCGTTATCCCACATATTAGTTATCCTACTACAGAAATTACAGTAACACACTTGCTGTTCCAGAGACTGTTTCCTACAGATGGTATTCTCTGTCCAACATACAGAATAACAACCACCCTCACTATTATTCCTTTCTGACATGCATACTGCACAAGTTATCCAACATAACTGCCATTGAACTTCCTAATAACGGCTGCCTATTACACAATTCTGCTATTACTTCCTAACATAAATATCATAAGACAGATACTGCTATTGTAACATTGTTTGCTATGCTGTCTGCCTGGTTCCATCACTTACAAATATCCCACACAAAAATCATGTGACAGACATTCCTAAGTTACTATTACCATTCAAAGGATCTTTAATCTGCTAATATATGGTCTTAAAAAAACGAAACAACAAATAGAAAGAAACCAGCTATTCTTTACAAGACTACACTCATGTAAAACAAAACATTACTAGCATCACCAAATATAGGTTTTATAACAAAAATAGGCATAACCAAGTATGCACAATAGGATAAAACATGTAAAATAGAAGAAATGTTTGGATGAGTTGCTTTGGATTTATTTCATGGCAACAACATAAGCACTTCTGCATTTGTATTTGACGAGCTTATTAAAGTATATTATGATAGAGCCATGCTATGCGGTACGAACCGCAACCGACGAAGTTTGACGACAGTTTGTATACACTTACCATACAAGGGTGGTGTGGGAAAATAGGGAATAAATGGAGGACATAAATGTAATAACAGCTTTAAATCAGTGCATTTTGTCGCTTTTCGATGGGGTTCCTGTCGTAACTATGTAATAACAGCTTTTGTCGCTTTCGATGGTGTTCCGGTCATAACTTTTTTGAATTTCCCATTATGATATGATGTAACTATATGTTGGTTTCAACTTAATTTCATAAACTCCCAGATTAGTCTATATAAACAGCTTATACATATGCAGAATTTTATCTCATTCACTTCTCAATTATAAAATAAAATAAAATAAAATGCATAAACACTTAATATGAGTGATTACAATATAATATCTGCAGTACCAACAAAAAAAAAAAGGGACAGCTATATGATTCATATGAAACCAATACACAAAGAATATGTCAATACAAAAACAATGTTCAAAATGATTTCAGCCACTAATATCCTGATTCCACCATGTTTCCTGACACAATAAAGCAATTGAATCCAAACAAACAGAAAGGTGTAAATAAACAATAATTAAATAGATTAAAAAAAAATGAGCAAACCTCAAAATGCTCCGGTTTGTCCTCACTGGGTTGAGGATCAGAAAATTGAGGCGGTGCGGTGGTCAAATAATAATCATCATCGTCGTCATCGACATCAGCCCATGAGGTCGCATTCAACGGTGCCGGAGCCCAAAACGCCTGCGATTCCGATTCCGATTTGGTTGATTTGGAGGAACCCTTATTCTTCTTGTCCTTATCAGATTTCTTCTTCTTCTTCAAAGTATCAAGCGCTGCAAAAACGTTGGTGTTGGAAATTACCAACGAACCCTCATCCCTTCTGCTTCCACCACCAACCATTGTTAATCACAAATTCACCACCAAAGAAAATCGATTTTAGTGTTTAATTACAGTACTAATATTCAAAGTTTAACGCTTAACCTCGCCGATTAATTGTCGGTTCAAAAACGCGAAACGATTATTATAATATAAAATAAAATGAAAAATAATCTACCCTGTTGTATGATTTAATTTAATAAATTTGAGATCTGGTATAATAGGAAGACAGAAAAATTGAGATTAGGGTTTGGATATAAACAGAGGAGGTGAGAATGTAAAAGATTGTTTGTTGAAAGGTAGGGTTGTATCAAAACACAGAAAAGGATAACGAAACGAAAGACGCTGCTTCGGCACACAGCTTGCTTTTATAGGGCGATTCATTTTTTGTTCATTTTTTTTTATTTACTTCTAATGTTTTTTTTTTTTTTTGTTAGAAATACTTCCTCCAATAATAGTTGTTTTTATTTTTAATTCCCTCTCATGAGTATAGCTTCAGGTTGTTTCGAATCCAGCCGAACCCCAACCACTATAAAAAAAAAAATTGTTTTTATTTTTTTTGATATCCGAGTTCAAGCCCAGACATTGTATATAGGGAAATGATAATTGGTACAGATGTTTTGACAAGAATAATCACGAACGTGGGCAAAAAAGCCAATTCCACTCGTTGTACTTTCTCTGTCCAGAGGAAAGAAAATTAAATTAAATAAATAATAAAAAAACCTTTAATAGAAATGATACCCTTCAGTCTTCACAAAAACAAAACCACGTTAACCACTTCCACCGCAATTGTTTCCTCTTTCCCACGAAACAAAGACTCTGGTTGATATTCAACTTCTATTGTTGTGAAATAGTGTCGTCATCGATTTCTCGTTTTCATGCTCTTGCCTCTGTAAATCAGATTTCATATGCATCCTCACATAACTCTGTTTCTGCTTATCATCACAACTTCCATTGATTCATAGCACTAAAGCAGAGTATTTCAGTTTTAATTTACTTACAAGTAAGTATTTGTGTATTTGTTGTTTTTATATATCATTAGCAGGAATTTTGAGCCGATTGATTGATTTTTCATTTACTTAACTGCGTTAGTCAATTAATATAGGTTTTTTTTTTAATTTGTTGTATTAGTGCAAGAAGGATTTGAGTCCTGTGATGAATTGGAAACTTATGATTGTTTAGAAGCAAATGGTACTTATGAAGAAGAAACACCTTGTGATGGGATGTCATTCGGATATGAAAAGGAAATTACTGAGTATTACAAGAATTATGCTGAACGGGTGGGTTTTGGAGTTAAAAAAATAAGTTCAAAAAAAGGAGATGAAGGGAAAATGTATTTTACTTTAGCATGTAATCGAGCTAGAAAGTATGTGAGTCGCTCAAAGAATCTGTTAAAGCCAAATCCTGTAACTCAAACACAGTGTAAGGCTAGATTGAATGCGTGTATTTATTTAGACGGAACAACTAAAATTAAAAGTGTATTTTTTTTAGCATAATCATGATCTAAGTCCAGGGAAAGCACGATATTTTAGATCGAACAAGAATATGGGGGCTCAAATGAAGAGGAGGTTAGAACTCAATGATGAAGCTGGGATTAATGTAAGCAGAAATTTTCAATCTCTAGTCGTTGAAGCAAATGGGTATAAGAATCTCACATTTGGAGAAAAAGACTGCAGGAACTACATAGACAAAGTAAGAAGACTACGACTTGGGACAAGAGATGCTGAAGCAATACAAAAATATTTTGTTAGGATGCAAAAGCAAAACAGTCAATTTTATTATGTCATGAATGTGGATGATGAAAGTCGATTACGAAATGTGTTTTGGGCAGATGCAAGATGTAGGGTTGCATATGAATATTTTGGTGAAGTCATAACTTTCGACACCACTTATTTAACAAATAAATATGACATGCCTTTTGTTCCTTTTGTTGGCGTAAATCATCACGGTCAGTCTATGTTGTTGGGTTGTGCTCTGTTGTCAAATGAGGATACTGAAACTTTTACTTGGTTGTTTAAGACATGGTTAGAATGTATGCATGGACGTTCTCCAAATGCCATAACTACTGATCAAGACAGAGCAATGAAGAATGCAATTGAGATTGTCTTTCCGAAAGCTCGTCATCGATGGTGCTTATGACATATAATGAAAAAGATTTCAGAAAAGTTTGGTAGTCACTCTGACTACGAGTCTATCAAAACACTTTTGCATGATATTGTATATGATTCTTTTAGCAAAAGTGATTTTATGACGAGGTGGGAAAATATGATTGAGTTTTACAAACTACAGGATAATGAATGGCTGAAAGGGTTATTTGTTGAGCGACATCGTTGGGTCCCTGCATATGTAAGGGACACATTTTGGGCTGGAATGTCAACTACACAACGAAGTGAAAGTATGAACTCTTTTTTTGATGGATATGTAAGCTCAAAGACAACATTGAAGCAATCTGTTGAGCAATATGATAATGCATTGAAAGATAAGATTGAAAAGGAAAACATTGCTGACTTTCGTTCTTTTAATACAGTTATTTCTTGTATTAGTCACTTTGGCTTTGAGTTCCAATTCCAAAAAGCATTTACCAATGCAAAGTTTCAGGAATTCCAATTGGAAATAGCTTCTATGATGTACTGTCATGCATGTTTCAACAGATTGGAGGGTTTGGATTCAATATTTTTTGTTACATAGAGTAAGAAAGTATATGACCAGATGAAAGATATTGTGTTCATGGTGTTCTTCAATGAAAAAGACTTTATGTTAAAATGCACCTGCTGCTTGTTTGAATTTAAAGGCATTTTATGTAGGCACATCCTTCGTGTGCTTAAGCTCATTGGGAAAACAGATTTCGTGTCATCTAATTATATTTTGGCACGGTGGAGGAAGGATATAAAGTGGAGGTATACACTTATTAAATGTGGTTTTGATAATTTGGTTGGAAAAACTGAATTGCAACGTGCAGGTAAAGCTTGTGATGCCTTTTATGAATTTGCTTCAACGAGGATAAATAGTGAAGATGATTTAGTGAAAGTGATGAACTTAATTCAAAACATGAAAATTGAGTTACCATGTAATGAAACATCTCCTAGAATTGTAGAAGAAGATTGTTCAGCTCAAAACCAAGCTACCATTCTTGATCCTAAACTAGCTCGAAGTAAAGGGCGTCCTCCTTCAAAAAGGAAGACTTCTATAGTTGATCAGATTGTGAAGAAGAAGCTTGCACAAAAGAAAAGTATAAAAAACAACCAAAATAGTAAAAATATTCGAGTTCAAGAAGAGGTGAGTATGAAATTTATAGCAATTTATTGATATTGTAGGTATAATAGTTGAGATGTCTAATTTAAGAATTTTTATGGCAGGGCCAATGTTCATCTAGAGGTCAAGAAATTGAACACGAAGTGTTTTACAGTTCTCAACTTGGTGATAGAATTGGAACACAAGAGAGCATTCAAGTAAACAAAGCATATACTAGTCATGCAAATCAGGTGCAAATATAAGATTCATCTAATTATATATTACTATTTATGTAGTTGAACATAGTAGTGTGTGTGTGTGTCTAATTATAGTTTTTTCTACGACAGAGACTAAGATTGCATGTAGTTCAAAGTACTTCAAATGAAGAGATTATTAGGTATCAAATTATTGATGGGACTGGGTCACAAGACAATATTCATGTAAACATGATTTCTTACTTTCATTTAATTAAAAATGATTGGCTTTTTGTTATTTGAAATATTCAATATGATATTGCATACTAGTTATTTATGTTTTTGCATGTTAATATCTATAACAGGAGCATAACTATGTTTGTAGTAGTGAAAATGGTAGTGTGAATACTTTAGCTCCCTTCAATCCAAATCAAGAACATTTTGGTCAAGTAAACAAGGTGTAAATATAGATTTTGGTGTTGTTTTGTTTTTATTTGAACATTTTTATAATGAACATAAATGGTTAATTATATATTCTTTGCAGGCTCCTTATTACTCTCAGGTCACAAACTATAATGCTACTTGTTCTGATTTGTTGCAGGTATTGGTTTGAAGTCTTCTTATTGTATGAAAATACAATCTGTTGGTTTTTTATTGTGTGGGAATAGAAGCAAATTTTAATACAAAAAACACTAATCCCTTTGTCTCTTTCTGTAGGAACAACACCACATGATCAACACAATAATCTTAGAGACGCAAGTTGAATGATCCAGCCATCAAAAGACATGAATAAGACACAACTTTTGGATTTTTTTTAGCTTTATTTTGTGCTAGAACTTGGATATTTTGATTTGTAAGGATTATAATGTTGCTGAAAGTAATATTACTTAAAGAATTTTCTGTCGCATTTTTTTGCTTGGTTGGGCTTGTTTTGTTTTGCTGTTATGACAGCTGGGGTTCTGCTATATCGGTCCCTGTTGTAATTGTTTTCTGGTGTCCGAGTTTTAGTTGTGCTTCGCCCGCGCTCGTTTTTAATAAATTTGCTGATTCTAAAAAAAATTAAAGAATTTAAAGCTTGAAATACATAAAATGATGTGTATGCAATTTTCATTCGATGAAATGTATAACATAGATTTGAGTAATATTACATTACATGGATAGTCTTAATATTAGAGACTTCTTTCATGGTCACATAGACTTTCTAAAGATCAAAAGGTTCCCTAACTAGAAGAATGATTGAGACAATACAATTGCTTTTGAACCAATTCAACATAATCTCATAGCTTAAGCGCAAGTAGCAGTGGCACGAGCATGTCCACCAAAATTTGTGTAGATATCAGCCACATACATCAAAGATTGCAAAATCTAGCTCCAAAACTTAAGTAGCAACATTTTATTTGATATGGAGCTTTTCCATTTGCATATCATTTCTTTGTGCATCAGCTCAAAACTAGTTGGCAGCATAGGCCAGCAGTGCTTGCACTCATTCCTTACCACACTCGTTGTTTTAGCAGATCCCATCAGTACCAGAAGCTGACCATAATCAATATCCTGTAATGAAAAACGTATTTAGAGGAAAACAGAAGCATATTTGATAAAATTCAGAACAACAAGGCACACTAAAATTCTTACAAAACAAACAGAAGATAAAAAAAAATTCGTAAAAATACGATACACAATTTAACAGGAAATAGAACCCACAGCACAACAGTAGCAACATGCCTACCAACACCATAACATAACCAACAAAACGTCGGCCAATTGACACCACCATGCGTTACCTCATCAAACAATTACTCGAGCACCAATATCATTTGTAATACATACAAGCCAGTTGGAGAATATCCAATCATAAACCTGTTTGTTGACCTCGACGACAATGGTGCGTTTGGTGACAAGGTATTAGAGATATGAATCCAAGCTTGAACAAACACCAATAACAAGTAACCATTGCACCAATATGTGACAGAAGCAATAAGCAGTATTGCACCATGTAACAAATCTATTTATATCTTTCAGAATTCTACAATTAAGAAAGATGATGCACCGTGTAACCATTGCTGGAAAAACTGAACTCAAAAGTTGTATGTTTTCTGTGAGGACTTTCCACAAACACCTGGCACAATAGCCACAATTTGAAATTTCAACACAATTCTGTTTCTGAAACAGAATACGTGGTATATCAACGATGCAGAGATATGGGGTATACATATGTGCACAATTTGTTAACATACCTGATTCACAAAGGCGAGAGCACGGAAAGATAAGACGACGACGATTCACAAAGGCAAGAGCACGAAAACGAGAAGACGACGACGTCGCTAGTTCACTAGTTCACAACTAATGAGAGTGAATTCCAATCAGAGTTTTGATTCGCGGGAAAGGAGAAACAATTGCAGCGGGAGTGAGTGGCGAACGTGGGTTTCGTTTCTATCAAGGGTGGGTTCCTATGAATGAGAGTTTTTTTTTCTTAATTAAAAAAAAAAATCAGAAACTGAAGCGCGTGCAAAATAGCTGCAACCACACGTCCGTGAAATTTCGTGATCAATTGTCCGTACTGAATAACACTTCTCTTGTATATATTATACATTGTCCTTAAGTTAAGTTCACAGGCACACATTAATAGTCGTTTAATATGTGTTCATAAATTTTAGAGTAAATAGTCAATTATCCCCCTGAAATTGTAACTTTCGTTAAAAAACCCCCTGAATTTTGCAAAACGTCAAAACCCCCTCTAAAATTGTCAAGCGTCTGTCAATTACTCCCCCTCTGTTAATTTCCTCCATCCAACATGCTGATGTGGCCGTTAACTGCCACGTGGCACTGGCACTGACACATGGTCAGAAAAGTCATGCCACATCATAGGGGGGGTAATTGACTATATATATATATATATATATATATATATATATATATTTAAAAAAAATATGATTAAGGCTAAATAAGCTTTTGCGTCATTTTTGTGCAAACAAGGCTGTCGCGTCATTAGTGAGTCACTAATTCAAATAAGCTAATCAAATAAGCTTTTGGCATGACTCACTAATTAGTGAAAAGCTATTTGATTAGCTTTTGTCGCGTCATTTTTCGGAGATCAAGGCTATTTGATTAGTTTTTGAATCACTAATTTATTTCACGGCTGAACATTTAATTTTTAAGAAAAAGGGAAAAAAAGTTCAAACTACCCCATTTTGAAAAGATTTAGGGTTCGGGGGTTAGTTACATAAAGGGAAGGTATCAGCACCCTTTATGTCCGTAGTACTCTACGGGAACCTCTTGATTTTATTTAATTTAATGTGCTATAAACTTGCTTGCTTTTGAAAAAGAAGTTAATGTGATGATTAAAAGAAAAAGAAAGTGAGACCTAATTTATCTACATTTTATATTGTTTGAAAGGACATGGTCCTCTGCCTATGTACCCGTGAGGGATCAAAACCTTGTAGTTCGGAGTAGAAAATGAAGTTTGATTTGTTGAGTGTTTTTTATTAGTTTTGAAAAAGGTTTTAAAATGAAAAGTCAAGTGGCAAATAAGAGTTTGTTTGTGTTTTTTAATATTAAAGAAAATGGACTCATGATAAAATTAAATTGATTAATGTTTGATTAAAGAAATAAAATAAAAAAGACGGTCACTTGATTTAGGATCAAGGTTTGTTTATGAAAACATTTTTTGTGATTTTTGTTATTTGCATGTTTTTGTGGTTTTTGAATATTGGACTAAAATTAAACTAACGGAGCATAAAAATAAAAACGTAGGTACTTCATGGTGACGTTGGATCACCACAAAGACCTTTAACCTAAATTATAAAGCATAAAAATAAGGCATACCCACACACACGCACACATGCATGATTTACATTAAGCCTATTATACATTCTAAGGTATGCGGAAAATAAAGGACAAAATAAATAAATTATTTACATTAAAGTCTAGTTTACATTCTAATATCCTTGCTATGAAAATAAAATAAATGGCGTAAATAACTACATGAAAATAGTAAATCTAATCCTAAAATATTCACCAACTTATCTTGCCTACAACTCTAACCCTAACGACAATAGTGTTCGAATTAAACTACTTGGAAGACTACTAATAGTTAAATTAAGAGATCACAATGACTAATCAAACCCACAACTCTTACCCTAACAACAAAAATCTTATATGGAAAGTAAAGTACTTGGATAAATGTTAATTGATTAATCAAGATATTCACTACGTGATTTGTATTTTATTTATTTTATCGTTATTATTAAAAAAATTAATTTATAAGTTTAATATAGATAACAAATTACAACTATTTTTTAAACACATTGAAATGAAAATAACATAATACTATATTAATTAAATAAACTCAAGAATAAAAATATAAAAAAAATTCTTAAAAATACAAAAACTCAAACTTGATAATGAGTAAATGTTTTGTTTATTTTTATGTTCATTTAGCTTAACCCATTCAACAATAATGTACACATTTTGGTCACCAAAATAACCAAAACTTGACATTTTTTTTATTTATTCAATATTTAATCTATATTGAATAAACCTAACATGTTATATTTTGCTTATAATAGTGATTAAACTGTCTATTTATTACCAAATTTATTCATATTCTAAATTTTTGATGAAAATAAAAAAGTCAATTACTAAATTTTGTCCAATTATCAAAATTTCCGAAAAAAATTCTAATTACAAAATTTTTATCCAATTATTAAATATTCTAAGTTTTCGAAAAAAAAAATCCAATTCTCTAAATTTTCTCAATTTACTTCAACAACTTATATTAAATTTTTATTCTTTTTCGATTTAATGTATCTTTAATTTATAATTATTATTTATTGTATATTTAATTTATAAATATGATTTAGTATATTTAATTTATATCATGATTTACGGAAAGGGAGTTCATTTGGTATATTTAATTTATATTATTCTAAATTTTTATTCTTGAACGTTTTCTTAATTCTCTTATTATTCTTTTTATTCTTATGGGCCTCATTTTTTACTACAACATAAGCATCAGGTGGGACCCACGTTTTGAATACTTAAGCCCAATCCAAACATTTGCAAAAAAACCCATTAAAATATTCCGGTTTATTCTCCAGGTGGGACCCGCGTGTACTGTTCCAACAAAGCATCAGCAGGTCACCCATGTCTTTATCTCTCCGGATCTCAACCGTCGGCATTAAAATAATAATAAATAAACGGTCTAGATTTAATTTAGGAACAATTTTGCACAACTTGTGCATGGTGCACAAATTCTTTTTTTGTGCATACCAAATGCCACCAAGATTATCCCCTACGAAGAAGGATGGAGACATTTGTTTTTCAATGCATGTGTCATACCCTAATTTTTGACCTAAGGCCCCACTGACACGTGTCACTTGACCCTGATCGAACTTTAACATTTCAAGAAAAATTCGGCAGAGAGGTATTTTAAAATACATCATCTTTGTACCAATTCCGGCCATCTTCTCACTTTATTTATTGTTAGTCTTTTTATTTCTTGGTTTCCATCTTTTTATATTTTATTTAGTCTTGATTTTATTTTATCTTTTTTTATTTTTTAGTTCAAATCACTTCTACTAGTTTTTTTTTATAACCTTTTTTTAATATGTACAAAAATATGTCCATGAGGTCCAAAGTTGTTTTAAGCAGCGCCTCAATTACAGGCTTCAAGCTCAAAGTCAGATCTTTCCTTTCTCAACACCAAACGCGTACCACACCATCATGCCATTCAAGCTGTTCAATTCACCATTCAATTCCAATTCAAAGCTCATTAAACTGTTTCTTATTTCATCAACCTCAGATTCTTTAAAAAGAGGCCGATTTCACACTAACAAGGGGGCCGAAATTCATAGAGCGAGAGAACCAAAAGTTCTTCAAATGTTTCTTGGGATTATCTAATGATTGGTTTGAGAGAAGTGATGAGAGAGTATAGGAGTTAGAAATTAAGAGTGTTGTGATTTGACTTTGAGTTTGAGATGAGAACATGAAAATGGAGATTGGAGAAACTAGGGTTTGAGACTTTAATTTGGTACTGAACGTGTGTTGGTGGTGGAAACGGCGCAATAACAGTAAAATTATATATATACTAAGGTTATTTTATGTCCATATGTGGTCGGGTTCGGCTAGAGGTTTGAGTTTTATTAAAATTGGGCTCCACCGTATATACCCACATGGACCTTAATATGTTCACCCGTGGACCCGCTCCAACCGTATGTATCCGACTGTAGCCCAAATCATGCCTTCGGTTTCTACAGGTTCGGTCAAGTATGGTTGTTGTACTAAACCTTAGGAGGGTTTTTACCTTGATGAACTAATTGAAGGAGACACAGAATTCACGATCCATGAATGAACAAGGTTGTTGCATCGGTTCCAATGGCGGAATAAGGGATCAAAATCATCAACGATTGGATTAATAGTTCCATCAACGAATTCATACTTCATTTTGCCTCCCAATGCTCTACGCATTGATTGTAACGCCCCAATTTTATTTATTTATTATTGGTTGATTTAAAGTCTTTTTATATATGATTTTATATTATCATGTTGATTAAGTGGTGTGTAGCTATTTATTAAGTAGTGTTATTTTATTATTTTATTAGAATAAGTCTTGATAATATAATAAGATTTGAAAATAAAATAATATTGAGATGAGGGGCTGTTTTGAGAATTTAGAGACTTTAGTGGAATAAGTGGAAATAAGATAAAGAGGGTTGATGAAATAAATAGGAGAAAATATGTCAGAATAGTTGGCATGTGAAACAAGTTGCTTTGGAGAAAAGAGAGAAAACCAGAGAAGAGAAGAACCAAGAGGAAAGGCTGCTGATCCATTTTGATTAAGGTAAGAGTGGGACTAACCTTCACTAATTCTAAGTGTATGATTCTGAAAATTGAATTTAACAGGTTGTAGCTTGTAGTTTTGAGAATTTGGGAATTAGGTTTATAAGTTGTAATTGGTTGATTTAATAGTAGCTAATTCATTGAATTAATGTAAGGGGGGGTTTTATTCATCATAAGGGTTGTGTACTCGTGTGGGTAGTGAAAGGTTGTTAATTTTCATCGTTTTCTTAGTCTTTGATGAATCTATGATTAAATTTGTGTTCCTATGTTGTTGTGATTATATGTTTAATTGTCGTTTCTGAATTGTGATGTTTCATGTTGAATTTGTGATTGATATTTAGGTAATTTTCTAAATTGTATATGAACAGTATTAGAATCGCTGCCATGATCTAGGAATCCGAGTGTGTTTTCGATAATTGCTACAAAAATATATTTTGATTTAGTTTTTATTTCTTTTTGTATTTTTGTTTATAAGCCGTGATTCCTTATTCCTCATCGGTCCATGAACTGAAGTTGTGTATGTATTATTCTTTCTAATTATTGACATGATACATGTTTAATTCTTGTCTTATTTGAATTGGAAGTAACAAGATCATTGATCCAGCATATCTTGATTTCATGCGTTACTACATTCCTTTAGTGCTAAGAGGTTTAAGATTCCCACTATATGGCTAGATATGAAGTAATTAATTAGTTTAGCACCCATATGAATTAATAACGTGTAGCAATGATCATGGTAGGAAAAATCAACTATGATCAAAAGTGATCCTAAATATCTACTTGTGTAATTATGCCTCCTTTCTTTCAGATCCTTTTGGCCAAACATGCTATGTTCATAAGGTTAAGTCTTGCCACTAGATAGATATGTTTTTGTTTGGAAATATTTCAGTGATACAATTTTTCTCTTGGGTTGTCTCTAACAGCAAGTAAAGAATAGCTAGAATGAGAAAAGAGTAAAGATATTAATCGGTGGTTAGAAACGAGAGAGTATAATGGTAGAAAAAGTATTTGATATTTTAGATGCTGAATTGAATTGATTAGATATTAATTGATAAGTAAAGATGAATTATTTAATGATGTTGTCTTCCTGTTGTGATGAATATGATTTACTTTGATGATTAAATGTGAAAATATTTATATATTGTGAAAGATGTTGATATGAAGTTGTAATGGTTATATTTGATGATTATTGTTGATGTTGACTTGCTGCATATTATTTAATGGTACTGCCTTGCTGTTGTGATGTATTATTATCATTAAGATGCTAATGTTGGTCTAAGTTGTTTAAGTTGTAAGATGTTGATCCAAAGTATTGGAATTTTAAGTTGTTAATGTTGTCAAAATTGTGGAAGTCGTAGTTGAAGTTGTTATTGGTGACCTTTTTATGTTCAGGTGTTTATAAGAGGTGGTGTACTCTTAGGTTGTTTTTTATAAGAGGTGGTGTACTCTTAGGTTGTTGTTTATAAGAGGTGGTGTACTCTTAGGTTGTCATCTTATAAGAGGTGGTGTACTCTTACGTTGTTGTTTATAAGAGGTGGTGTACTCTTAGATTGTCGTCTTATAAGAGGTGGTGTACTCTTAGGTTGTCGTCTTATAAGAGGTGGTGTACTCTTAGGTTGTTGTTTATAAGAGATGGTGTACTCTTAGGTTGTCGTCTTATAAGAGGTGGTGTACTCTTACGTTGTCATATTATAAGAGGTGGTGTAATCTTACGTTGTCGTCTTATAAGAGGTGGTGTACTCTCATGTAGTTGTGTTGTCAGGTTGATGTTGTTGTTGACGGATCGTTGAAGTTGTTGATAATAACAACCATGGAATAATGATGAATATGTTGTTGCTTATGTTATGTTTATGTTATTATAAGATGATGATTTATGTTGTTGATTATATTATTATTAATTGATGATATTTATGTTGTTAAATATAATTGTTGAATTATATTATTGTTTTGTGAAATCTCACCCCTTCTGCTTGGAAATGTTGCTCTTCGTATGAGTAACTTGCAGGTGATCAAGATTAAGTGGCTAGTGTTGTTGTCGTGAGTGACTATCCATCACTGAGTCTTTAGGTTGCTCTGATACGTAACAGGATGGGATCTTTTGTGGCTATTTTCTGTTCCTTACGTATTTGATTATGATATTAATTAATTAAGTTGTTTAATTGAATTTATGAGACGTTTTGATGAGGCCTATGTGCCAAGACTTATTTATGTTGATGAATTTAATCTGCTGCAATGTTTTGAAATTTTATTTATGTTGAAGGATAATTAGTTAATTATCTTATTTATGATTTTATGAAGTGTAGCATTCCGTTATGTGTTGAATACTTTGATATATGTTTGAAATTTTTAAGTTGGGAAAACGGGGTGTTACATTGATCGTGCCCAGGAATGATAATTCGAACCGTCCAGAACCGGAGAAACGGTATCAACACCATAACATAGTGGTTACAATATCATAAGTGGTTTCAGTATTAAAGAGTGGTCTCAGTACCATATTTGAGGGTGTAATTCTCGAACGGTTTTCTACAGTGAAGTAGTTAACTGCACAGTTGCAGCTGGACTTGTTTTATCCTGGAGGCGGCGTGATTGATAGTCTGCCTTGCACAATTTTGGATAGTGCCACGAAACGTCTTAAAGAGATCGACCTGGTCGTGACTCAACCTAGTAACAACTTCGGTAGATAATAAAACTTGGAAATCCAAATACAACAGTTTGGAAATCCAAAAACAAGAGAACCTGTGGCAGTATGCAAATAAATAAAAGTTGACACACTGCCGAATTCCTTGCGCACAAAGATAATTCCATGAACATTTGGTGTTTTGCATCTGTATCTAGGTATTTGGCACACTGAATTGTCATTGTGCTTAATGCTCTTGAATTCTGCATTATATATTTTGCAAATTGAAACTTCCAACTTAGACTGCTGTCAATTTTAAGTGAACACTTTGTAAGATGCGATAAAAGACATTTCGGAACAATATCTGGGTCCTCCCAATGTGCCCTGCATAATTTTTTTCCTTTATGATTTTCATCGAAATTGAGAATGAGTTGCGAGAAGAAGAGGATGATTGTGACGGCGGCATTTTTGGTAGGAAGAAAAGAAAGAATGTGAATAAGAAGTGAATCTGGGAGAGCACTGATTCTGTCTTCTTCTTCTTGAATTGGAATTGAATGTCCTAGCCGCCGGGGGGACATGATTATTGCAATATCATATGACTCTTGATAAGAGTATATATATAAAGAAGAGTCACTCCTCATCATACAAATCAATTTTCTTCTTTATGTCTTGCAACTCCCTAACAATATATCCCTAACTTGTCTTGCATGTACGTATAATTGTTATTCTAGAGCATAAATACCTACTTAGGCCCCTCTCTATCAATAACCGCATATACAAATTCTTAAACATATCCTATACAGGAACAGCCACACTTCATTGTCCGCTAACTACAACATGATTATAGGATGAGATGTTGCATACAAACAATCTTAAGATTCAGGATGAAACAAAAATCCCACCATGTAGTTTGCATGGCAAAAATAACGAGCATTTGTAAACTATCCAAATTCTTCAACTGAGCATTTTACTTTTGCATTTCATCCATTGCAACTAGCTCTGTCACTACAACAGATTTTTTTATTAGCTGGAAATTGCAACAAATTTTGCAAAATGGCCTTCTTATTAAGCTCATTAAGTTTTGCTAATTTAACTTCATCTAATCTACCATTCTGAAGTTAAGAATTGTCCCGTTCTACATAAAGCTTGGTTCCAATTACTAATCAATATGTCAACGATTTTAATTCAGCTCAACTAGTTTGAGCTAAGGTTAAGGAGTTGGAGTTACTACTGGTTCAAACTCGGATAAATGAGTAAAGATTAATATAACAACTAATTACTAACATTTTTCATTCAAAAAAATTGACAAAAAAGTAATTGCAGTTCAAAAGAGGAGGGAGAGGAACAAACAATTAATTTCATTGCTACCCAAACACATCCACTTTGTTTATCACTAATCAAGTCAAGATAGTAGTTCAACACTTGTAATGTAAATATATCATAATGCATGCATGTAGCAGTCAAATAAATAAAAGTTTACATGTGGTTGAATTCTTTAGGCACAAAGATAATTCCTTTTTCATTTGGAGCTTTGTAGTTGTATCTAGGAATTTGGCACTCTGAATTTTCATGGCGCTAAGTACTCTTGAATTCTTCATAATATATTTTGCAAAGTGAAGCTCACAAGTGATGCCCCAATAATTTCTAAGTGAGCATGTTGATAGATAGGATAAAAGGCATTTTGGAACAATTTCTTGTTCCTCCCAATCTTTGTCATGGAAATATTCTCTTGGTGTAATAACCTGAAAACCATACACATACACAGTTGAATATATTATATACGGAATGCAACTAACAAAAAATTAATTAACATTATTACAAACCTTGTCAATGATAAGAATTTGAAGTTTGGGACAATATTGAAGCAACTTCATGAGACACTTAAATATCAATAGAGGATTTTGAGCACGGAAGATAAGCTCCATGTAGGTTAAATTGTGAAACATGACAATGTTGTCAAGTGTATTGGGAACCTTCTCATCAACCATAAGCTACAAAAACAGAATATTATAAATTAATCACAAATTCTTTCCTAAGAGTACTTATTCAAGACGGAGGTGTATATTGATATCCATACCTCAACACGCAAACGCTCCACGTTGTGAAACCAATCAAACTCTGTAGGAATAAAAACATTACAAATATTTGCTGTGATCAAATTGGATAAACTTATAATTTGCCTCTCTTCTTTTGAATAAGGTGAATATACGCTTAAACAATCGGTTTCCAAATCTTGTAGAATCGGGCAGCCAGATAAAAGCTTCAAGAGATATTCATAATATGTGAATTTGACGATATTCAAGTGAAGGACTTTGAGTGAGGGAAGATAAAAGTATGGGATTTCATTCAATGTGATCCTATTCAATTTGAGGACTGACAAGGTTTTAGTACTAAGAATGAAAGAAGGCAATGTCATTATGGAGTATCCTGAGTTGCAGAGATCAATGGTGAGGTTTTCAACTCCGCTTTTTACAGCAGTATAAAGAAAATCATGGATATCTCTATTAAGAAAGCAGCACTTAAGGTGGAACGAGCGGATGGGTAGGGTTTTATCTCGATTGGCAATGACGGAGTTGACAAAATTGGAAAAGGTTAAAGCCTCTTGAAAGGGTTGGTCATCGAAGCGGAGGATGAGTTGTGAGAGCCAGAGTGGTTTCCACTTCTTCGAGAGAATGCTTGTGGCGGCACTGTCTTTAGTAGTAAGAAAGGAAAGAACATGATAAAGAAGTGAGTCCGGCAAAGCACTGATTCTGTCTTCGTTTGGAATTGAAAGCTGCGGCGGCTGCCACATTGTGGGGAGGATTGCAACACAAGTTAAACCTACTCAGTAGTGAAAGGTCAGAGCCCAACCATTATATTCTTTCCTTGATTTGTATAATATTTAAAAAGTAAATATTTTTACATGATCCTGAAACAAAATAGAGCTCTTAATAATTTCATTGAACTTTTAAAATATTTGATTTGATATATTTTTTTTACAATATATAAAAATAAAATAAAAAAACAGAGAACAAAAATATTTGTTTTTCCCTCAAAAAAAACATATTTGTTTTGATTGGCCCTACTCAATATTTGTTTTTCCCTCAATTTTTTATTTTTTTTTGTTTTGATTGGATCCCAACTCAATATTTTATTTCACCTATTTTGACAAAAAAATACCTAATCCAAAACAAAAATGATATTTATCACGAGAGAAATCTCGTAAATTTATCCCGACTATGTATTTGATTCACCGCTTTATTTGTTGATTTTCAAATATGTAACAACCCTTCCAACTACATTGCGTCGAAGTGACCGCTCCAACTGCTTCAAAAGTTACATTTGTAATTGCAACAATATTTGTCGAACTTCTTGGTACTAAAGAACTAGCCTTCAATAAAACAAGCTTATAGAGGTAAACTTATTTAAGGGTAAAATTGCAGGTGAAAAAACCACCATAAAACTATTTATTCCCTTTCTGCATCAATTGTACAAATTATTCTATAACTCGAAATTTTGTTATCATATTTATCTTCCTAAAACATAAAAACCAATTATAGTACTAATGACGCACCACCAACAACTAAATTTTTTCACTTTTCTTTGTCTCCGCCCTCCTCCTCATCCTCGTCATCATCATCATACATTCATAAAAAAAAAACCTGAAAAATAAATCCTAGAAAAAAGAGATAATGAAAACCAAGGTAACGTGTGAACCTCAAATCACCCACAACCCTATTTGCTTCAACCTCTCTATTTCAACCTCCACGACCCCCCTCCATCAACCAACCAGCCCTCCTGCTTCGCCTTAATTTGTGAGTCGCCCCTAGCAACGAACATCAAAGTAATAAAAAACTCATTTTTTAATTTAGGAATTTTGAAGGTTTTTTTAAAATTGAGAATATGAGCATTATCAATAGATATTTTGTTTTTATAAATTTTTTATTTTTGAATTGTTGAAAGAAGAAAATTCTTTTTTCCCAAAAACCGAAACATGTATTTAATTCTACCTGGGCCACGGGTTAAACGGACTAGTGCGTAACTATGTCAATTAATGTTTTAATTTATGTGACAATTCAAAATGTTTTGATTGATTGTTTGTGCAAAATTGTTTTGGTTGTCAACCCACCACCACCATTATACTTTTAATTTTAAATACAAAATATAATATAATAATATTAGTATTAAATAATATTAATCATATTTACTTAAGTAGACCAGTTTGACAGGCTTAAGAGGTATTTTTATGGAATTGTTTAAAAAAAAAGGTATTTTTATGGCATGTGATCTTACCTTTTTACCCAAATAGACTTCTTGTAATATATATTTTTTTTTTTGTGGTGGTTGAAGTTTGAACCCCAGACCTTGCATATATTATGCATTGTCCATAACAACTGAGTTAAGCTCGCGAGGACACCTAAATAGACTTCTAAAAAACCAAAAATATGGCATGATCCGTTGTAGGCTAGACCATAGATATTTGTAGATCGGTCTGTCCTATTTCTATCCCTATTCAAAAGGTTGGATTCCAAAAGAAAAAAGAATAATTAGACTAAAAATAAAAGTAAAAATATTAAACTAATAATAAAGATTTTTTAAATAAATCTAAAAATAAAGATCAAAGCAATGGTAAATGAATAAACTAAAAGAAAAATAACATGGAAAATGCTAAAAAGTGGCCTCAGGACATTTGTTAGGAGGATAAAAATAGAATTATTGTATTGACTAATGGTGAAAAGTGATGAATTTAACTTTTTAAAAGTCAAAATATTGTTAAATCATATACAAAACTATTTTTTTTTTTGACAAGATATACAAAACTATTTCATTTGCTTTTCTTAACAAGTACTCTTGTTAGCATAACCCAAATAATAATTTGTAACTTTTTTTTAAAGAATATTTAAACTAGCGTCCAAAATAAATCGTAGCTTTTTCTTTGGACAAAATATTTAAACTAGAAATAAATCCAAAACAATGATTAAATTCTTTTTAGTTTCGTTTACACAATTCTTAGGTTCAATTTGAACTCAGACCGTCTTTCAACAAAAAAAAAAACTGAACTCAGACCGTTTGTTTTAATTGAAAGAGATCTAAATTATATCATCAAAATGGTTTTGGTATTTTAAATTTAAAATTTTAAAGTTTTATAGAATTTTTCTCAAGTCGCTCAAAATGGATCTCTGTGCAAATAGTTACTTAAGTTAGTAGCGCTAAGTTAAGTTCCACTTAGTTCTGACTAATCTTAACACTTCTCGATTTTTGTTGACCTATGTAAACCTGAGAAAGATTAACCTATCTTGTATTCAGTTGTTATTGATTTTACTAACCTTCGTTTGACTGACTATAAGAAATTCGGGTGTTTACCGTTCTCCGTTAACAACTTAATTACTTTTAGGTGTACAGAGCACTCAATTACCTATATTTTTAGAGAAATGCTAGTGTCACACCCACTAACACACTCTTTTAACACACTCAATAATAATCCTCCATGCCATCAACATTTTACCTACAAATCGGTTTCAACCTTATGAGTGTTTCTATTTATTTTATTTTTATTATTAAATTAGATTTTAGTTTTTCATCTTCTACACTCAACTTTCAACAAACCTGGTCTTTACACATAACGTAAGAAATTGTTTGCTTTTACAGAGCAAAACAAAAGACACATGGACATTTTTATTTTTTTTGGGACGTAACCGTACTTTTTCATTCTCTAAGTCTTCTTCGTATAAGTTTTCCCTTTCAATACACTACACAAAAGCATTCTTCAGATTTTTTTCAATCAAACAAATCAAATTTTACTGAATCTGAATCGTAAAATCTCCACCCCTACAAAATCAATAAAAATTGATCTCACTTTGACAAATCTTATTTAAGAACCAATTACTACGACCATATATATTAGAGGGTGTGAAGATTTATTTGAGATGTTCATAGCTCACAACCATACCTATATTGCTAAAAAGGGGGGGGGGGGGGTCAGATTGACGAAAATGACAACAAAGCTTGCACGTGACAAATCAAAAGGAGACAGACGAGATCGGAAGAAACAACGATGAGATAGGTCAGATCAAACAAGAGAGATGATAGATCGAAGAAAAAAAAAAGGAGCAGTGGACATGAAGAGAAGAGAAGGAGCTTGAAGTTCAACGAGAAGGATGTGTTCGAGTAAAATAAAAAAATAACATTTAACAACTTGTATTACCGGTAACCTGTCAAGGAATTAAAATAAGTGGGTGATGTGGCTAATTGTCATTTGAGTGTGTTAAAAGAGTGTTTTAGTGGATGTGATCTAGCATTTCTCATATTTTTATACTTTTAAATTTTATTTATGTTTTTCAAAACCTTATAATAAATAAACAGTCAATTTTGTCCTTAAATTATTCTTTTCTTACCGATTTAGTCGCTATACTAGTAAACACAACTGAAAGGTCCCTAAACTATTTCGCCATTAAGTTTCTTGGTTAAGTTAACAGAATTTGTTGATTTTCATGATAGTTTAATGACTAAATTGATGTATTTTTCATAATTTAAAGACATTTTAGTTTAATTTAATAATATAGGGACTAAATTGGCGAGAAGGTAATAATTTATGAATGATATTGACATTTTTTATTCACATTTTAATTTTCAAAAATTCATTTTCACATCTAACATTCTCTAGATGAGTTGAGGAACCCAAAATCTTAACATGACCCAATCTCCTAACTTTTTAATCAATGGTTGCCCACTTATCTGCCCATATAAGTAGCAAAATAAGCAATTTAACAGAGTGAAAACCTGATGGCAAACTCCTTGCTGGGAGTCAAGTGTTGACAGTTGATTAAAGATGCTGTTGAGCTCATGAATAGTGAACAAATATAGGTTTTCATCGGTTGAGGTAAAAATATGTCAAATGTGAAGTTTATAACAGCATGTGTTTTGGTTCGGATTGTACTAGATCATTTGATATTTAGTGTCGTGGACTAGGTTTGTCTTGAATTTCTCTGTTATTCCAGTCAGCGTGCTAACAATTGTTTGTTTGCAAGACTAACATAGACACCACTAACGCGAGACTCATTCCTTTATTAACGCGAGAAGTTCTCTTTCAATAATTTCTCCATAAACATTTGTACTTTAAGAATTGACGTTAAAAAAAATGAGTATTTAGTAAAAACAAAAGCTTAACTTACTTTATCCTAATAATTGAGGCAACTATAAACTATTAGAGTAACTCTTACTGAATGTGATTATTAATTAATTCATTAATAATGGGGTTTGCACCCATTCTGCACCTTTCAACGAATCCACACACAAAGCACATATACCGCAAAAAAAAATTAAAAAATGAATGGGTCTCCTAGATTTGTTACTAACATGAGTTAACTCACATTAGTATTCTGAACATGATTTAACTCACGTTGATTATACAGAACGTGAGTTAATTCACGTTGGGATTATTTTTAATAGTTTGAGGTGAGAATGAACAAAAATGCTTGGGAGATGAACAATTTTCTGATCTTTTTGACCATTCACAAACTCAAATTCCAAAGACGTGCTCAGCTTTACCAAGGCATAAAAAAAAAAAAAAAAACCAATAAATGACAACATACAGATAATTCTTAGAAAACAATTGGTAGAAGAAACAGTTTACTGTAAAGTCGAATCTAAACGTTTTGTATGTTTGTTTAGGTCCTAACAACCATAATTATCACAATAATTTTTGACAAAAAAACTAATTGTAGTTCAAAAGAGGAGGGAGATGAACGAACAATTCATCAATTCATTTTATTGCTACCCAAACAAAGAAATCCACTTCACACGTGGCTGAAACCTTTGGGCACAGATAATTCCATGAACATTTGGTTTGTATTTGTCTCTACGGATTTGGCACCCTGAATTGTCATGGTTCTTAGTACTCTTCAATTATGCATGATATAGTTAGCAAATTGAAGCTTCACAATTGATAGATTCAATATAATCATCATCACAAATGCAATGCACACAGTACTTAGCCTCGTTATATGCATCATTACGTACAAGTATAAAATTTGACAAAGTTGGTCCAAAGCTAGATGGTCATAACGAATATATATTTGGAGAAAGAAATGGTAATGGGATACAAAAGGCTTATCACCAGTAAGAATGGTGTGTATCCTCCTGGTCAATTTTGTCTCTGGAACGACTATGCCACAAAAAATAAGAAAACCATGAGGAAAAACATCAATACAAAGAAAATCTTGATCATCAGCCACCTATTAGAAGATATGCTATTTAAATACTTCAACAAAGCCCCTTGTGCCCCCTCCACATTTGCCAACGTATCATCCATGTTCTCATCAATCCTGCAAATTAAGTACTTCTGTCAACCTCACCAATGTCTCAACTGGTCAATATGAAAACAAAAATCAAGCAAAAAAACAATTGACCTTATCAGCAAATCTTAGTACAACATATACAACAGTTTGCACCAAATTTTCATAGTAATAAATGAGCATCAACGTTGCCAAACAAGCATGTTCAAGCAAAACTCATGGAGGAGCAAACTCACACTTCAGACAATAGCTGACAATAAGGCTGGCGATTTTACCCATTGTGGTAGCAGATAACCAAAGCTAGTATGATGGGTTTCAAACCCACTGCAATAAACGACAGGTGAGTATAGGGTTAATCACCCCAACACTCTCTGTCAACACAAGGTTTTGATCATTATAGCTACCAATAAATTCCATTTTAACACTAATCCTATTCCTAACCACATAAGTTATCTTATTTATGAGATGGTAAATTACTTTTAAATTTACTATTTGAAGCAATATAAAAGTATGTTTACCATTTCAAGTAAGGGAAATGCTAACAAGTGCCCATGGAGCACTTGTTAAGGAATTATGAAAGGAAATATTATCTTGGAAATTGTGTATTCTACTTCCCAGTTAGCAAGACCCATCAAATAATATAAAAGTTCAAAATATTCACAGCACAAGAATGGAATGAGTGGGAAGAGTGCAGATTCTAAAAGTTTTCTGACAGGGCATGGGGCAAGTTCAGATTCTAATCCTTATACAATGTCAGATTAGAATTACATATGAGCTACCTTACACAACCACACTTGCCATCTTACAGGGCACGCAAAATGTAAGGGTTACCCCTCTAACATTTCAAATTTTAAGGGCAAATTGGGGTTTTTGGTCAAATTCAATGTCACGGAGAAGTGCCGAGACCTGCTCAGCAGTACACATCCAGTGAACTCTCCTGTTACAGCTGGACTTTTTATTCGTCCGCACCTGCCATCACAATTACGGCCAGCGGCTGCTCCGGCAAGACAACACACTATTGACTACCTTGCGGCTTGCACTAAATGATGAAATCTTGTCCCACAAATAACCACAAACCAAAAGCGAGTGTTCATTATATATAATGCAAACTAATTAAAGTCAAAGCTCCAACTTGTCTAAACTCTAAGGTTAATCACTGGCACACATTCATTTGTCACAAAATTACTAATGAATCAAGTAAGTTCGTATGTAATAAAGGACAATACACAAGTGGGACAAATAGAAAACCTTATGGCAACCTCCCCTTGCTGGGAGACAAGTGTTGCTAGTTGATTAAAGATGTTGCTGAGCTCATGAATAGTGGACTCAACATTTTGAAGAGCTTCAGCTCTGCTTTGCATGTAACTGTCCTGCAATGGAACTACCTGCTGCTGCTGCTGCTGCAACAACGGTTGACTCTCTCCATCCACCTGCTTCCTGTGGTGGAATGTGGAAGGCCGTGGAAAAAACAAAATAAATATATATAATTACAGTTGAAGATATAATTCAACCCAACCTGAAACAAATTCAAATGCCAGTATAACTAAGAAAAATGGATCAAATGGACAAGCCTCCGTTTTACATGTATTTTGGGCAAGTCTGTTTAAACAACCAATTTCTCCATGCCAGGTGAAGTTTTGTCAGTGGAACAGTTTTGTTGGGCCAGGTCGAGATAGGCCAACAAAACAATGTCTAAACTAGCCAGACTGTTTGATAGATCCACTTGTAACTATGCAAGCAATTGCGTTCCATAAATTAAATTAAGCAAATTAATTAACTCATTAAAGGCTTTGAACTTATACTTGTGAAAGGCGATCTCATAATATTGACACAACAAAGGGATAAAAACTGTTGGAATATATGAAAATTGAAAACATCTTGATATTACCTTTAGAGTATGTTAGATTATCTCATAGGATTAGTTTTTTTATCTTATATGCTAAACAATCTTTCACGATTAATTTGCATATTTATACGGATTTGGAGTCTTACAATAATATACATTTGGGTTCATTATTAGTCTTTTATATCAAAGAAACAATCATACAAACCACAATAATAAATCAAAGTCTTAATTGTATCTCTTCCCTCTTTATTTAAAACCATATAGCTTCAAAAAAAAAAAAAAAACTCATAGTATAAAATTAACATCAGTAAAATGGTTAGTTGTGACAAAATTCCTGAAATTTGAGTCATATTGCAAACACAACCAAAAGAGAACAAATAGACAAAAGTTATGTGAGCACACTTTTACTCGATTCTATTTGACAAACAATCTCTTGTTTCTTGGAACAAAAGCTATGCACTTGATAATTTAATCAAGCATGACAAGGTAAGTTAAATCGATTCAAGTTATCCTATATGCTTAACTAAAGCCTCTAACAATACAATCAACAGATGAAAAAGAACATAACTTACCCACTAGCCCATGGAGGTGCAGGGGCACTAGAAGTACTAGCAGCCGACTTTGTAGCTAAAGGACGTTGACGGATGAAAGGATTGGCAGAATCCTTAGAAGCATTCGCCGAAAACAATTGTCTTCTATTCTCATGCACTTTCAAATTCTTCATAAACAAATAAAAAGAACAAAGGCATTACAACATAATCATATGGATAAAAGCACGCAAATACAGTTTACAAAAACAATACCTCAGTTCGCATGGTAAGAACATCTTTAAATTCCTTGGTAGTGCTCATCAATCGCGTCTTTAGGTCATCCACGACAGTAGTTGAATGACTAGTAGTGTCGGTAGAAACATTTCCACTCTCATTTCTAGAATTACTGATTAATTGAAGATCCACAACCGCAGAGTTAAGCGCAGTAATATCTTGCTTAATAACACTTGTTAATTCTTGAATCTCCATTGTTGGATCGTCAAAAACCGAAGTCCTTTTCGCCACTACAAAAACAAAAAAAACATTGAATAAAAATTAATAATAATACATGAAGAATTGAATTGAAGGGGAAAGAAATTGAGATTACATTTGGCGAGCTTGGAAAGTTTCTGAGAAGTTTGGTGAATTCCATAACCGATTTTGGAAGCTCTTCGATTAAACTCGGATTGAATTGCAACGGCAGATCGAGGATCGTCGGATCTGGAAGAAGAAGGGAAAGAGGAAGAAGGAGCACTGGTGGTGGCTCCGTTTGGAGCTGATCCAGATGAAACTGATTTCTTCAATCTCTCTGCAACGGTGAGGAATTCATGTGTACGATCTCGAAATGATGATTGTGATGATTTGAACTGCATCTTTGAGGAAATTGAAACCCTAGATCTAATTAGAATTGGAATTTGGGGTCGATTGATTGAGGATATAACAAAATTATGAAAACTTTGTTTGGGTAACGATTACGAAGGGGGAGAAGGAGGTAACGAATTTAGGATTTGGAAATGGAAGATCCAGCTTTCATGATTGTTTATTAAAACTTTAAATCAGATACACATTTGTCACCGTATATTATACATCAACTAGTATTAATTTATTTTTTAAGGAAACCATTAATGAATTCTATTATTGTAAAAAATAGGAGTGTTATTATTCACAACTTATGCGACGGCCATAATTTACAAAGAAACCAAAACAATAGAGAGATAAAGTAAAAATGATGAGAGTATGAGAGAGAAAGTTGTCCCAAAAGTTGTAACCAAATGGATGTTCAAATATCATTTCTCTTGTAAAAAAAATTTGTCATTATATTTAACGCATTTGGAAGGACATGTGCTCGTTTCATGCGTCACTCCTCTATCCTGATTAAATACTCACTCCAGTCCTATTTATAGGAAAATTTTCAAAAAAAAATTGATCAAATATATAAGAAAAAGTCACAACTTTTAAGATACATTTATTGTTTAAAAGACTTTTCTAACCCTCATTTAATGTTTGTCTTTTTAATATTTTTTTCTTCGATCTAGTAGCCTTGTGGCTAGAGCTACACAATTAATTGTGGAGAAGTAGGGTGTCCGGGGTTCGAACCCCAACCCCTGCATAAATTATACAATGTCCCTACCAACTGAGCTAAGTTCACGGGGACTTTGTCTTTTTAATATTAGTGGGTATATTTAATACTTCACAAATTTTTATGAGGGTATATTTGTAAAAAAAACATTCAAAAATTACAATCACTAATGATTGTCTTGGTTTTAATGATTTTTGATTTCTTTTCTTATAAAAGCACCGTAGGGAGTACAATTATTTAGGTGTTTTTTTTTCTTTTTTCTTTTATAATTTTCAACTATTTTTTTTTTTTGATATATAATAAATTTTGAAAAAATTATGGATTTAAGAAAATCATGGTGAATTTAGTTAAGAATCGTACGAAAAGTACCTAAAAAATTATACCTAAGTTTTTCATAAACTATAAACATTAGTTTTTTTTATTAAAATTAAAATTATGAAGTGAACATTTTTTTAAAACTCGGAATTCGGTATAAGAACTAATTATTTCAATGGGTCATATCCCACCGTTTATTTACAAGTGACAATTAAAGGCAAATCATAACTCGGTATGAATTTAGTTTGCCGAAGTTGACATCATGAGTCATCATAATGGGGTTGACCTAATGTTTGTTAAGTTTATACAAAGTTATCTACCGCAAATAAGTTGGCGTAAATATTTAATAATCTCTTATTTTCACTTTATTTTCTCTCTTCTATACCTCTTTTATCAACCAAACAAAATGTAAAGAGAATATAGGTACAACGTTGGTTGTCGTTGTTTTTTTAAGGATTAAAAATTGCATTTATTTTTTTTCACTGACTAACTTGAGTCTTAAAATAAAATACTATGAATAAATTTAGTAGATCGAACAAATAAATTTAAAAAAAGAAACTTTGTTATAAAAACATAAAGATAAATTTTAAGAAAAGGTTGATTATATGAGCTAAATAGACATTTAGAATAGTTTTATCCTTATCTCTATTTAAATATTAAAAGAAGTATGACTTTAGTAATAAAAATAAGGTAAAATTATACCATTAGTCTTTTAATTTTATTTTAGATAATATTTTCGTCCTTTATCTTTTTTTTGTCACGATTTAGTCTTCTATGTTATAAAATAACAACATAGTTATCCTTTTTTATGAAAAAAATAATCAAAAACTCCAAAAAAAAATCATCAAACTCACAGGCAAACGTAAATATTCATCATACAAACTTAGAAAATCAAATTTCTTTGAAAAAAATCTCATAAAAAATGATAAGATATTGTCATTTTATAACATAAAGGACTAAATCGTGACAAAAAAAAGATAAAAGACGAAAGTGTTACCTAAAATAAAGTTAAGGGACCTAAAAATAAAAGGTTTGACTTATCAACCAATATGACATGGGCTTGACTCAGACTTATGTAGGCCCAGCCGCCCACACGAAAAGTATAAATAGGACGCTTGCAATTTTAACGGAACATCAATCCTTGTATTGTATCGCACACGAATTCACATTCAGTCGCACGTTCATCGCTGGAATCAACTTCACCTTCTTTCTGAACCTGTAGTCTCACTATCTCTCAAACTGAATTTATCGACTGTTTTTTTCTCTTTTATTACATTAATAATCTTTCTATGTTTGTCTATTTTCTCTGAACCTTTTTTGTATTCAGTGTTTTTTTTACTTTTGTTAAAAATAACTTGTTTTGAAATTGGGGTTTTGGAAAACGGTTGGGTATGAATTATTTTTGAATTAGTGCATGAGTGATTAAGGGTTTTGGAAAGAGGTTTTAAGCGCTGAAAGTTTCTTTTTCAGTTTTGGTTTTGTGAAACAGTCAGAGGTAGTAGACACAGATTATGTTGATAGTGAGACTTCAGATTCAGAAAAGTGAAGTTGGTTCTAACGATGAATGTGTGACTGCAAATTTTGTAGGCATTAGGCCCAAAATCCGTTCCCTTTGGTTCTGGCTTCGTTAAGTTACAAGACACGAAAGTTTCTAATTCACAATTTATGTATTACTTAATTTTTGTAGTGTTTGCTAAGAAGCATTTACACTAAAATGTACACCGGATACGACGCCAACAAGTATACACTAGTAACGATTTGTGAAAATAGAAGTGATTGTATGTGATTACAAGCGACATTCGGATATGCCTTTTATATGCATTTTCTGGTGCTGCATAATGTACGTGTTTGCATAATCAGTTTGGTTTGATGTATGGGTTAAAATACGACACGGGAGTTCTATGTTTTGTGCATGCTGAAAGTAGAACAAACCATGACATAAAGTAAAAAAAAGAAGTTATATTTTTGTTGTAGGTCAAACCAGAGATATCAAAATAAAACATGCTGCCTTGTAGCATTTTGTCTGCTGTCAAATGCTAGTGTTACATCTTCACTTTCCTTGGCCCTCACTTTCTATTATTATTGTTTGAAGGCCATGTCGTATGGATTTAAATTTGCAGCAGTCTCCAGTCCACGCATTCATGCAATAAACACATTAGTGGCATTTGGATAGGGATTGGACGGTGCAAAAAGAAATCATATTTTGATTTTATTACTCTTAAATGCCAAGCTTGAGATCTGCACCATGCCACCATCCAATCTCGATCCAATCATCCAACGGCCAACGATGTGATTGCAGCAATCCAAATGCGTTGCATACTCTCAGGCATGTTGAATTATTTGGTGGTCACTAGATACCTTTTATGCTCATGGTTCATGCATTCTAAAGGTGACATTTGCATCATATACTTTCACTTTCATACACCTAAGAAGTGGTGTGTTGGCACTATTGTGTGTGTATGTGTTTAATTTATGTTTTTGGGGCCTTCCAACTTATACTATTTAGGGTAAATACCTCTTTTCGTCCCTGTAATATTAGAGAATTCCGGTTTTAGTCACTGTAAAAAAAAAAGATTTAGATTTTGTCCCTGTAATTTCAGATTCTTCTACTTTTGGTCTCTCCTTTCATCAATTTAATAGAATCTGCATAAATTACGTCCTTGTAATTTCAGATTCCTCTCACTTTTGGTCCCTGTAATTTCAGATTCCTCCACTTTTGGTCCCTCATTTTACGTACCATGTATGCAGATTCTGCTTACGTGGTGGAATGAGGGACCAAAAGTGGAAGAATATGAAATTACAAGACAAAATCTAAATTTCTTTTTTTTACAGGAACTAAAACCGAAATTCGCTAATATTACTGGGACGAAAAGAGGTATTTACCCTACTATTTTATTAATTAATTGCTGAATATAAAGCATTTTCCCATTCTTAGAGCTATTGCAACTGATGTTTTTAAAGAGCTTTTTACTCCATCTCCCCGTCATGCTAAGCTTTTTTGCATTAAATGGGGGTCAAGTGTTTATGAATGCAAAAATGAAAGTCACCACCATCCATTTTAGCAGTAGAAACTGTCTTTTGGCAGAAACACTTACAACAAACAATTACACACACTATAGATAATATAGAATTCACACATAAACTAAGGATAGATTTTTATTTTTTTAAGGGAAACTAAGGATAGATATATTATACACAATTAATATCCAAGAAATTCGAGAGTCTTGGTCTCTCCCTCCAAGAATTAGAGAGTTTGGTCTCTCCCACCCAAAACCATTTAGAAAAATATCCCATCATCACTTCCTCCTTTTCTATCTATATTTATTCAAAAATAGAAAACACATAACCCATAACTGCTATACATAACTGACACATAAAAACACAACTGCCCATAACCGCCATCATAAGAAGTCTAACATCTCGATGTTTGTCTTGGTGCTTTTAAAGGTGCCAATCATACTCACTGACGGGTCTATAGATAAAGTAATCACCAATGCTGTGTTTTCTCACATTCATGTCAATTGTCTACTCTAGAGGGTGAAATAAATTCAACATTCATGAAGTTGGTATAAGAACATTTTCATTTGTCTAAAGTTTTATCTTGTCTTTCTTTTTGTTTATAAAACAGATGGATCTGCCGGTGTTGTGGTAAATGGTGATGTTGTTGCTCAGGGTTCCTAATTTTCTTTAAATGATGTCGAGTTGTGGTTGCTCAGATAGCTCTAGTTGTGAGCCTTAGAAGATCTTTAAGCAACTTCCAAGAGAAAGCTAGCTGTACCATACAGCCTCTGTCTTCCTTTTGACCTTAAAATACGCCTTTTTGTTCCACTTAAGGCTAGTTTATTGTCATTTTGAGTTACAATTTTCAGATCTTGCTCTATTTTTTTCCCAGCTAAATTCCGAATTCTTCTACAATGATATCATAATGTAACTGCTGAAATTAATCAGGCATAAGTTGAACATGATTATATATTATGTAGATAAAATTTCACTCTCCGGAGGAGGAAATAGCATTTGCATCTGGTTGCTGGTTATAGGTCTATTTACTAAGAAGTGGAGCATATGCTTTTATGCTCCCTCTTTCTGATGGAGTATACAGTTCATCTGTTGCTGAAATTGTTGGGTGTATGTGCCAGCTGGCTGTGAAAGGTAAACTTGTGACAGTATTTTAAAGCTACATTTACATTATTGTGCATACGATCATAGGAGTGCTTATTTAGGGATAAACAAATTATTCAAGTAACCACTAATCTTGTTTCCGTTTAGTATCATTTGTGTAAAGATCTCAAAATAGTAGGTTTGATCTTCCGCTGGTTTCTCTGTAATGCAAGATGACCATATCAATTTCAGAAAATTGATGAACTCGTACTGTCGTACATGAGCTGGATGTCAAAGATGTTGAAGTCTGCAAATATGTTCCAGAGATATATACATTCCATCTTTTTATAGCACTCTTTATGTGAATGATGAAATTCATTCAACCTTTCATCACATGTGTATGTCAGTGTTGAAACGTTTTTAAAGCTATCAGGCAATGTTTCCATTCATTAGAAAGAGGAAAATTTAGATGATGTAATATATGAAAGGAAAATTTCAGAATTGAAAAGGAGACAAAACATCTTAAAAAAAAAAAAAAAGGAGACAAAACCATAAGTTAAATAATAGAATTTTATACCAAATTACGTCTGTGGTGCTTTAAATTATTTCGGATTGGTTTTAAGTTTCTTTTCCCCGAATTATTCTCTATAGTTACATTTTGTTTGTCTTATTAGTGTTTAAGTTATGCTCGTCTTGCATCGTTGTCTTTTATGTTACATTTCATGATTGTAGAAATCAAATCTCTTGTTCTACGATTAGAGGCGAATGACATTGAAGTGTTCAATGAAGACATTGTTGCAATTTTTGGATTTGAAAATTTTGATTTTAAGAAGTTAATGGAGAAAGAAAATGGAAGAAACACGGGATGTCTATTTGAATTATCTCAATATTAAAATGTCTTGCATGACTTTTTTTAATAGAACTTGTTAATTTTTTTTTGACAAGAAAATAGAACTTGTTAATCTCAATATTAAAATGTCTTACATGATTTTTTTTAATAGAACTTGTTAAAAATGCTAACATTGAAACTGACTTGGTATGCAATTTAAGTTGTAGGAGATTGTTTTACTACGTGTAATTTTGTGCTTTTAGTAGTGTAGTGAATCTGGTGTGTTCTTCACTGATTTTCCCCACTTTCACATAATGCTTCAAGGAATGTGGTGACTTGAAAACTCAAGGAATTCAATGCTATAAAATGGGCACTTATTATTGTGAAGAAAATATGTTTCAATGCTTTTACCTACTACTTTATATACTTTGCAAGTGCTTCAAGGAATTCAACTATTTTGCAACCTCTAGTAGCCTAAGAAAGATATTTTAAAAACCCCAATTACTTGTGAAGGTGAGAAAAACATAAGAAGGGGGGGTTGAATTGTGTTTTCTTTTTCTCAAGATAAATTCTTCTTCTGAGATCACTTCAGAGGCAATTGACTTGCTTCTGATGTGCAGTTCAGAATTGGATATGCAGCGGAGTAAAACAGAGTAAGAGAGAAGAAAGAAAGACACAGACAATTATACTGGTTCCTTCCACAAACCGGAAGTAGTCCAGTCCCCCTTGCACTTCCAAGGAGAGTTTCACTAAGTTTAATCACAACTGATTACAATTGCTCAATACTGCACCTAGTATGAGACTTCAAATTGCTCAAGCACGCAGGCAAGAGACTTCCTTTGCTCAAGCACTAAAGCAAGAGACTTCCTATGCTCAAGCACTAAAGCAAGAGACTTCTATTCAAACAGAATTACACATAAAATTGTTTGAGTTTGAACACTTGATATACAATCAGTGGTGTTCACAATACAATGCAAATAAAAGACTCTCTAGACTTAAGAATTTCTAAGATATATCAAATGAACACAGAAATTCTAAGTGCTTTTATGTGAAACAAAATTAGCAGAGTTTGGGCGCTTTTTTTACTTGTTGTCTCATGTCTGATCTTCAAGTCTTCACTCCTTTATATAGAGGTGTGAAAGAGTCGTTGAGATCTTTAAGCACGTCAATAGAGTCGTTGTGAAACTTTGATCAATCACCAATGATCTTTTGCCTGATTTGGATGTTGTCCTATGAAGGATCACGTTCAAATCCATTCCTATCTTGAAGGAACATTTCTGCAGGCAAAGCTGTTTTTCTTGTCTTGTAGCGTAGACATAAGCAGAGTAGTGGTTGTACACTTTGTACTTTGTCAATTCTCTTTGAAGGATGAACATCCAATGCCTTTCAAATGAACCGTTGCCACCTTTCCTTTAGTCTTTTGCTTTCTTTAGACAAGGTTGAAACCATTAAACAGCTATTTGAAATTTTAGGTTGTATCTTCTGATGATCTACAGTTTCTGGTGATATACAGCTTCTGATGAAATAGCTTCTGATAGACTTGCTTCTAAACTTGCTTCTGATGACGTCATCAGGTGCATTTTGTCTTCAGGAGCATCTTAACTTCATGAGCATTTTGTCTGCAGATTTCTTTAGATGCTTTAGGCTTCTCTTTTTGTTGAATTTTTTGCTCTCTATTGTTCTTCCAAGACCTTTTAAAATGATCAAACTTTGTCTATGGTCCTGTACACTTGAACAAATATTAACAATGTACAATTGACAATTTTTAATACATTGTTATCATCAAAACTTTTAAAATTTATTGTAAAACACATTTTGTTCCAACAACTTGATCTGTAGAATCAATCAATCAATCTGGCACGAAATAACTCTTGCTTTGGATCATTTTAGAATATAAGGAAAACCCAAAAGGAATATGTCTAATACAACACTTTTTTCATTTACATTTAACTCACATATTTTCAACTCAGTTGTCAATGTCAAGCGTGTGTTTTCAAAATTTTACTCTTATTATCAGTACTTTTATCTTTGCACGAAAAGTGGATCAACAAATAATTTACTATTTAGGGTAATATTCTAACGAAGTGGGAATTTTTTAAAAATGAGCATGTCATGTTAAATGGTTAATCTTTCATTCTTAGTCTCTGTCAAAGCATATTGTAAGGTAACTAATAATCTTTATGTATATTTATTCTTCACCATCACCAATCACATTTCACCTTGCTAGAGCCTAGAGGGCATCATTTAGTGAGAAACATGGTGAAAGCAAAAAGGGTTATTGTTGGCCATTGACATCCAATAATAATAAATTAATTAATTTTTTTTATCATCATTGACAAAATAATTAAGAGATAACAAAAAATATTAATTGAAAAAGAGCTAGAAAGGAATTAACACTGTTAGTAATGGTAATTTTATTTGATTTGTTGGTCGAATCATGAAAGTTGGAATGATGTCACTTGGATAAAAACTCCTGTGGCCATATTAAGGACAAGCCATATTGTCAAACCAAAATCATTAAGCATCAAATCTTTAACTTTTATTCGAGATGATGGTTTCATTAGCTCATAATGGAAAGATATATTCTTCAAAGTGGTATTAACCCAGAGACATCAATCAGTATATGGAAAGAAAAAAATGTGTAAGCACTACGTAGTACATACAACTACTACTATGGTTCTCAAAACGCAATGATTCTTTGAATGTGTTTGTTTCAGCTTAAACCATAAATAGATTTTGGGTTAAAAAATTTAAAGATTTTGTTTTAGAGATTTTTAAAGGTCCTTTGGTTAAGATTTGAAGTTCTTACACGTGAGTTCCTTGTTTTTAGAAGAAAAAATATATATATATTTTGGAAAAGCTACTAAAAATAAAATTTTCATTTTGATTCTAAAAATGATTTTTTTAATAAAATGTATTTTTTTTTTAAATTTGAAACAAACACTATAAAAATAAAAATAAAGTGATTTTTTGGTTAAGAAAATACTTTTTTTTTTCTCAAAAAAATATCAAAACAAACGGGTCTTTATCTTTTTGCGATTTGTTACGATTTTAGGCTAAAAAATGAGAGTGTAGAAAAATATGGAGAGAAAGGATGCGAGAGAAAATAAAATATGAGAGTTATAGATAGAAGTAGAGTTTAATTTCCCTTTTCATCTATTCACTCTATTTCGGTTGCATGAATGCAGGACACGTGGCAAAAAAACATTCAAGAAAATATTGTGAATAACATACGTCGATTTCGTTTCGATTCGCTTCTACTGTTGTTTTGTGTTTCCTCCTAAGTTCTTCAAGCTTCATGTTTCCAATTCCCAGAACCCTATTACTTTTAAGTTCTTCAATCTTTGTTATCATACGATTCGTTTTGATTTGAACAAGATTTGTAGTAAGTTTTGACTTTCGATTTCCAATTTGCGTTCTCTCTGGAACCCTAACCCTAATCCCCCCAATTCCCCAATTCATTCTTTTGTCGATTCCAGAGAAGATGAATAGAGGGGTATTTTCATCCTTTCGATTTTGTTTGAGAAGCCAAGGGTATTTTCGTCAGTTTACACCAACTTTTACTTAGAGAGACAACCACTTGACCAATTAGCAGTGACACCTCAACTGATTAGTAAACATTTTTAATGAACATTTGAATTTACGATGAGTTTATCAAAATTATGGTAATAAAATATTTTTTCAAAAATTACATATCAGAGCTTCAACAAAAAACCATTGTACCATCATAATTTTGTCAAACCCTCCTTGATTTCAAGCATCCATTTATAAACCTTACATACATTTTGAGTAACTAAATTGAAGATTAATTACATTACATTACTAGGAAACACTATGCATAAGCAGTTACTAGTAGCAAATTACAATATGATCAATACATGGATTCTGTTTTCTTCTTCAAACTTGCTCTTGACCTTCATGCTTCCAAATGGTAATGAGTGACTTAAAACTTGTCAAATTCCTTAGCTTAAGAAGTCCAAAAACAACCATCCCACACAAAAAACCAAGAGCAGCACTAGACCCCACAAGAGAAACAGCAGTACAAAGAAGCATAACAAAAGAATCCTCTTTGTTATTCATATCCCTACAAGCCATAGCTAATTCAATCCCAGCAAACAACAACAACACCCCTAAAATTCCCACAGGAAACTGTTTGAAAAAATGAGCCAATGAACTTCCCAAAACAAAACCCAAAACCAATTTTGCAGCACCAAGAATTGCCACACACCCTCCACTCCTCCCACCAAATTTATACTGTCCTGCTAATCCTCCAGCACCATGACAGCATGGCATAGCACCAAACCAACCACCCAAAAGATTCATTAACCCAACTGTCACTGAAAGTGAAGTTACTGAAAAGTCCTTGGTTGGAAATAAATCAGAGGATAGTTTGCAAACAGCTATCACCGAGTTCAAAATTGACAAGGGTAGTTGTGGAATAGTACCCTTTATAAAACCTTGTTTCCATGCATGTTTAGAAAATTTCACTAACTCTATATTAGAAGGTCCAAATTTAATTTCATGTATCACATTAGGCCTTCTTATAAAACCCAAAATCACACCCAAAACAAATACTATAAAAGCAGAAGGTAGTGAAAAAACAATCTTTTTAAATGATCTACCACTCTTTTTTCTCTCATTCCCTTCAATTGAATCACCCAATTCTTCCTCAGTTTCATCAAACTCATTTTCCTTTTCACCAGCACCATTCACAACAACAACAAAGAAAACACATACAATAGCTAAAATCAACCCATCAAATCCAAACCACTCCCTGTTACTCAAAGATTTAGACTTTGGTAAATCTTGAACTTTTCTAACATATTTAATAGCAGTTAAAGCAAAAGACAAACCTTGTGCAAGCTGAATCCCTCGAACAACACATAAAGGTATAAGCTTGTAAGCCAATTTCATCAACCCAGTAAAACCCAAAACCAATAAAACAGCTCCGGTTAAGATACCGGAAGCCATGATCTCCGGGATACCGAAAGAGGGGTCGGAGAGTGCAACGGCAGCTATGGATTTCATGGGCTGAACTGGCATAGGAACACCGTACATGGCACCGGTGAGGAAGTTATAGAAGCCGGTGAAAATCAAAGTGGTGCCAAGGTTGAGGTTTTTGGAAAGGGTGAGTGAAAGTACTATTGGTATGTATGTGCCAAGGTCACCCATGGCTCCATTGAGTTCAGATAATGTTGAATGGAAATTTAAGTTGTTTTTTACTTTTTGTATGGTGGTGAGTCTTGTGGGAGTGGTGGTGGGAAGAGTTTGGGGGTTTGATGATGCCATGAAAGGGAGGTTTTTTTTAGCTTAGTTTTGGTTAATTAGCTCTCAAGAGTGTACTGAGTACTCAAATGAACGCAATCATGAAAAGGGATTGATTGGGATTCTCTATTTATAGGAGAAGTGAGGGTCGTTTTAGTAAGGTTCTATATGAATGTTTTTAATATTCAATCATGTAATGTTTTTGAAAATTTAAGAAGGTATTTCGGATCCTATGCCGTAGAAAAAACACATTGTTTCACGTTGTAGCTAATCTCGATCATTGATTTGAGATCAAACAGTTTAAATTTTAAATTCAATTTTACATGATAAAACGATCTCAGCCGTTGTTTGAAGATCAGACGGCTTAGATCTATTACAACGTTCAACTGTAACTGCACTAAATCCAGTTCAATTTCAGTTTATGTCTTAACAACACACTTTGTAATGTTCTTTGTAATGTTTTTTTTAGGTTGTCTTTTAAGAATTATGGATAATCCGACGTACAAGTGGAGTAAAAACTAGTTTGTGGGTAGAACTTGTAAGTTTACTCATTAGTCATTTGGCTTATTCTTATTTGTGTTGGAAAAATTACTCAATTATTTAAAGGTTGAGATTTTTAAAAAGGGTGATTGAAAGTGCACTTAAGCCAAAAAAAAATTACATAGCCAACATCCTAACACCTCAAATTTCCACATCTAATGTCACCAACGTGGCTTTTTGTCTAATATGCACAAGTAAAATGGTCCCACGTCATGTACATGTGTCTTTTTCATCATTGATCCAATAAATCATATATTTCATTTAATTTAATGGTGGAATTTATCGATGTAATGTCAAAAACTAATTTGTGCATGATGCAAGACTTGTCTCACTTGTGCACAATAAAATTGGCCCACCAACAAGTCTTCTCTTTACAAGCATTCCAAGCAATTTATGTCTCCCTCAGTTCTAAATTATAATGCACCAAAGCATTAATGTCCAATCAAAACACAAGATGTTGCTTATTTCAACTGTAATGACCAGGGATCTCTTCTCATGATCAATTAATTTATCCACAATTAAACTAAACAATCACTTCTCTCGTTGACGTATTTGTCAAATCTATCACAAGCGCACCACCCACCTTGTGATGACAAACATAAATAGCTAGCTTAAAATTTATAAATAAATAATAAAACATCAAAATGATAATAATTCAGGATATATATTGTGCATAGTATTTCAGGATTGTATTAAAATTACAGCTCAAACAAGGTCTATGTATTAAAAACTATGGCTACAGCCCAAAGGCATGAACTACAAAAAAAGAGGGAAAGAAACTGGAAACCTTTGAATGCTCTTCTACCAATGCGTCAAAATTCAAAATGCCCTTCCATGAATGCCATCAGAAGCTGCAATCATAATCATTGTTAGCAATAACTTCATCCAAATGACCTCTGTAGCAATGGCACTTATGATGGAAAGCGTGTACAATGTTTGATACATATAGGTGTGGACACCGACACATGTAATTACATTCAATTAATTCAATTTTTTAAATTATCACTGATGTCGATTTCTTAGTGCCGTGTCCGGTGTCCGAGTATGTGATTGATAGCAAATAACTTATAACTACTCTATCAATTTTATAAAAAATCAGGTTTACACACAACAAATACAGTCCATTGGAGACAAATACCTTGTACTCTATTTGGGAGGAACTACTGAGGTTGAATACCCTTTCCACCTAAAATATGAATATTACAATGTTAACACCAATATCAAGTGGCTTATAAAATAAAATCTCATCTTTACACCTTAAATACACTTTAGCATTACACTAAATAGAACTCGATCCCATATGAGACGTAGTATTATTATTACCAGCTGGCACTCCATAATAATACTGAGACAAAATATTTTAAAGCTTAACATACAAATGATACACATGAAACAAAGAAAATGATATCAAAATTAAATTATCACAAGCAAATTCGCAACCTGGGGTGCTTGTGGTAAAACAGGAACTCCACTAAAGTTGGGCAAGTTCCGCCATCCATGGCTTGGAGTGACATAACCATATGGTGAGGAATGCATTTTAGGTAATATAAACTGCATTTGGGAATTAACATGGTGACCTCCACTAGAACAACCAGTCTGTAAGATTGTCCAACAAAAAAATATCCAAATATTTAAATTATAATAACAATCGCTTATACAATTAAATAAAAATATAACACATTGTCAAACTATGTACGTAACAATTACTCAAACTGCAGATAGGGACAATTATGTACTTACGCCGTAATTATTTGATTTTTGTGTCAGCTCTTTTGCTTTCTTTTGCTTCTGATTACAACATTCACTACGTTTATCTTTCTGAAATATAGGAAAAACTATTACTTCAAAGTAAATACAAAAACAAAACTTGATTTACTTCGCCCCTATAAATTTCAAGGTTAGGAGATCATACAGTGTCAAGAACATTGTTTAAACCAGATGCCAGTATTTCTTTATCCTGCAAAATAAAATAAAAACATTTCAATTCATACACAATAAAAAAAAAAAAAAAAAAAAAACTTCTATCAGCTGTCATGCTGAATTTAGAAGGCTCCGGACAAGATGACTGATCATCATTCATACTCTTATCATTTACACCAGCATGCATTTGACATGGTTTAACCTTGTATTTTGTGCTATTACAGTTTTAACACTGACCTGCCCTCTTTGTGCCAAACTTTTTATTCTTGGGAGTATCTTTAGTCTCAACTCTGTTGGGATCACCAATGTGCTTTGGTGACGAGCTTTGCGCGTCAACAAGATCCTCCATCTTCTTATATTTGTTAGTAAGCTTCAATATGTCATCCATGATCTCATTGTAGTGTTCCTTACTTTTTACGGCTACCTGCCACAATCTAGTAAAAGCATCATAGGCTGCAAACTGAGCGAACTCTACATCATAGTTCATTCCATCCATCAAATTCGATGACAGTAAAGCAATCTTAGCATTCTTAGTCCACCGTGTCAAAACCAAATTGCTTGGAATATGATCCACATGCTCAAAGATCATTGCACGAAAAATATGCGAACACGGAATGCCACGAGACTCAAAATGTCTACACACACAATAAAATGTTGACTTAGAAGTATCATAAACAACTTTTGTTTCAATATTGGGATGGCAATACTTGATTAGCTTGAAGATAACCTTCTTCCCATTTACCATTCGCTTAATAACATTTAATGCACCAGCCAATGCAATCTGCTCTTTAACTTCCTTAAAAATCTCTGTTGTGTAAATTTTTGCAGAATCATTCTCAAACTCTTGAAGAGACTTGGTCAACACAGGTTCTGAATATAAAGACTTGTTATCAGCCATCAGCTCATTGTTTCTATATTTTCTCAAAGTCTGCTCAAAACTAAGCATAAATTCAAAAACGCTGATTTTCTTCATAATATATTGGCTTAATTGCACTTTTGGACCCCTATTTTTCCAAAAGTTGCGGTTATGGATCCCTAACTAATTTAAATACAAAACAGCCCCATATGTTTTGATTATTTGGCAGTTTTGGCCCCCCAAGGCAAAATAAAAATAAAAAATTTGACACATGGCACCTCACTTAGGGTGCCACGTCAGCGTTGACCGAGTCAACACTGAAATGGGGGTTCAAAACTACCAAAGAATCAATACATAGGGGGCTGATTTGTATTTAAATTAGTTAGGGGTCCATAACCGCAACTTTTGAAAAGATAGAGGTCCAAAAGTGCAATTAAGCCTAATATATTCCGTGATGATTGAATTAATAGCTTCACAATGACACGTAGTTTATATACAACCAAAAAACTTATCACGGAGGTATGCATTGGCCCACAATGACCTATTCTCATAGGTTCTAGAAACCCATTCATTCCCCGCAATTTCGTGCTGCACAACCATCTTTATCCAAAAATCTTCAAATTCTTTCGGGCTGAAATTTGAGTAAGTTGCCTTTTTGAAATCCTCCAAAAATGAAGAACTCTCGACATTTTTACATGCATTCTTGTGCAAGTTCCAAACACATAGTTGATGACATGAATCCGGAAAAACATGTTTTATAGCCTCCATCATGACCTCATCCCCATTTGTCACAACAACTTTGGGATGTTTATTTCGCATTGCTTCTGAAAAAGATTTTAAGACCCACTTATAGGTCTCAATTGTTTCATCCGACATCAAAGCACAACCAAATATAATTGGTTGAGAATGATGATTGCACCCGGAGAAAATTACCAATGGACAATTGTATTTGTTCTTCTCGTGCGTGGTGTAAGTACAAGAACATCGTTGAAACATAGATAATCAGATATGCTACATCCATCTGCCCAAAAAAGTTGCTTCAATCTACCATCATCGGTAGTTGTAAATTTTGCATATAGCATAGGGTCATTGCTCGCCTTCCCACTAAGATAACTTAAGGCAGCAACAACATCACCATCTTTAACCTTACCACGGATTTTGCTATTAAAACCGTTGTATAGATTTTTCTTTGAAAAACCAACACCAACATATGCACCCTTTTGAGCCACAGCGTGCCCCATTATATAACCAGTTATAACATCATCCGTACTATCAGCCTGAGATTTTATCAGCATCCTTCATTCCACAGCAAGCTACCAAGTGTGAAGGAGTTAGTTCATGGTTATGAACCTCTTCAAAACATCTCACTTCCCATCTTGATGCTTTCAACTTGTAGCATACACGAAACCTAGCTTGGCAATTAGTTCGACTGCTAGATCTATGATCTTTTTTCCTATTAATCACCTCATCTTTCCTTACCACAAAACCATGACATCTTGCATAATTACAATAAAAGTCATAAGCTTCCTCATCGCTACCAAACTCTAGCCCTCGTATTTCATCAGCTGTCAAGTCAACAATCTTTTTAAATTTACCATCTGAGGCATCCATTCTTGCACTATCATTCTGATCACACAACCCACTCTTGTCGATTCTATCACTTTCGTCGTCAGAAGAAACAGAACAATCAAGATCTCTATCATCATCCAAATTAACTGCTTGCAAATCATCAAAATTATCCATCTGTCCATTAACCATCACATTAGATTCAAAAAGATTATAATTTACATGTTAATACCCATAAATGGTGTGGCGCAAAAACTCATTCAACTATTGGTATTAAAAAGGAATTTGATTCAACTATTGGTTGAAAAATCATTGTACAAAAGTCTTACATTTCTATGGGTAGCATAGTAGTTGGCATGTATTCATTGATGAATAATCACAAATATGAAAGGGTTAGGCATTAGGTGGTGATGGATTGATATGTTAAAAGCAAATTACAAAAAAAAAGCTTTCAATCAATACTATTGTGTTGAAGAGACTCAAAAATATTCCAAGGAAATTAATTATTCCAAGAAACTTTTTTTCAACTGCATCACCCCATTTTCATTCCCAGCAAAAAGGGATGGGAATGAGTAATTCCCGGCGGTTAACTTTCCCTTTTTTTTTTAAAAAAGGCCATTTATAGCCTTTAAATAACCGCAAGGCCACTACTCATATTAACCAATATGTGTGCCACATCTGTCTTACATGATAAGGGTGTTTTGATAATTATATCATTTCTTTAAATAAGTATTCCCAGAAAAATAAATTATCAACCAAACACAATTGTTAAATATTCCTTGGAATAAAATTGACGTGTGATATTTCAAGGAAAATCAATCCTGGTATAATTTTTTGTAACCTTTAACAAACGCCCCCTAGTGGGAGTTATCGGAGGCAAGTTCACATTAATTTAAACAAAAAAGAAATCTAAGAAAAGGAAATAACAGGAAAAATAACTATGATGTTCAGTTTTTTTTTTGTTGAAAACTCGATATCCAGCCAAGAACCGACTAATCCAGGATCAATTCTGCATCAATTCTGCTTGTCTACAACAGCAGTTCATTTGAAGCCAGAGCAAAGTCCTTCGCGGACTAGCCCAACACCACAATTGTTAACACCTGAGGGAATCAAACCTGAAACCTTGAAAGGAGTATACCAAGCATACACCACTAGGCCAACCCCGACGTTTTGATGTTTAGTTTTTTTTTTGTTTTGTTATAGAAAGTTTAAATGGGTTGGCCTCTGGGGCTCACCAGGGTCGGGGCATGCCTCAAGGCTCAAAGAGTGTTTGCAGAGGCACTTACATATCACCCACCAAAGAGATTTTCACATCGACAGCGGAAGTTAAAGTCATGACCTTGCGATTGAGTTGACTTCCTACCAACAAATTCAACCTTCATTGGCGATATTGAGTTAATCATGGCAAAATGAATGTTTTAACATATCTATTCTGCTGTACAAAATAAAATCCAAAATTTTGAGTTACCAAAGCAAATGTCAATATGCATAATAGACAGAAACATGCAGAGTCGGTTAAAAACGTAAATTTGAAGTTACCAAAGAACATAAACACAACAACATTGTGATGCATTATGGTAGCATCACATAAAGAGATTGGAATTGAACAAAAAAAAAAAAAAAAAAACCTAGAATGATACAAGAAAAAAACGGAAGCAAAATGGAAAGATAAAGAAATACTCTTCCCTTATATCACATCACAATATATTACATCTACATTTTTCATACCAATTTCTCTTTTCTCATACTCTCTTTTAACTAATACTCTTCACAATTTTATATATTTTTTTTATAAAATAAAACCATATTCATTCATTTAAGGGTAAGTATGTTTTTGGTCCCTATAAATATGTCCACTTTTCATTTTAATCCATCTAAAAAATTTCTTCAACTTTTATCCCTTAAAAAAATTTCATCTTCACTTTTGGTCCCTCTTTTAAAGTAAACTATATGTAGAATTCATATTTTTTAATGTAATTTTGCAAAAAAAATTCTTTTTTTTTTAGAGAAGAAAAATTCATAATATTACAGGAATCTCTCCAAAAAAATAGAATTTTTTAAAAATACATAAAAAAAATAGTTTTAGTCCCTAAAAATTTTCCATTAGCATTTTTAGTCCTATAAATTTGTCGATCAGCACTTTTAGTCCCTGTAAAAAATTTCCATCAATAACTTTGGTCCCAAAAATGCTTAAGGAAAATGTCGCAGGGACTAAAAAGTGTGATTTTATTTTGTAGGGACTAAAAACAAAACTGTGAATATTTATAGGGACTAAAAACTTAATTAACCCAAAATACAAAAATTAACCCACACGTTTTTGGTTTCTCCACAAGGCAGCGAAGAAAGAGGAGAGAAAGTGCTGGTCTTCATGAATTTTACTATCTTGCCCATGTCTTCTCTATCTTTGATAAGTTTAAAGTGTGGGACCATGTAATGTTGGGAGCTTGAGCTGGAGGGAATATAGATGGAGGTGGTGAAAGGGAGTTCAAGCATGATACTCCATAATTTGATATTTAAACATATTTTCCTTTATTTTTTTAACATACATATTTATTTGATAATTATACAAAAAATATATTTATATAATTTTGTTACTTGAAGTAATTTAATTTAAATAATATTATTATCTGAATTAATTTAAAATAATTTTTCTAAGTAAGCAACTTGCTTAATTAAATAAAATAAATTAACTTTGAAATAAAATAAATTGGATACTTGTTTTCTAGGTAAGGGTATTTTTGTCCTTAAACAATAATTACATCTATCTTTCTCTTCTATTTCTCTTATCTTTCTCTTCTACCAAACAATACATCAAATCTACTCTATTTCTCACATCTTTCTCTCTTCTCATACTCTCTCTCACCTATTTCTCTCTTTACAACTTCTCTTCCAAACCAAACATACCCTAAAAGTTGAAGAAAAAAAATTAGAGGGACTAAAACGAAAAATTGATATATATATATATAAGGACTAAAAACATATTTAACCATTCATTTAAATTGATAGTGTACATTGAATACTACCACAAATTCAAAACTATGAATGTGATAACAAACTCACAATATACAAGTTAATAACATACAACTAAAATAAAATTAAAATGTTTGGAATATCATGCTTCTAAATAGGTAACGGTTGACGACACCTTTGAAGCATGGGTACTTTTAAACTGATAAAGTACTCATACCGAGTACCACATACACATATGGACTTGTACCGTTCAATTATCTATATTGATTGATTTTGATGAAAATAGTGGAGGTGTGGAGAAAAAAAAAAAAAAAAAAAAAGCAAATCTCTCAAACATGATGATAAAAATGTGGTTGAACACATAGTTAAAATAAGGCTTAATTGATTATTGGTCCCCTAACTATTAAACGTTTCGAAATGGTCCTTTATGTTTGTTTTAATCATCAATTTAGTCCTATTTTATTAATTTTAAACTCCTTCAAAAGAAGATCGTTGGATAAAGGAGATCCATCAGATCTAACGGTGTATCACCAACACATAATTTATATTGTTTTCTTCCTCTTCTTCTTCATCTTCATCTTCATCATATAACCATCATCAACATTCATGAACCAAAAACCCAGAAAAATCATGAATCAAACCTAGCAACTAACAAACCCAAAAAATCGAATTATATCAATTTAGGTATATATTTTTAGGAGATTTAAAAAATTAATATAACAAAAATTTAATATCGAAGTAAAACACTTAAAATTAAAATTATCAATTTTTAGGGAACTTTTAAAATTATCAATTGTTGTGCAATAGCTCCGTATTTTCCCATCCTTAAAAAGTAAAAAAAATAAAATAAAAAAAAAAAAAGAGTCAGAACGACTCAACTACTTCTCCACCACAAAGAAGGGTGAAATCCCTGAACTCAAAGTAGAGCTTAATTAGTGAAAGAGAGGAACAATTGGGTTTGATTTTTTGTGCTTGTTAGTTGTTAGGTTTGATTCAAGATTTTTCTGAGTTTTTGGTTCATGAATGTTGATGATGGTTATATGAAGAAGATGAATAAGAAGAGGAAGAAAGTAATATAAATTATGTGTTGGTGATACACCGTTAGATCTGATTGACCTCCTTTATCCAACGGTCTTATTTTTAAGGAGTTTAAAATTAATAAAATAGGACCAAATTGATGATTAAAACAAACATAAAGGACCATTTTGAAACGTTTAATAGTTAGGGGACCAATTCGAAATAAAGAATTAAGTTAAGGGACCAAATGATCAATTAAGCCTTAAAATAAATAAGCTGGTTTCGTGAGTTTGAAACTAACCATGTTCAAATAAATCATCGGATTGTTAAAGAAATTAAAGAGTTTTGCTTGGATCATCGGATTAGTAGAATTAGTTTGGATCATCGGATTGAACATGTGAACATCCCCTAGATATAACACGTAATTTCATAGTGCTTACATAAGTTTATAAATCAAAGAGCAAGGCTAATAAACAACACACATTTTTAAATATTTAAATGGTTCTATCAAATCATATGAGTCCTATATAAATTTAGTAGATTTCATGTAAATTTTAACTAATAAAAAAGAGTGTGTGAAAATGTATATTGCTAACATCTTTCTAGATAAAAAAGATGCAAATTTTTGTTCACCCTAAAAGCGCTTTAGATAGCATTATAAATTTCAAAAATTGAAGGACATTTTTTAATTCCGTAGGACGTCTGAGAAGTTGGAAGATAAATTCTAATGAAGAATTAATTATTTTAAAAATAAAAATAAAGAATTGACAAATTGAAGCCGCCAAACATTTCATGGACCCATGAAAATTGGCCCTAGTCAACCAGAAGCTGACACGGACAACATGAGACGGTGACTCTTGTTGGTATGTGCAAGACTTTCAATGTCATCCACAAAAGAGTTTCATTCCAATTTCACATTCACAGTGTCTTTTTTCCTCTTACGCGCTGCAATTTGTTCTTCTTGTTCTTCCTAAAGTGAACCAATAACCCCTTCAGTTCAGTTCAGTTCAGTTCAGTTCAACGAGGTGAATGCAACCAATTCTTTGACGATGATAAAGAACTGTGGATTATTTAGTGATGAAAATGCTTGTGTGAAATTGTAGACTTCCAAGAATGGAGGAAATTCTAACCCTTCCAGTGCAAGACCCTCCTTGTGCTGAGTTTTCTGCTGAAACTATAAATTTGCTAAATTTGGAAGGTGGTCGCCAAGGTGGTGATGATATTGCTTTGATTCCTTTTGCTAGAGTTGATGATTTTGTAAAAGAAGAATCTTCCAATCCAACTTGCCCTGCTAACTTTCGCGTTGAATCAAGACGAAAGAGAGCTTCTGGGAGTGTTGCCAAACCAAGAGTTGATGGATATCTTGAATATACACTGTATGTTGTTATTTCTTAATCAATATTGTTTGATACTTCTTGGTACTTGTTGGTACTTTGTGGTTTAGGTCATGTTTGGATAAACACAACTTAATTAAGCACTTATAACATGAAGTCAAAGTGTATAAGTGTATCATATAAGTGATTGTGTATAAACTATTTCTTTAATAATATAAAATGAAGTCAAATTGTTTTTGTGTAAGCTATAAGTCCTGAAGATAATAGCTTATTGAAATAAGCTGAAAACAGCTTAAGAACATGTCATAAGTTGTTTCCATAAGGCCCTCTCAAACAGTCTTACAATTGCTTATGTCAGTAAATAAACTCAAGTCAATACTAACAAACCCTTAGTCTTTGTACTTCAATGTAGTGTTCCAATCTTTAATTTTGTGGTTTTTTTCCCTTGTTAGAATTTATATGGATTTGATGCTGAATTGTGATGAAACTTTGAAAGAGAATGATTTAAAAAAATGTGAAATTATCTAAAGGGCTAATTTCATTCCATCTCTTTCATCAAGTTGTTTTGAAATATGAAAAGATTAATACATTTGACTATATGTAATTATAATTTGACATTTAGATACTGGTGTTCTTATGGGCCTGAAGACTACCGAGAGAGTGAGAGAGTGAATCGGGTGTAGTAGATGCCACAAGTGTCAAACCTGCTTCAGGGAAGGGTAGCAGGCTAGGGAGGCGACACATGATGAGAGGCTGCCTTTGCCATTTCACAGTTAAAAGACTATACACCCGACCCCACCTTGCCCTAATAATATATGACCAGAAGAGGCATGTAGATAAAGCAGGGGCACTGTGTCATGGAATATTTGATATACTGCAGTAGGGACAAGAGCTATGTATGCTCCGCGAATTTCGGATGAGTTACGCCAGAAAGTGATGTCTATGCTATATGTTGGAATATCTTTGGACAATATATTACAGCACCATGCAGAGGTAACACAGAAGCAAGGTGGACCCTTAAACCGTGGCGATTTTCTCACTCGAAATGATGTGCGCAACATGGAAAGGACTATTCATAATTCTTCACGTGAGCTACTGGGAAATGAAGAATGCAGTGTAAAGATATGGATTCAGCGTCATCAGAAGGACATTTTCTATTTCCAAGATAACTCAGGCTCAGAATCTTTTATTGTGGCTATACAGACAGATTGGCAGCTGCAACAAATGCTTCGTTATGGAAGTAATAGTTTCATTTCTTTTCACTCAGCCTTTGGCTTGAAGAAGCTTAAGGTATTATACATTAATCTTTTCAAACTAGAAAATATTTGTTTATTATTTAGTTGCATTTGTAGGCCAGATTGACCAAAGCGCTTGTATATCTAGAAGCTTCCTAGATCATTAGCAATTAACCAGTTTTATCAACATAATCGTGAATAAAAAATATACAAGCCTCTTTATGTTTATGTTAAAAGGTTTATTAGTTCAGCAGAATGTTGAAGAAGTGTAGAAGGTCTCATATTTTTTCTTTGTTGTCCCTGGCAGTATCCTGTATGTTCTTTACTTGTTTTCGATTCATCGCAAAATGCAATTCCAGTTGCTTGGATCATCTCCTCATCTTTTGTTGGTAAAGATATTCATAAATGGATTGTATTGCTATCTGAAAGATTACGAACCAAGGATCCCAGATGGAAGCCTAATGCTATTTTTCTGGATGATCCATCTTTTAACTATTATATCATAAGGTAAAGAGATTATTCTGGTTATTTTTAAATTTTCATTGAACTTTTTTTTAGGAGAATCCCCCTAAATAGGATTTGGAGTGAGATCTTGCTTATTGCAGAGAGGCATTCCAGTGTCGCATCCTATTATGTACCTGGCATGTTCGCCGTACTTGTATAAAAATGCTTTTCAAGAAATGTTGCAACTTTGAGGTACAGCAGAGGATGTTTAGGCAATTGGGTTCGATTTTGTACTCTGCAAGATGTGGACCAAATGCTATGGATGCAATTGACGAGCTTATGCAAATTTTTGTTGACCAGTGTGACTTCATTGATTATTTAAAGAGTCATATTCTAGCTATTATAGATATTTTTTGACTGATGGTTAATTTTGCTTTCATTTGAACATCTTGATTCATGACTATTAATGTTATTTCGTGAATAATAGTATTACTGTGTTTCCACATGCAGATGTTTGGATTAATGGCATAAAATCGCTTCCCGTGACAACTCCCAAGCCACATGACGCAATGGAATCCTATCACCTGAAACTGAAATCCACTCTTTTAAAGGAGAGCCATGCTAACTTCTGGTCAAGAGTTGACTGGTTAATCCACACTTTAACTACTGAATTTCACTCACTATACTGGCTAGATCAATATAGTTTAGAGACCGGATATTTTGAGAATTTGCGAGACAATTCTTTCTCCACTAATGCTTGGTATCATGCTCTTCATATTCCCGATGTTGATGTGGTACTCAATGAGCAAAATCTCCATCTTGCCAAAATATTATCTCAGCTGACAAAAACTTGGTGTATACAGAATATTCTTTCAACATAGTTATAATAACATATGTTTTGGGTAAACATCATCTCATATTTTCGTAATATTTACTATAAAGCAATTACCTTCAAAATGAACATATATAATTATTTCAAAAATAAAATATAAGCATATATAATTATTAAGGTCAAATATTTTATTTAAAGCTCGTAATAATTAGTCTATGAAATTATGTTTGTTGGATATTTATTTTTTATTCTGTGTTATTATTTTAGTTTTTGAAGTGACCGGTTCAATCCGATTTAATCTGATTAAATACTTGTACAAATTTAATTTAAACACCGAGTTATCTTACCGAGTCATCCGGTTTGATCCGATTCAGTCATGCGGTTCAACCAGTAACCCGATGGTTCGACCATCGACTCAGTGACCCAGTACCTATGCCGAGCCGAGTTTTAAAACTACGATCCTTTAGTCCTTGATCACACCATTCTATATGTGGCCCGGTTGCAACAAGACATTAAAGCCTTGAAAGATTTATCGAATAGTGGATTACTACACCCCATAGCCCCTGATTTAAGTTCTCAAATAGCTGAAAATCCTCTGCTTTTTCAACACCTCCAGTGAGTTATGAAAGGATAGTGATTTTGTTCTGGTTAAAATGCATTTTTATGCATACCGTCCCAGTTGAAGCTACATCCCTTGAGCATTTGATCTGCAAGAATTAAAAAGGATTTATGAAGGTTCCACGACTAGACTACATAGTTCATAAAACTACAATGCCGAAGTGCTACTGTACTTTTTGTCTTTTGATCCCAAGCTGATCTCGAATGGTGGCAAGTGATGATGAAGCACAGTGGAGGACAACGGTGAGTGCTCTCTGGCGGGGGTGGTGTACTGCAAGCACTTAGACGCTCAAATCTGAGAGAGTTAAGTGAGTGTGAGGTAGTGAGAATGGTATGTAAATTGATTTTGAGTGAAGGAGGTCTTTATATAGTGGAGTAAAAGTCCTATGAGGAAGTTGAGCAGATCGACATTTGATCATAAGGGGATGATCTTCAGAGGGATTTTACATGTGTGATCTGATCCTATAGCGTGTAAGTCGGTCCAGATGGGATCTGGCCCAGTTTAAAACACTTTTGCCTGTCATGTTGGGGCTGTTTTGGAGTGGGAGAACGTGTTGGTATTGAAATTTAATTTAGAATTTGTGTTCTATATATATGTTCGTATGTCGATAGATAAATATATACTTATTTTTTTTTTACTCAGATGTATACTTTCTTTATACATTAATTCTTTTTAAGTAAACTAAAAGACTCTTGATCTTCCAAATATAATGCAGGTATAGTTTGACATGCGGTTACTTTCAAGGCGCTATTTGAGGTTCATGGTGGCTCCTCTATAGCATTTCTCGAGCTGTGGGGCTTTGTAGATATTCAATGGCCAGATGCATTTCCCTCCTAGCTTGAAGTTTCTTTGAAATCTATGTAGTTGTCTATCATTCATGAAAATTTCAGCTTTTGTGCTGAGAATGGTGCGCAACTATATGGTGGTTGCCCATGGTGCACCTGCATCGAGCCATTCAACCCTACAACTTATACTCTGGACCGTGCAAAGTGCAAACAAACAGTTGAATAGACATTTTCAAATCGATGTAAGATGATATTCTGGTACGGAATCATTATTTTCAGATGCCACATCATAAACAAGGTGCAAATGAATGTTACTAATGAAGACTTGTTTGTATCAATCTGTGTCAACCCTCCTCAAGTTCAACACGATTATGATCAGAAGAGTTTATTACCATCCTGTAAAGAAAAATAAAGCTATTACTGGATGCAGACTTGCACGATTGAATAAACAACCACTTGTATACCTTATTTAGATAGATTGAAAGTTCCAATCAATGACACAGTTTCTAGGGACATAGTACCGTGCTACCTGATCCTACAATTTGTATACCCTTGTTATATACCATACTACCTCCGTCTCAAATTATAAGCTAGAATATGGTTTTGGTCCCTGCAAATATGTTTTATTTTGGTTTTAGTCCCTATAATTTTTTGTTTTGTTTTTGGTCCCTGCAAAATACGTCTCGTTTTGGTTTTGGTCCATGACCCCACTTTTGTGATGATTTGCACACGTGGCACATGATTACCAAACTCATTTATTAGAAAAATAGTCCATGCAAAATCTTTTGATTTTTAAAAAGGTTCCTGCAAAATATTTTACTTTTGAAAATAGTCTTTGGAGGGACTATTTTCAAAAACAAAATATTTTGCAGGGACAAAAAACAAAAACAAAAATTACAGGGATTAAAATCAAAACGAGGCATATTTGCAAGGACCAAAACCATAGTTTAGCCCAAATTATAACATCCTTTCAAATTTTAAAATGCAGTAGTTTTTTTTTTTTTTTTTTTACGGATATACCTCTATTCTATATGTGATAAATACTCTCTCTTAGTCACCTTATAAACAATAGCAACTATCAACAAAATTAATATAACAATCGACTTTTTTTAATTTTCGTGATTTTCTCTCAATATATATAATTCTATTCTATGTTTAACATAGTGGAGTACATATATCTGATAATTGATTAACTTACCCACGATTATTCTCACCCTAAAGAATGTTAGCAATGAATGAATAAATAAATCAATAAGCTTTAGTTTGAAATTGATTGATATTTACGTGTACGTATAATTTCCGTAATGATACTGCGTACAGGTTAAGGGACAGGGTATTCTGATGTGACAAATTGCTTGATCCGATTGGTAGCATGCAACAATGAATGCTTCTATATTATAAATGTAAAACTAATTTGACTTGCTATTCTAAATGTTGTTATTTAATAGTAGTAGTATCCACTAATATATTCAATGAATCTTGCAATAATTGATGCTTGTTTTCCGATTTTAAAAAGCCATCGTTGTCGTAAAACGCATGATTCAGAATACGATAAATGGAAACTTTCCACTTGGCATATAGTCTATACTCTACAGTATATACAGAGCATTTTCGAAGTAAAGCTAGATTTCCTTCAAAGGATAACGAAGTAAAACAACGACAATTTTGATTGCTCAAACAGCATGCTAATAAAAAAAATGGTCAAATGCATTTAAAGGTGTTTAAGTTTTTAGTTTTTTTCAAAGTCGTCCTTTAAATTTTAAAAGTCCCAAACAAATCCTTTTCGTTTTTGAATTGTTTCAAACTCATACTTTCCTGTCAATCTCCGTTTTTGAATCGTTAACTTGCTTTGTTGGCTCAAAACGGTGCATGTGTTTCATTGCCACGTACTTTCCTTTCTCACATGGGGAAATTTCATGCTTTCATTGAGATAAGCTTGAGACTTGAATGGTTATCTTAGAAAGATTTTGGCACCGAGAGTGTCTTAAAATATTCCTTAAAATTTTCAAAATAGTTAATTATTCATTAAAAAATGTAAGTATATATGTCCTTGATATGATAAAAACACAACTTTTTTTTCCCTAAAAAAAACAATACAACGTCTTTTAAGGGGGGCGTAGCACAATTGATTTAAGCAACGCTTAAAAGAATACTAACGTTACATAATTATGTTAGTGTTAATTAGTCAATTAGTAGGAGTTAGTCAATTAGTTGGTGCAATTTCACTCTATAAATAGGACACCACAGTTCATAATCTTTTATCAATTAATATAATTCATTATGAGCTTCTAACTAATAAGTATTCTTATGCTCTTTCTCTTTTACGAGAATGATCTATAACCCATCATCTCATTGTCAGCATGTCGATGTTAAACGGCTGAAAAGAGTTCTTGATTTTTCATATTCAGCTTTTTATGTTTCGCCACCAATCCAAAATTATAGGTCAGAACGAAGCAACAAATTTCACCAATTTGGATGAATCTTCCATTGATTGAAGACTTGATTGTCTCAATCGAAATCATCTGTGTTATGTGATTTGATTCTTGATTGAAACTACTAAAAAATAATCCATAAATGGTTTGTTCCATGTTGCATAAATGATATGTGTAACTTTTGGGGCAATCAATTTCCATTAAAAAAAATAAATAATAGAAAGATAAAAAGTAAGAACGCAATATGATGAATACATGATAAAATAGTTGTGACTAATCGAAATCACAATCATCAACGAAAACTTCATCACAATTGTTTATCTTTAAGGTATCACTCAAATACCATATGAACACAATTTTCCACCAAAGACACGCCGGTTCAACAAGTTAAACTCATTGCAAACCAAGTTTAGATTTTCAACCACATTTTAAATGTCCTAAACGCCTTAAAGATTACTTCAGTGAAAAAAAGTCCCATAAATTTTAGACTTCTTAATGAGTAATTATCGAACCCTCATTAACATTTTCTAATATAAAACAAAAAGAAAAATGTTAAAAAGACAAAAGAAACACTTAAAAATATCTATCTAGATGGTTTGTTTGTTTATGTTTTGTGCGAAAGACAAACCGACCATGTCGGAGTGAGAGATGACCCTGACACGCAAGCATTTACTGCAACGTGCCTGCCTTGAAACAGTACTGTGAAAGGGTAGTTTTGGAAGGACACAATTGATTTATTATTATGAAAGTGGTGGAGGCTATAAATTCAACTGCTGTTCCCATTCTCATTCCTTCTTTGTTTGCTGGGTCAGGGGAGCTCTAATCAGAGCTCCGAACACAAGACCGGCCATTCTCTCATATCCTCCTCCAACTCCCAAGGTTCGTTGTTCCTTAATCTCTTCTATAATTATATAATCTTCTCTTTTCATTTTCTTTATAATTTGGTGAGTAATATAGTACATACATATAGCCTAGCTTGCTTATTTTACCTGCTGTTTTGATTCATGAAGCTAGCTACCTAGCTTTATTTATAGTATTACTTATTCTCAGCTTTGGCCATTGTGTTAGCTCTCGCGGTTAGATGGAAGGAGTATGAGTGTTGTATATAAACTTACCATATTGATCTCAAAACCAGAGGTAGATTTATTTATTTTAGTTACAACCATATTCATAGTTTTAAAACCAGGTGCCTTTTCATATGGGAAAGGTGAAAATCTTCCCATGATGGACCACATGTGATTATAAGTTAGATCTTGAGGTTGTATTAAATTTTATTATATGTCTCCCACACCATAGCATCTTTTTTCCATTCCCACCTACCACTACCACCACCACCACCAATACCAAACCTGTTTATATTTCTTTTTCATTCCTCCCTCTCTAAAAGAGCTTAAGAAATACATATGTTCTTCTTTCTAATGTAACGTGGGCAAGTGTTTTCCAAATATTAAAGATTGATTTTTTTTTCTTCTTTTTTTAAATAAAGATTGAAATTTTGAGCAACTTCAATATATTTTTGAGCAAGTTAAATCAAAATGTTCATCCCTGTAATATCAACTTCATCTAATTATGTGCATTCACTTCTTCTCTCACACCCACTTAGATTTATAGTTTGATTTTTTTTTTATTTCTACTGAGTCACTAACTCGGTGGTGAGTTAACTCAACGGTGTCTTCTTCCCAAGCAAGAATAGCCACTCCAGATGCCACAAACTGCCTATATTACGAACATCTGGTTGCTTTTATTTTTGTTGCCAATATCAGTCAACAATGGTGAAAACTTGCACAATGAAAAAAATGGGATTTTAGAAAATCAGTGATCAATTGAATTGAAGGGAAACCGAGTTGTTGGAACTTGAAATGAAGCTGTTTTTATGAATTTTCTCCGACCATGGTTGAAATCTCATAGGAAATGAAGATTTGCAGCACTGTTAAATATATAAAAACAGTAAGGAAAAGAGAATGAAATATAAACCCAAAAATTATGTGTGATGCTGATTTGATACAACCTTCATTCTAGGTGTTTGAGGTTGATGAGGATGATGTTGGCTGGGGAGCAACGAGGGAGAGAAGAAAGAGAAGTGCTATGGTGTGGGAGACATATGATAAAATTTAATTCAACCTCAAAATCTAACCTATAATCACATGTGGTCTATCATGGGAAGATTTTCACCTTTCCCATGTGAAATGGCACCTTAAATTCAACTATGTATAAGTCGGTGACAAATTTGATAAAAAAAGATTAGGCTATTTTAAAGTCTATCCTTAAAAAAACGCTATTTTAGAAGTCTATATTTAGTAAAAAAAAAAAGATCAGGCTAGGGTGCCAAGAATTAAAAGGCTAAGGGTGCCAAGAATTTTTAAAAAAATAAAAAATAGAGTTTTTTATCCTTACTTAAATACATAAACAAATATAAGTGATATTTTTTATTGCTATTATTATCTTATAACTTGTTCTTTAATTTGTATTAAATCATAAATTTTCTAACATTTTTTAATAAGAATGTAAACATAGTAACATACTAACATTCATTTTTTTTTTTTTCCTTAAAAAGAAAAACATTCATTTTTTTTTTATATATTTAAAGGTATTATAGCATGACATATAAAGTCAAATTCCTTAGAAGATCATATTAGATATCAAATTAGAAAGAAAAAAATATATATATACTCACATCGGTATGTTAATTTGTTAGTCTATTTAAAGATATGCAAGATTGCTTATTGAAAACCGTTGGTATGTAATAGAGTTTTAAGTAAGCTGAAATATATCATACTAGGTTTTAACTTGTCAAAAAGAAAATCGTACTAGTTTTAAAAAGATACACCTAAAGAAAAAGCATTTGATAAGTAACCATCCAGGTTCGGACCTTGAATTTTTGGATCAGGTCGGATCTAATTACACAAAGCTTAGCAATCATTCAATGTTATTGCTAAATTGTTTTCGGGATTGTTTCTAAATATGTTTATACATGCAGGTCACTAGGTTTACTTCCCGTTTCTACATAGCTTGCACTCTTATCTGAAAATAGTGAGCATCATGGGAGAAGTGGCAGTAATGCACTCCGAGCCTCTTCAATTTGAGTGCAATGACAGGAAGCTTATCACGGAGAAAGATGTGCATAATCTACCCTCAAATGAAGAGCGCATGCATGGCGAAAAGTCTAGCCAATCACCAGACCACAAAAAGATCAATGACTTGCGAGAGAGAGGATATATGGAGTATGGGTATAGTTCATATTCCCATACTAGTTGCTTTTCAAACTTTTGCATCCCTTTGCCATCATAAAAAATGAATGATTTTTTTCTGTAGATGTCAACATTACCGGAGAAGGTGTCATATCAGGGCCCCTTGTTGCAATGAGATATTTGATTGTCGCCATTGTCACAATGAGGCAAAAGTGAGTAAATTTCACAATCTAATATTTCGTGATGGTTTATTTTCTGTTCAGATATTTCATGTATGGTGGCTGTCTTATTGCCTGCCATAAATGACAATGTTCAATCAAATTTCATAGACAACTTTAGGGAACATAGAAAATATTACTTATGACTTAGAATGAAATGGTGTCATTATCTTTAATTCTTATACTGCAGCGTCGCTTTCATTTTGGTGGAACTTACTCTTTTTATCTTCTACAGAACAGCATCGACATCGATCAGAAGCATAGACACGACATTCCCCGCCATCAAGTCAAACAAGTATGTTCGTCTATTTTAACACCTCATTGAAGATCTGCAATTTTGTGATCGCTTTTGCTGTTGTTATTTTTCTGATGAGGCAATGGTAATAAGTGCTCTTAACTTTTCAGGTGATATGTTCACTATGTGAGACTGAACAGGAGGTTAGTTTATATTTTCTTTACTATCTCTTGGTACAATTTCAACACTTATTGTGTTACGAAACTACTTATGAAGGCTCTAGTAAAAAAAATTAAGACCTCCAAACAGTTGCTAATTTTGAGAAATTACTTCGAAGATATCGACTAGTGCATTATTTGTCAAGTCATCCGTTTCATTATATCATTTAGAACCGGCTTTGAAAACTTCACTTTTTTCTTGCGTTGATATCTTCTGCTTCCAGGTTCAGCAGAACTGTATCAATTGCGGCGTGTGCATGGGCAAGTATTTTTGCGGGACATGTAAGCTCTTTGATGATGATGTATCTAAGCAGCAGTACCATTGCAGTGGTTGTGGAATTTGCAGGTATGAGCCGATAATAAGCTAACCAATATGGTCAAGTTATTTGAAACATCAAACACTATAACTTGTTGTTCCTATCCGAAGGTTGATATAACCTTTTCTCTTGTTTTGCCTTTTCTCTTGGTTAAGCTCCATTATCAAGTTTTTATGATTTATATAGACTTTAGTGTACTTTTTTTGGTTGAACTGTATTTCATATCAAAACTCAGACTGATTTATTCTTCTTATATGTTTTAAAACAGAACTGGAGGGTCTGAAAATTTCTTCCACTGCTACAAGTGTGGTAAGTAATATTTTTAATTTCTAAGCTTGTTAGTAATAACAACAGAGATTTTTAAATGCTTTACCTGCTTCATAACTGTTTTTTTTGTTCATGATTTCTTTGCATAGGTTGTTGCTACTCAACTTTGTTGAAAAACGGTCACCCTTGCGTGGAAGGAGCAATGCATCAAGATTGTCCTGTTTGTTTTGAGGTAACAACATGCAACTTGTGTACTTAGCACTTTGACTCCTGTCAATTTGTTGAATGTATGGAGGTTGACATAACTACACTAACGAAATTGGTGATTGCAGTATTTGTTTGAATCTGTCAACGACGTCTCCGTGTTGCATTGCGGCCATACAATCCATAAGAGCTGTCTGAATGAAATGAGGGAACATTTTCAGTGAGTATCACAAAGCTGCTTTTGTTGACATTAGCTTATCCATTTCAATTGTAGTGATTTGTCCTAAACTTTGTATTTGATTTTGTATTAGGTATGCATGCCCTTTGTGCTCAAAGTCAGTTTGTGATATGTCAAAGGTTTGGGAAAAAATTGACTTGGAACTGGCTGCTACACCGATGCCTGAACCATATCTTAATAAAACGGTAAGTATTCCTTTAAGACTTGTTTGTATTGATTTATTTGCGCTTACCTGCTAGCATAATCACATGTGAGACTGTTTTAGAGAACTTGTGAGACGGTTCTATAAACATCTTATAAACATGTCATACGTTCTTTTCATAAGTTCTCTCAAACAGTCTCACAAGTGTTTATGCCAATAGATAAACTGAGATAAGCCAATCCAAAGAGGCCCAATTTGACTTTATTTTATATTTGGTTATAGAAATAGTCCATACATAAGCACTTATATGATAAGGGCTTATATTATAAACACTATTAAGCTGTTCATCCAAACAAAGTTGTTTGTTATTTTCTTCATATGCCATCGTGGCCGTAACCATGTGGATGATGATATAAAGAATTAGTAACTGATCCAAGATTTTATGCATTCTCTTGACAGGTTTGGATCCTTTGCAATGATTGTGGCGAAAATTCTCACGTCCAGTTTCATCTTGTTGCACAAAAGTGCTTGAACTGCAAATCTTATAACACAAGACAAACCAGAGGCTGAACACGTGGTTATTATGGTTATCTATTGATTTCATGGAATGATTTTTCACTCCATTCTTATGAAGATAGTGGCTACCCACGTACATCTCTGCATTGAATATGAGGAAAATGCATGAGTTGAGTGGGAATTTCAACTACAAATTGTAACTTCATTGTGCTTGCTGTTGCCGGTTGGGGGTAACTAATTGGATTCACCCCCTTGTGTTCCAGTTTTCACATTGTAATGTTTGTATGGGATAATTTCAAGTTTTGAATAAGCTTTGTTACTTTGATGAGCACATAGTCCCTTAATAACAATTAAAAATCGGGTTGTAATAAATGTGTGGACCACAGTTCTTTTTATAAACCCGTTCCCATGTCTTAAGAAAAATACTACTCCTACATATCACTGAAAGATAAGAATAAAAGCACTTCGGATAGTTGCATTTTGGCATGGGAAAAACTGCTAGAGAAAGTTAGAAATCACTATCCTTTAGTGTTGAATCTACCATTGGAACGATGTTATGGGAACTTTTGTAGATTGTAGCCTAAATACTGGCAAACAATTTCAGGGTATGATTGCTAACAAGAAGTAATAATATGATTGTAACAGGAGTGGATGTTTGCTACCAAAGGTGGCTCATCTTAATTTCAACACGTCTATTGTATTGTATAACTAAAAATACACTAAAACCTATAGACAGTCCACCATTCAAAATCCACTTTTTCAATTCCCAACACTCTACATCATTTTCTCTTTCTTATTCAACACTCATTCAACTTTTACCCTTGATTTTTCATTCAACACTCTACCCCACCACTTTTTATTTCTTATTCTTATTTAATTTTTGTTTTTATAATTACATAAAATTATCGATTATAATTAAATTAAAATAATACAATTAACTATTTATTTTTTAGTATTTTTGAAAAACAAAATTTTGTAAAATAATTTATTTTTATTTTCTTAACTTAAAATACAATACAAAAACTAAACATACAATACGCAAGTAATATATTTAGTACGATACAAATCATTTTCAATCACAATACATTCCAAACTTTATCCATATGTGTTTCACTAGATCTGCTTGCAATTTGTGATGAACATCTGGATCACGCAACTCGGATCTAGCACGCACATGATTTGCAAAAGTTGGTAACACCTCGGTCGAGTATGGTTGCGGTGTACTAGATCCACTTCCCCCAGGTTGCTCAAAATCGGTCCAACATTGAGCATATGTATCTCGTTCATCCTCAACAATCATATTATGTACTATGATGCATGACCTCATGATGATACCCAAATCGGCTATGTCCCACAAACGAGTTGGTTCACGGATGATTTTAAATCGAGCTTGAAGCACTCCAAAAGCACGTTCGATGTCCTTCCGACATGCCTCCTGATGTTTTGCAAATAACTTATCGGGTTCACTTTGAGGAAGTCTAATTGATTTGACGAAAGTTGGATAAGAATGGTAGATATCATCAGCTAGATAGTATGTCATATTATAGGGACGTTGATTCACAAAGTAATTCACCCTTGCAACCTTTCCTTGTTCCACATCATCAAACACTATTGACCGGTCTAGAACGTTTATATCGTTCAACGTTCCCAGACATCCAAAAAAGGCATGTCAGATCCATAGATCATGAGATGCAACTGCTTCAAGAATAACTGTGGCGGTTCCCTTACCCCCTGATAAATTGACCTTCCCATGCTTTAGGACAATTTTTCTACTCCCAGTGCATGCAGTCAATACTCCCGATCATCCCTGGGAACCCCCGCATTTCACTAATATGTAGTATTCTTTGCAGGTCATCTTGGGTTGGTGCTCTCAAGTACACTTGCTCGTACAGTCGTATGATTCCTTTGCAGAATCTAAGTAAGCACTCCAATGTTGTACTACTTCCTATTTTGATGTATTCATCGACCGCATCTGTTGCCGCACCATATGCTAACATTCGCATTGTTGTGGTACATTTTGCTAACGGTGATATACCTTCTTTATTGGTTGCATCAATTCGTTGGGTGAAGTAGTTATCACTACTTAAAAGGTCTCCAACGATTCGAAGGAAAACGTGTTTTTGTATCCGGTACCGACGACGAAACATTATATCGTTGTATGTAGGCTCATTGGCAAAGTAGTCGTCAATTAGTCTTTGGTTTGCCGCTGCATGATCTCTATTGAAATATTTTCTAGTACGAGATGCACTACCTTCCTCTAGTTTTTTTCGACGCTGAATAAATCGGTTGACGATATAAGTGTCTTCAACATCACGTTTTTGGAAGTAGGCTTCGATATCAAAAGGGTCCATTGATAGTTTTTTTGGAAGTAGATATGAATGAGATTTGTGAAATTGGAAGTAGATATGAATGAGATTTGTGAAACTGAAGTAGATATGAATGAGATTTGTGAAATTGGAAGTAGATATGAATGAGATTTGTGAAATTGGAAGTAGATATGAGTCCCTATATATAAGTACATTGTGTGGTGGACACTGACGGATTCGAAATAAGTTATTGTAGGTGAAATAATGGGCACACAGTGGACATAATTATTAAAGCAAATAGTAGGTGAAATAATGGGCACATAGTGGACATAATTATTAAAGCAAATAGTAGATGAAATAATGGGCAAACAGTGAGCATAATTATTAAAGCAAATAGTATGTGAAATAATGGACACACAGTGGACATAATTATTAAAGCAAATAGTATGTGAAATAAGTCACGGGGGACTAGACAACGCTAGGGACTATCACTAAGGACTATACAAAACTAACAATTATTAAAGCAAACACTGGGGACTAGACAACACTAACAATTTTGATCGAATACAAACAAATATTTGATTGAAATTAATTTCCAAACAGCTCACGCTCCAAGTTTTCCAACAACTCTTTTTTCTAGTCATCGAGATGCTCTTCGGAACTTAACTTTACATACAGTTTCATTTTCTTCAATATGTTTTTCTCATGTTGCACCAAGGTGTACTCTTTCAATTGTTCAATCTCTTTCACCTTGATTTCTTTGAATTCAACCCACTCCTTTTCTACCTCCTCCAAGGAAGCGTCCTTGCTTTTCTTTTTACCGTTTTTTTTAGCTGTTTCCCTACCCATTGGACGAGCACTAGATCCTACGGAGTCCTCGTGAGATCTCTTAGATCCACTACTTCCTGACCCAACATTTCCTCCCATTTGACTACTATAATGTGGTTGATCACGGAGAGCGTGTCATTCTTCCTTTAAAATAAATTGAACATTCTTCCCACATGCAAATAATTCCCGCGCTATTGCCAAAACATCATCTTCAGACCAACCGCTTCCTTGCAAACGCTTAGCGCTTTCATAAGCACCAATCCATTTATTTATTACTTTGTTCATATAATTAAAACGGTTTCGGCATGCAACTAGATCGCGGGGAGAATCGAATGAGCAATACTTAGCAATTTTACCCCAATATGTTTCTCCTCTCTGGTTTCTCCCGACAACACTGCTTGTTCCATATTTAATTCATGCACTAATTAGCATCAAATTTTGTTGAGTGTTCCATGCTGGTTCCTTGCTTTTTTTGCTCTTAGGAGTTGAATCTTCTAGAGTGACTTCATTAGCAATTGTCATGCCACCAGGGGTTATTTGTGTTGAAAATTCAGGATATTGAGATGCACCAACACTGGGAAAATTTTCATTCTTCATTGGCATATAATCATTAAACAGGGGTGTTTGAGATGAATATCTCATCATAGATCCATAATATGCATGAAAGTTTGGAACAGAGGATGACTGGTTGAAATTTGGTGTAAAATCAAAATTAGGTACATTTTGAGGTATGTTTTGAGGACGTTGGTTGAAAAATTGATTTGGATTTGGATAATTGTTGGAATTTTCGTAGTTAAATGGGTAATTAGAATAATTTTGGGTGTTTGAAATGATTATTATTGGGATCATTTTACTAAAAATAAGATTAAAACTTCACTTAGTTTGCTAATAGAAAGATAATAATAAGATGAAGATAGTGAAAAACTTGGTTTTTTTTGTGTTCAAATCAAATGAACCAAGTCTCTATTTATAGAGAAAAAAAATCATGAATTTTGTTATTTTTTTATAATTAATTTACAACGAATAATTGAGATCCAATTATTAAAATGATAAGAATTCAGACAGCCAATCCAAACGCACCACGTGTCCTTATCTATCCAAAATTCATTTTCTCTCTCCGCCCTCTGCACACTCACGCGCCTTGTCGGCGCGTGCACTACACGCGCCCGATTTTAAGCAGTTTCGACGCGACACGTGGCATTTTGGGCAGGTTTCAATTGTGTTGAATCCTTTCATCCTCTCTCTCATCCATGTCACAATTCAACACACATTAAACACACCATTGGACTTGGTCTAACAAGTAATCTTGAAATGTTTGGTCTATTTGAAAGACATTTAGCTCTTGTATGGTGGTGGAGGGATGCCTAGGAATGCTTTGAATACGTCCATACACTGCCTCATCACACGATTGAAGTAAGAAATGTGTGTGGTGTGGATGAGTCAAGTTGTAAGTTTTAGAGCCAACTTTCATAAAAAAAAAAAAACCTAAAAACACAAAGAAGTACAGTTGATTAGGAGTCCTTGTATATTCAGGCTTATCTACTCATAACTCCCAAACTTAACCTACTGACTGAGAGTTAACCCCCAAACCATTTGAAAGTTACGAACTTTGAGGGGGGCGTGAGCAAAAGAAGGGGCATATAGAGCAACTTTGGTAGTAATATAAAAAAGATTGTTATTCTGTAGAGAAAACCCAGTGGGCCTAAAAAGGGTTTTATTTTGCAAACCCTAATATAAAATCTTTGCGCCCACATCCCAACCTTTTCACGCTCGCTCTCTCCACCGAACCCTAAAACCCTTCCTTCCTTCCAAAAAGAGCAGGTTAAAGTGACGGCAACGTCCGCCTTGACTGAACTATTTGTCTTGGCCCTTTAATTTCCTCTCTCTCTCTTTTTCTTCTTCTGAAAACCCAATCAACAATGGCAGTAAAACCTACCAAAGCCGAGAAGAAGCAGAACTACGATGCTAAGCTTTGCCAGCTTATCGATGAATACACCCAAATCCTTGTTGTCAACGCCGACAACGTTGGATCTAAACAGCTACAGAACATTCGTCAGGGTCTACGTGGTGACTCCGTTGTTCTCATGGGAAAGAACACCATGATGAAGCGATCTGTTCGTATGCACGCTGAGAAAACTGGCAACAATGCTTTTCTCAACCTTATCCCTCTTCTTGTCGTGAGTTTTCTTATTCTCTTTAGATTTCGCTGTTTTATTCATTCATGAATGAATTTCGATTGAATAACGTGTTGTTTTTCTTTTATTGATTTTGTGTGATAAAGCTAAGATATTTGGTTATTTTGTCTTGATTTCTGTTTTCTTTTGTTACGTTTGGATTGACCTGTTTGAATTTAGTTATTGACATAAGTGCAGATTAATCTGTTTTGAGAGAACTTATGAAAACAGCTTATTGTTTATATGAAAAAAAGTCTAACTTTATTTAGCTTGGGTTGTTGAAATACTATTAGCACTTGGAACATGCCCGGATTGCAAACAATTCTGTTAATTCATAAGTTCCCACTAATGAAATTTTTATCTCATAAGCTGTTTTTTCATAAACTACCTTGATCATACATCAAAGCTTATTTATTTGCATAAACTGTTTTGCATAATCTCTAAAATAAGCCAATCCAAACAAGCCTTTATGTCAGGACTCACGAGCACTTATGCTATATGCGCTTTTATAGCGCTTCTGCAGCTATAAACACTTAATTTAGTTGTTTATCCAAATAGGGTGATAGTCATGTCAGTTAGTATTAATTTTTAGAATCACAATTGACTTTTTATGTTTTAATTACTAGACTATATTATGAGGACTTGTTGATATTGTTGTTAACTCTTGTGAGGATTTGTACTGAATCAGGGAAATGTTGGTTTGATTTTCACAAAAGGTGACTTGAAGGAAGTCAGTGAAGAAGTTGCTAAATACAAGGTGAAGTTACCTTTTCACGGTTATCATATGTTATGTTTTTTAGTCTGTCATGTACAATGTTATTGTGATGTTGCTCTGGTTTTTCTGCTGCTTTTAGTTGATACATTTAAATATGATCCTTAAATGTGAAATCGCCAATATAGAAAGGTCTGTTCATAGAATTTTTCCAGTAAAAGGTATCAATGGCTGTTAAATTACTTGTTTAGGCATGGACTATATCATGATTTGATTCTTGTTCATTGTATACTCTCTGTTTCTCCATTTTTGTTGTCCCATCTAGTGAGGTACTGTGGTTGCAATATATCATTATCTGTTATCATTGATTGTCAATGCCCTCATTAAAATTTCTGTAAATAATGTTTTTGTTTAATGAATAGGTTGGAGCTCCTGCCCGTGTTGGTTTGGTTGCTCCAATTGATGTCGTTGTTCCTCCAGGCAACACAGGGCTCGACCCATCTCAGACCTCTTTCTTCCAGGTTTGTTATCATCTTCTTTTAAACATTGAGATTTACTGTCCTCATTGTCAAACTTATGTTTATTCTCCACTTTAGGTGCTCAACATCCCAACCAAGATTAACAAGGGTACTGTGGAAATCATTACCCCAGTGGAACTGATTAAGAAAGGAGACAAGGTTGGATCTTCTGAAGCTGCATTGCTTGCCAAGTTAGGTATTAGGCCCTTTTCATATGGGCTTGTGGTCCTTTCTGTTTATGACAATGGTTCAGTGTTTAGCCCTGAGGTTCTTGACCTCACTGAGGATGACCTTGTTGCGAAGTTCGCTATTGGGGTTTCCATGGTCACTTCACTTTCATTGGCCATCTCTTACCCAACACTTGCCGCTGCTCCTCATATGTTTGTCAATGCCTACAAGAACGTTCTTGCTTTTGCCGTTGCTACCGAATATTCTTTCCCTGAGGCAGACAAGGTTAAGGAGTACCTGAAGGTATTGACTTCAACATATTAATGATCTGATACTAAAACAGTAACCCAATATTTCCCATTTTTCTTATTGGTTGATTTTGTTCAATGCAGGACCCAAGTAAATTTGCTGTAGCTGTTGCTGCCCCAGCTGCTGCTGCATCTGGTGGTGCCCCTGCTGCCGCTGCCAAGGAGGAGGCTAAGAAGGAAGAGCCTGAAGAAGAGTCTGATGAAGACATTGGTTTCGGTCTATTTGGTGATGATTAGATTCTTTAGTTTTGCTATTAGTGGAGTTAAATTTTGCTTTATTAGATTTCATGAGATCATACTTGGTTCATTCTCAGAGTACTCTGCTGTTTTTCCATTCCATGTTATATTTCGACTTTATCAAATTTTCTCGTTTTAAATTCATTATGGCTTACTGATATTTATGTGCCTCATGGTTTTAACTTGCATTCGGTAGTCAAATTACTGGTGATTGTTTTGAAAAGGCTCGCATTATAAAAAATAATAAAAATTGGTTTTATACCAGTGGATATGAAAAAACTCGTGACTTCCCACCAATGAGATACTGTTATTGTTGGATCATCAATTGAAAACTAGAGATTTGAACCAGAAAATGTGATAAACTATTATTGGTTAGTGTTTGATCATCAATTTATATTTGAGGGAGTTTTGTTTCTAAGACATTCCATGCTGACGAACTGTTATTGTTTGTAAGTTATAATTATATTATTGAGTTTGAAATTATAATGTTTGAAAGAGAAGTTCTTTGTTGACATTATTCTCTTGGAGCATCTACAATTGAGATCCATTTTTTGGTACCTAAAATCTCACATAAATTTTTTAAATGAGACTCATCAATCGTCTATCAATTGAGAAGTTCTAATAGAGTAACTTAATGTAACACCTCTCCTCAATATGTAACCAATTTACCAATTTTTTTTACTCCACAATCGGATTCACATGTTAGATTTTGCATCGTAGATGGTCTTAGTTGTTCCACACAACCCCGTTAATGATTGACCATACAAAAAAATTATTAAGCAAAACAAGAGATAAACCATGTTCCTCACATCGTTTGGTACAACACTAGTTTGTGCAACAGCAGCTAGGTAAAACACGTATTTTCTCAAGGCTGACGGCTGACGAGCTACAGAAACTTTTCCGTCCTCCAATGTGCAATGTTATACTTGGAAACAATTTAAAAGAAGAATCAAAACAGTCATTGCAACCAAAACAGGGAGGAAGAGAGAAGGATACTTAGAACTTGAGCATAGAAGGATGAATGATGTATAATTATACGTAGATAAATTCACATTATCCGATGAAATCACAATGCCACTGTAATTTTATTAAAATTACTGTAATATGTTGGAATCATCTGGTACTTAAAGTGCTAATCTATTGGTTTGAAACGAATGGAGTGATCAGTTTTACACAGCATCTTCTCGTTTATTAGATTCTTTGGTTTGATTCAAATAGAGAGTAGCAATTTTAATAGAAAAGAGAAATGCAAAGGAAAAAAAGTTGACAAAATAAAGAATAACTGCACAATTCATAGAAAGTTGTTGATTTGCTTGTGTGGGTGTGAAATGTGAATGTGTGTTTTTGAGAGATCCAACATAATATACAGTAAAACTTTTAAATCATGAAAGGGAAGGAAGGAGTTTAAATAATCATTTCTCATTTACAGATTGTTTGATTTGATTTGATTCAAGGAAAGAATTGTTGGAATTTTATATTTCAATAACAATTATGAATTAATACTATTAAAAAACTCATTAGCTATTTATTATTAAGAAATCTCTATATTAGAAGTTTATTAGACTACCAACAAATATTAGATGTTCTTAAAAGATTATGTCAATGTTAGTCCATTAAGGGGTTAAATGAACCTTTGAGGTTAATAAGCTTTAAAAATGTAATGAAACTCCAATATGAATCTGTTATAAAGATGATAAAGTTGGGGAATAATGCTCAAAGCATTTCTACTATATATTATTGTAAAACTGCATTTTCTTGGACTCTACACTCTACAGTAGATTCTTTTGCCAAAATGGTAATCATAGGATTCGTCTAAATAAAGCATATTACATCAAAGTTGATAACTTGTGAAATGGAACGGTAAAAAGTAACCAACACTGCTAAATGTCTTGTTTTTCAGTCCAAAAAGATGTAGGACAATATAGGTTGTATAAACTACGATACTAATAATAACATTAAAGTCAAAAACTTTGTTTGGGTCGTGAACATCCACATAGTTATTAATATTAGAGATAGAGTAATGATATTTTCACAACCATTTTGGTACAACCTTTGAGACAACTTTGTTGTTCTCTCTTCTCATTGGTCAAAAACAATAGAGAGAGAGAGAGAGAGAGAGAGAAAGGTAGAGAGCGAATAAAACATAATGTGAGTATGAGAGAGAAAGTTGTACAAAATTTATACCAAAATGGTTGTACAAATATCATTTCTCTTAGAATGCAAGAAAATTTCAAAAGGGGATGCCAGAAAAATAGGCTTCAACCCTTTAATTTCTACAAGCTATCAATAGTTTGATAACATTTTATATCTCTCTATATAAAACAAAACTAGCTTCATGAGAGCCATAAATTATAATCCACCAAAAACCATAAGTTATAGTCAAAGAAAACGCAATGATGTACAAAACGATCATCCAATGGCTGCTAACAGATGCACATAAAACAGCTCAATTGTGATCCGATGATCAAATGCGTCTACTCTTTCTTATGTGGTTGTGGGGATGCCTGCTTCAAAAATTTGCTCACCAAGTTTTGGCTTTGCAGAGTTCTCGCAAGGAGAGTTGGATTTCTCAAGTTCCTCATCAATCATAATCTCTATGGCACGGCAAGTTAAGCTGCAAAATGCTTTTTCACCTCTGCAATATATCAAAGGAAACCAGTCTCAGAATCAATAAATCCATCAATGAAAATGTATGTCAAAATAATGAAATCAAGGTTTTAAAATAAGGTCTGCAGCCGCAATTGAGGTAGCGTTGGCCACAATTTTCCTTAGTATCAAAGATTGTGACACAACCACAATTCAAGGTATTGAAAGATATGCAATAGTGTTAACTCACCTATAGATATAAATGTCTTTCCCTTCATCCAGTTTCTTGTCGCAATGGTGGCAGAAACTTAAGAAGGCACTAGAGGGATATTGGTTTGGAGTCTGTGATAACTTGTTACCCATAAGGGTCACTCCTTTCTCCTTCTCATTCTCTTCATTCTTAAAATGATTCTTAATAGATAAATCAGGATGAGTTTCCAAGATATAATCACCAAAAATATGAGTTGTTTTGGGATTAGGACCATGAGAAATCACACATGTGTAATCCTCAGAAAGCTCAATCTCACTAGCTGATAGAGACTTAAGAATCTCACTGGAAGAACATATGGAAAGAGTGTTTGATTTTGACTCTGCCGGTATGAATGCATTTGAGTTCTGGCTTCCTCCAATAAAATGAGGAGAAGAGCTAACCTGAACTGTGACATCTTTCATAGCAAAATCATCGATATCAGAATCAGTTTTTGAAGTGGCTAATCCAAAATCAGCTTTCATTGATTTGCATGAATCCAATGAACATGACCTAGTTCTCCCAAATGGTTCATCATGCTCTAAGCTAGTTTCACCAATCTCAAAAAGGACATTGGACTCACATTCACCCTTTTGGATAACAGATCCATCTTCTACACAAGGAACCACCTTACCAAAATCTTTAGGCAAAGACTTAGACGACGACTCAAAAGAATCCATACAAGTTTCACAAATTGGAGTTTTGATCATAGATTGAGGACTTAGACTAATGCCCTTGCTATCAAGTGATTGAAGAATTTTCCCACAAAACCTAGAACAGTTACAATCTTCCAAAGATTCAACAATACTTAGACCAACTTTGCAACTATCCCAACTCCTTTGGTTCCCCTCAAGGAGTGAAGATCTTAGGTTCCTAACAGGGTTACCTGAATTTGAAAGAACTCTAGTATCTAGAGGTGAAGTTGGACTTCTAACTGAATCAGAATCCAACAACCCTTTTGGACCTAAACCCACAAACAAACAAGGAACATTGAAAATTGGATTGCCTTTGATATTACGCCCTAAAGCATGAGATTGAGCATAATGATCAGAATTAGTATCAGAATTTGTCAGATGACCCATTTGGTGTTGATCTTTCTGGATTGACCTACTTCTCTTCCTCAGCATTATCTCAACACACCTGTTCATCAAAAACCCATTTTTTCTTACATAATTCAAACAACCCGATACACATTAAATTGAAATAATCAATTGATTCTGAATCATCAAACATTGTTACATAAATAGTTTCATCACAATTAAGAAAAAAAAATTAAAACTTTAACCCAGAAAAATCATAGGTATTGATTGCATGATTCAATAAACCCAGAAAAATCAATTGATTTTAAATTAAACAACCCAACACACATTAAATTGAACAATCAATTGATTCAGAATCAACAAAAAAAAATGTTACATGGACAGTTTCATTTCATCACATCACATCTAAAAAAAGATTAAAACTTCAACACAGAAAAACCATAAGTCACTGACTGCATGATTAAAGAAACCCAGAAAACAAAATGTATGAACTACTATTATGAAACTAAAATTAAATAAAAAATAAAGTGAAGAGAAACAACAACAAAAAAAAAAAAAAAAAAAAAAAGCTTTTTTACCAAATAGAGAGAACTGAAAGATAATCAATTAACCCCAAATGCAACATGCATGTGAGAAAAATCACAGACAAGTTTCAAAACCAAAATGAAAATAGATACAGTACAAAAGCATAATCAGTGATGAAAAACCAAAGAGTGGGAAAGTGAAAAAGAAAAAGAGGAAGAAAAAAAAACCCACCTGGGTTGTTTGTTTCTCTGTGGTCTGAAAACTTCAGAAAAATGGTTTTGATTTTGAAGAGAAGAGAGTCCTAAATGCAGTGAAAAAATTGACTAGATATGTGAAACTTGTGTTGTACGAATAATCTCTTTCTCTTTCTCTTTCTCTCTCTTGCATGCCTCAAAATCAGCGAAACCGAGAGCTTCTGAAATACACTAACTACTCTCTCTCTCTCTAGAAATTTATTTACTACTGTACAGTCTTTTGGATGTATCTGCCCATAGAAATGTTATGTGATTGTACTTTACCCATTTTTTGCATAACGGTGCTAAAACTAAATTTAGAAATGTATAGTGATTTATGGATTAGATGAAGGGTTAAGATCTTAATTAAATTAAATGTACATTGTTTTAAGACAACTGGTTTGTTAACTGTCTGGGCAACAATTTATTTCTTTGCTGAATTTATTCGCTGTGGCATGAATCACCCATTCATTGCTTTACATAAATATACATGCATATAATTAATGCACTCGTTTATTGTGTTTGCCAATTCAATTTTAGTTAAGTTAGATTAATTTTCACATTGGCGACAAATCACAGTTACTTTGTTACTACTTCTTTCTAGAAATAGAAAATTTGTAAAACAAAGCACTCGTTTTGCATTAAAGAAAACATTTTTTATCGTAATTTGATTGAATATAGACATCAGAAATTTGTTTTTTTTTTTAACAAGCCAAAATGACATATATATTAAAAACAAAAAGTCTTGCTCTCAAGCACAAGACGTGCAATAAGAAGCAAAACCAAGTCACAACAAAATTACAACCTGTTTGTAACTAAAAAAGAGAAGCGAGAAAAAAACCTCAGCTTATCCCTAAACAAGCAAGAGGATTTTGCCACCATAAATGATAACCAAAAGGAAAGCACACATTTTTAACTTTCAACCAACGAAGAGAATACAACTTAACTTTTTCTAAAAGCTGCACCATCGTATTAGCTTTGTCTGCAAATTTTTGTTACTCCCTTCATTCCTTATTAGATGACATGTAATGTACATTTTTTATTCTTTTACCGTATTTTTATATTAATATACAAAGATAAATAATACATCATATAAGATGTTGGATTCGTCTCAATGAATATTTTAAAAATATTAAATTTTCATAATTTTTTTAAATATATAATTAAAGATATTAAAGATAAAAAAAATATGTATTGATATATGTGTGAGAATCAACTAAGTCATCTAATAAAGGACGGAGTAGTAATTTTTTTAAGAAAGAGATTTGTTAATAATATTATATAAAAAATGCTAACGAGTGTCCTTAAATAAAGTACAATCAAATAACAAGTCTTTTGGTAAAAATAGAGTCTTTTGCAACAGTTTTTTTTTTGTTTTTGAAGGAGAGTCTTTTGCAACAGTTGTATTGTTTTTCAGTTTTATCTTTAATGAATCTTCCTTCCAAAAATAAAGTTTATCATAAATAGAGATAATTGATTAATTTATTTAGTATTTATTTAATTTTCTGACTAATTATATTATTTGTTCTCAATTAAAAATATATAATAAGTAAAATTATTTGGAAACTTCTATGGTACACTCATAAACTAAGGTGTATCGGTACTCCTGCTTCCTAAATTTATACATTAACAATCAATTTTATGAAATAAATAGTTATTTTTCCGCATTTATATCTCAGAAAAATATCATTTCATAAGAAAAACACATCACTCATTATTTATAAGAATCATAATAAATTTTTTTACATATTATCGTATAAAATAATCAAAGTTCTCTATTATGAGCGATAAAAATTCAAAAAAATCAATTTTAATTCGTTGATGCTTTTGGTGAATAAGATTTTAATCATTATAATTATAAATGATAAAAAATAATATTTTTCTTCAAAAAATAACTCATTTAACTATAAATTTAAGGGTTTGGTATACCTGTACACTCAAATATGTTGGGTGTACGGTAGAATTTGCCAAATTATTTTGATAAAAAATAATAATTCGGTTGAAAAGTAAAAAGAGTCTCATAAAAAGTGACAAAGATTTTTTTTAAATAATCATGTATTTCACATAAGGGGAGTATAATTTATTAATTTCTTTCCCAAACTATGTGTTGAGTTTTAGAGAAATTTTGTGTGCATGTAAAAATTTTGCTATGCTCCAACCATGCGTGATTTTGTTGTATGGACTGAAAACTAAACTATAAATGAAGGAAAAAAAAAACTTTTTAATGAATAATGAGGTAATTCTTCATTAAAACTAAAAGGTCTCTATTTTGTAAATCCAAAAATATATTTAATCAAAAACAACTAGTGATATTTTTTTTCACTATTTAGATGTAAGTAAGATCAAGACTACACGGTGGTGATGTATTGAGAAAATATCACATGTATGATGTAAATTAAGGAGTATTTTAACATGGACAATTTTAAAAGTCCCAAAGTGGACTCCTATTTTTTTTAACAAAATAAGAAATTTTATAATACAAAAAGAGAATAATATGTGATGTAATAAAATTTATAAAAGTCTACCTTTGGGAATCTAAATTCAATTATAGAATTATTGAGTAAATAAGTGATTAAAGTTTTTTTTTAGGAAATAATTGATGAAAGTTTCTTTGAAAGAATAAGCGATTAAAGTTTTTTTTTAGGGAAATAACCGATTAAAGTTGTCGTTTAAAAAAGCACTAGCATATGGTAAATACTATTACTAGTGTAAGCTCTTTTAACATACTCTCGGATTTGAGAATAAACTCGCACCCCTGTTTTTTTTTTTTTTGTTAAAGCAAAAGTTTTCTTAGGCAAAAATGTTAGTAAAGCAAAAGTTGAACAATCCCAACTACGAAAAGTGAATGTGATTGAGTTCGGGAATGGAAAAAATGATGACTGTGATAAAAGAAGCCGTTTAATTTTTCCTAATAATACTACTTTTTCTTTTTAAAGGAAAATAGTAAAAAAAAATTGTGATTAGCTTTTTTCCCCGGTAAATAAATACTTACTGTAAAGGAATTAACACATACACGACATGTGTGGTTGTTTTAGGTGGCAACAAGGAAAGCATTGAATGGAAGGTAAAAAAACCAGACAGAGATGAGAGAGAGATAAAAGAGTTTGAAAGGGTTTGCACAGAGTGAGTGAGTGATCACAAAACGACAAACAAAGGACTGTGATGATTGAATTAGAACTGACAATGGGTCACGGTCCTGGTCAGTTGACCGAGCCAACTGGGCCCACACAACTCCTTCTTTCACGCAATAGAAGAGATGCTCCAAAATAGAAAATAAACTCATTCACTTATGCACCATCTGCTGCATTATTTTAAATTCTGTGTCCTACCTCCTACCTAAGACAAAACCTAGAAAATACATTAAAAATATAAAGATTTTTTTTATAGAAATAGTAACATTTATTTTGACCAGGTTTCAAAATAAAACATATTTCCAAGTTGGTTTATTGTAATATGTTTCAGATTGAAATAGTTCCAAAAAATTAAATTGAATTGAAAGTTAGATTGAGGATTTACAATATGAGCCAATGAATTTTCTAGAGGAGCTTAGGTGGATTTATGCTTTGTTTGTTTGAATTATAAATAAACGTGAAAGGAAGTAAAGTAAACTAGAAAAAAATGTTAAAAGGAAATGAAAGATCTATAATCAGTAAATGATATATAAAAAAATTATGTTTTTTTTTACAAAAATAAATATTTTCATGTTAAAAATGTATATTATAGCGAACTTTAGTGTTTTACAAAATGAGGCTCGTTGAGGGTGGTTGATTCTTCTGCTCACACTCATCGTAACTTATTTAAATCTAAAATTTTATAGTTGGTATGTTTTAAAGTAAGAGAAGTGCAAGGCACAAACGCTCGCACACTTGCCTCTCAACGTACACTACCATGAGACACGATGTCATAATTTTTTTTCATAAACTATACTAAATCCTTCACTAGAACGGTGCTATTGTTGTTTTCGTATCAATGCACCACCTTTGTCAGCACTAAAGTGCTTTCGGTGATGCAGCGGTTGTGAGGTTTCTTTGTCAAACCTCCACCCCCTAAAGAACCTCTATCTCACAAACCACCGAATTTGAAGAAGCAACCTCACAACCGCCGTATCATTGAAAACACCATCAATGCCGACAAAGACAACATAATTACACTGTCGTCATTGTAACAAATTTAACACAATTTATGAACCAACAGCCAATGCTAAAGAAAATAAAATCAGCTACTATGGATAATTTGTGCAGGGACCGGGATTCGAATTTTAGATTCTCCATTTCTCCACACATAATATGAAAAAAAAATCAATAAAAAAGCAAGCAAATTTGTTAAACCAGTTGACACAAGTAAAGGTTTGAAAAAATTGATGAAGTGGCGTCTTCTTGTTGAGAGGGGAGTGTGAGAGCGCTTTTGTTTCTTATATAAAAATAATAATAATATACTGTTTTTGTATTAATTTTACATATTTTAATGTTGCCATCTATGATCTCTTTTCTAATTGGGGGAGAATTCTTGTTGGTTTGGGTTCACCTAAATGAACATTTCTCATAAGAAAAACATCAAACAATCAATGACCAAATTTTGGGCAATTCTACGAATCTATAGGATTTTGAGTGTTTTTTACGAAGTAAGAAAATGATGCCTCAGTAGTTATTTGAATAATATTCTCCTTGTATTTTTATTTTACAGTAAGTAATACATTCATATATTCATTGTTTCTTCATGTGCTAAGTTTCTATTGAGTAATTGCTCTCCAAAAGTAAGCACACTCTTCCTTCAAAAAAAAAAAAAGTAAGCACACTCCATTATTTTCTTTATTTTAAAATAAGTGTCACTTTAATGAAAAATATTGTTTCAAAAGTGAATCTCATTTTTAGTTTCTAATCTAATAATAATTTTTTGTTTTTTAATTGTATCATTTAATTAATACCACATACTATCCTCAAAGTATTACTTTTACTTCAGTAAAAAATAAACTAATAATTAACGATTATCTTACTTTTAATCAATGCATATTTTAATATATGTATAAAAACCTTAAATTATACTTCATTTTAAAATACATAAAGTATTATTTATAAACCGTGTATTCTTATACACTTTGCTAGTAAAACTTAGTTTAAAAATGGCTTAATTGCACTTTTAGACCTCTATCTTTCCAAAAGTTACGGTTATGGATCCCTAAAAAAAAAATTGACACGTGGCACCTCACTTAGGGTGCCACGTCAGCGTTGACCGAGTCAACAATGGACCGGGGGTCCAAAACTGCCAAAGAATCAAAACATAGGGGGCTGTTTTGTATTTAAATTAGTTAGGGGTCCATAACCGCAACCTTTGAAAAGATAGGGGTCCAAAAGTGCAATTAAGCCTTAAAAAATTGATGTATACATGATAAATTCTTAACCATATATGTTCACTTTTGAATTGTGATTTTTGCTTATGTGTGACCATCTCCAATGGTTTTCCCTTTTAACACCATTCAACATCCACTTTTTTAATTTCCAACATTCTACATCATTTTTTCTCTCTTATTCAACACTCATTCAACTTTTACTCTCTCCAATGATTTTTCATTCAACACTATACCCCACCACTTTTTATTTCTTATTCTTATTTAATTTTTGTTTTTATAATTACATAAAATTATCGATTATAATTAAATTAAAAAAATACAATTACCTATTTATTTTTTAGTTTTTTTTGGAAAAACAAAATTTTGCAAAATAATTTATTTTTATTTTCTTAATTTAAAATACAATACAACAAATTAAGCACGCGGCACACAAAAAATTTAAAATGCAATACAACAAACTAAGCATACAACACACAAGTAACACCTCGGATCTAGCACGCACATGATTTGAAAAAGCTAGTAACACCTCGGTCGAGTATGGTTGCGGTGTGCTAGATCCACTTCCCCCAGGTTGCTCAAAATCGGTCCAACGTTGAGCATATGTATCTCGTTCATCCTCAACAGTCATATTATGTAATATGATGCATGACCTCATGATGATTCCTTACTTTTCTTACTCTTAGGAGTTGAATCTTCTGGACTTGGAGTGACTTCATTAGCAACTGTCATGCAACCAAGAGTTATTTGTGTTAAAAATTCAGGATATTGAGATGCACCAACACTGGAAAAAATTTCATTCTCCATTGGCATATAACCATTAAACGGGGGTGTTTGAGATGGATATCTCATCATAGATCCATAATATGCATGAAAATTTGGAAAGAGGATGACTGGTTGAAATTTGGTGTAAAATCAAAATTAGGTATGTTTTGAGGACGTTGGTTGAAAAATTGATTTGAATTTGGATATTGTTGGGATTTTCGTAGTTAAATGGGTAGTTAGAATAATTTTGGGTGTTGAAATGGTTATTATTGGGATCCATTTAACTAAAAATAAGATTAAAACTTCACTTAGTTTGCTAATAGAAAAGATAATAATAAGATGAAGATAGTGAAAAACTTGATTTTTTTTTTTCTGTGTCCAAATCAAATGAACCAAGTCTCTATTTATAGAGAATTTTTTTTTTTAAAATTAATTTACAACGAAATAATTGAGGTCCAATTATTAAAATGATAAGAATATGGACAACCAATCAAAACTATGCACGTGTCCCTATCTATCCAGATTTTGTTTTCTCTCTCCGTCCTCTGCAGCCTCACGCGCTGCTGTTCGCGCGTGTGCTGCACACGCCATTTCTGGCCAACCGGAGCCTGCCACTTGTTCCTCTATGTCAAATTAAACATTGTTGAAACCTTTCAACCTCTCTTTCATCCACATCATCATTAAACATCACCATTGGAGCATTTCACTTGTTGAACGTTGCTTTCAACATGCCCATTAAACACCATTGGACATGGTCTACTACTAGTATTAATTCATCCGTCCCGCAATAGATGACTCGTTTAAAAAGGGACAATTTTGACCTAACTTACTTTGACCATGTTTTTATACTAATATACAAAGATAAATAATACTCCCTCCGTCTCACAATATTAGACTTTTAAGGTTTGTGCATGATTATTAAGAAAATGAATAATTATGTTGATTTCAATAATAAAATTAGTAGCATTTACCAAAACACCGTTGTTAATTGTAGTTAGTTGAAGGCTCCGTTTTCGGTAGGAGACCTGAATAGGTCACCTACCGTAGGAGACATGGCTATTTTTTATTTTTTTTTGGCAAAATAAATATGAACCATTGGATAAAAGTAAATTAACTTTGGATCAAAATGCTTACTATATACCTCCCACACCGAATTACTTTCTTTTATTCTAAATTACTTTTCTCTTTACTTCTAAATTACTCTTCTCTTTTATTCTAAAAAAAAAAAAACAGTCATGTCTCCATCATTATCATCGTCGTCCATAACATCATCATGGTTAGACTTAGAGACATAATCTCGGCGCCGTTTATGGTAGGAGACTTGAATAGATCTCCCACGGGAGGAGACATTAAAAAAGATTGATTTTTTTTTTTAATAACAAAAATGACATGTGTTGCGGTTAGATTGACGAAGAACACTGATCTTACCATAATCCTTCTACACTATATTTTTTTTTTCATTTGGTAGATCTAAGAGAGAGACGTGTACTGTAGCAACTCCATTGTTGTTGCTGCACTTTCTGTTGATTGCTATACCTCCAACACAAATCGTCGTTTTTTTTTCAACACCAACACATCTTTTTTTGTTCTTTTTATTCTATTTTCATTCGTAATTTTTCATTGACCAGTTTGTGTTCACATCTGAACTTAAACACCATCCCTCTCCAGATATGAGTTATGTGAGATTTTCCATTCCGATTTTGATTGTTTTGTTGTGTAACATTTGGTCTGGCGACGGATTTAATCACTTTCATATGAGTTTAGTGATGAATATGTGAACTTTGGGTTGAATGAATTGAATAATTGAGAAATCATTATTTTATGCAATTTCGTTTTCAGGTGAATTAGATTAAATGAAATTTGAGTTTAATGAATGTTGTTTTCTGCAACTTTGGGTTGAATGGATTGGATTAAGATTTCCAAAAATTCGTCGTTGTTGTTGTGATTTTCCGGCGCATTGTCGTTGTGATTTTCCGGCGGCGGTGCATCGCGTTGTTGTTGTTGTTGGGCCAGGAAGAGATATGGAGAGGGAAAGAGAATGATGGAACATAGTGTGAAAATAATCTAATGTTTAAAGAGTATGATAATATTATGGTCTTCTAAAGTTTTCAAGCACATCCAATAGTTGACATCAATTTTGTAAAAAAAAAAAAAGTCAAGTCACCTACGGTAGGAGACCCATTGAGGTCATGTACCGTAGCCTGAGCCTTAGTTGAATAGTTAAGTTTGATGAAATTCAATAAATAAAGGTATAATAGCGGAAAAAATAATAAATGCTACATTAATATTGTAAAGTGACGGATGGAGTATCATATAAGACGTCGTTAGATTCGTCTCAATAAATATTTAAGTTCACAATTATACTTTGACATGGATAATAAGGTTAACGAGGTATTATGAGAGGGAGGAGTATAGCCTTTGTAACTTTTAACAATAGTACTCCTTGTCGTTTTGCGAGACTCTGCTTTTCATGATTTATATATATGTATATCAGTAAGCTTTTCATGAGTTTTAGTACTCAAAAAAGGAAGAAACAGAGCAAATACGAATAGAGACCTGGCACGTGTGCTTCTTATCGACCATCTCTATGCAATCCAACGGTTCTACCGTTAAGATTCTTTTTAGAATGATGTACCCTTTATTTATTTTTTCCTCTTTTTACTCCATACTCGTCTTTTATGATTTTTTTTTCTTATAAAAAAGAAGGTAACTTTGTTATGACAAATTTCTCTAAAGACAAACGAACATAGTTCTCTTAGCTACACTGGTCTATTTTTGGATTAATCACCGTATTTTTTATTTTTATCTTTTTGTGTTGAATATTGGTTGATTAATGATAATAATTAATTTTGTTTTTGTCAACAAAAAATTATTGGTAACAAGTGGACATTAGTTAAAGATTCAAAAAAGGAAATAATTGATAAATTTTATGTTAAAAAAAATTATTTTTTAATGTTTTAATGTGTTGAATACACAACTTTTAAGATAAACCTTCAACTTTAAGTATTCGTGAGCTTAGCTCAGTTGGTATGGACAATGCATAATGTATGCAAGGTTCGGGGTTCAAACTCCAGCCACCACTAAAAAAAAACTTTCACTTTAAACTTCGAATCAAGTGCCCCAAGGAAACTTGCTAGCATTTGCCAAAAAAGAATAATACATTTTTTCAACAAATGACAAATATCATATCCAATTTAAAATATCAAATTTAGAATGATGTTTCTGATTTGAATTCGAGTGAAAATATTCAGTTTAATAATATCAATGTTTTATTAGTAGTTAAAAGATAAAATTATACAATTCATTCATTAACTTAGTTTTAGGTAACATTTCATCGTTTTTTATTTAATATTTATGTTATAATTAGGTAATATTTTCATCTTTTATCTTTTTTATTTTCAATTTAGACCTTTATATTATAAAATGTCAACATTATTATCTTTTTTAATCAAAACAACATAAATAAATATCTTAAAAAAACTTATAAAAAATTCATCATATTCATAAAGAAACTCAGATATTTATCATACAAATGTAGAAACTCAAATTTCAAGGAAAAACCCCATAAAAAATAATAACATAAATGAAAGTGTTATTTGATTATAACATAAATGATGAATTCGAAAAAAAAATAAATAAACAACGAAAGTAATACCTAAAAAAAAGTTAAACAACAAATTGTGTAATTAGAAAAAATTAAGATGTATATTCAATAAATGAATAACGTTAACAACTCTTTAAAAAGAACATTGTTAACAACATACTATATTTTTACACATTCTCTTTTTATTACTCCTTCTGTTTTAAAATAAGTGTCGTTTTAGGTGTTTACACACATATTAAGAAATGCAATGATTAAAAGAAGAGAATGATTATTTTACCAAATTATCCTTATTAAATATTGCTTAGTTTTAAAAGTAATACTTTAGAAGTAGTGTGCAGAGTATTAATTGGAGGGTACAATTGAAAAGAAAAAGTTATTATTGCATTGAAAACTGAAAGTGACATTCATTTTAAAACAATTTTTTTTTGCTAAAGCGACACTCATTTTAAAACGGAGAGAGTAGTAGTTAAAATTCATAAGAATCTAATAAATTCATATAGGACCTGCATGATTTCACAAAATCCATATAAATTTTAAAAAATAAAAAATTGTATTAAAAATTATGTGTTATTAACACTTCTCTTAAAAGAATGATCTCAATGACAATACAATAAAAATTTAGTGTTCAATGAACAATGGATTAATCCAATCCAAGTGACTAGAGATTTGCATATCTAACCTTAAACATGTAGTGATGATAGTTCGATCTCTAACTCTTTGTGTTCTATCACCATAGTATCATTAATCGATAGGAACATAGTAACTTAAAAAAAGAACTGTGTTAAAAACATTATACTTTAAGAACATAAATTAAATACATCAATTTGAAGCTTTATTTTTACCCATCACTTAATTATTATATTTTTTAATGATATCTTACTAATAATTAATCACTCCAGCACATAACATCTAAAAATTACTAAATGGTTATACAATAATGCTACACCATTCCATTTCAAAAATATTTATCTGTTGAATCATAATTATCTTATTTGTGACTTTTTCCTATTTTTAATGGTGGAGCCCGCACTTAAAAGACCACAGAGTTTGGTGTTTGATATAGACACTCCTTTTTTCCTTTTAAAAAAAAAAGATACTCCTTTTTTTTTTGCTTTTCATTCTAAATAAAAGTCTCCATTAATTACAATTCCATTAAAGATGCTGTTAGCAATTGTTTATATAATGGAGTAGTAGTACTTGTTAAAAATTTAAAAATTGAAAATTTTGTTTTAAAAGAAGCATTTATAATGTAACAAAAAAAAGCATTTATAAACTTTAAAACTATTGATTACTAAGTTCCAATGAATTATGACTATATTAGATGTCTTGACAAGTGCTTTCCAAGAACTTATTAGATTTTTCTATTTATTGACATTTACCTTAAAAAGATACTGCATTCTCTATAACAAAATACAAATATCAATACACTAACCAAAAAAATCAAATGAATTAGATCTAAAATTTTGAGATGCGGACACACAATCAAACATGAGAGCTATTGTTCTAAATTCTGATGAGAGGGAAAACTTTGAGGTCAAGTCACAGCCCGTGGTGTGCGCAAATATTTAAGCTAGATCTAAAATGTGTGATTTCTCATAAATACTTTTATTAAAGAATTACTTTCATTTTAAACTTCTTAATTAGACGTTTAACCACTCCGTATCTTTTTGTTTTCAAATGCACGTATCCGTATCATCTAACTCGATAAATTCTTACTTGCTGCTGCAGTTTCTATATTGACCAGCTTTTGTATACATTCTGTCCGTCTTAATATTAAAATATCAATGTGTTGGGAATTTACCAGACACTTTCGGTGGAGGCACAAAATAAACAATACTTCAACTAATCTATTATTATCAAGTACCACTATCAATTAATTTAAAATGCAAAGGTAATTTTGAGGGCTGTTTGATTAGTGTTCTTCAAAACAATTTTCTGTCGTCATCATCTTTTTTCGATTAACAAATCTCTTGATGCTATCATTATCTCAACCGTCTTTTTGAGGTTTCATATGTTCCCAGGAATCAAAAAATTCTTGCAGGGGGATTATGAGACGTTGCATTATTTTAAGCTACTTTGTATTGTTTTGGGAGCACTGCCTTCGGGTTGGTGAATAGTACACGTGAACATTAAAGTATATGCTACCAGTATATGCTACTCAAGTAATCTTACTAATTATTTTTTCAAAAAGTTGAACATAGTGCCAAGAGTCTAATGTTGATTGTGTGTAGTCTAACAATGTGTTTATAAATGGGTGGATGATCCTTGTTTTATAAGCTGATTTTGTAAAATCTAAATTAAACATAATCTAAATATTAGTTTCGTTGCACCACCGTTTACGGAATTACCGCTATTGAATTGCTACGATCTATTTCAAATGTCTCACTATTAACTTGAAAGGAGCTTATTATAAATCTCACATTGAATGAGATAAGACTTTACATTGCTTTTAAAAGTGGTGGGTATTTTTTATTTTACAAAATAATTTTGAAAGGAACAAAAGCATATCAATTTTGAAAGTTTTTTTTATTGATTTTTAAATAGTATTTTATTTTTGTATTTTTTAAGAAGACAATATGAATAGATAGATAGAAAGCTTCTTAACAAAAAAAAAAAAAAAACATATAGAAAGAAGAACATATTTTTTTTTTTGACGAACATTTGTTCTTTTGTTCCTTTTCGTTTTACCGATCTATCGGAATAAAAAATATATAAAATTTACTAATTTATAACCCATTTTTCGTACTTTTGATATTTACTAGACACATAACAAAATCCTATGTCATCTCTTGTTTGAACCTGTCCACCAAACGTTACTAACAAACAAAAGAAGTGGAATGATGTGCGGCTTTGGCTTTTAATAATCTTAGCTAGAAGGGAAAAATGTTCACAATGGATTTCCCCAGTAGCGACCTTCCTTCTTCGCATTGATTAAAGGGATGCACTTTGAGATTCAAGTAAGAAGGCAACAAATTAGGTTATGTTTGGTTTCATTTTTATTGGAGGCACTTTTGATTTTGAAATTTATTTTTACAGATATTGTTCAACTCATTTTTAGATGAATATATCCAAATATAAATTACTTTACATTCAATCCAATTTTAAGCAGAATAAATTTTAAAAAATAAATAAGCAGCTGATAGAACAAAAAATGTCAATCTTCACTTAATTGCTATCAATTAGCAAGTTTTGATAATGGTGGATAATTGGGTAGTTGGTGCAAGTTGAGTGCCTATCAATTTTTTGGGGGATTTTTGAGTGCAAGTTGAACCTTGCGATGTTTGAGTGATTTTTTGCGTTACCATCATAGTCAATAGAACAAATAACGTCAATCTTTGTAAAAATCGCAAGTCAAGTGCTTAAAATAGAAAATTGAATGCATATTTAAATTGATATAAAATCAAAAATTTTAAAATGAAAATTCGGTAGTTATCTACCGGATGTATAATTTTTTTTTAAATGAATATTCGGTAGTTTTCTACTAGATGTAGATTTTTTTTTTTATTTTTTTAAAATAAACATCTGATAGTTATTTACAAAAAGTGTTATTAAGAGTAAATTCGTAATTTTAGGAAATCTAAAGAGATGTGAGGGAGGCCTAAAAAAAATCTTCTCACACGAGACCTTACGGGCCTGACCGAAACAAAAGCTTAATCACCAGTAATAAGATCTGATTAAACTAATCACCGCATTTCGAAAAAAAAAAAAAAAAACTAATCACCGCATTTTAATTTTAATCTGATATAAATAAATTGAAAAAAAGATGCAAAGTGTGCGAAACGGTTATTTCCCTCCATCGGAAGCAAGATTGAAATCATCAATGGCGGGTTCAGAGTCAGCACTACCACAAGCAGAAGCAGAAACCGAAAACCAACTCACTTCTCTCATCTACGGTGCGTAATCAACAACTCTTAATCGCTTCTATTTGTTAAACCTAATCTCTAATTCGAATCATACTCGATGCGATCTTCCATTCGAACCAAACGATACACGATTTGATTCATTATTCAATTTCATCTTTCTTTGCTTAATTCGTGCAGAGATGTCAAACGAAGCTCAATCTATAATGGAGAACATGCTTAAGATGATCGCGTTAGTTACTTAATCATAATTATTTCTTCATTTTTTACATCATTACTATTTTTGTTATGTTATAAGATAACAAAATTGAGTGATTGTTTTTCGATTTCAGATCTAATATTGTTTTTGTACTATTTTTGCAGTGAGATTAATCAAAATTCTGCAGTGATTGAGGAAGAGATCGAGAAATGTAAAGGTTCTGCTATGGAGAGGAAAACAGCATTAGATGAAGAGAAAGAGCATTGTCAAAAAGCTGCTTATGCTGTTCTCGACATGCTAAACAGAAATTAAAGAGCCTTAGGGTAATATTATTCGATCCTTTTTCATTTTAATATGCTAAGAATTTTATTTCCACATATTTCAAAATTCCATGCATGTTTTTCTTACTTTATACATTGCAATCATATCATGTTTAGATAACAAGATTGTAATTGTCTCTATTTGGTGCGAAGATTAGATGATATATAACTCGTCATCCTCTCTTAGGGCGCATAGATCTTCTACTTCTGAGCTGTCAGCCATAAGAATTTTGCTTCCTCTTTTTCCAAACTTGTACTCTGCGTACAAAAACCACAAATTAATATGTTCAATACTATGAATGCAAAAATAAATCATGATATTATAAGCAATTGATTTATATTAGGTGCAATTGATTTTTATTGTGAAGCGCTGTGGGTGGAATTAAAATGAAATCAAAGAAGGGAATGCTTGCTCCCCTCCCCGCTATTTCTATTTTTGGATTATATATTATTATTTTTTAATAATTATTCAACCGTGAAACCACTCAGAATCTTGAGAATGCTTGCATACTGAATTTAGATAGTTATACCCATACCTGCTACTCTGAGAAGATCTTCGACTGAATCTGGTAGGATAATGAGCTTTGGTGTTGTTCCATTTTCAATGTTTTCGTTGGGGTGATGTCCATGGATTTTGACTCTAATCGGGACTAGGCTTGACATAGGACTGGAATTTTCTGTTTCTCCTGCATTAATTTAGCATGCGCCTATGAGTTAATATTAGGTAAGCAGAGAAATAATGTCATTTATCTCAGAAAATCTCCGTGATTTATTTTCTATGCATTTCATAGCCATATCAAGCTGTGATACTACGGTTAAGCAAATAAACTGAAGGAAAAAAACCTAGGCTACCTTGCCATATCAATATATTAATGTCATCAAGAGTTTGAGGTTATTCCTGTCATCTAGAGTTTGAGTTTTTCAATTGAACTAAGATTGCAATCAAGCTGGTTTTATATTGTCATAAAAGATATCTTTTAAGCATGAGCACAGCAAGGAATGCTGCTTTTTTGAATAAACCAGGATTAGTGTTGTGCCTCTTTATCATGGGGCAATCTTGTGCACGTCGCCCCACGTGACATATGACATATCTTTAACACTAACACTTACACTTGGTAGGGATATAATCAAATGGTACTAGGTGTCAAACTTTAGCACATATGCCATTTAGTAATATCACATGATTACACGATCAGATTGGTTAAATTCATATTAAACAAAAAGTTATTAAGTGGTGTATGTGTTGAAAATTTATAAAAGTTGTTGTAAGTTGACGGATAAACACAAAGTACCTTTGAATGGCAATCTCAAATTTAGTTAATTTCTTTTTCTTTTATGCACACCCTCATAATCATGCTCATAAATCTTTCTGGGTGCCGTGTTTAGCAGAAACCTTGAATGTCAATTGGTTCTTGTTTTAATGTTCCTACACAATATCTACCCACTCATTTAGTGTTATCATCCCTTACTGACCGTACAATCCACAGGATTAAGTTTACCTTCTTCATATGGATTTTCTTCATGGTACTTTGAAATGTCATCATTTGTGCCCTCATTTTGTGTCGGATGCTGCAAGAAGCACACAATGTTCATCATATATGACATGATTTGTACAGATGTAAATGTGTGGCCAATATTAAAATAAATCTGTTTGCCTGTGCCATAAAGTCTTTATTTTCCGGAGGGATGTTATCCACCGTAAAACGTCTTTAATTTTGTTGTTGTTGTGTATCATTTTTTTCTTTCTGGTTCATATGATCTATCATGTAAAAGTGTAAACTACATAGTTAAATAGTATACTTAGTTTTGCTGATCCATGTATACACACACATTGTTAAAAGTGTAAACCATTGCGAGAATTGGTCCATATTATATTTTTTGTCCCTGAGATGTTAATATTTGTTTTTTTCACGATCCTTTCGTTCAAAGGAAGTGATTATCCATGCATCATTAGGTGACATGAATGTTCTGTTTGGGAGAAAGGGGCAAAGGAGGGAATCTGAGAAGACATTTTCAATTTTGAATAAGCTTTTATTCTTTTATCCTTCACTTCTTGGTCCCCTTTCCTCAAAACATGGTTTAAAGCTGATGGATAACCAAGATCTTTTGGAATTTCAGGAATAACTTTTTACTTTGGCCGTTATCTTTCTCCCACACACTAAATTACTAATTGCATATAAGTTTGTCTAAGGTTTAGCTATGGGCATGCGATGTTTAATATCCATGGATTTTTTAGCATCTTTTTTTTTTAAATTTATTTTAAATCCGAGCCTTACTAATTTTTTTTTGCTCCTCACTAGATCACTGAAGAGCTTTAGTGATTTTTTTTTTTTTTTTGCCTAGAAGAGTATTGGTGATTAAAATTTTAAAAAGGATATACCTCGTCTTCCAAATCACTCAGAAATTCTGTTACATACGGTATTTCTTCCAGCACCCCGCCTTTTAGGCCCTTCATAAACTGAGTAGAACAAAAAACAAACATTAATATAAAGAGATATGGACTTGTGGACATGAAGTTTGTATGAAGGGAATTTGGTCATATTTTTGAGGTCTTTGTGGCTTGCAAGGATATTTGGTCTAAATATTCAATATCCTTGTATATTTAGAAATTTCAGGAAAAATGTGGGGATTTGGGTTATGAATTGCTCTCAAATTTGAAAAATGTGAATTAAGTAGCTAATTTTCAAATGTGTATTTGTATTTGTGGTTTGCTATCTATCTATTATTAAGATCCACGAACCTGAGTAAAGTTGGTGATGATTGCCTTCCCATCTTCATTAAATGGTTTCACCAGCTGCTTGAAATGATGATGATCGATTCGTATAAGCTGGGATAGTCTTCTACTTCTCACTGTATAAGGTTGTGGGATATTAAACATCACACCTATTTCTCCTACCATGCTTCCAGGATCTAGTTTGAACAAAAACTGAAAAGAAAATTACGAGCTTAGCAATGCAATGGGAGAATTGCCATTAGCTACGAGGCACAAATACTTTGCATAAAACATTGGTTTTTATTTCTCTACTTTTAGCCCTCTAAAAGTCTTGTTCCTAGTATCTCTTACTACCTTGCTTGACCTTCTGTTCCATTTACATGTCTGATTAAGATGTTCTCTAGGCACAGCTCAAATAGTTTAACATAGTTTGATGTGTTTGCTTCAGCAGGTTGCTCGGAAGTGCTTGAAGATGGTAAACACTTCATTCTGTAAAGTAAACACGACCTTCCCAAATGACTTCTGCCTCAGGTTGATGCAATATGTTTTGAAGTTATGCAGGTCTATGAGATACTTTCCGATCTCCATAGTTCAGAAATTATAATAAATACAGCGTTTCTCTAATTTCAATTTTAAATGAATTACTTTAGTTTCCGTTGTCTAAGTGGGGAGAATTTTTGGTTGTCTTTATTTCTTCTTGAATCATGTCTTTCTAAGTCACTGTCTCACCAGTTGTTAGCAGTTACTGCTTATTTTACTCTAGACATGCTTGCTACTTACACTCTGAAATCAATTGTCTGTTTGGATTCCATCATACCTGTTCAGACCCATTCTTTAATATCAACACATCCTGCGATTAGAAATGGTTCAGTCTGCAGCTAACTAGTTCAATCCAGTACTAGAATATGAATTGTATAAGATAGAGATAGAGATGTTTTACCACTGATCCAGATACCAAAATGTAGAAATATGCCGGCATCTCATTTTGCAAGATGATGTCAACCTTTGACGGGTAGTATTCTGCTTTCATATCTGATACCTGTGTAGTGATGGATGTCATGTTTAGTTGTTGAAATGTTTAGAATCTATTTTATTGTTAAGAGAGAGAAAAAAGAAGCTTTACCATTTGGGATATAAAATCATCTGAGACTCCTTTAAATAAATTTGTTTTTTCAACTACGTTGTGGAAAAGATGCTGAGCAATACCGGCTCTAATTGCTTTAGGTAGGTCCTGTAGCACTTCTTCTTGCTGTAACTCTGCTGTCTTGAACTTCAGTTGTGTATGTGCCAACATTTGGTCCTTCAAACCTTCTGGGAGACCATTTTTGCTCGCATATTGTAATATTTTGTTGAAGGCGTCCCTCTGTGAAACATATAAATATAAGTATTTCTTATTGCATAAGTTTTGACTCATTTATAATCTTTTTAGATTAGATTAGCGATTTTGAAAATTAAAGCAAATCTACTAATGGCATCAATTCTTTCTACCTGAAAAACCCTTACATTTTTATTTCTCTACTCTATTAACATATCAGGAGGTTTATGATATGTATTTGAAATATAAAATGATTTTAGAAACTTTTTTGACTAAAATGGTTTTAAAAATTTAAAAGCCAGATATTTAGTAAAAATTTATTAAAATTTAAATATATTAGGGTTTAAAGAGAGAATTCTGTTGGGATTTTTTATATTGAATAAATTTGATATTTCAATTGGTGAATTTTGAGGGAATTAAAACGATTTAACTCATTAATTTGCAAAGATTTTGAGTAAAAAGTAGAAGAAAAGGTAACCATATGAGCTTAAAGTAGAAGAAAAGTTATGGAAGAATTTCACGGCAATAATTTCAAAAAAAATTGAAAAATAAAATTTCATCAAAAACAGAATATAAGAATGGTAACCATAGTAGAGATTTGAATGCAGTTAAGCTGAAAGTTGACTAGGATATAGGGATATTTGCTCAAACTTTGGTATTTTTAATATAAGAAATTATGTCTAAGCTAAGCATGTCTGGCTTAGAAAAGAAGCAGTTAACAGTATTTTAAACCCTGCTTGACAAACTTAATAGCATAAAAACTTTAAAGGTAGGAAACGTAGGTGGTAAATACTATATCTACATCTTCTTTCCCCTTTTTTACTCCTCTGTAGTAATACTTATAACCAAGCAAGTCTAAAGTTTCTAGTATAATTGTTGCAATGTAATAGTTTTTTGTTTGTTTGTTTTCCGAATGTTAATTCTTTCCCTTACCAACCAGATTAAAGTAGATTGGATTTGAAAGTTTAGTTTGATTTTCATGTGATGTTAGTATTTTCGAGATACTTACAGTGGGAGAATGTCGGTACAACATACTAAAATATATAAATGTTCTGAGCAATCGTAGCTTAACCTTATTGTGTTTTCTTCCTTTAACTTCCACTAGGAAGACATAAAACTATGTTGATGTTAGTGTTATAGAATTCAATGCTAAGTCAAGGGTTAAACTACCATGAAAAATCTTCATAAAATTTACCATAGCAAAGGTTCGGACAGAGCTATGAACCACCAGATTTGTCATGTTTCCGATAATATATGCAGTGAGTCCGATGTTAAACAGCATATAAAAAATATTGAAAACCTTCTCCGTTGTATTTTCTGCATGTAAATCTCCATAGCCAACAGTGGTAAGGGTTACAATAGACCAATACATGGAGTAAGTGTAACCCGATCCGACACTCCTATGCTTAAAATCCTCTACCTGCTTCCCAATCCACGTGTTTCCGGGTGATTTGTGATGGAAAGCCAACCAAAAATACACGCAGCCTGTGAAGTGCACTGCAAATAGCGTAACCTATGATAAACCAACAAAAGTGAAGCTCAAAATTAAGAACCTAAATTAGACAATTTGATGGTTATATCTTATTTGGATCTATCTTAGTCCTTAGAGAAGCTTTAATTTATTACTTACGCATAACAGTTTACAGACTCTTGTTACTGAGTAGCTGACCCTGATGTCTTTCTCTAGCCTGTAAGACCGTTAGCAGGTTTAGTTACAAGTTACAAATGGCAGAACATGTGGGAAATAGCAGAACATACGTATAATGTCTGTTATAACCACAAAAATATCCTAAAGAAATATACCTTGAGAAGAGCTCACTAACACGCCTCAATCGCCAGAGTCTAAGCATGTTCAGAAAGCCAAAGACTTCCCCTCTGTCGTGTGATTTGCCTGCTATAAGTTGGTATATCTGCTGAAATGGCAGAGTGGAAGCTAGATCCATGGGGAAGAATAAATGTTTGACATACCTATTATGAAAACGCAATAATCATGAGAAAATAGAGGAACAATACGAAGTATATATTTCATAGTTTTTGGTGTCCTTGAATTGTTCAGCCATTGCTTGTCCTATTAAACAAAACTGAAAGTAAATCTAGGAGACAAAAATCAAGACAGAGTGAAGTAACTATTTAGTGTCAAGATAAAAGGGGGTAGACAACCAAACGGAACCAAAGTGATTAACTAGCACGTTTCATATTCAAATGGATGCAAACTGAAGACATACAAACTAACAACAACGAATACTTGATTAAACTAAATTTAGTTATAACTACTCGCGTAAAGACGGACACCATTTTTATTGTCCATGAATGATAAAATGGTACAAAATTATGAAGTGAAGGGTAAGTAATATTGAACGAAAAAATGTTACACTAAAAGACAACATTTTTTCCTATATAAGATAAAAAATAAATTTTTTCATATTGTTTAATATTGTTTCTATTGTTGTGGATTGTTCATTCGAAAAAATTCAACCCAAAAGATCGATGACAACAACTAAGAGTAACACAACAACTATAAACTAATCCACAGATAGTATTAAAATTTCCGGTGTGTAAAATGAATGCCCATTGCAGAGTCAATGATTAGTCTCGGCGATCCCAAAGGGTCTAAGCTATAGTCAATACCTTGCGGCACCTAGTTGGGTTGTCATTTTTTTTTTGCTGTGTGGATGTGGAAAGTATGGCATATACGCACCTGATAGCAATCTTCTTATGGTCATCAACAAGGAAATAAGTTGATTTATCCAAGTAAGCCACAAAGAATGTCAGGATTATGTCAAATGCAAAGAAGGCATCAACAACAAGATCAGCAATCAACATGGACCCAATTGACATCTCTCTGAAAGCTAACTCGAATGGAGATGCCCATGCTGAGTACACCACCAATACCACTAGGAACGTTTGCCACAATCTATATCACAAACTTGTCATTCCACAGCACAGGATATAAACAAATAAATTGTATTAAGGCAAATTAAATATGTATGTACCTATATCTGCGATCATAGGGAGCAATAACATATTTTTTTAGGTCGAAGTAACCTTCATCAGGATTAGTGCCAAATGCTGGTAAAAGACTGCTAGAAATTGAGGCCAAGTTCCTTATTTCGCCACTTGAACGTCTTCTAACTAGAGATGGCAACGTCATTTCTTGATAGAATGAGAGAGAGAGAGTTAACACTTCTTGTTATCTACGTTGTTATACAAGTGGAATACATATATGCATACCACATACGGCAAGGCTTTGTCTAATTTATTTAATTATCAATAATTCTTTCTCTAATTAGTATTTTATTAATCAATAATTCAACTTCTTATATGAATTTCAACGAACATTTAAGTTTTTCTATTATAAGAAGTCAACTCTGTGTTGCGTGAATCTCCATGAGCATTAGAAAAATATATGGGAAGGGTGGCAAGGAGCTTTGACATACTCTTATATACTAGTAATAATGGCATAATCATGTATAGAGATAACTTAATATATATTTAGATGATAGATATGTTGTTGATCCAGTGATTTGTCAGCAAGCATGGAGGAAAAATTAAAACACAAGGTCATACTTTAAGTCATTTTCCTCTCAACTTGTTTCGTCAACTACACAAGCGACTGTATCATTTTTTTTTTCTTTTTGAAAATACACTAATGGATTTTTGTTTGACTTAATAACTATGGATTCAACTCCTCAATTTCACATTTTTTTTTTATAATGCAAGATATAATGTATCTCAACTTTCAACGAAAATGAATTATCATCGTAATATACCACTTGCCAAATTTTTTACACTTTCACGAATCAAACTTGGATGCATCAGGTCGACCCTAAATATCCTAGGGTTGGTCTGATAACCAATGTCCCAAGATTTACATCATTTAATTAATGTAATGTGAAAACTGTAAACCGATGAATACACTGATGAGTGTTTTATTTTCATATATAATAAATTACAAAAGCATTTAAATAAAATCTGATTTTAATATTTAAATAAAATCCTCGAAGACCCTAAGTGTCACCACAATCATATATTTATTTTATGAATGACTAATCAAATGATAAAATAAAAAAAATATAAAAGATGATAAAATAAAAAAACTATATTGACAACTCATCAAATATTTTTTTTTTAAAAATTGACGGAAAAAATATTAAGTCATCAGAATAGCATTACATGCTTCAGAAAGAATAAAAATAGTATTACTACATTATTAATAGTAATCTGGTAATGCTTTTTTGGAATGTTGTAACATATGATACTTTTTTAAGTAACATTTAGTGATCATTTAAAAAAAAAAAAAAAATTAGTACATGTATCTTCCAAGCATTAACTCAAAATTTTACTTGTCAAAAAAATAAAACTCAATTTTACTCTTAACGGTATTTACATTTGAAATGCTCAAAAGTTATCTTCTCTTTATTCTTTCCCATTATGACAAATTCAATTACCTCATTTTGATCTCCCATCTAATTTTTTAGATTTTATTATGATGTGGCATATTCATTTATGACATAACATTGTTTATTAAACCACATTTTAAGCCTAATAATAAGAAAACAATATACTAGTTGTTAAACAAAAAAAATATACTAGCTGTTAAACAAGATAATGTCTTATTTCACGGATATAAATATATAGATATAAAAAGTATTTTATTGCAAAATCTTAATTTTGGATTAGAGCAGGGTTTGGACCACCTTATGCTCGAAACGACCCTAGGATATCATAAGTTGTGTCTTCATTTGCTAAACATTGTTCAATGACTTTCATTGTTCAATGATTTTTTTGTTGTTTGTATAAATTAGAAATCTTCCACATGCAACTACGAAGACAATCTTGACCCTTGTAAGACTCAAATAGACGGTAAACTCTACCTACAAGCTTTAATGTTGGAGCATATCCAAATCTAAATTAGAACCAGGATCTTGGTCACGTTAGAAGAGACTCACGACATTTTATCTAAAACTCAGGTATTTTTGTTTTCGTTCATTATGTGGATCAAATTGTTTTGATATGCTTCAGTTACAATTCGACTTCGTAGAGCCGCAATGTGTAGAGTGTCGCAAAAGGAATTAAAGATAAAGACATCCAGTAAAGTTATATGAAGATGCAAATTATGGTCTACCCGTGATTTAGTACGGTTGGTAAAGAGTGTAAAACTCAATCACATAAATGACAAAAATCAAAACAATGACATTTATACAACAACTTACTTTTGATACATTGACAAACGCTCAAAATTCATGTACAAATATTCTACACTAAAACATACATATCATGCTTTACAATGTACGTCTCTCCTTTCCAATGCAATATTATACAGATTTAAATTGAGCTGGTTGAAAAACCTTCCCGCATAAACGTTGTTGGCATTCAGGTGTTCCCAAATTCAGTACTTGAATACGATTCCATGATAAAAAATGCATCGCTTTTTTGCTTAAGCCAGACATGATTTATTTCCACCGATCCTCCAAACCTAGCAAGCAAGGCAGCAGTACCACACATATGTTGGACCAACTTGGATAATTATATACCACAGATCACAGAAACACGCTTCAACAAATCTAGAAGCTTTGAAATCAATGAAACAATAAGATCTCTTGATTAATATTTGGTTCTCATTGCTTTGGTTTCATCCGCTTCTCTTGATTAATGACCACGATCCAACTCCTGCTTTCTAGATGTCCAGTGCATCAATAAACCAAAATATACATACGATAGCCCACAGATTCAGCCTATGATAGATTACATGTACTGTGCCAACCATTGCTTACACATGTCAAGCACTGGAAGTGCATTCGCATGCAGGGCCTGCAACAACATTGATGTAAAGGTAAGAAAGTTGAACACTTGAAAAAGATGTTTCAAGGACATAAAAATAGTATAAACAATAAAACCCTGATATGCAAGGTGCAGGTGATATTGATAACCCAAGGGCATGTAGGATCCATCAAAAATAAGAAACTGATATATATCTCAAATTTTTTCATTGATATCTCTCATAAGATGCACTGTGTGAAGAAAAGGATATGTCATGTCTTTTGGTTAAGCCATCCACAACTTTCGTCATCAAGTCCGAAGACCTAGAGGGATGAAAAGGAAAGAGTAAGTTTTAGCTACTGAAATCTACTAGTGTTTGAATCGGGCATTAACTTATTCCGTAGGAGTGTTCGAGACATGGACTCTTTTATCACTGAGAAGAACAAAGACATAGGGATCTATCCTATTAGAAATCGTGGTTGGGCCTAACACAACCCCACAAAACCGGCTTGTGAAGTGAGGATTGCCCCCCACTTATAAACACATGGTCGGGCCATATTTTGTCCAATGCGGGACTCTTTAACACACCCCCTCACGCCTAACATTGGGCTTGGTGCGTGGATATAGATGGCGGATGACCCGACAGCAGAAACCTGATAGCAGGTGGCCCATGGATCTTAGAGAGGCTCTGATACAATATTAGAAATAGTGGTTGGGCCTAACACAAAAACCGGCTTGTGAGGCGAGGATTGCACCCCACTTATAAACACATGGTCAGGCCATATTTTGTCCGATGTGGGACTCTTTAACATATCCTATGGCCATTACTAATTCAAAAGTATAGACGGAAATAATGAATTTAAAAGAATGAACTTCATTTGTTATTTCTTTAACAGTAAAATATGATCCTCTTTGTTTAAAGGTGGAGGGAGGGTTTACTGTAGGCTGTGTAATGGAATGCACTAACTTGATGATTTTAGGCTTCCTATGTAGTTAAACTAATAATCAGGTACAACCCAAAGGGGTCCGACCCATATGATATACATATAACATATATTTTATCTACCCGAACCAAAATATGATTTTTCTTTTGGTTAACAAGCACTTTATTTGTTTCAGACTAAAATTTGTCATAAATTCTAAAAATTGAAACTGCGCCAAGAAAAAACGTATTTTCAACCTTTTTTTAGCATAGAATTGTTAACTTAAGGAAGACATAAGATGTCACAAAGTTGTTCTTAATTTGAGACATCATCATTATTATTATCATTATCATTATCAGGACAAAATAGTATATCACAGTTCGACTAAGTTGGCTATGAATAATAATTGCTGTAAAAAATTGGTGACCCTACGGAGAAAGGTTAGATAATCCAAGTGACACTGTCAGAGTCATCAAGCTGAAGCTCCTGCCTTGAGGTGGCAGAGTAAGTTATCCATAATCTCCGACAACTAGATTTTCTAGCAAATACTCATTCACCATATCTTGGATGCCAGATTTATTACCACTTGAAAGAGTATGAACCCCCCTAGTTTCATGAAGTGGGTTCAGAATACATAAGACAATTCAATCTAATGCTGCTATGCATTTGTAGTCTAAATAGAGGCAGTTTCGTAGGATAGAGTTGGTTAGTTAATTCCGTTTAAAAGCTTAAATAAATCCGAAAGAGGATGCCGAAATTGATCAAAAGTTCACCTGATGAGCAACATACTGAACATCAGCCACACTTCCACTTCGCGAAGCAATTTGAAATGCACTTTTTAAACGACCACACACTACACAAGCAAGAACTTTCCTGCATGCCCAATTCAAAAATATAATGTCACCATGGTTACTGAATTACTACAGGAGAGCACGTGACATGATGTATTGAAGCATTTGAGCCGCATACAGATTGTATAATTCTCTTTTGAACAATGACAAATAATATAAATAAAAAAATTAGTGAATGAATAATGTCACCAACAAAAGCATTTTCCCCTATTTGAAGAATCTGAATGATTCTAATTATTATATTATCATTTGGGAACGAATGTGTATAACTATATAGAAGGAAGAGAAGACAACATAAATTTATCAAGTTTAGGAGCAAAATTTGCAAAAGCTAAACTGTTTATGAAAACCAAATAAAATAATACAGAAGGATATATGAAAGTTATAATTAAATTAAGCGAGTCAGCTACATGAATTAGGCAATGCCTATGTCCTAATGATTTATAAATACACACAAACCAGTTCTGTATAGAACTCCCAAATAACAACATAACTGAAAGTGCATGAAGGCAAATAAATAAATAGAGAAAAATTAAAAAAAGCATCACCTGTGGCTGCTAGTTAACATGTCTATTAGACGGTCTGGGCGTTCTTTATGCTTATTGGCATATACATTTATTGAAGCACCTAAGACCTACACCATTAAAATCGTTGAAGCTGGTGAAAATTTCTTAAAAATAAGTTCACTTTTTTTTTTAAAAGGTAAAAATAAGTTCACTTATTGACCATAACAACGTGGTTACAATGGCCCATCTTAGGACTTGCTTGAGAAAAAAAAATCTATTTTCATTTCATATTTAAACTTATAATTGCAAAACTGCTCCCTATTTGTACAAGTCATATCAAATTATTAGGTAGAAACAAAACCTCTTCTTCAAGCAGAAGAGAAAAAGTAAATAAATGTAATTAAATTACCTGGTCCCAGTCATCATCATCTATTGTGCCCTTAATGTTTCTAAAGAATTCTGTCAATTGGCTGCCTCTTTTTCTCTCAGCAAGAGATGCAGCAACGCCAGCATATATATCAACAGCTGCTTAATACAATTAAATTATCTAGCTGAGTATGCTGATAACAGTTTGTGGAGTTAAAACAACAAGGCAGCAAAACAAGATTGCAGTAAATTATCAATATTACCAGGTAGATTGAATTCATAGATCACTTGGAATGCCAAATCAAAATTCTTCTCAACAAGAACCTCTGCAATTTTACACCTTCGTCTAAAATGTAAAAACATACGGAGCATTAGTAAGTAATAACTATAGGTGCCTAAAACAATAAAAATAACATTTGAATGCATGCAATAAGGACGGTGGAGAAATCCAGATGAAACTTTAGCAGTCATTAAGAGGACTATGATAATAAGTAGCACCAAAATCATCAAATGACTTAAAAATTGCATATAAGGTTGTCCTGAGCATTGTTGAAAACTAAAGTCCACATAGCTTTTGCCTGAAGAGGTGTATTATATTTCAACCGTCAATTTGAGTTTTTAGATTTGTTAATTTGAGATTAATTTGGTCTCCTCTTAAAAATGGGTTGACAAATTCAAGACGAGTTTATTCAAAAAATTGTAAAAGATACATCCACAAAATTGAAGAAATACCAAACTCCAAGAAAGAGAAATGGATGGTCAAAGTTACAAAGTAATTAAGCTAAACAATTACACAAACCTGAAAGTGTCTGGATCATTGGGATTCCCGAAAAGTGAATGATTCCATTGCGGTCCTTCTGAATCATTAAAGGATTTAACAACTTCAACCTACAAAATACAATAAATCGGCAGAAATTGTGAGGAGTAAACACAGGTATCATTAACAAAACTCATGACAATATATCAACAGCAGAGCATTTAAATAAGCGATTTTCCAAAATGCATGACTATGACTAAGAAGTTAGGAATATTTCCTGGGAATTGCTAAAATAAGAGATGATGCCATGTAAAGTCAAAAAATTACAACACAAACGTGTCTAGAAGTCAAGTAGTGAATGTTTGTATGTTCGTTCAAAGATGTCATACTGTCCATAAAGCAAAGGCAAGTCTATTATTAATTTGGAATTCCAAAAATGAGATTGAGTATATTCAATTACCTGAATTGATACCCTGGTAGAAAATTTGACAAGCCCTTCTTCAGTAAGCTTTTCAGATGCACTTTTTCCCCTAAGACCTTTTGTGACAAGTTTGGTAGATTCCCCACCTTTGTGCCTTGCAGATAACCCTTCATCAAAGTGCATCTATAGAAATAAGCAAAAAAACACAGAATTACTAACAAAAAATAGAGCCAGGGTAACAAGCTTATAGCGACTTATATATAGTTAAGCAAATAAAATATGTGTAATTTAGTTATTATTTTAGATGCACAATTACAAGAACCAAAGATGACAGTTGTTACAGAAAGTAAACCATGGCATCTGGTCTCCCGAACTACAAAAATATTTCAGATGCATATATAGAATGAGAAGAAATCTGAATTATTCACATTGACTTCGAATTCACGGTACACAGCATTATATGATGTCTAAAAGGGGGAAACGAAATTAAATTAAATCAGTGTTAATTCTGGAAAACATCGAAAAATAACTTCATAATCAATCAAATATCTTGATTTAGGGATTCCAAAACTGATTCTCCCATGCTACTTACAGCTCAACTATATATCAAATCAATTCCAATTTCGGGGGGCAGCTCAACTGGTTTGAGCTAAGTGATTAAAAGAGTTGAGGAATTAAAATGTTATCATCCTAGTTTTCCTTTCTGACAATATGGACATACCTTAGCATGTTCCAAATGTCTAATGGCTTCCTCTTGTGAAGAAGAATTCATAAACAACTGAATGCAACAGAGTCCAGCGGCAACATGGTCCTTTTTAATTACCTGAACAGAAGAAGAGAACATTATAAAACCTAATAGATAAAGAACACAAGAACATGAGTTCTGGGTATAAAAAAATTTGTTCCTGTTGTAAATAGTGAAGTTTTACTATTATCAGTAGTAATTTGTAATTGGCCTATTAGTTATTAGTCAGGCCCATTAGGTTAGAATAGCCTATATAAACACATTAGTGGTTGTACATTATTTATCTCTGAAATATAATATTCAGTTTTCACATGGTATCAGAGCCTATCCTAGATCTATCGTTGGGCTTCCCGCATCGTCCACGCTTCAGGCCCATTGGGCCGGGCTGAAGCGTGAGGGGGTGTGTTGGAAATTCCGCCTTACAGGCCGGTTTATAAAGAGGAGGCACCCCTCACCTTACAAGCCAGTTTTGTAAGGATGAGTTAGGCCCCAAATTTCAACATGGTATCAGAGCTCCCAATCTTGGGGGGCGTTGCTTCCGCATAAACCCTAGCTGCCATCTTTGCGGTTACTTTTTTTTTTCCACCTTAATTGCGATTTTGTAAGGATGAGTTAGGCCCCAAATTTCAACATGGTATCAGAGCTCCCGATCTTGGGGGGTGTTGCTTCCGCATAAACCCTAGCCGCCGTCTTTGCGGTTACTTTTTTTTTCCCGCCTTAATTGCGATTTTGTAAGGATGAGTTAGGCCCCAAATTTCAACATGGTATCAGAGCTCCCGATCTTGGGGGGCGTTGCTTCCACATAAACCCTAGCCGCCGTCTTTGCGGTTACTTTTTCTTTTTTCGCTTTAATTGCGGCCTCTTTGAGATTCAGAAAGCACTGTTCATCGCGCACTGTTCCTGACGAGGCACTGTTCACCATTGTTGATACTGTTCACCTTTGTTCCACGGTTTATAAAAAAATTGGGAGAAAAAAAAGATTATTTTTTCCGGCTTGAAACTTGTGGTTTTGGAGTTTTTTTTTTTGTCTACTAAGATTTGAATGACATCAATCAATATGTCAAAAGAAGGATTGATTCAACCCTTCAGTGAAGATGAAATAAACAAGGTAAGATCTTTTCTTAAGGAATTAGATAAACCAAGATGTACGTCTCTGGCATACACAGGTACATCTCTTTCTCCACATCCACTTGGTAAGTCTCAATTTTCTGTTGGATTTAATGCTTCGGATAAACCATCTAACCAATATTGGATACTAGATTCTGGAGCCACTAACCACATGACACCCCTACACACACACTTTTCCACTTATTCACCTTGTCCTAGCAACAAGAAAATATCCATAGCAGATAGTTCCCTTCTAACCGTAGCGGGTCGAGGAAATGTCCAAATAAGCCCAACTATAATCCTAGAAAATGTCCTTCATATTCCCAAATTGTCCACTAGCCTAATTTCTATTAAAAAACTCACAAAAGACCTATCATGTAATGTTGTTTTTTGTGACAATGCTTGTGTTTTTCAGGACAAGGATTCGGGGAAGACAATTGGAAATGGTAGAGAATGGTATGGTCTTTATTATTTTGATAACCAGAATCTCATCAGCTCCTCTAATATTTCCAACAACAATTCCTTTCTTTCTGAATCAATTAAGACCAACAAGGAGAAAGTCTTTTTGTACCATTGTCGTCTTGGTCATCCTTCATTTAGAGTCATAAAACAATTATTTCCTTCACTATTTAAAAATTTAGATGTTGAGAGTCTCTGTTGTGAGCTGTGTGAACTTGCTAAACACAAGCGTGTCTCTTTTCCTGTCAGTAATAATATCAGTACTTCTCCATTTTATTTAATTCATGCTGATGTGTGGGGTCCCTCAAATGTTGCAAATATATCAGGTAGTCGATGGTTTGTAACATTCATAGATGATTGTAGTCGAGTTACTTGGGTCTATTTACTAAAACAAAAGTCTGAAGTTACCTCTGTTTCTACATTTTTTTGCAATGGTTAAAACTCAGTTTGGAGTAAGTATTAAGAGAGTCAGGTCTGATAATGCCAAAGATTATTTTAATCACGAGTTTAATTCTTTTTTTCAAAAAGAAAGTATTATTCATGAGTCATCATGTGTCAAAACGCCCCAACAAAATGGGGTTGCTGAGAGAAAAAATGGGCATTTGTTAGATCAAACTCGAGCTATGTTATTCCAAAATAAGGTTCCTAAGAAATTTTGGGGGGAGGCAGTTTTAACAGCATCTTACCTCATAAACCGTTTACCTTCTAGTGTCCTTGACTCTAAAACTCCTATGGAAGTTTTATCGTCGTTATATCCTTATATGCCCACCTCCAATAATCTCACTCCTAGAATATTTGGGTGTACGTCGTTTGTCCATATCCATCGTGATGGTAGAAGTAAACTTGATCCTAGAGCCTTAAAGTGTGTCTTTATAGGGTATTCCTCCACTCAAAAGGGTTACAGATGTTATCATCCTCAATCTCGTAAGTACTTTGTTTCTCGAGATGTCACCTTTCATGAACAAGAAAGTTATTTTTTTCAAACTCATCTTCAGGGGGAGAAGAATATAAGTAAGGAAGATGAGTCTCTTATACTTCCTGACCTTACTTTCGGACCAGAAGTTGAGTCTGAAACTGGAGGTAATGATGTTGAGTCTGAAGTTGATTCTGAAAATCATGTAAATGTTGAAGCTGATGTAAGATATGGGAAAAATATAATGACTTATACACGAAGAAAGACCATTCCTGAATCTACTCATGACCAAGAGTCTGATCCGACATTACATGAGGTAACTTTGCTTGACCCTTCAAATTCTTGTGATTCAATTTCTGAATTTTCTCATGCACATGAACCAGAATCTAACTCATCATCACATAAGGAACCAGAAACCAGCCCAATAAAGTGTAAGAAACCAAAATCTAGAGAAGTACCACCAATAGATTCTGAAGACTTACATCTTCCAGTTGCCCTTAGAAAAGATACTAGAACCTGTACCAAAAATCCACTCTACCCTCTATCCAACTTCCTATGCTTTGAACAATTATCACCTACCTATAAAGCCTTCCTCACAAGTCTAAATACTACCACAATACCTACATCTTTATCTGAGGCGTTGTCTGCCAGGAAATGGAAACAAGCCATGGACTTGGAAATTGAGGCACTTGATAAAAACAATACTTGGGAATTGGTTCCTCTACCACTTGGAAAGAAATCTGTAGGGTGCAAATGGGTATACAATATAAAATACAAGGCTGATGGATCTATTGAAAGGTACAAGGCAAGATTGGTTGCCAAAGGATTCACTCAAACTTATGGAGTAGATTATTCAGAGACATTTGCTCCAGTTGCAAAAATGAATACTGTTAGGGTGATATTATCTTTAGCAGCTAACTACAATTGGAACTTGAACCAATTTGATGTAAAAAACGCTTTTCTTCATGGAGATTTAGAGGAAGAGATCTACATGGATGTACCCACTGGATACCATGGACGTATTGCGGTCAACGTCAACACCGTGTGCAAGTTAAAAAAGGCTTTATATGGGCTAAAGCAATCGCCACGAGCATGGTTTGGGAGATTCACTAAAGTTATGATATGTTTGGGCTTCAAACAAAGCCAAGGAGACCATACTTTATTTGTCAAACACTCCGAGTCAGGGGGAGTAACAGTGTTATTGGTGTATGTGGACGACATTATAGTAACTGGAGATGATGAAGAGGAGCAACAACTATTAGCCCAACACTTGGCCAATGAATTTGAGATCAAGACCTTGGGAAAATTGAAGTATTTTCTAGGAATTGAAGTGGCTCACTCTAAGAAAGGAATTTTCATATCCCAACAGAAATATATTACTGATCTTCTGCAGGAGACTGGCAAGGCCGCATGCAAGCCTGCAAGTACACCAATTGATCCAAATGTAAAGTTGGGGAATGCAGAAGAGGATATTAAGGTTGATAAGGAAATGTATCAAAGGTTAGTTGGCAAACTTATATACTTATCACATACTAGACCTGATGTTGCATTTGTTGTAAGCTTAGTCAGCCAATTCATGCACCAACCAAAGGAGACTCACTTACAAGCTGCACTCCGAATTGTTCAATATTTGAAAGGACCCCCAGGTAAAGGGATATTGTTTGAACGAAATGGAAGCATGAGACTTGAAGCATATACTGATGCTGACTATGCAGGGTTAATTGTGGATAGGAGATCAACTACAGGCTATTGCACTTTTCTTGGTGGTAATCTTGTGACTTGGAAGAGTAAAAAACAAACTGTGGTATCTAGATCTAGTGCTGAAGCAGAGTTCAGGGCAATGGCACAAGGGATATGTGAGTTGCTATGGCTGAAAAGCATACTGGAAGACTTGAGGGTAAAGAGCGATGAACGAACGAGACTTTATTGTGATAATAAATCTGCTATTAGCATAGCTCATAATCCAGTGCAACATGATAGAACCAAACATATTGAAGTTGACCGACACTTCATCAAGGAAAAATTAGATAGTGGTCTAATTTGCACTCCATATATCTCTTCCCAAGGCAATCTTGCAGATCTTCTAACTAAGGGACTGAACAACAAAAACTTTGAAAGAATTGTTTCCAAGCTGGGAATGATAGATATTCATTCACCAGCTTGAGGGGGAGTGTTGTAAATAGTGAAGTTTTACTATTATCAGTAGTAATTTATAATTGGCCTATTAGTCATTAGTCAGGCCCATTAGGTTAGAATAGCCTATATAAACACATTAGTCGTTCTACATTATTTATCTCTGAAATATAATATACAGGAAATATAAGTTAACACTACAGATAAAATTTACAATAAAACTTCAATGCTATTTTGACAAATAATTGTGTTGATTACAAAGCCAAACAAGAACCAACTTAAAAAATTATACAAATGTATCAACGATGAGAGAACGATTAATTAGTGACATGTGGTAGCAGATTTTAAATTTTGGGTCTAATTTAACACTAACAAACCGGCTTGGAAGTTAAAAGCCTACCACTTATAACGACTAATTTGGCCATATAACAGGTTGAGGTGGGATCTCAACCCACCTCCTCAAGGCCTAACAGTCAGGACTGGACCTGGATATCTGAAGCGTGAAATTCGCATGACTAGACATCTGTGGGTGGCTCAATAGCAATGATGTCAATTGTGGATTGCAGAAATTGCGGTTTGTTCAAATTCCGCTACACAATAGTGCTATAGTACTGCTATAGCCGGTACTTCACCATATTCGGTACTAAATAGCTTATCGCGAAAGAAAAAAAAAAATAGTGATTTGTTCAAATTCCGGTATGCAATAGCGCCATAGCCTCTATTAACAACACTATTCAATAATATATCTAGAATAGACAGCTTCTGACGCCATCTCTTTGATTGGGTGACACACAAACAAAGCAGACACAAAAAAACCAACAGAAACTCATGGCAAGCAATCAAACAAAGCATGATTGACCTTCTCAAAATTGCATCGAGAAACTTCAAACCAACAGTATTGAAGAGTGAAGACTCAATATTTAACTTAAAAATAAGTCTGAGAACTGCATCTGCAACAAAGATGAGGCTAAGGCAACTGGGACAAGAATGGGGTCAACAAACAACAACAAAGACACAATACTCAGAAGACAAAGTTGCAGAAACAAAAGAAGCACTGTATTTCGGCTGTAACAACAAGAAGTCGTGATTGGTCAAAGGAGAGAGAAAAATGCGTCCAAAATAGGAGAGATAAAGGGGGTGTTGTAATGGAGCCTTGCTACTCGTGGCACAAAACTGGTGGCGGGCAACTAAGGTGCTGGAAGGCCGGGAAGTTGGAGGCGGGACGTGCGAGAGCACGTTAATAGGCCCTTTGTGGTAAGCCAAGAAATTCTAGTATAATATCAAGATATCAATGGATATGATTTTCTTTTCTAACAGACTTTTGAAGAATATCGAGTTACATATAGTTGTTTTTTATATAATCTTTTGTGGGGGTCTTGGTCTTAGAGGAAACTACATCTCTTCTCGCCAAGGGTGAGAAGAACTTCTTGAAACTCATTTCTGATTGTATTCCAACATAAGTTTACCCCCTTGTAAATAATTAACCCATATTTTAATTTTATAATTACCCACAACCCGTTTTTACATAATTAAGTTGAAAACGTTACCTGAAAACCATATAAATAATTGAAATGCTTGTGAGTTTCACAATAGAGGCATATACGAGCAAGGGCTGTAACAGTATATTGGTTCACCGCTGCATCCTGGGATGTAGTTGATGATATTCTAGTTGAAATGACTTCCTCCAAAATAGGCATAGCACCATAACCAATGCACAATTCACATAGATCATCAATTGTCCCATAATCAGTTGCCAACGAATCTAGTCTTTGAGGTGATGAAGAAGACATTCCACTCATGATTGATGGCTGTGGTGGTGGTGGGACAGCATCAGGAGGGAAAAACAAGTAGCAAGCATCATGGTAGTGACCGTGCCTAAACATAAAACGGAGCAAATGCTGACGGCCATACTGTAAAATTATAAAAAAATAAATAAAAAAAATTAGGAAAATGAATTTAGAATCAGATTGAAAGGGAAAAAAAAGACGCCTTTTAAATAAACTTCAAAACGTATAAAAAAAAAAAACTTACAAGTATATAACAACCACCCAAAATGGCGTTAAAAATTTTCATTTTTGTTTAAGAAATAATAAGAACCATAAAAACACACTTAAATTTTATATAAATGCACGAAAATGTATGATACACATTCTTGAAACCGAAGCATAGCTATATAATTTGATAAATTTTTTTTAGCAAACTGCTTAATAATGAAAGCATTTGTGAGCCGATTATTTGCAGATAAGGGAGAGTTGTGATTACATCTTGCAAGTAATTAACACATTCAGTATATCTAATACTATCCAGGTTACTCCGAGGACCATCTTCAAAGTCTCGATTATATGTAGAATTGTTGTTTGCGGATACATGAGATCGTCTAGACCTTTCTGAACGGGGAAACGTTGATGGCATGTATAAGATGTTAAGATATGAATCAGCAGAAAGAGAATCATCCAGAATCGTGGGCGCACTTTTAGCTAGATGCTCATACCTGAAGAGAAATACAATTAGATGTTACTTCTGTGCAATGACCAACACTAAAGGTTCCTAAGCTCGTTATTCTAGATAAAATTGCAAGCAATGCTTACAAAAGAACCTAAACACATTTAGGTTTTAGTGAAGTACAGGAAAGCATGTGATAATACTTAATCCATCTGGTGCAATGTAGCCAGGATCGAGTGCTGGCTCGTAGGATCTTACGATTCTACGTGCCACGGCACCTCAACCGAGCTTCGACTTCACTCCGGTTCGTTTTTGCCCTGTTTTCCCATTTCCTCTGTTTTTCGCTATTTTTCCTGTTTTTTCTCTTTTTTTTCTTGCTTGGTTCCTCTGTTTTTCCTCTATATTCTCTGTTTATATCTCTCAACTCTATCAATAACCTACCGATCCTACTTACGAACCGCGTCTCGTTCCTCGTTTTTACATTCCTTCAGCGGCCGACTGATCCTACGTAGGATCTCGATCCTGACTACATTGATCTGGTGAGATATCTTGCCAACTAGATTACAGCAAGAAAACTATCATAAAGTGCACAACATCTTACATAGAACGAACGGCTGAAACATCAACTGGCGGGCCGCCTTCAATTGTATTAATAATCTCCAAAACTACAGGTCCAGGATCACCCTTGTACAACTGTAGAGCTTGCCTGAAATGAAATAGGTATACAATGTTTAACCAACCTTAAGTCTGTATTTATGCCTGCCACTAAAAAATGTACTAGTAATTAGAACTTCAAAGCTTTTAAAAAAGACTGAAAAAATAAAAGGTAACATACTTAAACTTCACACGAGCATGTCCGTAACGCTCCATCCGAATTAATGCATGACCCCATGCATTCCACACCGGGAACACATCAATCTAAAAAAGGACAATATTGTTTTTAAAACCTTTAATAACTGAAATGGAGTAGTTCTAGTAAATAAAAGAGCGACAGGTAATCAGTCTACCTTACACTTTTTGCAGGTATACACCGCCATGCTATACCGTTCTTCCACAACCAACCTGTCACGAAGACGAGCAGATGATTCTCCATCAGCAATATCATCAAGAGAAGCAGCAATCCCCGATCCCAAAAGGCTTTGGAGCAGCTCTGCACGTCCCAACCAAACATCTGATTGTGACAAGATTTCAGATAGCTCATCTGTGGATTGACTACCCACACTTGAGCTACCAGCATCAGATGAAGTGTCATCAGCATCTCTACTTCTCTCCCAGTTACTTGAAAATTCACTACCACCAGTGAGCTTTCTCAGCAAGGACTTGGCATAAAGTAGACCCTGCATATGCAACACATCAAGATGGTTGTATTTTTCATTGCAAGCAAAAAATCAGGGATGCAAATTGATAGTGATGTTGTTTTCTTTCCTGTGCAATTTAAACAAATAAGCATCTATCCTTATTAACCACCAACATAAACTGCAATCAAGAAATTACTCTTCCCATTGTATACCTGGACAAATGTTTCTGTGGCATGATATGCTCGCCCAATTGTTTCCATAGATGCATTCTCAGGCATCTGCAGAGAACTCAAGACATTCTTCATTTGATTAATGCATAAGTCAAGGGCAATCTTGGCGGAAATGGATTCATCAGAACACAAAGCAAGCAATGTCTACAAAGGGCACAATCAAGAATTCAGTAAAGACAGTTAGGTTAATAAAAATAGTAGAATATATGTGTGTGTGTGTGTGTGTGTGTGTGTGTGTAAAGTTTCACAAGCTGTCGCCCTTTCAAGACACTAAGTAAATACAATGACTTTGCTTATCATCACCGAGGGATTCCCACCCATGATGGCTCCAATTAAATGAGCTTAGAAGCTTGAATTGAAGAAAACGTCAATGAAATGCCAAAGCAACAGCACTAAATTCTGAAGATGATATTACCCAAATTATTAATTACAGGCTTCCAAGTTCCAACACAAAATTAAATATGAGGATCAACTCAGAACTACACCTTGAATAGTGTAATGTCAGGAGCACTTTCATATCTATGAGATGTACGGATGCTTTCATCTTTTAGTGGATCACCTGAAAGCATCCATTCCTCGACAATTGAAACGGCAGGGAGTCGTTCTTGCCCATCTGCTGCAAAAGATGAAATATGGTCCTCCTGAATTCCAGTCATTGTTTCCCAAGCAACCCTATCAGAAGGAGAAAGTCCAGAACTTTTTCTTTTCCTATAAACATCTTTTGGAGCATTTTTTTCCACGGCATTTTTTGGAGCCCAGGAAAAAGCTCTTCGAGCCTCTTTCTGCAAGTTACTTAGACTGCTCGTAAAAGACAACTTTGGTGGAGCACCTGATCTAGCCTTCTGCTTTGGTCTGGAGCCTGAGACAGATATGCGATGTTCCCTAGGAGGCGAGCTGATACTTACTGCAATAGCCTTAGTTGCATATGTAGTAACTACATGGTTGTCTCGTAAAGAAGGAAATTCCTTTAATATCTACAGAAATACAGGCAAACGCCACATTGAATGAGAGAGAAGCAATCAAGAAAACAAGTAAAAATGAAAGACAAAACCTATCCATATATGAGACACGGGTATCCCCTAATGCTTTGCTATCGGCACTCCCAAATAAATTAGTAAGGAAAATAATGCATGTTAATGAAAGTATCTAATGGAAGTTTAAATTACCAGTGCAGCAGACTGCAATTGTTTCCTCATCAGTAGCACTTCCAAAATTAGATGAGGATGCTCATGCAGGGAAGAGCACCTTTGCTGCCATGGCACTGGCAAGACAGACAGCACACGAAGCCCTAAAGCCCATGAGTTAAGCCGGGAAATCTCAGCCTCAGACAGATTCCCTTCTCTGCGCTTCAGGAAGAAGTGAACCTTCAACAGTGCACAGAAATGGTCATCGAAATGAAGATGGAATCCCAAAAATCATTGACATACAGTTTAAAGAAATTTATATCATTAGACAACCAAAAAAAATGCTAAATAAATGTCTAATTACAAGAAGTTGCTTTGACCGCAAATTAGGCAGAAGCTGCATTGCACCCATAGCAACTGGCAAAGCATCGTCTGTATCCCGTAATGATGAAAGAAAACGTGAAGCTTCAGCTGGTCCTCCACCATTAAGAGGGTCTGCTGTTAAAAGTTTCACAAGCTGTCGCCCTTGCAACTCTCTCCGTAAATCAATTGACAATCCAGCACTTTCTGCCACTTCTAGCGCAGCAGAAACAGCACTTTTTCCAGCTAATCTAAGCGCCAGCCCCTCTGGATCTTCCTTGCACTCTGCTTCAACCTGAAATGCAATGATTTTTTATCAAGTTTCCATAAGAAAGGAAAATCGAGAAAGCCATCATTTACAGAAAAGTTTAGTTAAGCTCATATACACAGACAATATAAACTTCTGGAGAAAAAATGAATCTGGCATAGCTTTTATGCATTAAAAGTGAAGCAGTTAAAGGACAAGATCACAACCTCTTGCCAGCTCGTATGGTGATCATCTGCACTCAGTATGTGACTGTACCTCTGCAAAGCTTGTTTCATTTGCAAAACCTAAGCATTACAATGAATAATGCCAGTTAAGATTAAAAATAGTATGGGAACCGGTACAAGCACTTGTACCATTAGTCCATGACATACTAAGTAGAAATACTAAAAATTATATTTCTAAAACATTTAAACAAGGGTACAGGCATGAGAGTGTAGTAAGGAGAAATATAATGCCAAAAACAATAAAGTAGTAAATCAAAAGTTTTTAATCCCACGTTTCACGAACTCCCTAAATATATACGTAGTATGCAAAAATACATTAATAGATCACATGATTTGAAGGAATGGACAATTAGTTTGTTTCATTTAGAAAAAAAACTTGATCTTTTGCATAGATTCCTATACTTAAGGCTTGAGCAATATATAGCAATGATAAATCTAGGGTTTTGGACCCCATTTTTTCTTTTATGGGATGCGGAGGCCACCAATTTTTTTTTTTGTTATTTAAGTTTAACAAGAAAAATAATTAGAATCCCAAGTTATATATGAAATCTTACATGTGGGTTACATGTACACACACATACATTTTGGAAAAAATAAAAATTAAAACAAAATAGTTTAAATAAAAATATAATATTTTTCTTTAAAATATCTATGATTGGCTTTCAAAAGAACTAGCATCAAATTTTGTATTGGGCCTAATAACAGTTGAGTCGGCCCTGGGCATTTATTAGAGAAATTTGAAGAATAAAAGGGAGGGTGTGTGCCAAAGCATATCCAGCAAGTTATATTGGATACATAATATGTGAACATATCTATTAAAGAAAATATCTATTATAACAATACAGTATTAAAAAGAAAAATAACTGTAACTTCCGCACCTCTTCCCTAGTATAATCATTCTGAGGTAGATGGCAGCTGCACATTGTGAGAACGTCCAAAGCAGCATCTAGTTCCCATGTGTGAACATATCTATTATGAAATTAAGAAAATTAGAAGTGATATCACAGGTTGAAACAAATACTGGACAACACAATTTAATAATGATCATAAACTCCTAATTATAAGCATGAAATAAAACTAAGCGATATAAGCATGAAATAAAACTAAGTTATGAGGTGGATGCCCAGGAATGGTTCTGTATCTCATAACATACCCGGGAGTGAATCATCTTATTTAGAAATTTGACATTACCTTGTTATGTTAGTTTCTTCCATAAAGATTCACTTTAGGAAGAGTCTTACCTATTCAATATAAATCATGAAGAATAATCCCATTATACATACATATGATCAAGTGATTTACTCACCTTAGGGCAAGTCTAGCAGCCAGCTGCTTGTCCTTCAACCTTAAGCAATACTGCCAGCTATTGCTCCATATATTATGCCCTCCATGTCCTTGACGCTGTGCAGAATTTGAATGGATCTCTTCTGCACGTTCAATAACCAGTTGAAGAAGCTGGTCAGAGGCCCCATTACGTAGAAAACGGTCAGAGAGTGCAAGAGCATCCATTAGCTTTCCTTCACCAATTAGTCTGTAGCAAAAGAAAAACATTGTCACATGTACATTGCTAAAGAAATAATACTTGTAATTATTGAAGGCCCTTAAACTAAAACTATTGAACAAAAAAATGCAAGAATATTCAGAAACTTGGTACAGGAAATGGTTGTGATTAAGAAAGTATGGGCTTTTTCTATTATTCCCCATTGTCTATTTCAAGTAACACCACATTTTAAAAAAAGGTTTGACAATGACAATCTGATTTGAAGTTGACAAAACTGAATCAGGAATAAGTCAATGTTTAAACAATGCAAAGTCCAGATTTCCTTGAATGAAGCTAAATTACAATAACCATGAACAACTAATAGGGTATCATCTTGTTTGTTTTGATTGCACCAAGTCTGCAACATTCTAATGCAAATGCAATGAAACTCAACAAGGGAAGAAAAAACCTTTAACTATTTAAAAAAGATAATATTCTCCCTCCCCTATATATATTTTTTTTAAAAGTAAGTAAATAACAAGGGAAAAAACTATTGTTTGAACAAATATTAACTATAATACCGTTCCACTGCCTTCTGATATGGTTCTTCATTATCCCAATCAAAAGAAAGGAAAATGGTTGTGTCAAGTTGAGAAGCTTCAGATTTTGAGGAGTTGTGCCAGAAGTCTGCAGCTTCAACCCCTTGGCTATTTAGGTCTGTCAGAGCTCCAGGAATTGTACTGCTATTAATGTCATCAGCATCCGACTCTGTCTCCGTGTCATGTTCACGAACTCTCTTAACAGAAGATCTTGCTTCAAGGTTGCCATCATCCGCTGTTTGATTAGCAGTTACAGCAAATTCTGAAACTCGGTGAAGGTTTGTTTGCATTTGTATCCATCTGTTCAAAGTTGGGAACCTGCACATCAGGAAAAAAAACATTGAACAAATTAATGAATAATACACAAATAAAGTATGCAACCCCTGTGGCTTGTAAGTGAATTTATAAAGGAAAGGACAAGAAGCAACAAGAAATGTGGCAAAAAATATTAACATAATTCAATCCTGTTCAATCACATAGAATACACACAGCTCCCCAGCCACCGAAAAAAAGGCAATGCTAACAAGAAATGTATGGTAAAGTCACTTGCCTTACACTCCGTTTGGAAGTACCAAAACCCCAGAAAGGGCATGTTAGCTGAAGGCCTTAGAATATTCCCTTATAACAAATGCACAAATATGAATGGGAGAAAAATTTGTATTTATTTTCACATGTATATATAACATAACCTCCGTGTGTAAAACACATCTTCTCTCATATATGCTGTTTGCAGGCTCATTTTTCTCTTTCTTAACATGGTACGCAAAGCCTAATGAGAAGAAACCATAACCATTACTAACTCGGTGCACTCATATGATCCTTGCTTTCTTTGGGTGTCATAGTCCCACATCGGATGAGATATGGCATGAACATAAGTTTAGAAGTGGGGGGTGTTAAATAGTCCCGTATTGGATGAGATAAGTCTGAGCAAAAGTTTATAAGTGGGGGCAATTCTCACCTTACAAGCTGGTTTTGTAGGGTTGAGTTGGGCTTGACCAGAATTCTAAGAATATCGTTGTTTTCCCTCCTGCTCGATTCATGCTTTTACGGGACTTGTCTACTATGACTATTGAGTAACACAGATTCTTTCATGGTTTATCTTTTTCAACAAAATCAAACAAGTGTGTGTTATGTTTCAAAGGGGAGAATGTTATAATGGATGTGTGGTTATACAAAACAAGATTGGGAAAAATCCAATCATCAAAATAAAATTGTGGTAGCTACATTAATGTCGAATGATTGTAGAGTCTCGTCTTAAATGGTTCGTGTTGGAAATTTCGCCTTCATTGTGGTCCACCCTAGCCACCTAATTGCAGCATTTGGGTATCCTTCATTGCAGCCTCCTACACCTTCAATGTATTGGGTGTGAAGGAGTAGAATTAGGTCCCCGGTGCCTAGAGATATGGCCTGTGCAGTGCACATAAAGTTTGGGCGGTACCTTACAATCAAGTTTTGTGGTTGAGTTAGGTCCAACCCAAATTCTAAGAGTTTGGGCATGTGTGGAGAAGTCCCGTATGAGTACCAACCAATTAGGAGGGTTGGGAAAATGGAGGATAGTCAATTAGAGATAGAGAGTCAGAAAGCCAAACAATTAAAACAGGTTTAGGGCTAAATGGTCAATCTTTAAATTTAATATATAATAGATCTTTATAAAACAAGGTATACATAAGAAAATACATGTTGATGAAAAATCAATGAACGAAATATAGATGTTAACAGTATCGAAACAAATGGAAGTTTTATTTTAATGATCGAGTATCCTAAGCTGAGATGCCAACTGTTGTAGCAAACTGACAGTTGTCCACACTCAACAGCTTGCAAAGCAAGATAGTACAGTTTTTTATTTTTGAATGGCAAAGATATATATATATATATATATATATATATATATATATATAAACGTTAAACGAAATAAAGAGTGATAAGTATCAAAATCAAACAGAACACATCAAACTGAGTACCAGAGGTGCCCTAAACACAACAAAAACAAAAGACACCAACACCCACAAATAGTTAAACTAAGCTAGATACATTTACTAATATGTCTAAGCTATATTCTCTAACAGAAACTGACAACCAATTCACACAAATAGGGTACGCTACCTTTCAGATTGATCAAGAGCAAACTCATAAAACAAACGATCAGCATCCGGAGTCTGCAGTAATCCATCACTCAAGGAGCTTGAAATTGATGAGCTACTGCTGTCGTACAGTATACAACTCCCGAATACACAGGCCAAGACAGCCCTCGCTGGGGATATTTTTGCCAAATGTTTCACCACATCTAACTCAAGAGGATATAATGAGACTCCAGGTGTTGCTGAAGACCGGCAATAGCAATTAGGCTTTGCATCTTTAGATGAAGGAGAAAGTACTTTATTTTCAGAGCTGCTCTTAGGGAACGATGGAACAACCGGAATGCATGCCCATCCATGGCCAGATCGTGGAGTATAAACTGGAGGCACACATGCAGAAATCACCTCATGCACAAAATCAGCACACATAATTTCAGCTATCTTCACTGCTGCATCAGTACTGCCTCTTTCAAAAACAAGACGGGTCAAAAGCTGCGAGATAAAACAGTAAAACATGGTTAAAGGAAAGCAAGACATGCTCATCATATGAAAATATTAAATTTTCATAAATATTTCTATTTGGCTACATAAAAGGAGACTTAGTGGCTAAGGCTCCGGCGTTGCTGTGTTGGAGAAGAGTCAAATGTTTGCAGCCTGAAACTCATTAATAGAAGTAATCCAAGTCTCACATTAACTAGATATGATGCCTACATAGGACTTACAAAGCTTAGGTGATCCCCACCTTACAAATTGATTTTGTGGGGGTGAGTTGCGCACAAATACATATTAAAGTATATCCTAGAATCATCATTGGGCCACTCTTATTATCCAACACCAGGCTCAATGGTTATGGGATGAGAGGTTACTGAGAAAAACCCAAATCCCCTCTTGGTTAGATATAAGGCCTAAATAGAGCTTATAAAACTTCAGCAATCCTCATCTTACAGTTCGGTGTTGTGTGGCTATGAATGGAAGGGTATTTCAGCAAGTAGGATCAATGACCCCCAAATCTCAAGGAAGCAACCTTGTCTCCTATATTTTATTAAAATAAATATATAAAAGAATAAATAAGTTGCCTTTTAAAGATGGCAGACTTTGTTAACTGTGAGTATATTGTGATGGTTGCACAAATAAGTTAAGCATGAGTATTGTTATTGTTGAGTATAGTATAAGAAACATATGCTTTTCACTTTTATTAAAATATGATCACATTGATACTTCCCTCAAATTTTAAAAAAATCATGTTTGATTGCAGTGTGGAGGGGTAAAAATGATATATGAATAACTTCTGATAATAAAAATAGATCCACGGTTGTGCAATAGCAACAGGCTTAAGTACTCATAAACATGCTGGTAGTTGCATCTAAAATCAAACACTGTCAAATAATTCAAATATTTTAAAAAACTTACATCTTTAGGCCACTCATAAACGACTGAGAAAAAGTTGAAATCATGAGTAGTATCAGTCCCATCAACTATGTCACCAATTGCAGCAACATGAAGAATGAATTGTGATAAATATGTCATAGGTTTGGAACTCAAGGGAGAAAATATTCTCTTCCCAGAGTCTTTAATGTCAAAACCAGAAGACTGCGGGCCAGTTTCTCCTCCAACTGAACTTAAAGGTATTGGTTTAACAACTCTTAAACCAAGCCCAAGTGCAATGTCCTTGTCACTGTTGGAGATAAAACTCCTCTCAGAATAAAATCCTTCACCTCTAGTAGCATTTGGTTCAGTTTCTTCATCAGTAACAGCTCTTGCAAGGTTATGCAGCTTACCTGATTTTCGAATAAAAATGTGTTATAACCAATGAAGTCATGCCTGATGGATACAGATTTCAACTAACTAGATTTTACAAGATAACAAAAGTAATAAAATGCCAATAATTATAAGTACCACTCAGAAACTGCCGCTTGCCCACATGAGCATCTTCAATCATCTGATGTAGCAAAGCCAGAGCACGCTCTCTCTGCTCCTGCCGGTGCGACTCTTTTGATGATGTGATGACAATTTCCCCGGATAGGATTGCCTGCAGCGTCGGAGGTTTGTCCTGGAGGAGTAAATCATATGAACATCATTACCAATATCGCAGCCTTCTACAAAATTTGCATGTAAGTTTTTTGTGGTATGGCATTTGTATGTGCTCTAGTAAGACCACCAAAGTAAAGAATATTGGTATCTCCGTAAAAAATAAAAGAAAAGGGAAAAATCACAATAAAAACAAAATTGGAAATCTCCCAAATACACTTGGTACAGCCTGATTTACCAAATTTAAAAATAAGGGGAAGGAGAAAACAATATGCAAAGTATTATTTCTGCACAGCTAAGTGTGCGATCATGTTTGCCCCAAGGTATGGAGCAACTTCTTTTGCTTAAGGTTAGAAGCTTTGCAATTCTTGTCTTTGATTTTAACATATTAGATTTAGTAATGTGTTTCATTCTTCAAATATCTTGAACAAAAAGAAAATGGTATTACATCACCCTTGAGCAGGGTTCCACAATCTTTGTGTGTTTTCATCGTATTTTATTTTGATATGATAAGAAAGGCAAAGCATATTTTTAGCCGTGTGATAACTGCGATGTTTTTCTGTGTATTTGTGTAGAGCAAAACACTGGTAGTCCTTTGGTTTATTTGACTAGAGCAGAACACTGACAGTTCTGTTCAAAAATGTTTATCCTTACACTATTAATGTTTATTCTTGACAAAAAAAGCAGAGGGGTTGGAAAGCTCTTTTGTATCGATGCCTTTTCACTTTACACCACCTTTATTACGGAGAATGCCTTAACTTGGAAGAAGCACGAGTTGCAACACCACTATATAGTGCTTTTCCGAGCAAGATAGCATTGAACTCTAAATTAGTTGCTCAGCAAAGATATGATAACATGTCAAATAATCACATCAATTGAAAGCATGAGCTGTTAAATAAGGCCCAGAAAAGTATTCTATATCAACATATGGAACCAACTTAATGGGAAATAACAGACGATGGCATAGTAATATTGTTGGATTATGCCAATGCTCAAAATCATAAAAGGAAATTAATTCTTTCATAGGGTATACTGGAACTGATTTTCTTGAAAAGGATTCTTATAAATAATATTCAAGCCCTCACCTGCTCCAAGAACTCCTGTAAGCACTTGAGAAGACGCCGTGACACAGAGATGACTCCCACTTCAAGGATCTGATCCCAATAAGTAGAGCCGGCTTTGGGAGATCCTCCTGGATATATCTCAGATAACATAATTTGGGCCTACAAATTGAATAAACCACTATCTAGTCATGAGGACAAACCTTTTAAGAACAAAGGACTAGAGATCAAACCTATATTGAATAGCATTCCACAAAAATAAAAATATGCTTAAATGGATGACATTCTTGGTGAACAAGGAATGTAAGAACAAATCTTAGTTCCTAAATTATATCATAAATGACAGTTTAATTCTTTGTTCTACTATCAAATCTCTCCTTTGTCTGTTTTCTTGAAACTTAAAGAAAATATTGGTTTCACTCTATTAATGTTAACAATATACTAACGAGAAATATGAAATAAGAATGAACAATAAAATAGATTCTGCAACTAGCAAACAAGTTTTCTATAAACCTATAATTTGTAAAACCAACAATGTTAAAATGAAGTCTTTAAATAGGTGTATTATGACAGTATCTTTTACGGCAACTTGATTTCTAATGTAATTCGGATGTTTAACTGAACCCCCAAAGTTAGCCCAAGGGGTGAAGATTTCCCAATAACTACTTTAATCACTGGGAGATTTCAACACACTTCGCATCCAGGAATGGACATCTAGTGTGTGAACAAATGCAGGTGGCCAAATAACATATTTAGGATAGGCTCCTGCACCATATTAGAATGCAGGCTAGAAGGAACACAACTCAAAAAGTTAGCTCAAAGGATGAAAAACGCTCTAGCCTTATAGGAACTATTTTGGCTACATCGCTTGTCAATTTGGGATCTCAACAATTTCATTGTGTCTTCTTATATGGATTATGAAGCTTTGGAATATTGATTTCTTTGATAAGCTTGCTTTCAACGCCCTCTTGTTTCAAACTGAGTGGAAAGTTCCTAACCATCCCCAGTTTGGAAATTGAGATCTACGCGGACAAGTCTCTCATTTGGATTGTGGTACTCGCAGGGTTTAGTATGAATAGCAAGTTGAATATTTGAAAATTATAAAATATTGTTTCCCTTATGTCAGCATCATGTGTGGCTCCAGCTTTGAAATGGCTGCTCATTTGTTTTTACACAACTAAGCAGGTCACCCAACAAAGGTTTTTGGAGTTTTTCATTAAGCATGGGATTCCTGTTAAATCTGAACGGTTAGTTATTCAGTTTCAAAACCTTTTAAAGGATTAAGGAGGCCAGAGATTCGTGTGACTGATTAACTCATACCGTTATTAGGTGTATTTAGCAGAACTGCAGAGTATAGTGCCGGTATGTTCAAGATTACGGTTCTGAGGCCCTGCTACGAAATTGGATTGGTTTTTCTGGTCTTTGTCTCTTTATAGGCATCTTAATCGCAAGGTATTAGAGAGAAAATTGAAAACTAAAAGATTAGCTCTCCTAATAGCTAAACAGGCAAGTATAAGCCGAAGAATGGTATTCATACGTCTCTCTAACATTTGCCCCCAAACTGCTATTGTTATTATGAGCTTCTTTTCCAGATGTGCTTTGTTTATTGTCTTTGAAAAGGAAAAAATATTAAACTACTTTTATTGTGTTGTTTTTTCCCCCTTCCCTCTCCATAGTCTAATTTGTTTTGTGTGGATAAGGGATCAGCTGACTGGAATCTATTCAAGAAATTATTAAAGCACCTGATTCAGCAGTTGCTGAGACATCCCTGCAGACTTTGCAGAAGTTGCAGCGACATCAATGCAAAGAAGAATCTGGCAAGAAATGCACATTCTCAGAACCAGATATACACAAAGCATTCTATTCCTCGTCAGTTGAAATGACAAAGTCTAAATTGCTTTCTTAATATTTTAGCCACTTACTGTAGACAAGGGTCCCAACTGGGAGCGTAAAGAGGAAAAATCTAGATCTTGGACACGGGACACCACATCATCTACCTGCATTTACAAAATTAGTACCATTCATGACAAGCAATATGAAATATTCAAGAACATGATAAAAAGGAATTCATACAGAAGTTGCAACCATGACAATTCAACTCGGTGTTCAATACTGATAAAGAAGAAAGGTATATTTGTCACGAACATAAGGATCTGGTAATTTGAAAATGATAACAGCATCTACATACCCTAAGTATATAGTGCAAAACCCACAAGAATCACACTCATTGAATTGCCCTATAAATCAAGAAAAAGAAGGAAGAGGATGGAGGTAGCAAGACAACCATTTAAGTTTTTAACAACCTAAAGAATAAAATTTGGCCTCCTCTCTTTCACCTTAAGTGTGTTGTGTGCAAAATCTATTTTTGAAAAATGAAATGACACAATACTTAATTGTGTTACAGCCACCTGTTCTGGAACGATCTCCTTGCTATCTTTTAAGCACAGCATGTACCCCCTACCATGGGGCAAATTATGTTGGCTCATTACCAAGGTTTTGGCAAAATCAATGAGGCCACAATTCACTGGCAATTAAATATAATTTTTTGCAAAATTAATAACTTGGTTCCGCACACATATGGCAATAATGCAAGATGACAGGAAAAATATGTCAAAGGCACAAGTTCAACAGGTCAGAGAAATTCCAACCAAATAAAAGTACATACAGATGATTTTTTGCAGGCACTGTCTACCCATTCAGCTAACTCAAGGGTTGCTTTGTCTTCGGCAGATAATGAAAACCGATGAACTGCTTCTTCTCCTATATCAAACTTTGCTTTCTGCATGCAACTGCAGAAGGGGGAAAAAACATTTCAGATTTTTTGCGATGAATAAACATTTAACACATTTAAGAACATATAAGGAGGGAACAAAATTTCCCTATGACAGATGAAACAACAAAATAAAGGAAACTTATAATAGACCATTAGTCCAAAGAGTTCTCTAATACTCGGGAAATTCACTGGAGAATAACCAAAGACCATGAAATGAAAATATAACAAAGAGCACAAAAATACAAGCTGCACTCACAGGTTGAGTAGCTTGGAGGGAGCTGCACGTAACACAGTCAATGCCTCTTTCCATCTCCATTGGCGTTCAGACAATGGAAGAAGATGCTGCAAAATTGACAAGCGCCATTCCCATTCTTCAATGAAACGCGTTGAGATTGACATTCGCCACTCGAGGGCCTGTCTGCTGGTCGTCCTTACATCACCATCTAGTGTGTTTTCTAATTCAACCACAGATGATGGAATGTTTTGACGTAATGTGTCAAGTAACAAACTAGTGAAAGATATAACCATTTTATTTCCCCCTTCATTTCTAGCTGAAGAATTATTTCCCGAAGAAGATGCATTGGCTAACGTAGAATCACTCTCTTGTGATCCACAATGCATCGAGTTAGCAGAGATATTATCCATATGCAGCAGTGAAATTATGACATCCACCATAAAAATCTGCATCATTGAAAAATCAGGGTTCAATGGGAAAAGTATCATAACTCGAAAAAGAAGTTTTAGAGTCTTTGAACAATTGGTGCAAAAACTTATAATATTAAAATATAAAGATACATTTAAGTATCATAGGAAATACCAAAACAATGCCACGTGGACCATTTTTTATGGTATGTACCATACCACATAGACACTACTTGGTAATATTAACAACAACATACCGCTGGTATATGACATTGAATTCTACATAAACTTTTCCCAAATTCATTTTGTGAAAATCAACAAAAAGATCCAAATACAACATAAAATTATTTGAATTCAAATAAATTAAGGTGATAATGGAGAAACAAAAGCAATGAGAAAATTATCCAAATACAGGTAGGCAACAAGTAGCACTTGCCACTGGTCAAACGTTAATCTAAATTAGTGCAATAAATTATAAAATTGATTGGACAGTGTTAGAACTAGAGAATTCAGAAAGTTAAAGAGAAAACTGAAATTGTATTGATGTTTCAATGAATTACATTGTGAGTAGGGTGTAGTTATAGCTGAGTTAGTTAGTTAGTTAGTTAGTTACAAGGCTCTAACAAACTCTAACTAACTCAGAAGCTTCTAGAGAAGGCTTCACTAAGACTACAGCTAGTTGTCTTTTGAGACTCCTCTAACTGAGAGAAACGAGTAAAGTTAGAACATGCGTGGACTGAGGATAAGATTATGAGAAAACTAGCTGTCACCTACATCACGAAAAAATAGATTTAGATATGGTATATTATTATATTATTATTAACAACTGAAAAAGGAAATTATTACAGTTTTGAAGTTTGAACAATTGATACCAACACTTAAAATATACAATTTGAAGAAATACAAATGATAAAAGAGAATGCAAAACATTTAAAAAGATGCCACATTGACCACTTTTTATAATGTGTACGATACTGTATAGATGCTACTTGAAAATTTTCACAACTTCCAGTCGAAGATACACGGTATATTGCAACCTACATGAGTTATTTTCTTGCATTTGTTTTGTGAAGATCAATTAAGAGAAGGATCCAAATAGAATATATTTTTTAAATTTTAAATAAATGAAAGTAATATTGGAGAGGAAGAAAGAAAAGCAATTAACAAAAAATCCAAATAAAACATGCAGAACTTGTCACCGGACATATGTTTCAACTTTCGTCCATGTCAGGTAAAAAACGATAAAAATAATTTATTATAGAATCTTTGAACAATTGATGCCAACGCTTAAAATATAACAACTTAAAAAAATACAAAATATCACAGAAAATGCACTTTCACAACTGCTAGTCACTGATCCATATACAGCATATTTTTCAATTTTAAATAAATGAAAGCATTTGACAAAATATCCAAATACAACACATCGCACTTGTCACTGGTCAGATGTTTCATACGGATGGGAAAAAATTGTTTAAGAAGATGGTTAGAGAGAAAATAATGAATTAGATGTCTGGACTGAGGAGTATAAGATTACAAGAAAGTTCTGATAGACCAACAACATGAAGAAAACTGCTTCTTCCTTGCAATGATTAACATTCTGAGAAGGAAGAAACTGGACAAAAAAATTATAGAATCATTGAAAATAAAATAACCTTGCGTGGAAGATTACTAATAGCATCCAAATGGCTCCGCAAATCCTTCAGATGAACTAGTGGCACATTTTGACGAGTTTCTGTTTCATCAGACATACTCTTTTCCATTGCTCCTAAAGCAAGAACACTTGATTCTAGAGCATAACGCATATGTAAAAGTTCTACATCTTGCTTCCTATGACAAATCAAGGAAAATCAGCAACAAAACAAAAGGCTCAATGAGTTAAATAGACGTCACAGTAACTATGATACATTAAGCATTTGAGCATTTCATGTCACGAAAGTCTCGCTATACAATTGTGGCTTTCATCCAATCAAGCGCCATCAGATTACATGTTCATATATGCAAAAAATTCTTGACACAGCTGAGAATAATCCAATGGCAAATCAAATAGTGTAGAAAGGAGAAGAGGTGTGTGGCTAGCATTACTATTAAATAGTATATATCAACATAATGTAATACAAGTTAATTAATAAGATGCCTGTTCACTCCATAGTTGACAAAATTAACATTTATGTAAATATCCCCATCTCAAACAACTAAATATCATTTTTATCAAAAATAAAAATATCCTATTTACTATTTTAGCTCGACTTCTACACACAAAAAAAAAACATTTTAGATGCTGACAGGAGCAACCAATAATTAATTACACTAATGAAAGAACGAGAATAGATTACAGAGTGAACATATGCAAATGGCACTTGCAATCATGCTGTATTCATGATTCATTCTTTTGCCATTTTTAGTTGTTTTGGACTTTAATGGGTATACTGTTCTCCGTCATTGTATTTTCCTCCTTGGCTCGTAACAAAATTAATTTTATATCGAAATAAATAAATGGAACATCTAGGAATCACAGTATGTTTACAGAATACAAGTACAATATACACACGTTAAGACAGAATTAAAAAAAAAAAAAATAGATTAATTACTTTTTCAGTAGTGGTTGAGCGAATGCTGTTTCCAAATATGAAAAATTAGTATCAAGAATACCTTGTAATTTTCTCAGAAACAATAGACCTCAAAATGAAGTGTGCCTGTCATCTTATACACTAACTAATTAACAAACCCAGTAAAACCAGTCACTTAGGGTTCCTATCTGTCCTAAGAAAACGACAACACTTCTGATCATTACTTTTTTTCGGTGAAAGCTGCTGAACATTACTGAAAGAGAAAGGAGAATCATAAGCATACCTCTTCCAGGCTTCCAGAGTCGAAGCAATTGGTTGCATAGTGATCAATTCTATGGCTTCCCGGAATTTTATGCCAGGGACAACATCAAACAGTACCTACAGAAGATTCTCAAGTCATGACAAGACAACAGAAGATGGTGCTATCATATTTAACATCCAAACTTAAAGTACAATGAATCTCTATTGAATTTCGTAAACTATAGGATTTAGATCTTTCATAGGAAGTGTTTTTGAGAGAGTTTCTTGAATTCTGTTTCTGGTTGAATGAATTAGAGCTAGCGAAGATTTCTATTCAGCTGCCAAAACTGTTATGTATTCAGTTCAGATTCGGACAGTTACATAGCAGTTACATGTTAACTAACTAGATACAAACTAAGTAACTAACTAAAGGTTAGTTGGGCTAATTCCATTTCTATCCTTTGTCAATCTCAAATGAATTATTACAGATTTCATTGAAATTTAAAAAATCATAGATTATCAACTTGTGATATATTTTCCTTTGAAAAATAAAGACTGCAATTTGTGGTGACTACGGATAATTTAAGAAGTGAAGGTAGATGCCCTTCATGATTTTACACATCAACAAACATATTATTTTGTAGTCAAATCTGTTTTCATCAAAGATATACCCACTGTATGTGGAATGTCTTAAAATAACTTGCATTGCATAGTTACATGATAGCATCAAAGGATGTTACCAAAATAAAGGAGAATCTTACCAATTAAGATCATAACATCACTGTCTACAGATTATAATACATCTATCTTCTAAATAAAAATAAAAGCAGCCCAACAGCTGCTGCGCTACATATCATTATGTATCACAGGATACAAAAAACATAAAGTTCGAATATTCATGTGCATCCTATAAAGGAGGATCGTCTTTAGTGAGAAGATGCAAAAAATTACATATATTTTAAGTCAATCACATCAATAATTATTGATATGGAATTATAACCCTTCCAAAGATAGGAGTGAATTCCAAGCACACCAACTACAATGTCGTACATTTGAAATAAAGTATTACCCGAATAGGAGTTTGGACAGAAAGACGTTCCAACACAAAGTTCTCAACAAAATGATCAGAATTGGCATCTTCATCGCTAAATGCCACTTGTTCTTTTCCAGGGCGCACTAATGACAATTTCGAATTCCATGACTGGCCAGAATTCACACAAGCAACAAAAGAGGCAAGATCGAGCTGATAGCATAAAGTATCACATAGATGCTCCACACATGACATCTGCCAGAATATCAAATCAAATTTTGAGTGAAGTTCCACCTATTCATCCTTTTACTTTTACTACCCACAAATCACATTTGAAACAACGAAAGACGAAAAATACCTCATCTGATTTATTACCATAAAGAGAAGATTCTTCAAGCCGAATTACTTGTGACTTACTTGTCCAGAGAAGTTGCATTAATTTTCTCCTGGCTGCTATTTTACCGGCTAATAAATCCCAACCCATGGCAGCTACTAAAGGCTGGAGTTGTGGAAACAATTGGAGGACCTGCAACAAACAAGTACGGAAGTTTTATTTTTTAAAGTACATCTGTGTAGGGACTATGGACTAGGGAGAGTTAAATTGACAGGATGTAATAATTGATACAGTAACAAATATTTATTCATAAGCGTACAAAAATTGGCACATACACTGCTAGCTTCTTCCAGGTGCTCTCTTTTCACAGCAGACAGGGCAGTATCCATGATACATTCAAGAACATGTACTCCAGAAACACGAGCATAATGATACATCTCTGTCTTGCATGATCTGATTACCTCATTCAGTGATAATATCTTATCATCCAAGTTCGTACCAGGCTTCGGTTGTGCCAGATAGTTTTGAAGACGTACAAGAGGACGCGGAGTAAAATTTTCAGTTTGAACTCTATCCACTTCTATCTCTTCAGACAAAACTTCGTCATGAATGCTCTAAATAGAAACGTTGATATTTGATATAGTTAAACAAAACAAAATTTCCTTTTACGTAAAATGGTCAAGGAAAAAACTATATATGATGTAGAGTTTAAACTTGTTATTCATCTAACAACTATTAGAAATGATTTTAAATAAAGGAAAATAATAACACCGAGACAAAATGACCAACCTAAATTGATATGGGTTGAGTTATAGTGAAACCATTTTCTCTGAGTTGATTAAATGTGGGGAAAAGGTGGGAGACGCAGGAAATGCATTACTAGTTTTTTTTCTTGTAAAAACCTTACTGATCAGAAGCCGGAATGCTTTAACAGATAAACAAAATGATTCTTGAAAGACAAAATAAGCATTCCCAAAAATTTCTGCTCGCTTGAAAAATGGTTTTGTATGCTTTCTTTAAAATAAGATGTCTCTGAATCATTAGTCTTAGAAATCATGGTTGGGCCTAACACAACCCCCACAAAACCGGCTTGTGAGGTGAGGATTTCCCCCACTTATAAACACATTGTCGGGCCATCACTTATCCGATGTGAGGCTCTTTAACAATTAGTTTCTTAAAACTCATATTATTTTTTGTGTTGCTTTCTCTAGCATCCCATTTGAAGTGATGTCTTGCTAATTGCTATGCAAACATTATATGTGATTATTCTACTTTGGGATTTCCTGAATGTTAGTTACTTTACATCCAATAAGTTAAGGAAATAAAACACTTGTTATGAGAATTGGAGTTGTATTGGAGTCCAACATTGGCAAGGTTCCTGGGTCGTTGGATGTACATAAGTGTTTGGGGCACCCTCATCTTATGAGCTAGCTTTTGAGAGTGAGATCCAATTCCATTTAACATCGTATTAGATCCAGGTTAAGGATGACAATGTGGAATTGGTCCAGTACCTGTGCTAGGCGTAACGGTGGGATTGAAGTTGTATTGGAGTCTTGCATTCCCAAGGTTCCTGGGTTTTTGGGTGTATTTATGTGTTTAGACACCCTCATCTTATGAGCTAGCTTTTGAGAGTGGGATTCAAATCTATTTAACAATAAAAAAGAAATCCGGCAGCAACGCATGCACCGATTAAATATGATAATTCCTAAAGGATTCACAAGATGGTTTGAAACTCCGGAGACATTTCTTGGTAGGAAAAACAAGTGGAATCACATACAAACTTGTATTTTAGCAGTATTTCTTGTGAACTCGTGCAATCTCGCTCAAAATTGCGAGTTAGAGCCTGATTCAGCAGCTCTCTGATGAAACATGTAACGATGCATGCAGTGATGGAAGTATGCTACTGAATGAAGGCTCTGGAAGATGGTAGTCAAACTCACATATTGACTTGGATATCTTTGCTGTGTCAAAATTGCCACTCAAACTCGTTGGTGATGTTGATGTTTCTAGGTGGTAAAATCATTTGGACTCATGCAAACTCACTCAAAATTATAGTTAGAACATGATTTTTCAAGTCTATTAAACCTAGCACAGCTTCCCTGCCAAACGGAGCTGACTTCTCATAAAATCCGGTCCTTCCAACAAAAACTCTCCCTCCCTTCTGGAAATCCTCTAGCAACACTTCGTTTAAAGAATACTCAATGGCTGGTGAGCATCCCGCGCTACAAACACATCCTTACATTGCTCCGTTAGATGGTATCCCCCCTCAACATTCTAGCACAAACCTACTGCTTTGTGCTGTCAACTCGAAACAAGCCAATCCCAGCTCTGTTACTAAACTAATTTTACTGTGTCTGTGTAACAGTGCATACTGTACTCTTTTGTTATTGTTGTGTATGCCTATCAATTTTGGGCTGCCGTGACTTTGTGGAGGGAAAGTCGCCGTGACTTTCTCTCTATCTCTCTCTTATATTACTCTCTCTCATCTTAACTACTATTTCTCCTTCATCTTTCTCTCTCATTAAACACCCTAAAATACACTAAAGTCCCCATAACTTTCCCTCCCTAAAGTCACCTAATCCCAATCCATCAATTTTATGTGTCGAACCCACTTGTTATGTGCTTTGTCCATTCATCATTTTCTCAGTCTTAAAGTTCTGAACATTTTGTCCATTCAAGACCATTAATTTTGAAGATCTTGAACATTTAGCTACTTTAGGAAAACATTTTCTATTTCTATTTCCTAAAATTTGTATTAATTTTACTTGTTAACAAGGAGAAAGGAGACTCTTGATGTGAACAATTGCCTTGAATTTCCAGAAACAATGAAAATGTCAAGAGATATTTTCATTATTTCTTGAAGTGCGTCATTCTAGCTAGCATTTTATCTTCTCTCTGTCGTAGTAATTCACTTATTAACTAGAAATAAATATAATACAAATTTTAGACAATGAAAGTTCGAAGAGTTTTCACAAAGTAAACGGGTCCTTAGCTTGCTTTAGATGGTTTCACCTTACGGAAATATGATTTAGTCATCGGTGCAAGAATAGGATTTGTACTGTCACATTTAATTATTGTGCCTTGCTTTTGTTAGGGAACTGCCATGGTTTTTTATTATTGAATTTTACTTTGGGTAAACTGTTCAATGTTAGAAGTTGATTTTACAAGTCTAGACCACATAAGCACCAAAAGTTTACATAACACTTGTATTTGATAGCATTTAATGATCGTAGGAAGAATTATAAATGAATAAACCTTTGGCAGAAAGGAGGGACTATATACCTGCATCATTTGAACAATATCTCTGCACTTTGATGAAAGAGCTTCACTGTAAATCTTTAGAATTTGGTTACGCATGATAAGCCAAGATTCCCCAAAATCCTCACTTCTTGATATAACGGCCTTCAAGAGATCTTTCAAAACTATGCTACAAAAGAATTAGGATCATGCAGGTATGAACTACTAGGATTGTAAAAATATTTCAAGAAAAAAAAAAATCACAAAATTAAGAAATGATAAGAAAGTTCCATAACTGCTCCTTCTATAACAGATAAAGAAATATTACATGATTTATCATATGTTTGAACTTGCAGGTAGCACAGATACCAATGGTATCATGACAAAAATAAAGGAAACAAAAAATACATGAATCTTGTGCTCAGGCAATGAAATCTTTCAATGTGTCCTCTAATTTGGAGAATAAGGTCTGGAATCTAGATTATTGATTCTTAACGGTGCTACTCAATACTGTTTTACATTAATTCAAAAGAAAAATGTTCAAAGAAATTGGTAGCCTAACAGTTTTCTGAGTATTAAAGGAGTAGTATAGCTAGTCTTAGTGCAGGCTCATGAGAGCTTGCCATAGGTCCTCTCTATCCTATCACGGTATCCCCTACCTGTAACTAACTGCTTCAGACAGTTAGAGTGCTGTAACAAAATGACATACTGGTGTCAGTCATCTTAGCAGTAGTAATCTGCTACTGCAGGTCTAGCTAAATGTCTATAAATAGACATTCTAGGGATTGTAATCTATTCATTCAATCATATCAACATTATTCAGTTAGTTTTCTAACTAACTCCTAGAGAGAATCTATGATAATTCATGTCGAGTTTACACAATCTTAACACTGAGCCATGTTGCCCTACTGTTTTCTCTTCCTTTTGTCTTTTTGGTATTACTTCTTATCCTCCACTCCTCCTAAATGTACATTAAACGTTTTCAACTTTTCATTCTATTACCTACCATACAACAACCAAGCTTTTATTCCCACTCAGTCACATAAGATTAAACGGCATCACATCACCATGCCATGTATAAAGTTCACATTTAGATCATTTACCAATACCTCTACGCTGACTATTGGACTGCCTCCTATCAGACTGACACTCCTGCGTTTATGGGGTCTTTTCCACGCATACTAAAACAATATAAGACTAGAACCTGCCATATTTTCTACAATGATGGCTGCCTCGTTTTTCTATCTGGCAATGCATTCCTAAGTTAAACTTGTCTTGTGTAATACTGCAAAAACTCATGCAGCATAATATTCTCATCTCTGCAACATTGGCTTACTTTCATTCTATTTTAAAATCATCTTTAATTTAAGCAGTGATACTTCTGAGATAAGGGGCAACACTAGTCCATAGCACTGAACATAGACCCAAATAAGAATGAGTTAAGAAATTTATAATATCCTTGCTAATGAAATTCCATAGTTGAAATAAAATCTAGAAACAAAAACTTTATAGGTTTCCATAATAGATTTAAAGCATCACGAAGGCTCGTTAAAACATTGTAAGTCTCTATGCATGTTAAAACTCCATTCATTCAATATATTGGATGCTAAAAGGGAGACCAAAATTCTACATTCAAGAATCAAAATACTCATAATTCCCTTGGTAAATGGTGCATTGACATGGAAACAAATCATCAGGGACAACTCGCTAGTTACTAAAAACAACCCTCTCAACAACATCACAAGTTACTTCAATTTGAATGGGGGAATTAAAAAGGCACATACCGGTATTCAGATTGATCGAGTCCATAATCAAAATGGACAAAACGTATATGAGAAATTGCCCCTTCAACATCACCACCTTCAAGACTCTCCCTAATAGCATTCAAATGAACAACCTGAGCCATCTTCTGTATCCCAAAAAGCACCTTAACATCAACATCCTCCTTCAAATCATCATCACCATCCTTAACATTAACCTCTAAACCATTATCCTCAAGATCACACCGTCTAATCTGCTTCTCTATATTCTCACTCAGTGCTTCAAAAACATCAGCACAGTGCAAAACCAATTTCCTCAAACTCATCAACTCAATTTCTTCAATCAAAATCACACTGATTTCAATTTCGTTTTCAATTTCACCATTTTCATCAACTCTCAACCTCTTAAAACCTAACTCCAAAACCCTATCCAAAACTCTTGTACATAATTTCACCTCGTCATCATCATTTTCCTCCTTCTCCGACACAAAATCAATCAAATGCTGAACAAGAACAAGAAACTCCGCCCGTAAACGGAGCGATTCGGAATCAAAATTCCAAACGGAGGAAGCGTCATCCAATTGAAGCAATTCGAGAGTGGATAGATAGGTGAGAAGAGCGGGAGAAGAACAAGATGAAGACCAAGCGATGTTAGGGAATTGAGCGGATCTAGCAACGATAGATTGAAGAATATGGCGAGTTAGGTCACGGTTTCGCGTTCGGAGAGCGAGAAGAACGCCGCGTAAGGGTTCGAATTGAGCAAGATGAAGATGATTCGCGACGAGGCGACAGAGGGTTTCGGTTTCTTTCCCCATTGTCGCATCGCGGTGATGCTGCTGCTGCATCAAAATGAGAGATTGTGCTTGTTGTTTCTTTCAATTCGAGAATGAAATGAAATGATTGCGCGGAAAGTGTTTGTTAAATGGAGTCCAAAATGAATGAACACTGTCTTCGGCGTGAGAAGCCAGGTGTAGACGTAGTGATGATAATGGTGACAACAAAATACTGTAAATTCTCTCCAAAAAAAAAAATACAGTAAATAAATTTTAATTGCAATCTCTTCCCTGATTTACTCTAAATACGATTTTAGTACTTTAATTTTATTTTATTTTGCAATTTTACTCCCTTCGTTTTTTAAATTTCTGAAATTATGTCCCCGAGTACCATTTAAGTACTTTCATTTTTTTAATTTTACTCTCTCCGTTTTAAGATGAGCGTCGCTTTAACCCATTGCACATATATTAAGGAATGGGATAAAGTACTCAAATATCATGGCAACTTTACCAAATTATCATAATCAACTATTGGTTTGTTTTTCATTAAAGAAAAATTAATACTTTGAAAGTAGTGTAACATAGTATTAATTGAAGGGTACAATTGAAAAGAAAAAGTTACTATTGCATTGGAAACTAAAAGTGACGTTCATTTTAAAACAATTTTTTTTTGCTAAAACGACACTCATTTTGAAACGGAAGGAGTATAATTTTACTCACTTTGTTTATAAAATATATTTAATGTCAGCTCAAACAAAATAAAAACAAAAATGTTAAGTCAGACTCGCTGACTAACTGGTGTACAAACTTACTCCTTCGTTTGTATGTGTGTTATTTTGTTGGTTAAGTAATCTATTGGTTAAGAATGACAAAAAAAGACTAACCTGCCTCGTCCTGCGTCCGCACCGCAGATAACTCGTCTAGAAAGAGGCAGAGCGGGGCAGGCAACCTAGAGATGTAGGGTTGAAAAAATCAATACGCTCTGTTTCATCGGGGACTGACAGGTTGGCGGATTGACCCGTCAATGTTTTTTTTTTATAAAATAAATATTAATTAAAAACTTCACATAAATGATGTAATATATAAATTTAAGGAAAACTAAATATATAACTATTGACTCCACTAAAAATATGAAAATAATCATTCAAACGTTAAATTATATCATCTAAAAATCTATAATAAATCAATAAGATATTGAAAATAAAAACTATGTGAGTTATCAATTGACCAATTGTTAAAAATATGAGGCTAAAATCATGAAACAAAAATTATAAAATTAATATAATTTTTTCCCCAGTATATGTAGAAGAAAATTGGAAAATTGATTGTGACTTGTAAATAAAAAGAAGTGAAAAAGAGAGTTTATTTTTAGCATATCAACCCAACCCACCTCACCCATCAGTGCCCCGCTTTTTAGCTGGTTAGGCTGCTTGTGGCAGGTTCAGAATCTCAACTCACCACGCTAAAAAAGACGGGTTAAACGGGCCAAACCGACGGGTCCAACCCATTTTGTCATCCCTACTATTGGTTAGAGCTCGCACATTTTAAATGTGGAAAAGTGGGGTGTCCGATTCAAATAAACTCTCAACCCCTGCATATATTATGCATTGTCCCTGTCAACTTAGCTAAGTTTACGGAAACTATTTTTTAATGACTTTTGTCATTTATTCTACGTACAAAAATTAAAATTGATGGTGTGAAATATTTAAAGGTGAATATGGTATTTTTGCTGAAAAATTTGGCCATGTGGCAATATATATCTCATTGGTTTGAGTGATCAAATAGTGAAAAATGAGAGAAACATGTTTTGGGGAGGCACCATACTCGTTGAGGATTTTATATGCTTGTATATATAGGGTGAAAAATGTACACTAATATACAATAATCGAAATGATAAAATCTTGAAAACTCGTGATTGTTTTCAAAATATCAACATTAATCAAGTGTTTGTGTTAAATACTAGTGTATTTATCCGGTGTTACCCAAGTTAGACATATATTTAAGGGTTACCAAAATTTGGTATAAATGGTATTCGCAAATAAAATTCACTACGGACCAGTATGGAGCGAATATCTTAAGAGTGCCCACGAATATAGTAGGATAAAACATATTTTAAGTATCCGTAAAGTAATAAATGCATATACATATGAAATTAACTGAATTTAGTGAGGTTATTAACACATGTAGGCAGTGACAAATATACATATAGTAGAATGGAGGCAACTACCCCCACTACTATTTCTGTAGTATCTGTTAAGTATTTGATATTTTAATAATTTATCCCTCTTAAAATAATATATTGCCCCCATTATATGGAAATTTATACCATAAAAAATATTTTATCTCATGAATTTTATAAAATCAAATGTGTAAATGCATTTGAGATGAAAATTTGAATGATTTCTACCGTACTTTTTAAATATAGACACTTAAACAATAATTTTAATTTATCAATGTTAATGAGTCTTTAATTTTTCTAATATATAATATGATAGTGTTTAGAATCTCAAGTATTTTGTTCAATGACAACGATACTATTATTTTATCACTTTTGCGTTGCTTAAAATTTTCTATAAATATTTATCATATAAAGTCTTGTTCCATTAAAAATCTCAAAGCATGATACAAACCTTATGGCATAATACATTGTTTGTACTAGTGTTGGTCTAATCTGGTGCGATTTTGGAAATGATGGTTTTGTACTAGTGTTGTTTGAGTCTACAGTTTTGGGTTACATGGTTGAATTTATTAGTATATAGTGTATTGGTCTTATGTATTTATGTTGGCAAGTTTGGTTTGATGGGAGTAATTGTTAGCCTATTGCAAGAGGTGCTCTAGACGTTTGGTAGAATTTAAAGTTGTTATTCTTGTTGCATTCTTATTGGTTCTGTTTTTTTTATCTTTTGGGGGTGGGGAGTATGTAATCAAACATTGTTCTCTGATGTATCTTTGTGCTTGGTTAAGAGTGTTTGATAAAAAAAATTAGCCTTTTAAAAAAGGGTTATGTTAGAAGTCATCCATGAAGGTGTCTTTTAGCAATCCACACCTTAAGGTGTGATTTCCACTTTTTAGTTATAATTTTGCTAAAAAACACTTTCATAAAAATTAGTTGGTGTCTTTCACCAAATGTTAATAGAATAACTTGCTAAAAGACACCTTCATAAAAGGTGTCTTCTAGCAAAACCCTTTAAAAAAACACTTACTCTTGATGATGCATTAACAAAAGTTCAAAATTTCAAATAAAAATGTTATACACTATCAAACACGCATTATTGTCGTTGACATTCAGGTGGTCTCAAATTCAGTACTTGAATAAAATTAAAGGATAGAAATGAATCAATTTTTCTTAGGCCATATATGATTTATCATTTCATCTCCACTAATCCTCCAAACCTAGCAAGCAGGGGTATTTTTAGGGCCCAGTTAGCATGGGCACTTGCCCGGGCTCAATCAATATTTTCTTTGTATCGCTACAGGAATTTTGACTTATAATAACAGCCAAAATCCGTCAATATAGGGCAAATTTTCGTAGGTAAATATGTACGTCATTGCCAAATGACTGTCACTACATGTTTTTCACATTTACCTACGGGTAGGTAATTATAAGGAGACCATTTTAAAGTGTTATGTTTCATCTATCTTATTCCAAGTTGTACTTTTATTAGCAAAATGACGAACCTCTTTTATTTTGATTTATGACTATTTATATATTATGTCGCAAGTGAATTTGCGATAAAAAGTTTGCTCAGACTCGATAAAATTCCTAGCTCCGCTACTGCTAGCAAGGTAGTAGTACAACACATGTGTTGGACCGAGTTTGATGATTATATATCACAGATCACAGACACATGCTTCAACAAATCTAGAAACTTTGAAATCAATCAAACAAAACGAGATCTCTTGATTAAACTTGATTCTCATTGTGTTTTTTTTTTTAGGTTTCAAAGAAAGAAAGAAAAGAATAGAGTTACGGGAGAGAAAGATTGAACTTTTTGGTGAGGAGTTAAATGGCAATTGGGGGAGAGAAAGATTGAACTATTTGAGTTGGGTGGTTTTCTAGACATTTGTAAATACGTAGAATAGATATCAAAGGAATTTCCTTATTTACGAGAAAATCATGTACTCCTCCGTTCCTTTTTAAGTGTTATTTTTGGAGAAACTTTTTGTTCCTACTTAACTGTCACTTTCAAAGTTCAATGCAACAATAAATGTTGTTTTACCAATATTTTCCTTAGTTATTTATTACGGAGAGAGAAATATATGAAATAAGATATTAAATGACTAAGGTTATTATAGTAAAAGTATAAATTATTGTATAAGAAAAAATAACATTTATTTAGTGTCTTGGTTTGTGTAAAATGTCAAAAAGCGACAGTTAAAAAGGAACGGAGGTAGTAATAATAATTACTACATTGCTTATTTATCTCAGAATGCAGACCAAAGCAGAAGGAGTGCTACGCCGACCTTGTCTTTTTTACGAGCAGTCTAATTAACTTGCAGAAAGAGGCTCAAAGGGTTTTTCATGGGCTCCAAAAAGATGTTTGTGATGAAACTGCTCCAAAAGATGTTTATAGGAAAAGAAAAAGTTATAAACTGTCTCCCTCTGGTAAAGTTGCTTGGGAAACAATGACTGGAATTCAAGAGGACTGTATTTCATTTTTTCGGCATATGGGCAAGAACAACTCCCTTTTGTTTCAATTGTTGTGGAATGGATGGTTACGGGTGGCTCACTAAAAGACGAAAGCATTCATTCATGTCACAAATATGAAAATTGGTCTTCATATTTAATTTTATCATTGGAACTTAGAAGCCTATATTTAATACTCCCTCCGTCCCTTAATGTAAGCATCTATTGCCTTTTTTACATTTCTTAACAAAAGTTGACAGTGTAATTAATGTGTTGGTTTTGTGTATTAATATTACAAAATTGTCCTTTATTTGTATGTGTATTAAAATTGTCTTTTCATATTTCAAGACAAGATGATAATATTAATTAAGGGTATGTTTTAAAAAAATAATAATAAATGCATCTATTAATTTGAAAATAGATTTATATTTATGGACAAAAATAAAATTAAATGGGTGCTTAGATGCAGGGATAGGGGAGTAATATGTTGGATATCATATTCAGAATTTAGTAGCATTCACACTTCATAATTATTTTCTACATTTCTAATTTACCAAGCTCATATTTAATCAAGTCCATCATGGTCGGGAGTCGGTGAGTGCTAATAATGGAAGTCGTTGTAGTTGCTTAGTGGCTTAAGAATATATATGTATTTTGTACTGTTTCCATTATTCTCAGTCTCTCTATTGCACCGACGAATCTAGAAATTTTAATAAATGGGGTCAAATTATATCATAAAAATTTATATTAAATTTTATAAACGCGTAAGCGTGCGAAAATTATATAAGTTATACTTACAATTGTCCTAAAATGTTGATTTTTTAAAAAATATTTGTCCATTTCTAACATAGTATTAAAAATATAACTATAATTAATTATTTTTCACCACCAACGTAGTCACAACCTTTTTCAACAAATATAAGAATAGTTTATATAATAATAGTAATAGTTTTATGGTCTTGCCAACGATATGCTCTGAGATAATTGGTTAAAGATTTCATAAAAGAAATTTTTATCTTAAAAATAAGTGTTATTTGTATCAATATAATAATTATAACAACTTTTTATAAAAAAAATAAATAAAAAAATACTTCTTTTGATTTATTAACTAGTGCTCTTAGAACACTCATTATGATTCTTCTTAGTTTTATAATTTTTTGTAGTGTAATAAATAGAATGTGTGAAGACAATAATACTATATAAAGAGTGGTCAAACTAGATATATATCTAATTTTGGATTAAAAATACAATACACATGTGGAGGCAAGTGGGGTCGCTTGACCCCATTGCCCCCACACTAGATTTGTGCCTGCTCTGTTGAATGCTTAGTTGTGCCCTTTGTAGGCATTACTTGCTTTGTGCTCCGATGAATCAGTCTTTGCCAAGTTTTCCCTTGGTTTTTGCATTAATCAAATCAAGAATGTCTTGAGTTCTCACTAGAAGCCTGATAATTCATCTATAGAAACAATTGGCCAGTTGGGCAACATATCATGCCACATAAAATTTGTTCAAGTATTGAGAACAGAGTAACATATGGATTAAGGTTTATGTTAGTGGTTAAATAATGATATGTCTTAAGAAATGTTTGTTTGTTTTGCTTACAATAATAAGTTGGCTTGGAATATTAACATATGCAGCAATAAATTATCGCGATGCAATATTTGTTTGTTTCCCTTAGCTTGAACCGGTTGAGCTACCCAACCCCTCTCTTCCTTACTCTGTTATTTGTATGTTGTTAGTTTAGTGAATTCAGTCATAAAGAAGAAATCGAAATACTGGAAGGTTATAAATTTTCAAATGAGAAATCATAACCATGTAGTTTGGATCCTCCTTCTTATACGGCTGTTTAATTTCATGATGACCAAACACAGGTAAACCAAATAAATATGAACCACCTTCTAAAAGTCTTACACAAACTGGTATAAGTGAGCCTGCCCTCTTGGGAGGAAATGGATTTGTTTTATTTTCCTTTATTATCTTGCGATGCCTTGCCTTTACTCTTTAATTCTTTGGTATTCCTGACACCTCAATGGTGGTCAATTATGAGAAACCTGCCAAAAAGGAACCTAAGAAGGATCTGTCTTCTAACTTCTAAGGCTTCTGCTTCTACTTCTAAGAAGAAATCAAAAGATGCAGATGAAGACGTGAAGAAGAAAAAACAGAAGAAGAAAAGGGATCCAAATGCTCCCAAGAGTGTGTTGTCTGGATTCAAGTTATTTTCTCGAAAGGAAAGAGAGGTGTGTTTTATGTTTTACATACCGGTGGCGTGGAAATGATCACTTTTCTTCTATAAAATTGTCTAAAACTGTTGATGGAATGAATTTCAAACACTGCTTTTTCTTAATGACAGAATCTAAAGAAAACTAATATTGGGATTTCATTTACGGATGTGGTAAGAGTAATTGGAGAGAAATGGAAAAAGATGTCAGATATGGCTCGTTGACAGTTATTTTTGTTTTCTTTCAGCCAGGTCCATTTGCACCTAATGTCATTTGTGATTACTGTATTGAATGTACAGCTGAGTAAAATGAGTCATACAAGGCAAAAACCCGTGTTGATAGAAAAATATTATCTAGATGAAATTAGTGGCTACTCTAATTCACAAGTGTGTTGAAATTTAGGGTCTAACTCATCATTACAAAACCAACTTGTAAGGGACTAACTCCACCCCCTCAAAGCCAACACAAAGCAAGCCGGCACGAGGTAAATCGCAATAAAGGCGGGATTACCAACACACCCCCTCACGTTATGGGCAAGATTTCCAACAACAAGCACAACCAATGAATATTGATCCAGGAAATGAATATGGCAGTGCCTAAGGCTGCCTTTAACATTGAGATTAATCCAGTTAGCTTATGTTCGTATATTGTTTTATGTTTGCTTATAACTTATAAGTCATTCTTTGATATATCTAAATGATTGTGGCATCTTCTACGGTAAATTGATGCATATTTATGCTCTTTGGGATGACCTAATGACTTGTGAAATTCACTGGAATTTGTTCAGAGTAACTGTGATCTGTGGAATGTGATAGAAGGATGAGGTTTATGTTCTTAACATTACTTAGACCTGTATCTGTAACCCGACCTGCTAACATACTGGTTACATAACAACGTCTTTTGAGTTTGTGAATTGTTGAAATAGGCCACCCACAATTTTGCACCAATTAAATATTTACTCAAGCTACATTCTGGTTTCTTTTTGTTCATTTATGGCTTACAGTTTGATTCATTCTCCAGCTACAGTACACTATCTCGCTCCTTATATAGGTGCAACTCTGGCTGAATATTTCATGTACCGCGAACGTCACACTTTAATCATTTACGACAATCCTTTCAAACAAGCACATGCTTATTGCCAAATGTCTCTTTTATTACGAAGACTGATGACAGTCAGTCATACACTTTTTTTAGAGTCTTTTTAGTTAAGTACTTAGTCTATTTTCATTAGTTTAATATTTAATTTAGAGTCATTTTAAATAAATTGTTGATATTAATTTATTAAGTCTACTAGTGTTCTATTGGTCAATTGGTGTGTGCCACTTGAAGGAAGGAAATAAGTTTATTGGCCAACCAAGAAAAACAAAAGTGTGATAATAATTGAATGAGTGATGAATGAAAATAATTCAAGTATTTGCATTAAGAAAACAAGTGGGCTTTGACCCAAGATTATGTGACCCGAAGAAGAATTAAAAATAGCAACCAGGTCACAATGATATATATAAGAAGCTAGCCACATATACCACCAGGGGATTCACGTTTTATGCATTACGGTTTTGGGGGAGAGAGCACGGAATGGAAAGAATGGATTCCAAAGCAAAACGCACGCACGCATAGAGAGATAGAAGACGGGATGCACCATGGATAGAAGAAATTCTGATGAGCAAAACATCTCTTTGTAATTTCTTTTAACCTTGTTGTTTAAAGTCTTTTATTATGAGTGGCTAGTTTCCATTGATTAGGTCATAGATGATTCTGTTATAGCTCATGACCAAGTAATCTGTAGCTCTTAATTATTATGAAAGTTATTCTAGTTTATTCGGTATAAATTGCATGTAATGCTTTTATGATTCTGACTCAATATAATTAATATTAGAGATTATAGGACTGCTGACACCAGCTTATAACTCAGACTTATTTATGTTGTTCAATTTAACGGACAATCTAGGGATGGAAAGTTGTTAGGTTGCGATTATAAAATTAACGGACTTAAAACCTTTGATGATTATAGGTTCACCTAAGGAATTAGGGAATTATAATTAGAAAATAGGGCTCTGAGTCAAGGGATTGACCTGAACTATTTTGTTAATTGTTGTAAACTGAATAACAGTCATACGATTTAGGTGCAGATTACTAACGAGTGATGATAGATGATTCAAAAGACCTAGTTCTTTCTCTAATTTTCTAAAAACCAACTTTTACTGTTTTTATTACGTTTATGTTACAAAAATCAACTCAACTGCTTAGGGCACTCTTGAATTTAATACATCCTTTATTTTAACTTTTTTCCGAGTAGAAATTGAAACAGTCCCTGTGGATACGAACTTATAAATTTTATTACTTCGATATATTTTTAGTACACTTGCTAATTTTGTATCAAAGACCACCAGGTCACGAAGCGTATCCCGAAAATGTTTTTTATTTATATTCTCGTCTTTTGGAAAGAGCTGCTAAATTAAGTTCTCAATTAGGTGAAGGAAGTATGACTACTTTACCAATAGTTGAGACCCAATTAGGAGATGTTTCAGCTTATATTCCTACTAATGTAATTTTCATTAGAGATGGCCAAATATTTATATCTGCCGATCTATTCAATGCTGGAATCAGACCATGTTTATGAACTTGTATTTAAATGTGGCAATTAAAACTAAATTGTTTAATGAGTAAAAGAGGTTATTGAAATCTTAAAATTTTAATTAGTTAAAGAGTATTTTGGAAAATGTCAAATATTTTGAAAATAGTCTTAGAGTTTTTAAAATTTTATCGTATCTACTTTTTTATATCAGTACATAATTAATTTATGCGGATGATTAGATTTAAACCTCATTAAATCTTTATGCAATGTTATTTAAAATATATCACATCACCGATCTAAATATATGGGGCATGAACCAAAATTGGATGATTTTAAAATGAAGATTAAATTTATAAGTAAATAAAGTTAAGGAGATCAACTTATTATTAACTGCATGAAGATCAAATTTATAAGTAAATAAAGAGATTTTCGATGATTTTAACTGCATGAGTTCCCTTACATTGTTAATACTTAATAGTAAGTTGATCATACCAACTCATCCGATTAAAATCATCCAAAATATTCATTCTAAAATGCAACTAAAGTAAATTCTAGATATGATATATGTTCTGGACCGGCTAAAGCGCTTAGGCCCAATGCAATACAATCTAAATTCTGCATCTGACAATATTACTCGCAACACACCCCTTCTCCGTGAGAGAGGTGCTCGGAGCAACTGAGACCAGTTCAAACGAACTGTAGCGTCCCTTCCATGTTCCCGCGAATCTCTCCTCGGCAGTTACACTTCCTACGAATTCGTAATCGCCGATCACACGTTTGCCTCACAACGACTCTGCAAACACCCACTTCTATATAAAGCGGACTCTTTGAAGTACCCAAGGTATAATGTATCTTCTCTCTAAACCTTCATTCCGATCGCATTGAAGTGTCTGCAGGTACCCCCCGTTCCAGTTAACAGCTGAAGCATTCCACCATCGTACAACCACCGTTTTAAATAGCACCGACAGTCAGCTTACGATCAGGTACAATCAATATTCAATATATTATTAAATATAGGCTTCCAAGTTCCAAAGGTAATTATTAACTCCATGCCCGTTTGTCCCGTCTTCTCATTGCGTTAATGCGTATAAATTATAAACAATAGTTTATATGAAATTTTGAATAAAATTATTTTGATTTGGATTAAAATTGTAGCTATCTATACTATAACTACTAGCGAACGTGCCCGTCTTTTTGCATTTTTATTGCGTTAAAGTTTGAAAATTATGCACAGTGTTTTTCTAGTAAATTCTGATTTTGATTAAAAGTATAATTATAAATGATTGTTACTTTCAAATTATACCAAACCAAACTAACTTTGTTTATCTATTTCAATGACACCTACGATATAAAAAAGAATATAATCTAAATTCTTATCTTTTTAGCGACATCAACGACAATCATTATTATAGAAAAAATTGTTTTAAAGTATAATCTATACTATATAATAATATATATAAAGAAAACTACCCCTTTCGACACTTTTAGACTGACTTTTTCTTTTCAAAAATACCCTCAATTTTCAAAACAAATAGATAAGAATAATTTTAAATACTAAAACAAATGTAACAGACGCGATATGAATACACACACACACACACATATATATATATATATATATATATATATATATATATATATATATATATATATATATATATATATATATATGATTCTTGTAAAAAAAAAAATGTATATATATCTGATTTTTTCCCCTTTATAACTTAAAAAGTGTAACAAACTAGATAAGTATTTATACTTACTTTTTCATTATCCCAATTATACCTTAAACAACTTTTTCTATAATAAAGATTGTTGTTGGTGTCATTAAAAAAAGGCATTTAGATTATATTTTTTCTGTTATATTGTTGGTGTCATTGAAATAGATAGTCATTGTTAGTTTGATTTGTTATAACTTGAAAACAACAGACATTTGTATTTTTAGTTTTAATCAAAATCAAAATTTCATAAAAAAAACACCGTTCATAATTTTTAAACGTTAGTGCAATAAAAAGAGCGAAAAGACGGACACGTAAGTACCCGTCTTTTTGCTGCCTGAGATAATGAAAACGTCAGCCCAAAATCTTATATATATATTCGATCTAGTTTGTTACACTTTTTAAAACATTAAAGAAGAAAAAAAATATGAACTTATATTCTTGTTGTATTTGTTACATTTTTTTTAAATTTTGAATTACCTTCTGGAGAAAATTCATGTACAATTCGTTAGGTGCTTTTCGTATGGTTTTTAATTAAAAATACATATTTTTTTTGGATATAACAAACTTTGAGAAAATTATGAATTTGAGGAAATTATGGTGAATTTAGTTAAGAACCATACGAAAAGCACCTAAGGAATTGTACCTAAGTTTTCTCCTTAACTCCCATCAATTATTTTTTTAAAGAATAAAGGATTAGAAAAAGAAAAAAAAATTGATACGTCGTGGACAAAAAGATTAAATTTGTTACACATTTTTAATGTTTGATTTTTCTACTATTTGTTTGCTATACATGTTATCTGTATTTAATGTTGAGGGTAATTTGGAAAAGAGAAAAAATTAGCTCAAAAGAGTTGAAAATGTCTATTTTTTTTTTTTATATGTAGTATAGATTAAAGAAGTTGGATTAAAGTTAATTTTTTTCTTAACTTTTGGTTGATGTAAAGTTGAAATAATTTTTATTTTGCTTTACAATTATTAAAAAAATGTGTACAATATTTAAATTACTGTCAATTGTTTGTTATGGAAAAGAGTGTGTACAAAAACATAGAAAATTTGTTGTATCGATTGTTTGTTATGGAAAAGAGTGTGTACAAAAACATAGAAATTTGTTGAAGGAGAGAAAATCTATCGATTGTTTGTTACGAGAGAAAGATAACATGTTAGTCAAAATTGCACAATGAAAGACTATTTTGAAATTTTCATACATAGATTATTGTGGTTACACATTCGTTCATCAAAATTACTATCATTCGACCCTTATTATAAGAAACAATTGACTTTTTTAGTTCATTGTATAAGTGATGTATCTAGTCTATATTTATAATAAGATACGTTAATTTTTCTATGAATCAAACAAGTTAATTATTTTTTTATAATAAGGACCGGAGGGAGTATTAATGGAAAAAAAATAAAATCAAAGTCCACTTGCAATTTTTTTTGGGTCAAGAGTGAACTTGTAATTTTTTTAAAGAAAAAAAAACTCAAATATAGTAAAAAATTCAAAAGTCCACTTGCAAAATTATTTTCGGTCAAGAGTCAACTTGTAATTTTCTCAAAGAAAAAAAAACTCAAAATATATATAAGATTTTTCGTCATTGTTGTTACAAATTAAAAGGTAACAACTCGATTTGAATGTGTGAGTATAAACACACACACAAATAAGAAGAGATCCAATTACAATTGTTGTTTTGATCCTTTTCTTCTCCACCGCCCCAAAATGTCATTGCAGTTAGGGCTTTCAATTCCAGATGAAGAAGAAGACGACATAATAAACGATCTCCCATACTCAGTTCTTCATCACATTCTTTCTTTTCTTACTATCAGAGCCTATATGTGTCTTACCAAACAGTCTCTTAATCCAGCGGTTAAGAATAACTTTCTTATGATGAAAAACTCTCCATCCTTCCCTTCCTATGTCACCCTAAATTCATTCAATATCAATACATTATTACTATCTTTTTAATTATTATTTTTTTATCTTTTTACTAGTAAGGATCCATAAAAGCCACCAGTTAAAAAAAGACACATGATCCAAGCAGTAAGAAAGGGTGACAAAACGGTGCGTTTTTTTGCAAGGAGAGAGAGAGGGGGGAAATAGAAGTGGAAAAGGCGCGATCCCGAAAGAAAGTATTAACCCTAAAAACTCTAAAATAAAATTAAGAACAGAACAGAACACAACAACATATCAGTGCAAAACAATTCTCAAAACTCTCTCTTTTTCTCTCAACAACTTTTTCAAAGTAATAATAATCACTTGTTGCGCGGGAAAGCGCTTCTTATCAATCTCTCTCTCTCTCTCACTCGTTCGTTCCTTCGTTCACCGTGAAACTATTCAGTTACGGTTGCGAAAGAGGAACGATAACAATGCAAACCATTGAAGAAGAAGAAGCTGTTGGAAGCGATGTTCAGGATTCTCCTTCACATTTCGAGATTTTGAAGCTACGTCAACGTTGGGAACTCGCTTCCGTTCTCCATTTCCTTGACGTAAGATATTCGCGTTATTCATCGTCTGGTTCGAATGTTCCTATTAGGTTACGATTCGTAATCATCTTAGTAACATTTTTTGTGGTTCGTGTGATTCAGGTGTTTAGTCCATTACTTGGTAATGATCTGAAGGTTACAGCCGAAGAAATTGAGATCGGACTTGTTAAACCTAATGCTTTTCTTACTAACCTTCACATTCAACTTTTGAAGGTATCTTTTTCGCTCTTGTTTTCAATACTTGTGTTTTGTTTCGTTTAAGCTATTGATTGTTTTCATTGAAATTCAAATGCTTGCCTTTTGTGGATTGCGTTTTAAATGCAATGTGTATGTTCCTAAAATGAAATATTTTTATGTGTTTTTAGTTACTTTAACAATTAGAAAAGATGCTGGAAACTAGGCTTGCAGATTCTATAGTAAGGAGAGTGGGTTGGATGGAGGGTAGAAAAATCAACCAAAAGCAAAGAAAGACTTGAAAAACTATAACTGAAACCATTAAGAAAGATATGGAGAGTAATGAGTTGGATAGAGATATGATATCTCATAGATCATTACAAAGTCGTTTGATTCATGTAGCTAAACCCACCAGTGGGATTAGACTTGGTTGCTGTTGTTGTTGTAACAATTAAATACATTGTCGATTCAGATTTAGATGAGCTTGATATGATTAAAGACCATCAAAAATATATGTTTTATGATTGCTCTGTCTGTAGTAAATGGCCTGGGAAAAAGCACTGGAGGGTAACCATTACTATGTTGATCTAATTGTTTCTTGGGTTATGTTTTTCATTTCAGTATATATATATTTTTTTTTATAGACAATTTAGAACTGCTTGTAACACTGTTCTAATGACTTTGTTTTCTCGTCTTATTTGGAAGAAACACAGATCAGTTGGTTTGTTATAAGTAAAATTTGTCATGAACTGCATTATTTGATTCTTAACACTGAATTCCCCATAGTGCATATTATCTCATTATCGTGGAAGGCTTGTTGTCATTTGTATGTAAAATTATTAAGAAAGCCCAAAACATGCAAGGAAAATGCAATTTAGCTTGGAGATTGAATATATATTAATTATTTAAATTGGATAACTTTGTCAAACTTCATTCTCGTTCATATACTTTCTATTTTTCTGTTGATGGCTTCCTATCCATTATTAGATACCGGTCCATCCTTAGTTTCTTTGTAGATTTAAGTTTAATTTTTACTCCTACCAGGGAATACCACCTGTTGGTAAAGCACTGCACGATTCTGATAAATGGGTGACCGCTCTCTCTAAGAAACTGACTACTTGGTGGCCATGGGTGAGTCATCAATAGATTGCTTAAGTTTGTTTTTATATTTTTTCTTCCCGTTGCTGATACCATTTATTGCTTTGTTTTGTTGGCTGGCTATTTGCTTTAGGTTGCTGAGGGGAAGAATCCACTTGTACCATCTAAAGGGTACCGAGTTGAACTGATCATGTTCTACCACCAATATCAATTGTTATGGCATTTAATGAACTGATAGCATTATTGCTTATGCAGAGAGGAGATATCAAAGTACAAGGAGCTTGATCCATTGGATCGTTTACTACTGCTAAAAGCCCTCTGTGAAGTTAGAGCTGATGTAATATGGCCTCCTGTTTAGTTTGTTCAAATTTTTGTTTCTTTAATACAGGCAATAATAGTTCTGCTCTTTATTCTCCTGACTATAGAATTATCTCTGAGCATTATTGGCGTTCCTTCCCTTTTTTTATCTAATTCCTTTCAAATTTTGATGTTTCAATTTTGAATGGTACCGGATTATTTTGATGCTTTGTTTGTTTATGTTCAGCAACATGATGTGGTATCATATATTAATGATGCTTTAAAAGAAGGAACCCAGATTTCTTCTTTTCGCAAAGAGGCCTTTGGAATAGATGGAACTCGCACGTCCTATTGGTAATTATTTCAATATGTTCCAATCTCTTCATGATTTTGTCATAACCCTAAAAATTATTAATCTGTCTTACTTTGTCTATCGTAGGTACGATGCAAACACTAAAGCGCAGAGTCACAGATTGTACAGGGAAACAATCACATCAGTCTCCACTCCAAACCGTAAGGGCAAAGGTTGTTTATCACTTCCCAACTTTCAATGGGAAACACTCGCCACCAATCTTGACGAATTTTCTGAAGTAGCTGTAAGAACACGCTAACTGTCCTTTCTCTTCCATCATTTACCCATATTTGAAACCTTAATTAACTGTCTTTGAATGCTATTTGCAGGAAAAATTATCATCTAGCAAGTCTCGTGTTGAGATTTATATGGGCGACAGGCTTCAAAGTGATGCTATTCCTGTTCTTGAGAAACTTCAAAAGGTACATGCATCCTTTTGTTTTGTGTTCAATAGTAGTAAATATTAGGGAACACCCTTTATTTGTTTTTAATATTAAATAGTGTAATATTACTTTCAAATTATACAGAAAAAAGAAAGAGCAATGAAACAAAAAGAGAGACAGGATAAGCTCTTAAAAGATTTTCAGAACTCTTTTTCTTCTGGAAATACACGCTCTTGTCGCACTCGAAGGCCTATTAATTACAGTTTTGGTAAGATCTCCATGCTTGCATATTTATGGAGTTGGATTTACTGTTCTTTGTCCTTTGTGTATTACTTGCACTATTAAAGGGGGTTGGTCATACCAATTGAGCAGATGAGGATGTCTGTGTATGTGTGAGGTGCCCTTTGTTTGGCATTATGATGCATAGGTAGAGGGATTGAATTGTGAATAGATATTCCTCTCTTTTGAATTTCTCAGTATTACTTTGCATATAATATCTGATAAAATAAATTCAACCTCACTTTCACTGATTTCTTGTTTTTTTTTTTTAGTCTTAGAGAATAATGTGTGGTGTTTACATTAATTTTCTAAGTACTAAGTGGTTATTTCAGCTCAGAATGTTCAATTGTTTTGAAATATTTTCTAATTAATGCCATTTCAATGTTAAGAATTGCATTTCTAGTTTCTACTCCTATTGTTCCATTAGTCATCATATCACACGTGTGCAGATAAAATTGAGTTAGTTAAAACTGACTTGACAGGTCGGGTGTAAGTAACCACATTTTGTTTGATGCTTCTCACAACTAATCACTCATTTGAATATTAACTGTTTCAATTTCTTTCTTCTGTCTCTTTATGACATCAGTTGGATTTTGACATTGATCAAGTTCTTTTTGGGAAATATTGCAGAAGCTTATGATCGAACAATTAAGGAGGCTATACAGTTGACAAAGTATGTTTTATCTGATATTATATCCCATTGGTTCATGTTCTATCTGCCTTGCTACATTGCATCATCCTTGTAGAATGTTGATAGTTTTTTGTTATAATCAAATGGATTAGTTTAATCCTCTCAAAGAGAAGGAGCAATCAAAATTTTTAAGCCTTTAATACTTTGCTTCTTTTCACCATTGCTGAGATACACCCACTGAAACACACAATCTGAGATGAAAGTGTATGTATGTTCCTGAGATAAAAGTTATCAACGTTATTAATGTAACCATTGCTAGATACTTTTAGCAATGGTTACCCTAACAATATATTTGCTGCTTAAGTATAACATGCCAACATTTATAATTTCCATTCTCTGATGTGTTTTGGATTCTGTATCTGACTCTACTTTTATAATCTCCACTCTTTTGAACTGATGCTTAGCAAAAGGAAAAAGTCCCCTGCTGCTGACCAAGATAGAAACAGAGGATCGGAAGATGACTTCGACATAGATGTTTCTGCAGACAGTGATGATTCTAAAAGGGATACGCAACCTATATCCGAGAGTGATGATGCTGGTTATGAAATTGAGAATCACAGCAGTAGTGAGGAGAATGATGAACATGTGGGTCAGGCGGATAATTCCGAAGAACACTCTAGCCATGCAGTTTCTTATCCAAAAGGGGTTCGCTCTAGTAAGCGGATAGCTGGAGTCCCTGGCCATACTGTTCCAGAAAGCATGGGTTTGACTGCAAAGCAAAGAGTGAGACAGAGACCTACCCGAAATACTGCCATAGAATCTACTGTTGTTCCTGATTCAGAGGATGAATCGGATGAAGGGAAGACAGATCTTTCTTAGTCTACCTAGGCCCAGTATTTAACTTACATTTTGGGGAAGTATCTAGCAGTGTAGAATGTAGTCAGCAAAATTTGGGGTTATTTTGAAAACATCCCTCTTCTTAAGCTTCTACATATTTTTTGGTTTGATCTAAGTTGTCTCGGAATCCATGAACGTATACTTCTCGGGTACTATGATCCGAGAAATTTAAAAATTCTGAGTACATATATGGCTAATGAATATAAGTCGTTTGCTTGATGTATCAATTCAACACCGTTCAAACATCTCTCATGGTGCATGTCAGCATGTGACTATGTGAGATGCTTGACAAATTTATAAATCAGGCCACAGAAAAAATGAACTTGCTCAGCGACTTTTTATGCATTTAACATTTTCTTTTTTTGAAGGATATGCAATTAACATATCGGTAAGTAATTATACGTTGTTGCTAAATAATAAATAAATGTTACATTGTTTTTTCCTACAAAAAAATGATGGTTTATACTCCTGAGTCCCAAATTGTATGACGTTTTAGACATTTTACACTTATTAAGAAATGCAATTAATATTGTGTGGAAAAGAGATATTATGAGTTGTTTTACAAATATAATTAATTTTGTGTGGGAAATAGATATTATGAATTGTTTTACAAAATTATCCTTAATAAATGGTATGGGAAAGATAAATTAAAGAATTGAAAGAAGAGAGTGATAAATAGTTAAGGATAAAATAGAAAAAATAACATTAATGTTTCATTGATATTGTAAAGTGACGTATAATTTAGGACAATTTTTTTTTTAAAACGACATACAATTTGGGACGGAGGGAATATATTATAAAAAATGTCAGATGAACAAAAGGTTAGATTATTATAGGTTGGTATCATCTTGCTCTTTTATTCTCGGACAATACTAAAATGGATATTTTTTGAAGGGAAATATTTAAATGCATGATATCTTTGTCGTCATATTTGCACGAATAGCTTGGTAATGCCATTTGATTGTTCTTTCTTAGTTAACTTTTTTACCAAAATGACCATTTAACTAATGATGCATTCTGTGTCAAAAAAAACTAATGATGCATTTTTTCTAGAGGGAATTATAAATTACGGCTTACTATATCTTGTGTGGTGCATCTCCAAAGGAAGTATGAGTGTGTATTTTGTCTTGCATGATTGTATTTATCTTATGGGTAATGTTAACCGGTCGGTTAAATAAGTAAATATAGAAATATCACATTGGAACTTGTGCAGTCAACTCATTAAAAGTATAAAAAATATCTCTTTTAATTTAAAACTTTCTTTTTTTGATTTCCTTAACCAGTACTTCAGAGACACCGGTTAACATAACCCTTATCTTCTTAGTAGTAATTCACTATAGTGCTTTGGCATTTGTATTAGGAAAAATACAAATATTTAGGTCGTTGTTGTTAAATATTATGCGTTGTATTCACCATACTTCTTTTTGGCATTTTGACTTTAAATGATGCTTATCAAAGCAAATGGTGTGTTATTTGTTGTCGTGCATGTTGTGTGTGAAGGGAGTTGTGCTATGTAGCATCACTCTTTTTTTAAAAATTAGTTGGTTGAATTAACAACTTAACCTTAACTGCCTAATATATAAAATAAAAATAACATTTTAAACATTCTAAAATCACATTTAAAAAAAATGATTATGTATAATCATGCCCACAAAGATGATCACCACATTACTTTAACAAAGGAACATTAGCAAATAAGTAAGAAAACACGAACCCTCTTCAATCAGAGTTCAAAACCGAAAAGAAGAGAGGAGAAATATGGAGAAAATACCTCCAACGCCGATGGATCGTGTGTGGGTGACTAGAATTTGTTGAGGGCTTTGATTCGGTACCAAATTTGAGCAATCGACGGAGATATGAGTGAGATAGAGGTTTACGGTGGTGGCTGCGGGTGAGAGCTCCAAATGGGGAAGAATATGTGATTTTTGTTTTGGCTTTCTTCATGCGTAAACTTTCTACTTATAGAAGGTTTTGTGTTAAGAGTTCAAATGGTTTTGTTAATATTGTTGATAGTGTATCTATTCAGAGTTCATCTTTACTACATTTAGGTTTGCTCAATTTACCCCATTTATCATCATGGATGTGTGACATGTGGCAAAATAGAAAACCAAGGGCTGAGATTAAAAAGGTTGGAAAAAGCACACGCGCGTTTGTTGTCTGCTGGTGCACGCTCTTCTTTATCATCTCAAGCTTGGAATTCACCAAGGGATCCTTATAGGCAAAGGATTTTCTTTCTCACCTGGATCGGCTTAACAATTTTCGAGGCACTTTTAATAACGATGCTAGTATCATAATCTCTTTCTGTAATGGGTTTCTTCTTCTTGGTGGGTTGTGCACTATAACCGGGCCTTGTTCTAGGTTTCCTTTCGATAGAATGATGATACTTGGCAACTGCAACAGACTCTTTCACGGCAATCCTTATTTAACAGAAAAATATGTTGGTCCTGAAGAGAGAAAAGTACTAAAAAGGGAGAAACAGCCCTAAATAAAATCCTACAGAATCGATTTCAATCCATAATCCATGTTGTATGTATCGGAAAAAGAAAAGGAAAGGGGTGGCACCACTTCTGTATGAACGGAAAGGGCTGCGACGGCGCCGGCGACGGCGAGTGGGAGAGAGAAGCACGAAAGTGATGTGGGGAGAGGAAGAAGAAGGGTCGTGAGTGGAGTTGGAACAAAAGCGCGTACCCTTGTTTTTTATAAAACAAATGCATTTTCCAACCCTTTTAATCCAGCCCTTGGTTTTCTAATTTGCCACATGTCACACATCCATGGTAAATTGGGTAAATGGAGCAAACCCAAATGGAGCAAAGACGGACTCATTCTATACATGCCTCTTTCACGAGAAATAATTTCTGCTTATATATTTCAGATGAATTTGATGACGTGAAGTTGGCCCATGAAAGTGTGTTGGCCAAAGCTTATTGTAGAGAGAATTAGATTAGACATTATACGTCTCTATGTTTGAGTGGTGTTACCGAGAGGATGAATAGAACATTGGTTGAAAAGAGTTAAATGTTTATTATCAAAGAAAGAGCTTCCAAAATTGTTTGGGGGTGAATCATTTAACACAATTGCACAAGTCCCAAAGTCTTTCACCATATCAGTCCTTGCAATATGAAGTACATGAGATCAGGGGTGGAGGGTAATGTTAACTTAGGGTGGCCTTGGCGATTCTATTTTATCTTAATTTATTTAGTTTTTTTTGATAAGTTAGTGTATTATTGTGTTTAGCCACTCTCATAATATATATAATTAGCTATCCCAAAAATTTCAGTCTCTACTTTATCAACAACAAAAATTTCAAGATAATATTCGTAAAAATATTTTATTTTATCTATATATTTAGTTCCTCACAAAACTTTGGCTAATTTCGCTACTGCCAACGATGATTTGGTTATATAAGAAAGTTTCTTATGATCCCTTACATGTTTTTGGATGTAAAGCATCCTGTAAAGAGTCAAAATTGTGTGTTTAGTGGCTACTACCTAGATGGAGCTCGTTACAAGTTTTATTATGTTGTTATGAAGAAACTTATCAGATGTTGTGATGTTGATTTCATAGAAGACAAGTAGTTGACAGACATTGATAGAATTAGTGATGATGATCCAACTCATGATGAAGACCGTGAAAAATGTCACGATGGAGAGATGCAGTTAGTTGTTGAACATGTTGCACTATAAAAACCATCCAGGTGACGTTGGAACACCTGTATTCATTGAAGATCCAAATGACAAGAATGTTGAAATTTGCAATATAGTTGTTAGAACGACAACTGATTGTCTCGCTTTCATGAGAGGAAGAATTGTTGGATGAGTTTCTCCTTGAGTGGAGTCTACAAACTTATCAAAAGAAAAAATAGAAAAAAAAAAAAAAAGTGTTGGTTGACTTTCGTGTCAATTTCATAAACGTGTAATTGCAGTTTTTTGAAAGAAAAAGAAAAACTAGCACAAGAATAAGTTTAATAGTTTTCTGGTTTGAAGTTTCGAAATATACAATTTGAGTTTTCCGTGACAAGATGAAATCTTTTGCTACTCTAATGCATAGAGGTGAAAATAAGTTTGGTCGGATTGAACTTTGTAAGGCCTAATCTTGATCTACATTAAAAATTATAGGTTTGTGTCTGACTTGTCGTCTGTTGTAGGCTCATTTTTAAGACTTGTTTTCTAATTTGAAGTTTCGGAATATACATTATGAGTTTTCCGTAAAATTACAAACACCATAAACATTTTTAATAGTTTTTGGTTTGATAAAGAAAACATTTTTAAGAGTTTTCTTGGAAAAAATACACACAAGAGAAAACATTATGATTCACTGAGAAATAACATAACATAGCTCTAATAAGGCATGACATAAGTCTGCTATGACACAAAAAGCATAACAGAGGACATAGTAGGTTGTGTTTGCACCTTTAGTCCTTACATTTTACAGATGATGCAAAAATGGTCCTCTTATTTTTATCCAACAACTTGTCAGTATTTGCATACAGAAATGGAATATCATCATACACAATTAAGAGAAATTTGATCTTGAATTGCATCATGCAAATAAGTAGATAATTCTGCAATAATTAGAAATTAGATATATATCAAACCATAATTGTCATTACATCATGAAATAGTACCATACTGCTAGCAAAAAAAAACCATCTGTTTGTGGAGCATACATTGACATGACAACACAATAAGCCAAAAAATTACATGCACCTTAACCAAGTAAACTAACATAAGCTTAATCTAATCTTGAGATGGTTGTGTCTATGGAGCTTGTGATCCCAGAGACACAACAACCTCAACATCCTTAGCCTTTGTCCTCTGTTTCTTCCTTTTCTGCCTAACACCAGCAACCTTCACAGATGAGCCTGCATCATTCACTTGTGGTCCAGTTGGGCCTGCATGATGCACATATGGTCCACTTGGGCCCACAGCTTGCACAGTTGGTCCACATGAAGTACCCCCACTAGGGCCTGCCTTCCCTTTTGTCTTTTTCTTCTTGCTTGCACCTTTTGGAAGTTGCCTGTCAGCAACCTTTACATGTCCTACTGTTGTGACCATACTTGTTGCATTTCATGCATTTCACTGTTTTAAGCTGTCTTGGGAGCACACCACCATTGCCTGTAGCATCTCCACTGCGTACAGTTTCATCATTGGCCTTCTTCCTTAGCTTTTTGGGCCTTCCTGCTGACCTTCTCTTGGCTAGTGGATTGATGTGTTCAGTATTTGTGACTGGCCAAAGTTTAGGTCCACTTGAAGGTAGCACAATGTGAGAGTAAGTGGCTAAACATTGTGATTTCCTGCAACAAGATATTGATACCATATTAGCATGTAAGCATAGAAATACATTTTTGATAATATAAATATAGTAGAGACAGAACACTACCTATAGTAAGATGACACAAAATTTTCATCAGCCAAACCATTATGCCAAATGCAGGGAATAACATGTGCACATGGTATACCAGTTAGGTTCCACTTACGACAAGCACAAGTCCTTTGAGCCAGATTCACAATATATTTATTAGTCTCATTTGATACATTAAAATTATTCATTTCCATATCACCATGCCAAGTTGCCTTCCACCCCCTGCAGCTCTTTTGTTTTTCTCAATCAAAACTTGAATCTTTGGACATATCTCACCATTGCACCTTTCAAGCATCTGCCTTTGCTTGACAATCCTCACAGTTATATAATGCTTGATACCCTCAAGTAAGGTGATTACTGGTTTCTCCCTTAGACCAAGAATAGCTCTATTAAAAGCTTCACACATGTTGTTTACCTGCAAATCACTCTGAGTTCTTGTGCTAAATGCAGATCTTGACCATTGCGCAGGTGGAATCTGTAACAACCCGATTTTTAGCGAGATTTATTTTAATTGTTTTATTATGTGTTTATATGTGCTTGTGTGTGATTATTCATCATTGGGTGCATTTTCATGGGTTTACGAGTTAGAATGGTATTTTAGTCATTTTGGATTTAGGGGGTATTTTGATCATTTGGTGAGAACGGGTAAATTATAAGTTTTGGTGAGAATTACTTTTAGTGATTAGTGAGAACCGTTGTTTTACTATGTTACTAGGGTAAATAATTAAGGTTTTACCGTTGGTGATATTTTACCGTTATTAGTGAATTACCGTTGTGTGTGTAGAAACATTTTTGATTTGAATAGAATTGGGTTAAGTCCATTAAGTAGAGAGTTAGGCCCATTAAGGGAACTTGATATAAAAACCTGGTCTTATGAGAAATTTCCTCACACTTTCATTTCATAAGATATTTTTTAGAGAGTTAGAGAGAGAAAGTGGGAGCAAGAGGAAGAAAGGGTTAGAGAGAAGAGGAACTTGAAGAATCAAGGTGTGAAGAGAGCTAGGAGCAAAATTGAAGCCTAAGCTAGAGAGATTAACCTAACTAAGGTAAGGGGGTTAGAATTCATCATAATCACTTATTGTAATTTTCAATTATTTGTATGAAAAGTGCTTAATTGGATGAATTGATTAATTGTTCATAAATGATGAAATTCATGCTCTAATTATGATGCCATGTTTAGATGTATGAAGTTATGAATAATTGAATTGTTGTTGGTTGAATTACATGTTCAAAGTATGAAAAATGGGTATGTGTTGAAAATATGCTCAATTGGTGAATTATGCATTGTTGTTGATGAATTGTGATAAGTTTCATGATCAATTGATGTTGTTGTTGTTTAGTCATGTTGTTGATGATAATTCATGGCTTGAGTTTGCATGATTCATGGTTTGTTTTTGAGAAATGAGATGCTATTGGTGTTTTGGTGAAATTTGTGAATTGGTCCAATTGTCAAGTGTTTTCAAGTTTGATTGAGTCTTTGTGAGTCTTTTTAGTCATATTAACCTATAAACATGTTCTGGAAACACAATTGGGCAATGAAGGATCAAAATTGGGGGGTTTTAGGTAAAAAGGGGTCCAAACCCGTAACATTTTCTGCAAAACTATGAACGTTCGCTTAGAGGTTCGCTTAAGCGACCTGTAAGCGAACAGTCATACTGATTTTTCTGGGTAGGTCACTTAAGCGACCAGTTAGCGTGCTGGTAAACGAAGTTTTCTGGTTGCTACTGGAACTCGTTCGCTTAAGCGAACATGTGGTCGCTCAAGCAAACTGGTGAGCGACCAGAAAGCGTGCAATGTGGTTTGCCACTGTAACTCGTTCGCTTAAGCGAACAGGTCCAGTTTTCAGCCACTTTGATCTTTGTTCTGGGTCTTTGGGGGCCAATCCGAGCTTTGTAAAATGATTCTTTAAACATGTTTAACTACTGTTAAAGCCTCTAAACTCACTGGAACATGATTAGCTTGCATGAACTTGAAATTCTTCAATTGAGTCTTAACTTGGGAAGTTTTGGAACTTTAGACTTTTGTCGAAAACAAACTTTTGTAAACATTGGAACTTATAAGTTGAACCTACAGTTCATATAGACTTAGGTAAAACTTATAAGAGTGTCAACCATCTTAATCATGTAAAAAGTGATATTTCGGGTGGGAATGTGAAAGGTTGTAAAACAGGGGTTTTTCATACGAACTTAAGTTGTTCTTGGGTTAATGTCTAATGATCCTGAAGCGACTTAACTTCATGAATACATGATTGATTAAGGTTGTTTGAGAACTTTCAACTTGTCTATGACGTTTTGTCTTGGGATTGTCAAAGTTGGCCGTTTGCCACTTGACACGTTTTGGTCGGAAATGTTTCTTGAACCAATTGTCTTAAGAATTGTGGTGACCATGTTTATATAACTAAGTGAAGTTGTATGAATGAATGATTATATTGGATATGATGTTTATCATGAGATGTGTATGCTATCTTACTTAGAATATAAAGAATGCTTGAATGGTGAAACTATATGTGATAGTTGATGTTGAATGACATTGTTGATTATTGATAATCATGTTGATGAGTGATGATGAATACTATGAATTGATTGTGTATGGACATGTTTTCTTGATAATGCAAATGTTGTGGAGGTAATCAATATAATTGTTGTCCTATATATTGAGGTGAAATTGTGGATTGTTGTTGCATTATCGAGTCCTTGTACATGCCCATGCATCATAGTCGTGTTGAGATTGTAGTTGTAAAAGGGTTGAACTCTTTTACTTCGGAGATTATGCAAGACGGGTGTGAAATCTTACATACGATGTTTTTATTGCATCGAAGGTGACGACCTTGAGGTGATCCGGTACCACATGCATTTATGTGTCAATAAGTGCATATAATGACATGAGTCTTATTTGATATATGTGATTGGTGATTGTGTATGAATAACTGTGGATTGATGATTATTCATGATATATGTGATTGATGATTAATTGATGTGAGATATTGGGGTTCTAATGTAAGTATTGAATGTGAATATTATTATTGATCAAGTACATGATGTTTATATTGAATTATTCATGTTAACTATTATTTGGATTATGATGATGTAATACTTACCCCCAGTGGTTTTGACTGTCTACCTGTCTGTATGGATGGGTAGACGTTGTGCAGGGATAGTTGCTTGGTGAGTCTTTTGTGCTTGGTGGATATCGGGAGCTTTCTCCGATATCGGTGTTTAGAGTTTAGTCGGCTCTGATCTAGGCTTCGTTGTGTCGGTCTAGATTACCTTTTATTTTGGACTTTTGTTATGTTTGGAGATTATCCGTATGTTGGGATTTTGAGATGCATCTATGTTGATGTAATTATTGATTCATGCCGTATATATTTGGATTACTCTGTTTTATATTCCGCTGTGACTGTTGAGATTATATATGCATGCGTGACTGAATCTTGGGTTTTGAATTTTGAATGATGGCGTAGCCTCTATTTCTTGAATAAATGTATTATTCGCATGTTTAATTGCTTTAATAGAAATATGAGTGTTACAGAATTTTAGCCATCTCATTGCAAGCCTCTGGATTTATATCCTTAATCTTCTGCATTGCATGGTTAAAATCTGGAATAGTTGTAGCTCTAGCAGCTTTCCACAATAACTCTTTCATATGTGCTCCTGGGAATCTCTTCTTCCAATTCCCATAAAGATGCTTAACACAAAACATGTGTTCCACAGTCTCACCTAGTCCCTTAATCACCTCCACAAGTCCCTGTATTATCACATACATACAAGCATTTAAATATAGGCAGTTATTAGTATATTTAGTTATGATTATAGCATATGCAGTAAACAATAGTAATAGTAAGATACCTTTTGCTGGTCAGAAATAAAAGCATATTGGTTAGGTAGTATTTGATTTAGGTCCTCCAACAATAATTCAAAAAACCACTTCCAAGAATCTCTTGTTTCAGATTCAACCACAACATATGCAATAGGCATCATCTGGTTGTTTCCATCCTTGCCTACAGCTGCCATTAGCTGACCACCATGCTCACCTTTCAAGAAACATGCATCCAAATCAATTAATGGTCTACATGTGGTAGCAAATGCAGCCTTACAAGCTTCCAAGCAAATATAAATTCTCTCAAAGACAGGTCCTCCATCTGATTCATCACATTTGATTATCACTGTACTATTAGGATTTGACCTTCTAATCTCTTCAGCTTAATTCCTTAAATGTGCATATTGTTCACTTCCAGCACCATCAAGCAACTCCAGTGCTCTCCTCTTTGCCCTATATGCTTGAATGTAGGGAATTTTCTTTTGTGAAGCAGTTCATCATCACTTTCAATTGGAGCGTGTAAATCACTCTCATCTTGGGAAGAACCTTCATCCACAACTTGTGTCTCATTCCCTTCATTGTTCACACCTCCTTGATTACATGCAGCAAATGTATCCTCAGGTAACTCATGTGTCCAATCCCATTGTTCTTCTCCATCATCAACAATGTCAAAGTCAGGGTCAAATTCACTTTCACCCCCACTTCCAACATAGTCTTCATCTTCTTCACTAACATAACCATCTTCTTCATCATCTTCATTCACATCATTTCTGACATCAGGTTCATCCATAACTTCATCATTGATCTCACCTTCATAGTTCTCACCTTCATTGTTCACACCTTCATAGTTCTCACCTTCATTGTTCACACTATCATCAGCACCTTCACCAATACCTCCTCCTTTCCCAACACTTTCATCTCTGACCTCAGTAGTCCCTGCATTTCTAACCTCCTCCATAACAGCTTCTTCAACATCACTACCATCATCTTCATCCCTAAGCTCTTCAACCAAAGGGCCTTTATCACAAAAATCCACAACTTCAGGAATATCCACTTCATGTTCAACAAATACTTCAAACACATTACACCCTATAGCATCAGTAACAAGCTCCAACAAGTCAGCATCATTGTTTAAAGGCTTAAGTCCACGCTGAAATGAGAATTTTGGATGTTGGTACCACAAAGACTTGAACTTCAAATATCCAAAACTGAGGACCAGCTTTTTAATGTCTTCATAGTACAACTTATCAGTATCAAAAGTGTCTTCCACCTCATCTACATAGCCATCCACATAAAGCCTCACAGGGAAAGTTACAAATCTACCCCTATGGTTAAACCGTAACTTCAAGACTTGGTCCTCAATTGGCATGTGCAAACAGCAACAACCACATATAGTCAGCAATTAAATAACATCTAGCACATGTGGACCACTTTGAATAAACAACTCTAAAAATAGCAACACAACACAACACAACACTACACTACACACCACAGCACAGCACAACACAACACAACATTCACACATGGTGCAAGTGAGTCAAGGAATCTCATAAAGAACCTCATAAATATTCTCAACCATGACACAAACAAACATTAAAGTATGTGGGTACATCATTAATATGCTCAAACAAGAAATAAACAATGGCTAAAGCATGTATGTACAAGGAATATTCTTTAATGAGCACAACAACCCAAAAAAACCCTAATTTCTGAGATTCCTTTCATACCTGAAACAATACTTTGGGTCGATTTCTGGGTCCCACCATGATGGTCCATCTCCAACTTTAGCTTTACCCTTATCTCCCATGGTCGAATCGAGCTTGCAAGGAAGAAGAAGATGGTTTTTTTTTTTCGTTTCTGGGAGGCAAGGCAAGGAGAATAGGAATCGATTTGGGATAAACAAGGAACTAGGGTTTCAATTCAATTTTCCCTTATATATCTTTGATTTTTTATTTCTTTTTATTTATGAAAATGATAAAATGTTTTTCCATAATAATATTATTAATTTCTTCAATTTTATAAATTACATTATCCACATATGCAGTGCCACATATGCCTTCATTTGCCACATCAGTTAAAAATCTGCCATTTGTGCGTTTTTGGAGGAAAAAATGGGGGGTAGGACGAAAATTGCAACAAAAATGATAACTGAATGACCGTTTTGTTCTCTTTCAAAAGGGCATGACCAATTTCGTGAGTAAGTCAAAACACGAGGATCAAAAGTGTAATTAAGCCATGTTAAAAATGAGGGTGGAAAAAAAATAAATGCATAAAATATTAAATAATAAAAGGGGTAAAATTGAAATTTTTGGTAATTTGCAAGGGTGAAAAGGGGATTTTCAATTTTAAGATTTTTGTAACCGTAGTTTCTAGGGTCAAAATATTGATTTTTTTTTTTTAAAGAAAAAAGAGATTAATGGGTAAAAGTTGTTGCAGCAAAATGAGTGCGCGAAAACAAATTGGTAGAATAACTTACAAACTGGGTAAAAGTTGGGATTGGGACAAGTACAAAGGCGGTCATATTTATGGAGTTCCTCTAGGTGGAACAATTGTACAACAACCTTTTGCTATTGGAGGTATTTGACTGTTAAAAACATGTTTATGAATACAATCTGCATTACGGTTTCTGTATTCATGTTCAGCTACAGATGCGTATCCTATTCCTGTATACATGTATAAATTGCTTGTTTGACTTGCTAAGGTTATGCCTTGATATTTTCCTTAAGAATCAGTCGTGCTGGGAAAACCTTTTGCTAAAGTTGATCTAGATCATATATAGATTTCAGAAACTTATAGAAACAAAAGATGGATGATTAAATAAAATCCAATTGCTGAAAGACTACTCTCTCTTTCTGTCTAATGTGAATGAAAAGAAGCAAAGTAAAGGGGATAATTGTCACAAGTTATTTTCCAACATCAGCATGCATCTATTTAATGTCAGAGTTACTGGATAGTAAAAAATGTTTCCACGTAGTTATATTGATATGGAAGAGGCATATGATTGGTTCATATAGAGGTTTTCTTTAAGATTTTAGTGAAAAAAGCCTAGAAGTAGAAAGGAGATCAGAACTTTGAATTGCTTATATGTTATATCTAACCAGTTGAATAAGATAGTACAATACAAGGGGATCATGACTAGCCAGTAGCGTGAAAGTACAGTGTGAAGGATACAAATGGTTTCCCTATAACTAAAGGTTTGCATGAAAAGTGAACTTTTTCGATTTATCTATGGTAGAAAATTTAAAATCTGATGTAAAATTTAAACCGCCTGATTTTGATTGAATATGGTAGAAAGTATGGAAGAATATGGTGGATTGGTTGTAGCCGCAGCAATACAACAATGGCTTTGGATTAGTTATAACTCTTCTATGGTTCAAATATTAGAAATTCTGAGGTTTTTTTTGGGGGGAGGGGGAATTTCCATCTCAATCCTTAGTGCTGACATTGTATTTGATGCTGTACAGTACGGGAGGATCTGGTCAAAAAGGCAGTTTTACTTGCCATTGCTCGTGATGGTGATAGTGGTGGAGGTGTCCGAGCAATCATAGTTAGTCATGTTCAATTTCTAAATACAAGGTTTATATTGTTAAGTATGTACAATAAATTGATTGATTCCCTTATTCTGAATCTTGTAGAGGAGGGAGTGACCAAGAATTTCTACCCAGGCACGATGAACTGGAGGCTCGTAACTCGTTGCTTAACATTCTTGGTGCCCCAGAGCCAATGAACATATGAAGTTGTTGTGATTAAAGAATCTTGATTGATGGGGGGACGTCAGTTAAACTTTTTACTTGAGCAATAATTACAATTACAAATTTCATACTTGGCAAAATTATAAATAAAAGTTCACATAAAAATACTTTTGCTCAATTTTTTTATGCAATTAATATAATCCCTGAGTATTGTAATGTTATTTTATCAAAAAAATTGTCAGATTCTATAACTTTAGGGATTAAAAATTGGAATAAAACTATACTGATTTATGAAGAATCTATAACGACCAATCTACATACTAAAAACTGAAAAATCCATAACAACCAATCTACAACATACTAAGAAAACTACATACCAAAGTCGTGACAACTGACAATGTGCAATGGAGATTCATTTTTCCCCCTCTCTTTCATGATAACGGTATATGAAGTTAAAGATGTGACGAATGGAATGAACAACCAAGTCTTATTTCTCCCTCCAATGTTCAAGAATTTTTAAAAGTAGATGTGAAGAACGAAATTTCTCCCTCTAATGTCTTTATTTACTTGTTTTTGTTTTTGAATGTTGTTAACTGCGGGAAAGTTCTGAATCAGATAAACAGCTGTGGAGTTTGCAGCAGGCTAAAGGCTTGAGAAGTGTTAGCACCTTTTTATAGCAGTGTTTGATAACGGGTAAATAACATTTTTTTAATCATTGAAATAGTAAGGTGAATCAATTTCTTACTTAAAAAATGAAACATTAAACACCACAGTTTTAAAAATTATAGAGTCCGAAATGTTTGATTTAATCAGTGTTTGTTTACGCCTCCACATCATTAGACGGTCGTAAACAACAGCTTCCCCTAACATTGCAGGGCAATTATTATTATCTAACAACATAACTTACATTGGCTTTCCAGTTCTACCACCTAATTTCCGAGTCTTACAAATTGAAGGTGCAATCAACATTGTGAAGAAAACACAGAGCTTGAATTTAAAACTAAAAAACATGATTTCGCAAGTAAATTAGCCAGTAATCATGGTACCAGCACCTTCATCAGTTAAAATCTCAAGTAACAAAGAGTGTGGAACCCTACCATCAATAATACTTGCAGTTTTAACCCCTTGTGCTAGCGATCGAATGCAACAATTCACCTTAGGAATCATTCCACCACCAATAATTCCATCTTCAATCATCTTTGTCACTCCTTTTATATCAATCTTCTTCACCAAACTCTCTGGATCATTCCGATCTTCCAATATCCCCGCCACATCCGTCAACAGTATCAATTTCTCCGCTCCTAATGCCGCCGCTAATTCTCCGGCAACCGTATCGGCATTGATGTTGTACAGTTGTCCGGATTCATCAGCCGCAACGGATGCAACCACTGGAATTTGTCCGCTGTCGACTAGAGACCGGAGAACAGCAGGATCTACTCTTGCAACCTCGCCAACGAACCCAAGGTTTGAGGAATTAGGACTAGGACGTGCGGTGAGGAGTTTTCCGTCCACACCGGAGAGACCGACGGCGGTGGCGTCGGCTTTGTTGATTAAAGAAACGAGAATTTTGTTAACTTTTCCGACGAGAACCATGGAAACGATCTCCATCGTTTCAGCGTCAGTGACACGGAGGCCGTCACGGAAAACGGGCTGAATGTTGAGACGGCCGAGCCAGTGGTTGATTTCAGGACCGCCGCCGTGAACCATGACAGGACGGAGACCGACGCACCAGAGGAGAACGAGATCGTTAATGACTGAGGCTTGAAGCTCCGGTGACTTCATGGCGGCGCCGCCGTATTTGACGACGATAGTTTTGCCTCTGAATTTTTGTATGAAAGGAAGCGATTCAGAGAGGATGTCGACTCGGAATTGACCCGGAGATGCTGGCTCGGGTGACGCGGCTGAAGCGGAGATACAACGACAGCCATTGGATGGAAAAGAGAGGTTGGTTTGTGTGCGTTTGATTTTGATATCGATTTTGGTTGATGAGATGAATGGGAATGGAGCTCCCAAGAAGTTTGTGAAGGTTTTTGCAGCTCCTCCCAACATTGCGTTACACTTACACGCACGCTTGCACTGCCAGCCCAAGTTGAACTGAATGACTTGAAAATCAAATACAACTAGGGTTTACGGGGATATAATTAATTTTCCACGTGCCATTCTGCAGTTTTATTTTATTAAGAAACTCAAATCTTGATTAACAAAAAAAATTGATTCTCTCCCTCAAAAATAAAATTAAATTGATTCTCTTTATTTTGTTAAAAAAAAATTGATTTATTATTTTTATTTATTTTCGTGAAAAGTACTACATTATATATATCATAATTTTGGGGTGTAGTCAGGAATTCTAAGAGTGTGACTAGAAATTTTAGTACACAACACTAAATTATTTATCGTTTTTTTTTTTTTTGTGGTGATGGAGTTCGAACCTCCGACCTTACATATATTATTGTAGTAAGAATCAAAAAATCTAATTTGTTTTTACGACTTAAGTCCCCTTAGTAAAAAATCGATATTGTTTTTAGGACTTATGACTCATTTGTTTTAGATTTAAAAAACATAAATTTTCCTTTGTTTTTTTTAAAAATGAATTGAAAATTTATTTAAAAAAGGGTCATGTTAACCGGAATCGGTATCCCCGGGGCACGGATTAATGAAGCAAATATAGTAGTAATATTTGCATTAAAAGTTGTGTAATTAATGAATTACAAGCTTAAAAAATGTCTCTTTTGATTTACAATTTCTTCTTTTGCTTCCTTAACTAGTGCCCCGGGGGCATTGGTTAACATTTCTCATTTAAAAATAGTAGAAATTTTTTGGAAATCACATATTATTCTTGATCAAAAAACATCATTCGAAAAATAATTTTTATGAAAAGTTATTTTAAATAGCCTTTTATTTTAGACATTTTTAAAATGTTATTATCCAAAAAAAGTTAAAACAAAATGATGAAATATTATTTATAATAACATTCCAAGATAAAATATTCAAACGAATTTTTCATTTGATGTTTTCCTTCAAAAATTATTTGTTAAAAATTTATAGCAAAAAGATGCTAAATTATACAAATTTATTTAAGAAAAAACTATAACAAACTACTCTAAACCAAACTTTTGGAGTTAACTATAAAGTTTTAATAATCATGTCATGTAGCTTAAACACTGTATATCTTATCAAGGTTGAGTTCCTTAAAAAAAAATGTCATCAAGGTTGAGTGAGACTAATCATTAGTGAGTTTAATTATATAGTCAGTAGACCTCCACACAATAAAATTTGGTTTAAACAGATAATTTAGTCCTTAAATTTTAAGTCTCTCGACAATTTGATCCATAATTTTTTTTTTTTATAGAGATGGTCCATAAACTATCAAAATCAACTAAACAAATTTTAAACTATCCTTTCATCCAATTATTTACTCTCTTAATTAAAAAATTGTGTTTTGTTTTTTATGATCATACAGCGACGTAAATGATGTACTTTTTATAGTATAGTTTAAAAACGAAATTGATGAGAGCATGACAATTTAAGGATCAAATTCATACAATTTGCTCGAGGAGTGTTATTTGAACAATCATTTTTGTCAGACAATTAAAAATGAGAATTGATACAAAAACCAAAGTAATACAGGGAGAAAATAAAAACACAGCCTGAATATGAGAGAGAAAGTCGTCACAAAAATTATCACAATCATTTCTCAATTTGCAAACTCAACCTCAGAGAGGTTCAAGGTTGCGAGTCTAATCATTATCAAAATGCGATGGTACACTCTAAACACCAAATCGACTTCCCCACTCTCACTGGCTCGAAGAACACAACACAACAAAACATGAATATTCATTTATCCCTTTCCCCTTCTAGAAACTTCCACTAGTTTTGATTTTACCATTCAAACCCAATCATGTTAGAAAATTGCTGTATACACATGTTATAAGGCTGAAAAACACAAGTAAAAGACGAAAATGCCACCGTGACAGTTAACTACCGAAATTAAGAACCGGCTGCAGTTAACTGCCGAAGGAAACTTCGGGAGTTAACTGCCGATGAAGAAAAAAAAACCATTGACACTTAAGTGCCGAGGAGCTCAAAACTGCCAATTTTTTTCCCTACTTGTTGAGTTAGCGTATGCGTTTTAACTGAAACTTAAGTGCCTCATTTAGAAATTAAAATAGTAGAAGATATATAGAAAATGTGTGTCTAGCTTTAGAAACTTAAACCTGTCCTCTAGATATTGTTTTTTTAGTTGAGGATGTAGGATATAATAATTGATTATCCTCAATTTATAGGTAAGCTAGCTTTAAATTCAAAGGGTTTGAATTTGAAATATTTGTTTACAAGGGTAGGTAAGGATTGTGAACCATGCCTCAAAAGAGTGGCACCAAAGAAAGATAATTTTTCTTACTTTTAGCCGTTTTTTGTGACCTTGAGAGGCAAAAGAGGGAAAAAAAAACAAACGGAAACAAATGGAATTTGGTAGTTAAGTTATAATAGTGTTGTGACCTTTAGGCACTTAAGTTTCGATTCCACGACAAACAAACCACACATATATACGCTAGCTCAACAAGTAGGGGGAAATAATTTGGCATTTTTGAGCTCCTCAGCAGTTAACTGCCGAAGGAACTTCTGTAGTTAACTACAGCCGGTTCTTAATTTCGGTATAAAATGTGTATACAGCAATTTTCATCATGTTAACATACCCAGCAGCACTTGTTACTGTTGCAATCTTCAATTGATTCAACTTGGGTTTCAAAACTTTCTTTAAACCCCAAATCTTTTATCCATCAGTATGCTATTGTATTTTTTGTTTTAATTTGATGATGTTAGACGATTTTTATCAGTTTAAGATCCGACTTCAAATAGCTGCTGCTGTATAAGGAACATCGAAACAACATGGTCTTGATTCCTATGGTGAAAATCTATAACCTCCAAGTGTATCGATAATCATTAAGAAATTTATCTTGCACCATGCACCACTTGAGTGACTTGTGCACATCAGAAATTGCACTCAAATTAGATTTTTATTTCAAACATTTTTAAAAAATTGTCATTGAAAAAGAGTCCAAATTAGATTTTTATTTCAAACATTTTTTAAAAATTGTCATTGAAAAAGAGTCCGTAACAGAATGACTTATTCCAAGAAACTATTCAGACCGATTTCTGATTTTGAAGCTTTTTTTTTTAAAAAAAATTCTCTAAAAAAGCTGTAAACAAAAACAAAACAGTTGCATCCCCATATCGCATTCGCAGCCCAGTAAAAATGCAGTTTCCTAAAAATATATACAATTATGTTACTCGACTTTATACCACTGATAAGTAGGAAGAGTTAAATGTGAAAGACTACAGCAAAATTTTGAGAAAACAAAGCGACCTTTCGCCCAAAAATGAATACAATGAAGAGATTATAATTACAGCATCTCAGATTAACAACTAATAACCACCAAAGTCATAATCGTCATCACTACTCTCGGATTCAAGTCCTTGACTATCATCATCGTCGTCCTCATCCCCATCCGTCACAATATCCAACATGTCGTGTCCATCAAAGTCTATATCGTCCATCATGTAACCTCCATCGTCGTCATCATCATCAGGATCACTTACACTATCATCATCATCTTCATTGCTGCTCATGTCTTCAGCATCACTGTCGCTTCCCACACCAAAACCAGGGCCTAAAAGAGGATCTTCATTGTCATCGTCGTCATCTTCATCTTCTTCCTCGCTTTCAGCATCATCAGGATCAGAATCATCATCAGTTGGCCTCCGACGACCAATTTCATATGATCTGGCTGACGAATACATATCACCTTGATCATCCATGGTAATCAACCCAACAAATGAATCTGTTGGTTCGGTTGCAAAATCAAGAACACAGCGATCCACAGGGATGGTAGCAATGTCAGAATAATTTATTGCATCCACTGTGCGAAACGCTGAAAAAAGCGGATGCTTAACACGGCGTGCATGCATTGCTGACATTACATCCTCAAGATTTCTCCTTAAGATTGCATACATAACATCTCCACGAGCATTGAATGTTATTGCCGTCTGATCTAATGATGCTACACTACGTAGAAGTCTGAACTTGCGCAGATCCCAGACTTCGGAGTTTATAATAACCTGGGAAAACAGAAACAAAGGTCAGAAATACGACTTTGTATACAGAAAGTATATATTCAAATTTTATAATTTAAAAAAAAAAATGCTGAATAGCTACAAATTGAAATTGCAAACAACATCTACAAATATTCATCCATATTTCACCATTTAATACATCAAAATATTGCTTAAAATATTCATAAATTGTTATATGATGACGAAATATATTTAGATGCTTATGTAAAACCTATTAACACAATTGATGTATACTTATCACATTGCTAAAAAATATATGAAAACTATACTTATGTCTTGGAGTCGCTCAACAATCCTGGAATTTTGGCCATAAACGATAACCCTTCTTCCACAATCTCCAAGTTAATTATTTTATGGGTGCATAAGAAATACTCTTAATAATGAGGTTGATATTTGAACCTCCGAACATCATCTCACCTCTATAGACTTGCTAAGTAAAGAACATTATATCTATAAGTCTACACTGGAAGTCGATTCAATGTAAAATCAATCTATAAAATAAGTATAATGTTCAGACATGCAGGATTTCAAATACCTCATTTCCAGCAGGATGAAAGCCTCCACCTCCATAATCAGTGAACTGATCAAAGCGATGAACAGGCGTAGACACTCGCGGGTCCCATAAGACACCATTCCAAAGCAGCATTGAATCGGCAGGGCTAAAGTGGATTGAAGAATAAGCATGACCCCGCCCTGTAGAAGTAGTGAATGTATCTGACAAGGTTGCTTCTAACTTGCCTTCCTGGATATCATATAAAAGGATTTCCCGTGCAGTAGATTCTGAAGACAAGGCAGCAAATGTTTTCCCGGAATTACTAAACCTGGCAGCCTTGCACCCTTCAAATGATCGGGTGGGACCAGCTAATATTGATGTTGCATCCCACATCTTAACATCTTTAGAGGACGAAGAAAGCAACAATTGGGTCTCACCAGAAACAAAAGATTGAACAAGGGTCAAGGGAGCATCGTGGCCAGTGAAGCTCTCTACCACATTATTGTTGTTTGAATCAAAAAATTTGAGTTCTCCAGTATGGCTACCAACAGCAATATGCGAGGAGTCTCCAACAAAAGTAATGCATGTTAATAATGCACCCGCATCGTCCCGATAAGTGCGCCATGGCCTAAACCGGCTAAAAACAAATTGACGATCCTTGCGATTACCATGTACTCCACCATACATAAACTTAAATTCACGGGTACCAAGCCGAGCAGTCACATTAGAGGGGGCATCGAGGCTTCGCTTAGGTTCCGGACAAACATGTGGGTGCAGAAGAGATATTGGAGGAAGGGTGGTAATGGGGGCTGGGCATTGGCGATGCTGATGTTTCAGATACTGAACCACTAGAGAATCCAGTGTCACACGCTCAGGGTTGTTCAGCTGAAGGTCATTCACTACTTGGGAGGATGGTGTCATCTGACCTAGATTTGAGATGCAGTACTGATTGTCATCCACATAGTCAGCTGTACAACGGCCTTGCTGACTCCTCAGATTACCAGTTGGTGTGAAAAGCCCAACAGCATCAGTATGCAGGCTGCTTTTACGAACTGAACTCGAGCAAATAGGAGAACGAAGTCCCTGATCCCCGACATTTAGTCGCTTTGCAGATGATGAAAACATTGGTATGTCCTTTAGATCCGATAACTTTCGTTTGGTCGGCAAGGTGATTGGAGTCTTGAACTGAGATCCAGTTTCAGTGTTATGTTTTACTGAAGATTCAGATGGATTCTCTACTGTACTAGTTTCTGAAGACTCTTTCCCAGCACGTAACCATTTTCTGGTTGATGAATGCCGAGAGTCGATAACTTGGTGTCTTGTATGAGAACCAAAAGACGACGAGAAAGTTAGCGACTTTTTCCTTGCAGAGCCAGCATCACTTTTCAAGCAAGCATCCTCATTCTTTGAATTATACTTCAGTTTACTGGTGAGAAATCCACTAGGAGTACGACCCGAAGGCCACTGAATTTGTGTTGAAGAAACTTCCTGTGTTGTGGGTTGTTGTGCAAGGGAAGATGGAGCAAGTAATGACGGCAAAGAAGTTAACTGAGCCTCTTTAAGCAATAAAGAAGCAGTTTGTCCCAATCCAGATGCCTGCAAGTGTTCATGAATTAAGAGCAAGAGTTCCCTGCATAAGACAACCAACAAATAAACAGCCATCAGAAGGGATACTGCAATAAAGGTTGGCAGAAGAACTGTAAATGTATACAAAAATCCTGAATGGTGAATTTTTGTAATGTAAAAATGACTGGAAACCTTGAAGGGTAAGTAATAGGAGTGGCAGCAGCTATGGCAGCCCTTTCAATGCGCCTTAATGCAGGAGTAGCTGCATCACTAGCAACTAATGTACTTGCACGCCCTAAATTAGCGACAATCTACATATGTAATTGCAACATAAGTATCAGTAGCAGACAATTTAAGCATCAATAGTAAACTTCATAGAGCACATGTAAATTATGTTTACTTTAATTAAGATCAGTAAATTATGTTAAGTTTAAGTAAGATCACTGGTTTTACTTGTCTTCTTTTTCAAAGATTTATTTTGGAAACCGTTTAAACAATTTAATCCTAAAAAGTTTGTTTTTCTTGAAAATTAAAAATAGTTAATTTCTAAGCAAAGCTTAACCTTTTTTAAAAAGCTCAAATAAATAGTTTACAAATGAACTAACATAGAATGCAATACATATTGAGAATGTACATCGACTAAACTTCCAAATCATAACAAAAACAAAATTGACGAGGAAAAAGAAAATACAAAAAAAAAAAAAAAAAAAAAACTCATTACAGATATTCTTCTAGCTGGAATATAATTGAATAGAATAATATGTGCCATGGCAACAAAATGTATCAATACCATTCAATTCAATCCTGGGTTAATATGGTAAAATATCTAGTGAATAAACTTAAGCCTCAATTGTATGATATTTTTTTTTAACATGGGTAGTGAAACTCAGACAAACAAAAAACAGTAAAGCACACAGCATGAGTCCATAACAAGTTCACTCAACCCAACATGATACTCTGAAACACAGTTCAGCAACACCAAAAAGCCGAGATGCTTACCCCAATTAGCTCAATTGCAGCCTGGGATAGTTCAGCTTGCCACCTACCCTGTTCTGTTCCAAGTGTTGTGCTGCCTGAATCCCGGATTAGTTCTGACAGTCTTTTCCCAACCTAGAACACAAACAATATCAGGAAATTACTTCCCAATGACAACAGAAAATGTTGTGTTTCAAAAACCATCATAAAAAATACTAATAGTTTTCAGACTTAAATGCGACTAAATAGTTGTTAGGTAGATCCCTTAGTAAGTTGAAATAATTGTTAGGTGTCACATGTCTATTGGTACTAAATTACTGCTAGAAGAGGAGTTAGTTGAAGGCTGGGATTAGCTAGAGAAATAAAGCACATTGCATACAAATTGAAGTGCGTGAGAGGGATAGTTTTCTTATGAGAGAAATTGGGCCTTTGACTAGGGAGGTGCAGACCCTCAAATTTTTGCAACATTTCTATAACTAGAGAATTTACCCCTGCATCTTGGAAGAAGATACAAGGTTCATATCAAAGAAAGTTAATGTTGTTCACCTGAAGTTTTGTCAATATATGTGCAATAGTATCATCTCTGGCTAATCCAAGCAGTACCCGACAAGCTAGAGCACGGAGACAGTCCAGGGCAGCTGGAGGTGAATATATACGCGGTTGGAGGAGATGCAGAAGAACCTTTATACCATTATTATTACGGACAGCCTCTCTTGCCTGATGATATCCTTGTTCCAACTGTGTAGCAAGGCCGGCACAGCGTGCTCCTGCACCCAAAGATATTCTTCGGTCACCAACCAAGCCTGAACTTGCAGAGGGAACGGGAGTTTGAGGAGTAGTATTCACAGATTGTGTAGTCAGTGCTGCAGCAGTTCCTCGATCTACAGCACTGGACTCTCCATTCCTCTCCCTAGGATCTGTGATATTACGTTCGGCATTTCTGTCTCTAGTCTCTAGAGCACCATTAGAGGCTTGTGAAGACGGGAACTGCTGGCCTTGTGACACTGCAGGTGGTTTATTGCTGATTGAAGGAGGAGGGCAAACAAGGTTGACTAAAACATTTAATGCTGGTTGAATTATCTGAAATACAGAATATCATTTATCAGCATTATTAGCATGTCAAAAATTTAAAGCACCTCCCTTTAACAACAACAGATGTTAGGGAAGCAAACACTACAATCGCTACCACAAGACACTTACCTCGGGGTCAACGTGACTACTGGCAATATTTGCTGCATCCAAAATTACAGATATACCAGCACGATTGGTGCTTAATGTTGCATTTACAATCATTTTACGACTGCTAGGTACCAATGTAACAATTTGCAAAACCCCTAATGCATACTGAAGCAAATCATGTAGATATCGCTCCACGGGTGGGGCCTATAAAACAACAAGAACTAGGTAAATAAATATATTGCAAGACAAAGGGATCACAAACTATATAATAAGGTGATGTTAACTTGTGCCCTTGGGGCATAAGTTTAGAAACTAAACATAGAAACCTTTTTTTGAAAATTGTGCATTCAATATATTAAAAGTTTGAAATTTTATCTTTTCAATAACAAAAGTTATTTTTTAATTCCATTTTTAGTTTCTTAACTTGTGCCCTAAGGGCACAAGTTAACATGACCCATATAATAAATATGACATACCTGACATAATTCCAGCATAGTAATATGCCCATTAGATGCCAAGAATTTCTCCACTTCTCGCCAACCTGTTCTGACAAATGCCGGACCTAGCTTCCGATCTTTTTGTAATTGTAAGAATACTGCATCCATTGCCTCGTTACTAATATCTAGTGGCTTGTAAGCAGCCCTTGTGCTTGGAATATTTCTAGCAGAACTACGATTGCTTTTGTTTGGACGGATAGAATCTATTAATACTAGGAGGTGTGCTCTGAAATATTGCCGCAGAGCAACACAAGTGTGATAGGCTACCTGCTTCTCAGATGAGGTCAGCACTTCAGCAGATGATGTTCTATCATTTCGAAGTGATCCTGAGTTAGACGAGCCCAAGGCTCCAGAAGTTACTCCTGATCTTATGGAAGCAGCATCATTGAGAAGGCCCAGTAATTTCTGTAAACCATCCTGAGAGTCAAAAGCATCGAGAACTGCTCTAAAGACAAATGCGGCAGCAAAAAACAATGCTGCATTCTTCCGGGCTAGGTCTTGATTGCACTCGATGAGTTGGAGAGCCAACTCAACCACATGATAAATCACATCAGATGGAAGAGCACAAACCCGTTCCATTATCCCCTGAAATAAGAATCTAGAGTCAAAATAATGTAATAGCATTGTAGGAAGATCAATAACAAGGAAGATGTACACAAAGGTTTGGAGTATAATCGCTATTACACATCTCACATCACGATTATTACAATTTAAAATATTGAATACCTGAAGGGAACCGATGGTAAATAAACACGAAGAAAGGCCAAAGAATGTTTGGGCCGTTCTAGGGACAGCAAGAAGCTTTTGCATTCCCCCACGGTCCACAAATAGTGCAGCAAATTTCCTATGGGCAGCCAAAGCGCATATCAGCTTCATGACATCGGGCAACACGAAAGCAACCTTGGACGGCTCGTGATGTTTAGAATTTTGCTGCAGAAGTCCAAGACAAACATCAACACCCTTCTCGTGCAATACAGGTCCAAGAACTTCAACGTATTCTCCAAGTAATGCAAGACACTGAATGCAATATTTTTCCCTCAATTGTGTAAGTGTTCGAGTGTCTGGGAGGAAATAATCTTCAACATCCTCAATGGATTCTGTTTCTCTGCTAGTAACATTCTCTGTCTCGGTATTGATGCAGACAGATCTCCTGCAACCAATCCAATAATAACATTGTCAAAACGGCTAAGAGAACCTGTCTGGCAGTTATTTGTCTCAGGCTCTCGGCACTCAAATTGTTCGTAATTATATTCTTAAGTACCTTGAAACTTCAACAGCAGATGCAGCATCAATAACAGTTGATGCAGCTCTCGAAGCAGCCAAAACAGATGCTTCTTCATCATTGGTGGATTTATATTCCTGAATATATACATAAATAAGATATTTTATCATTTAAGTTTTGATTATAAGTTATGAAGTACAGTCACACCCACAATATATTAAAATAAGATATTTTATCATTTAAGTTTTGATTATAAGTTATGAAGTACAGTCACACCCACAATATATTAACAAGGTATAATTTTTTGTATTTGAAAAAGGTGATCGAGCATCAGCATACCTCTGAAGCTGCAGTTTTAACAAGGTCAGCAGCAGCATCACCAGCTGCTTTGACGGCTTCTTCAGGTGCATTGGCTGACCTGGCTTCAGCTTCAGCAGCTTGGACTGCTTTCCGAACAAGATCGGAGATATCTTTACTTCCAATACGACACTCTTGGAAACAATCATCATTATCCTCTCTTTCAGAAATCAAAGCCTCGGAAATAGAACTCGTAAGAGTCTTCTTAGAATCAGGCACCCGCTTAACGTCACCATTCCTCAACGAGCTCCTATCTCTAACACTCCGCCCCTGTCCTAGGCGACTGGCGGAACCAGCAGATGACAGAACAGGTTCACTGTCTACTGGCCCTTCATTGACCCTTCCTTTCCCCCTAGATCTTCCCCATCCACGGTTAGTACGCCGCCTAGAAGATTCGTCTCTAGCATTGTCTTCATGGTCACCATATTTTATCCTTCCATCACGAATATCTTTACAGCGCCATCTCTCTTCCCCCTCGGAATCAGCCTCGCAGACATCAGCACCCTCGCTGAGTCCATCAGGTGGTTCACCATCTATCCAAGGATCTTCTTGGCAAGCTTGTCCGCTATCCTGACCCCGTTCAGGAGCTTGGTCATCAAAAGATCCCTCTTCAATCATCCTTGTATCATCTACATGACTTGATTCCAGGAGCTGGCGAAACCTTCCACGACTATCATCTCTACCTCTCACTGAAGTATTCCCAGATGAATGTTTGTTCTCCGATAAATGACTACTATCTTTCTGGCTGCCACTAGTCTCACCCAGCACGCACAAACGAAGATATCGCATGAGCTTAGCTGACAAGCCAGATGTCAATACATCTTCCACTATTTGACCTCCACTGAAATCATTTCAAATTCAACAAGAAAAATATGAGTAAAAAATAGGGATAATAAGCAAACCACCAACGTCGTCAAGAAGCGAAAATAAAGACACAAAGTGAAGCAAAAACTTCTGCCCCCGATAGCTAAAACATTTTATCAATGGAGCAACATAGCATACCCAACCAAACACACGGCAAGGAGTCCAGTAGAATATGCTTTCAACATTTCTGAATCCGAGGCATCTTTTCCCACCGGATCACGCTTCAGGTTTTGCTCCTCCGCCGCCGACCTACTACTATCCTCCGTCGCCCAATTGTTTAAGTTCTCAAGGACCGGTTCTTCAAAAACATGGGGATACTGTCCAATTAAAAATTCATCAAATTCATGAGATACCAATACCCGCAGAATGACGAAAACACGATAAAAAAAAAATCACAAAAGCCAATCAAAACAAGTGGAAAAAATAATCTTACAATCCAAGTTAGAGAACAGCACAAGAGTAGTCTGACAGAAGCAGCTCGAACTGCGGTGGAGTATCCATTTTCGGAGAGAAACTTCAAAGATATTAACTCAAAGAAATCATCGTTTTCCTGTGTCAAAAAATGTAACAAAAGCCAAATTACTACCTCAGTAATTTAATAATCTTAAAAAAAAAAAAAAAAAAACTACACCAAAAAAGATCAAATAATAATACCCGAATTATACTCCCAAGGCGTCCAATGTTATGGGCAGCACGAGCATTGGTTGAAGATGAATGAGCATTCTCATCCATGTAGCTACATTTCAAAAATTAAATTAAATTATTAGCAAAAAATGAAATACAATATTCATAGTGTAAGCTGAGAATTGGTGAATGCAGTACATGAATGTCTAAGAAATGAATTAATTAAAAAATTAGAAAAGAATGGTTGGAACGTACTTGGACTCTTGAGTTTCAAGAATGGTGGCAAGAGCGTGAAGAACATTAGGTTTAGGGTTATCGGGAGAGGAAGTGATTTTATCCATGAGTTTGTTAACCTTTGAAATTAACTCTTCATCTTCCATCCTCGATGAATCTTCGTCTTCTTCTTCGTCACGTGGTGGTTGAGCTTGATTTTGATTCGGTTGATTATCCATCGAAAATCAGTTACGGCGGCGATGCAGAGATGATTGATTTATCCGGCAACCGTGTGATTAATTAATTGATTAATAATAATGAAAAATTGATGATTAATGTTTGTGTGTTTATATATGATTCTAACTACCTATCGAAATTTTCTAAAGTATATAATAAGGGTTGTGTTGTGTTGCAGAGATGGTGAAATATAGAGTTAGAAGAGAAGTGCACAACTCAACACCGATGGATCGGAATGTTCCGGAGATATTCGACCCGGTTGGCTGCGTGATTAACCCTAACACTACTTCTCCAAGTTTCCCACTTCTTAAGCCCTAACAAAAACAACACTAGTAATAACCAACAAAAAAGTTACCCAACCCAAGATAAACCAGCCCGAATAGGACTTCTCTTAGATTGGATAAAAAAAATATTATTTTTAAGGGGATAGATAAAAAGTTTTTTTTAGGAAGATAAAAAAAAAATCATGTTACCTCCTGTCTTTAGGACATATGTTAAACAACCCAAAAGTATAAATTATTTCTTAAATTTGCGCATTGAATTAATTAAGGGTTAATTAAGTTTTTGGTCCTTATAAATATACGTAGTTTTTGATCCTTATAAAAATAAATCACACTTTTTAGTCCCTACAAATTTTTTCGTTAGTGTTTTTAGTCCCTCTTAAATTAAATTTTTTTTAATTATACTTAAAATTTTAAATTTTTTACATACTTGTTTAAAACATTATAAAAGATTCCGCCACAATAAATTAGCTCAAAATTTTATTCTTAAGTCCAAATTTTCGTTAGATTTATCTTGAATTTTTGGCGTTTTAAAAAAATTATATTTAATTCATTACATGTTAAAAAATTCTAATTTTTTATAAAAGAGATTATTATAATATTTTTAACATGTCTGTTAAAAATCATTTAAAAATATAAAAGGTTAAGTATAATTAAACAAATTTCAATTTAATAGAGACCAACACATACTTTTAGTCCTTGTAAAATTAAAATTTGCTTAATTGTGCTTAAACGTTTAAATTTGTAACATATTTTTCACATACTTACTTAGAATATTATACAAAGTTCCTCCGCAAAAAAATAACTTAAAATTTTATTATTAGGTCCAAATTTTCATTAATATAATCTTGAAATTTTGGCTTTTAGAAAAATTCATATTTAATTCATTACATGTTAAAAAACTACATTTTTTTATAAAAGAGTGTCTTACGATGTTATGAACATGTATGTAAAAAATCTTTTAAAAATTTAGAAGTTTAAGTGTAACGCCCTAGTTATTTATTTAATTATTTTATTGTGTGGAGTATATATATATATTATTATATATGATGTTGGTGATTTATGTGGAGTATATGCATGTATTTATATATATGTGATTTTTGGATGTTCTATGTGATGCATTATTTTAATATATGGTTTATTATATAATAATTAGATTAAGTGTGAAATAATGATTATTTTGGAGTTTGGGAAATAATAGTAATTATTAGAAGTTATGGGGAGTTAAGTATAATTAAAGGGAGTTACATTTTGGTGGGAGGTTAATACAGAGAAGTTGGAATTAGTTTTTACGTAGAAGCAGTTTTGGGAGAAAACAAGAGAAAACCAGGGGCAAGAGAGAAGAACCAGAGGAACCCTTTTTGCTGTGCAATTTTCATTCTGAATTAAGGTAAGGGTGGGGTTTACTTCAATGGTGTAGAATTTAAAGTCTGATTTTGAGTTTAACAGGTTTTGGTAAAAATTGGGGATTTTGGGTTTTATGATGAAATGGTAGTTTTGAAGTTGTAAGCATGAATTTGATGTTAGAAATAGGTTCTAAGTGCACACAGAAAGTTAATTTGCATCTGTAAACTGATTTGGGGAGTGATTGGAAGAAAAATGGGATTTTTGGGTAAAACCAGTTTTCTGCCCGTACAGAAGTTCATCGCTCGCCTCGCGAGCAACTGTGCTCGCCATGGCGAGTGAGCAACTTCATCGCTCGCCTCGCGAGCAATCCAACTCGCCATGGCGAGTAGCCCAGATTAAAACTTAATTTTTGAAAAGTTGTTATAAGATGTTTTGGGGATGGTTTAAGGTACCTAGATGATTTTAATGATGAATGGTGGAAGTTTTAGGTTAGAAAGATGAATAGGGAGCTTAGAATTGGAGTTTGAGTGAGAAAATAGCATTTTTCCCGAGAGCACCTAATTTTCACTCGCCTCGAGTTCGCCTTGAACTCGCCATGGCGAGCTAGTGTTTTTGTGAACTCGCCATGGCGAGCAGATGTGCTCGCGAGGCGAGCTACTCAGTTCCTGTATGTTGAATTTCGTGCTTGATTGGTAGTACCTTAATGTTGTTGTATTGAGCATAGTTTCATGTAATTATGCATTATTGTGGTTGTTTTGATTTCTGGATTGATGATTGCTGATGATGAATGAAATGTATGCAAAGTAATGAATCATACATGTTGTTTAAGTTGAGTCACATGGAGTTGCATTGCATGGTCAGTTGTATGTAGATATACACAAGTAGGTCCATTGCATATGCATAAAACAGCGGTGAGGGCTTCGGTCCTGGAGTACTAGTTGCTCAACAGCGGTGAGGGCTTCGGTCCTGATGAATGCTTTAACCATTCAAAAGCGGTGAGGGCCTCGGTCCTGATTGGTACCACATGCATTATTGCATTTCATTTAAGAAGTCTAAGATGGTGTCTTAGCAGTGGTCATGTCATTTGCATGAGTCTTAGTGGTTATTCAGTTGTTATCTGATAAGGTGAATTTGGTGTTGAATAGGTGATATATACATATATATGATATTCAGGATGATTATGGTGTGTTGTTGATGTTGTTGATGCTTGTGACTTATACCTTCATATGTTTACAAGATAATGTGTTGTTGATTAGGGTGTTAGATTCAATGGTTGATTTTAATATCTATATTTATTGTTGTGAATCTCACCCCTTCTGCTTGAAAATGTTGCCCTTCCTATGGGTAACTTGCAGGTGATCCTGAGTAGTAGGTGGTGGCTCAAAGTCGTGTCTAGGGCTTTGATACGTGGGATGGGAATTATCATTTTTGTTATTGTTGCTTTTCCTTTCCATGTATCAAATTTTGGAACTTATGGTGTGGAGCCTTTTATTATCTTTTGAACATTGTTGATGAATTATGCTAAGGCCTTTAATGCCGTAGGATGTTGTTGGATTGAAAACTATTCCGCTGCTATGTTTTAATATTTTATCAGGTGGTTTGATTAAATAGTTTTATTTTCTATTTAAGAATTTTGAAATTGCAATGTAGCATACCCGTTTGGTGAAATACTCTGATGATTATTGTTATTTATTTACTTTTGGGTAACGGGGTGTTACAATTTGGTATCAGAGCAGGTTGGTCCGTCCGGCCAAGTAGTAGAGTCTTGTTGAGCCACCTAGGATAGAGTGTCAACTTTATGTTGCTTTTTGTTGTTGTCCTGTTGGTTGTTTGTTGTGTCTTGGTATGAACTTGTTGGAGAATAACCATGTTCATATCAATTGCTTTAGTAAGACGGTGTACTTTCCTTCTGCCGGAGAAGAGAGTAAAGCTGAGTTTGTGACTACAAAGCAGTTGTAGGAGTTGTTGAATGAAGGTACTTCAGTGGTTGCTTTGACGGCGTCTTTGTCGGTGGAAAATCAAGCTGTGATTGATGGGTTACCCGTAGTGAATGAATTTTCGGAAGTGTTTCCTGAAGAGATTCCTGATGTGCCACCAGAAAGGGAGGTTGAATTTTCAATTGATCTTGTTCCAGGAACTAAGCCGGTGTCGATGGCACCGTACCGTATGTCAGCTTCTGAGTTGGCTGAGTTGAAGAAACAGTTGGAGGACCTGTTAGATAAGAAGTTTGTAAGACCCAGTGTTTCGCCTTGGGGAGCACCGGTGTTGTTGGTAAAGAAGAAGGATGGTAGTATGAGATTGTGTATAGATTACCGTCAGTTGAACAAAGTTACGATCAAGAACAGATATCCGCTTCCTAGAATTGACGACTTGATGGATCAGTTGGTTGGTGCCAAGATTTTTAGTAAGATTGATTTGAGGTCTGGTTATCATCAGATAAAAGTGAAGGATGAGGATATGCAGAAGACGGCCTTTAGGACACGTTATGGTCATTACGAGTACAAAGTGATGCCTTTCGGTGTTACTAATGCGCCTGGTGTTTTTATGGAGTACATGAACCGAATTTTCCATGCTTTTCTGGATAAGTTTGTTGTGGTGTTTATTGATGATATTTTAATCTATTCCAAGAATGAGGAGGAGCATGCAGAGCATCTGAGAATTGTATTGCAAGTGTTGAAGGAAAAGAGGTTGTATGCTAAGTTATCAAAATGTGAGTTCTGGTTAAATGAAGTAAGTTTTCTGGGTCACATTATTTCTGGTAGTGGTATTGCAGTGGATCCTTCAAAGGTTGATGCGGTATCACAATGGGAGACTCCGAAGTCAGTAACTGAGATCAGAAGTTTTCTGGGTTTGGCTGGTTATTACCGCAGGTTCATAGAAGGGTTTTCGAAGTTGGCTCTTCCGTTGACACAGTTGACCTGTAAGGGTAAGTCTTTTGTGTGGGATGCTCAGTGTGAGAGTAGTTTCAATGAATTGAAGCGAAGATTGACAACTGCTCCTGTTTTGATTTTGCCTAAACCAGAAGAACCGTTTGTTGTGTACTGTGATGCGTCTAAGCTGGGCTTAGGTGGTGTTTTGATGCAAGATGGTAAGGTGGTAGCGTATGCTTCTAGGCAGTTACGTATTCATGAGAAGAATTATCCTACACATGACCTGGAGTTAGCTGCGGTGGTTTTTGTTTTGAAAATTTGGAGGCATTATTTGTACGGTTCCAGATTTGAGGTGTTCAGTGATCATAAAAGTTTGAAGTATTTATTTGACCAGAAGGAACTGAACATGAGGCAGAGGAGGTGGTTAGAGTTACTGAAGGATTTTGATTTTGGCTTGAATTACCATCCTGGTAAGGCCAATGTGGTTGCTGATGCTTTGAGTAGGAAAACGTTGCACATGTCTGCTTTGATGGTGAAAGAGTTTGAGTTGTTAGAACAGTTCAGAGATATGAGTCTTGTCTGTGAATTGTCACCCCAGAGTATACAGTTGGGAATGTTGAAAATTGATAGTGATTTCTTGAACAGTATCCGAGAAGCTCAGAAAGAAGATTTGAAGTTTGTTGATTTGATGACTTCTGGTAATGACACTGAGGATAGTGATTTCAAAGTTGATGATCAGGGTGTGTTGAGGTTCAGAGGTAGAGTTTGTATTCCTGACAATGAGGAGTTGAAGAAGTTGATTCTTGAGGAGAGTCACAAGAGTAGGTTGAGTATTCACCCAGGGGCTACAAAAATGTACCATGATTTGAAGAAGCTGTTTTGGTGGTCCGGTTTGAAAAGGGATGTTGCTCAGTTTGTTTATGCCTGTTTGATTTGTCAGAAGTCTAAGGTTGAGCATCAGAAGCCTGCAGGGTTGTTGACACCGTTAGATGTACCAGAGTGGAAGTGGGACAGTATCTCTATGGATTTTGTAACGAGTTTACCGAACACTCCGAGAGGGCATGACGCTATTTGGGTTGTTGTCGACCGGTTGACGAAGTCGGCACATTTCATTCCTATTAATATCAGTTATCCGGTAGCGCAGTTAGCAGAGATTTATATTCACAGTGTGGTGAAGCTTCATGGTGTTCCGTCTAGCATTGTGTCAGATAGAGATCCGAGGTTTACTTCTAGGTTCTGGAAAAGTTTACAGGACGCCTTGGGTTCGAAATTGAAGTTGAGTTCGGCTTATCATCCTCAAACAGATGGTCAGTCGGAGAGGACAATTCAATCATTGGAAGATTTGTTGAGAGTGTGTGTGCTTGAGCAAGGTGGAGCTTGGGACAGTCACTTGCCTTTGATTGAGTTTACTTATAACAACAGCTATCACTCGAGTATTGGTATGGCACCGTTCGAAGCCTTGTATGGTCGGAGGTGTAGGACTCCTTTATGCTGGTTTGAGTCGGGTGAGAGTGTTGTGTTGGGACCGGATTTGGTACATGAGACTACTGAGAAAGTCAGGTTGATAAGAGAAAAGATGAAAGCTTCGCAGAGTCGACAGAAGAGTTACCATGACAAGCGAAGGAAGGATCTTGAGTTTCAGGAGGGTGATCATGTTTTTCTGAGGGTCACTCCTTTGACGGGTGTTGGTCGGGCTTTGAAGTCGAGAAAGTTGACTCCTAAGTTCATTGGTCCGTATCAGATTTCAGAGAGAGTTGGTACAGTGGCATATAGAGTTGGTTTGCCACCACATCTTTCGAACTTGCACGATGTGTTTCATGTTTCTCAACTTCGGAAGTATGTTGCGGATCCTTCTCATGTGATTCCGAGGGATGATAATGTGCAGGTTAGGGACAACCTGACAGTTGAGACTATGCCATTGAGGATTGATGACAGAAAGGTGAAGTCCTTGAGAGGTAAAGAGATACCTCTTGTGAGAGTCGTTTGGGGTGGAGCGACTGGTGAAAGTTTGACTTGGGAGCTGGAGAGTAAGATGCGGGAGTCGTATCCGGAGTTGTTTGCTTGAGGTAAGATTTCGAGGACGAAATTCTGTAATTTGGGGAGAGTTGTAACGCCCTAGTTATTTATTTAATTATTTTATTGTGTGGAGTATATATATATATTATTATATATGATGTTGGTGATTTATGTGGAGTATATGCATGTATTTATATATATGTGATTTTTGGATGTTCTATGTGATGCATTATTTTAATATATGGTTTATTATATAATAATTAGATTAAGTGTGAAATAATGATTATTTTGGAGTTTGGGAAATAATAGTAATTATTAGAAGTTATGGGGAGTTAAGTATAATTAAAGGGAGTTACATTTTGGTGGGAGGTTAATACAGAGAAGTTGGAATTAGTTTTTACGTAGAAGCAGTTTTGGGAGAAAACAAGAGAAAACCAGGGGCAAGAGAGAAGAACCAGAGGAACCCTTTTTGCTGTGCAATTTTCATTCTGAATTAAGGTAAGGGTGGGGTTTACTTCAATGGTGTAGAATTTAAAGTCTGATTTTGAGTTTAACAGGTTTTGGTAAAAATTGGGGATTTTGGGTTTTATGATGAAATGGTAGTTTTGAAGTTGTAAGCATGAATTTGATGTTAGAAATAGGTTCTAAGTGCACACAGAAAGTTAATTTGCATCTGTAAACTGATTTGGGGAGTGATTGGAAGAAAAATGGGATTTTTGGGTAAAACCAGTTTTCTGCCCGTACAGAAGTTCATCGCTCGCCTCGCGAGCAACTGTGCTCGCCATGGCGAGTGAGCAACTTCATCGCTCGCCTCGCGAGCAATCCAACTCGCCATGGCGAGTAGCCCAGATTAAAACTTAATTTTTGAAAAGTTGTTATAAGATGTTTTGGGGATGGTTTAAGGTACCTAGATGATTTTAATGATGAATGGTGGAAGTTTTAGGTTAGAAAGATGAATAGGGAGCTTAGAATTGGAGTTTGAGTGAGAAAATAGCATTTTTCCCGAGAGCACCTAATTTTCACTCGCCTCGAGTTCGCCTTGAACTCGCCATGGCGAGCTAGTGTTTTTGTGAACTCGCCATGGCGAGCAGATGTGCTCGCGAGGCGAGCTACTCAGTTCCTGTATGTTGAATTTCGTGCTTGATTGGTAGTACCTTAATGTTGTTGTATTGAGCATAGTTTCATGTAATTATGCATTATTGTGGTTGTTTTGATTTCTGGATTGATGATTGCTGATGATGAATGAAATGTATGCAAAGTAATGAATCATACATGTTGTTTAAGTTGAGTCACATGGAGTTGCATTGCATGGTCAGTTGTATGTAGATATACACAAGTAGGTCCATTGCATATGCATAAAACAGCGGGGAGGGCTTCGGTCCTGGAGTACTAGTTGCTCAACAGCGGTGAGGGCTTCGGTCCTGATGAATGCTTTAACCATTCAAAAGCGGTGAGGGCCTCGGTCCTGATTGGTACCACATGCATTATTGCATTTCATTTAAGCAGTCTAAGATGGTGTCTTAGCAGTGGTCATGTCATTTGCATGAGTCTTAGTGGTTATTCAGTTGTTATCTGATAAGGTGAATTTGGTGTTGAATAGGTGATATATACATATATATGATATTCAGGATGATTATGGTGTGTTGTTGATGTTGTTGATGCTTGTGACTTATACCTTCATATGTTTACAAGATAATGTGTTGTTGATTAGGGTGTTAGATTCAATGGTTGATTTTAATATCTATATTTATTGTTGTGAATCTCACCCCTTCTGCTTGAAAATGTTGCCCTTCCTATGGGTAACTTGCAGGTGATCCTGAGTAGTAGGTGGTGGCTCAAAGTCGTGTCTAGGGCTCTGATACGTGGGATGGGAATTATCATTTTTGTTATTGTTGCTTTTCCTTTCCATGTATCAAATTTTGGAACTTATGGTGTGGAGCCTTTTATTATCTTTTGAACATTGTTGATGAATTATGCTAAGGCCTTTAATGCCGTAGGATGTTGTTGGATTGAAAACTATTCCGCTGCTATGTTTTAATATTTTATCAGGTGGTTTGATTAAATAGTTTTATTTTCTATTTAAGAATTTTGAAATTGCAATGTAGCATACCCGTTTGGTGAAATACTCTGATGATTATTGTTATTTATTTACTTTTGGGTAACGGGGTGTTACAATTTGGTATCAGAGCAGGTTGGTCCGTCCGGCCAAGTAGTAGAGTCTTGTTGAGCCACCTAGGATAGAGTGTCAACTTTATGTTGCTTTTTGTTGTTGTCCTGTTGGTTGTTTGTTGTGTCTTGGTATGAACTTGTTGGAGAATAACCATGTTCATATCAATTGCTTTAGTAAGACGGTGTACTTTCCTTCTGCCGGAGAAGAGAGTAAAGCTGAGTTTGTGACTACAAAGCAGTTGTAGGAGTTGTTGAATGAAGGTACTTCAGTGGTTGCTTTGACGGCGTCTTTGTCGGTGGAAAATCAAGCTGTGATTGATGGGTTACCCGTAGTGAATGAATTTCCGGAAGTGTTTCCTGAAGAGATTCCTGATGTGCCACCAGAAAGGGAGGTTGAATTTTCAATTGATCTTGTTCCAGGAACTAAGCCGGTGTCGATGGCACCGTACCGTATGTCAGCTTCTGAGTTGGCTGAGTTGAAGAAACAGTTGGAGGACCTGTTAGATAAGAAGTTTGTAAGACCCAGTGTTTCGCCTTGGGGAGCACCGGTGTTGTTGGTAAAGAAGAAGGATGGTAGTATGAGATTGTGTATAGATTACCGTCAGTTGAACAAAGTTACGATCAAGAACAGATATCCGCTTCCTAGAATTGACGGCTTGATGGATCAGTTGGTTGGTGCCAAGATTTTTAGTAAGATTGATTTGAGGTCTGGTTATCATCAGATAAAAGTGAAGGATGAGGATATGCAGAAGACGGCCTTTAGGACACGTTATGGTCATTACGAGTACAAAGTGATGCCTTTCGGTGTTACTAATGCGCCTGGTGTTTTTATGGAGTACATGAACCGAATTTTCCATGCTTTTCTGGATAAGTTTGTTGTGGTGTTTATTGATGATATTTTAATCTATTCCAAGAATGAGGAGGAGCATGCAGAGCATCTGAGAATTGTATTGCAAGTGTTGAAGGAAAAGAGGTTGTATGCTAAGTTATCAAAATGTGAGTTCTGGTTAAATGAAGTAAGTTTTCTGGGTCACATTATTTCTGGTAGTGGTATTGCAGTGGATCCTTCAAAGGTTGATGCGGTATCACAATGGGAGACTCCGAAGTCAGTAACTGAGATCAGAAGTTTTCTGGGTTTGGCTGGTTATTACCGCAGGTTCATAGAAGGGTTTTCGAAGTTGGCTCTTCCGTTGACACAGTTGACCTGTAAGGGTAAGTCTTTTGTGTGGGATGCTCAGTGTGAGAGTAGTTTCAATGAATTGAAGCGAAGATTGACAACTGCTCCTGTTTTGATTTTGCCTAAACCAGAAGAACCGTTTGTTGTGTACTGTGATGCGTCTAAGCTGGGCTTAGGTGGTGTTTTGATGCAAGATGGTAAGGTGGTAGCGTATGCTTCTAGGCAGTTACGTATTCATGAGAAGAATTATCCTACACATGACCTGGAGTTAGCTGCGGTGGTTTTTGTTTTGAAAATTTGGAGGCATTATTTGTACGGTTCCAGATTTGAGGTGTTCAGTGATCATAAAAGTTTGAAGTATTTATTTGACCAGAAGGAACTGAACATGAGGCAGAGGAGGTGGTTAGAGTTACTGAAGGATTTTGATTTTGGCTTGAATTACCATCCTGGTAAGGCCAATGTGGTTGCTGATGCTTTGAGTAGGAAAACGTTGCACATGTCTGCTTTGATGGTGAAAGAGTTTGAGTTGTTAGAACAGTTCAGAGATATGAGTCTTGTCTGTGAATTGTCACCCCAGAGTATACAGTTGGGAATGTTGAAAATTGATAGTGATTTCTTGAACAGTATCCGAGAAGCTCAGAAAGAAGATTTGAAGTTTGTTGATTTGATGACTTCTGGTAATGACACTGAGGATAGTGATTTCAAAGTTGATGATCAGGGTGTGTTGAGGTTCAGAGGTAGAGTTTGTATTCCTGACAATGAGGAGTTGAAGAAGTTGATTCTTGAGGAGAGTCACAAGAGTAGGTTGAGTATTCACCCAGGGGCTACAAAAATGTACCATGATTTGAAGAAGCTGTTTTGGTGGTCCGGTTTGAAAAGGGATGTTGCTCAGTTTGTTTATGCCTGTTTGATTTGTCAGAAGTCTAAGGTTGAGCATCAGAAGCCTGCAGGGTTGTTGACACCGTTAGATGTACCAGAGTGGAAGTGGGACAGTATCTCTATGGATTTTGTAACGAGTTTACCGAACACTCCGAGAGGGCATGACGCTATTTGGGTTGTTGTCGACCGGTTGACGAAGTCGGCACATTTCATTCCTATTAATATCAGTTATCCGGTAGCGCAGTTAGCAGAGATTTATATTCACAGTGTGGTGAAGCTTCATGGTGTTCCGTCTAGCATTGTGTCAGATAGAGATCCGAGGTTTACTTCTAGGTTCTGGAAAAGTTTACAGGACGCCTTGGGTTCGAAATTGAAGTTGAGTTCGACTTATCATCCTCAAACAGATGGTCAGTCGGAGAGGACAATTCAATCATTGGAAGATTTGTTGAGAGTGTGTGTGCTTGAGCAAGGTGGAGCTTGGGACAGTCACTTGCCTTTGATTGAGTTTACTTATAACAACAGCTATCACTCGAGTATTGGTATGGCACCGTTCGAAGCCTTGTATGGTCGGAGGTGTAGGACTCCTTTATGCTGGTTTGAGTCGGGTGAGAGTGTTGTGTTGGGACCGGATTTGGTACATGAGACTACTGAGAAAGTCAGGTTGATAAGAGAAAAGATGAAAGCTTCGCAGAGTCGACAGAAGAGTTACCATGACAAGCGAAGGAAGGATCTTGAGTTTCAGGAGGGTGATCATGTTTTTCTGAGGGTCACTCCTTTGACGGGTGTTGGTCGGGCTTTGAAGTCGAGAAAGTTGACTCCTAAGTTCATTGGTCCGTATCAGATTTCAGAGAGAGTTGGTACAGTGGCATATAGAGTTGGTTTGCCACCACATCTTTCGAACTTGCACGATGTGTTTCATGTTTCTCAGCTTCGGAAGTATGTTGCGGATCCTTCTCATGTGATTCCGAGGGATGATAATGTGCAGGTTAGGGACAACCTGACAGTTGAGACTATGCCATTGAGGATTGATGACAGAAAGGTGAAGTCCTTGAGAGGTAAAGAGATACCTCTTGTGAGAGTCGTTTGGGGTGGAGCGACTGGTGAAAGTTTGACTTGGGAGCTGGAGAGTAAGATGCGGGAGTCGTATCCGGAGTTGTTTGCTTGAGGTAAGATTTCGAGGACGAAATTCTGTAATTTGGGGAGAGTTGTAACGCCCTAGTTATTTATTTAATTATTTTATTGTGTGGAGTATATATATATATTATTATATATGATGTTGGTGATTGTTATCATGGTTTTTGGGTGCCAAGCCATTAACTGGACTTGAACCTTTTGACCGTTGATATTCTCTATTTTTTTTTGGGAAGGGCAAAATTGAGAAAAACCCTTAGATTCTAAGTTCGGGGGTCGTTTTCGCTACGGGAAGGTGTTAGGCACCCGGAGCGATTATGGTATTCCATAAGAACCGCTCTCCTAAGTTTATTTCTACGCTTATTTTTACTTACTTTTGAAGATGGGAGGTTTATTTAGTTAAGAATGGGGGGAGAGAAGTTGTAAGACTTTTGATTTTATTTCGGCTTGGATGAGTTTTGACTCATTGCCTACGTACCCTTTTAAGGGATCAAAACCGTTCGTAGTTCTTACTAAAAAAACTTGTTTTTTGTTTTAATTGTTTGATTTTAAGTTTTGAAAAAAAAGTTTTGAAGAAGGAGATTGGGAGGCTTCATGAGCATTAGATTTAGCAAAAAAGTGAGGTTTGATTAGTGATTAGAAAGAAAGTCTAAATGATTAAGATGAATTGAATTTTTTCTTAAGAAAAAAGAAAGGAAAAAATGAAGTGTTGACTTCATATTTATTATGAAAATTTTTGAAGTGAAGTTCAATTGTTTTTTTTGAAAAAAGGATGGATTTTCTCTAAGTGTTTAAAACCTAAACGCTTATTTAACCATACAATCCTATACATACATCTAAGGTGAGTGTGTGCGTGTCGGTGCGCCATAGTGTCCATAGTCCATATTACAACATTTCCTAAATACATTCTATGGCCTCTTTGCCAAGCTACAAACCAATGGTAAATTACATCTCTAAGTGAATTAAAACTTGCAAAAATAAATGCTAGGCTAAAGAAGGCAGAGGGAATACTAAATGAGATGCATGAAACATGGAAATAAACTTGTTAGTGAAAAGAAAAAAAAAAAACATAACAAGTACTAAGAAATAAAAGCATGCAAGATGGCACAAAAAGTTAACAAAATGACATTAAACCCTAAAAACTTAGGTATGAAACCTAAAGCATTCTTGGCCTCTAATTCTCATGCTCTAACAAATTTTGAAAGAGTTTTCTTTATCTCAAGTTATAGCATGGAATTATTGGAAATATGCAAGCATGGTTTCATGCCATATTTTCTAGAATAAACTTGGCATTTCATATCTTTCAAAATATGCATATATTGTTCATAAAATCAAGAACTTATGAACCAAATCAAAACAGCAAATCAACATGAAATTATAAGCACAAATCTCTCATATTATCATATCAAGTAGCTTTTATCACATATTCTCACATCAAGGACAAATGTGTGAAGAAGAATCCATAACAAATAATTCAAAGAGAATTAAAATGCTATGAATTAATTATACAAAAATTTCATAGATCCTTAATGTTCAAAAATGTCATAAAAACACTAAGAAAATATCAAGAAACATGTGATAATTTTTCTAGGAATTTTATCACAATTTTAATCAAGACATAGGTGCAGGTAGCAAAAAATAGGGGTGTGAATAGCACAGGAAAGACAAAAACGTAAAAAAAACTAAGCCCAGACCAAAGCCCAATCCTCAAAAGGTCCGGATGCACAGGGGACGTACGATTGATCCAGGGTTCTGAAACCCTAGATCAAACGGCCAGGAACAAAGGGACTGGACCGGTTCTGGACCGGTCCGGTTCACTGGCTATAAAAAGGGAGGAGCTCCGGTTTACTTCATTTTGCTGCCCTCATTCTCTCTCTAACTCTTCTCTCTTCTCTCACCTCTCACTAACCTCGTCGCCGGCGAGGATGAAGCTACGGCGGAGACCTTGAAGGTCCGCCGGAAACTTCATCTTCTCCGGCGAGTTCATGCAGTTTCCGGTGACCTAAATTTCCAGATTTCAAAGATTCTTACTTCATTTGATTCGTCCTTTAACCCTAAACACGAATCCAGTAGCTGTTTTTTCAAATACGGTTTGAAACGTTGTAGATCTAAAAAGTTCCGTACGGTTTTGAAACTGATTTTTGGTTTTTGAAAAGAAATGTTTAGATCGTTTAAAGATCTACATCGTTTCGTTGTTTGATTACGCTTCTAGTACTCGTTCTTGCTTTCAAAACTTAGATCCTTATGGATCTAGGTTTCGTGTTTACGGTTACGGTTTTCTTTGAATTCTGGAAATTTTTTTTGATGTGCTTTGCTCGCGTGATTGTTTTCTACAGGTTTAACAGTGATATTACTTTTGAGAAAAGATTCTGAGTTTTACCTAAGGTTTTGGTTGAAACCTTTAATGGAGGAAATCTTTGGGAAAACTTGAATGTTCTTGCTGGTTTTTGATTCCTTTGCTTGCTCTTGGACCGAAAATAAATCGGTGATTCTCCTTTTCTCACTGATTCCGTTTCTTCATCTTCTTCGCCGGTTTAGAACTTTGCTTCTTTCCCTCTTCTTTTCACGCTCTGTGATCAACGCTTGAGCTTGCTTCAATGCGAGCTCGCGTTTGGAATTGCAGAGAATGGTCAATTCGATGATGAAGATTCAACAGAATCTCTGAGAATTGATCCAAAAACTGTTGATTCTGATGAATTTGATTTCTGAAAAAACGGTTAGGGTTTCGTGTTCTTGGTGATTTCTCTGTGACTTTCTGTTTTGATCTAGCTAATTGAGAAAGAGAAATTGGAAATGTGTTTATGAGTTGGCGTGTTGTTATTGCTTCTGATTCTGACTCACTGTTTATATAGTTGACATGTGTACACTTGAGCCAATAAAAATGTGACACCTGGATTTGTATGGAAATGGCACGGCCTGGACCTGAAAAATGAACTTTGGACTTTTCTGCAAAAATAAGAACTTGAGGACTAAACTGCAAAATTAAGAAACTTGAAATGAAATAAAAAAAGAAATTTGGACAAAAGTGCAATTTTGGGACCTCAATTGAGGGACCAAAATGCAAAAAATAAAATTTGAATAAAAAACAAAATTTGACCAAACGTAAAGTGAAACAAAAAATAAAACTGACAAAACGGACTAAAATGAACCAATGGCTTAAATGAGGTACTTCAAAGTAACCTCCCCATGCCAAAATTTTATGTGAAATGACCAAAATGCCCTTAGGGCTAAAAACGACCTAAACTGACTCAAACAGACTTGACACTGACTCAGACGCAAGTTTGAAATGAAATTAGCAAGGTTTACTGATGAAATGTTAAAAATGAATTTGAAAAGACTCAGAGACAGTCACAAGGATGAAAATGGGTCCCACTGCAGGAAACGACCAAAATACCCTTCTGTACGACTTTTTGCAAATTTTGAAATAAACTGTAGAAAAAGCAATGTAATGATTCAGAGACACTTTTGAATGACTTACAAGACAAGTAAAGACATTTTGAAAGGTTTTATGCAAGAAAAACATAGGTAAAAATGTGATTGAAAACACTGCGTAGCAGAGACAAATTGAACTGTGCAGTTGAAATTTGACATTTGACAAAGTTTGAAATGAAATTGGGCCCAGTATTTTTAGGTCCAAAAACAGGGTATAACAGCTGCCCCTATTTAAGTTTCTTTGTATGGAGAGTCAAGAGACGGAGTCTTTGGCTTGACAGGACGAAGATACTTAAATATTAGCATTTGCACTGTATTTGGACGTAAAAATACGCCTACCCATTTTCAAATAATATGCATGCCATGCATCATTTGGATTATGAATGCAAGACCTCATGGGGATTGGAATTAACAAAATATGTCGTATCCATTGCGGGATTGGTAGACATTGACAAAGATAGTGAATAGCAGAGTAACGGGAAACTAGAAACAAGTTGGACAGGTACAAGCTGTTCTTGGATTCGAACTAGCCACTTGACCGGGGATGAAACAAACAGACAACTGCGAGTTGTTCTTATGGATTCGAACTGGTCACTTCACAGGGGATAGAGGTTACTGGACAAACATGAGTTGTTCTTATGGATTCGAACTAGTAACTCACTTGGGGATATTGGAGAGTGCGAGTTGTTCTTATGGATTCGAACTGGTGACCCGACTGGGGAAATTGACAAGTACGAGTTGTTCTTATGGATTCGAACTGGTTACTCGACTGAAAGCAAGGCAAATAGACGGGTGCGAGCTTATTCTTGGATGCGAACTGGTTACTCCACCGGAGACAAATACAAAATAGACAGGCGCAAGCTGCTCTTGGATCGAGCTAGCCACTTGAGCGAACAGAGACAGATAGGCGGGTACAAGCTGCTCTTGGATTGAGCTGGGCACTTGACCGATAACATAAGCAAATTGGTAGGTACAAGCTGTTCTTGGACTTGAACTAGCCACTTGACCGAACAGAAACATATTCACAGGGGATTGGTTTGTTGACAAAATATAGATTGAGATTGACTTGACGTCGATTTGAATTGAAAGGTAGAAATTGACCGATATTATTGGCTCACAAGGTTTTGACAAAGGACCTGTCATGAGTTTTGAATTGAGACTGATATTGACATTGGAAATGCAATATGCATGGATGATATAACAATTTTATTAAATGCATGGGTACGTAATATGCATGATTATGCATGTATGAATGCTTGTAATGCATGACTGTTGGCATTTTGTAGGCACGACTTCACGGGGAAGACAAGACATCAGAGTATTGGGCACGTAGTGGCTCGTGCTATATTACACATTCTTGGAAATCCTCTTTGGAGATGACGTCGTTGGGAGACGTGTCGGAACCATAGCTGAGGGCAGGTAGATATGCAACTTGCTGGAGATAGAATCTTGAGAGGCTCCACTGGGGAAAACGCCGTTGTGCTGGGCATGTCAGTGCTGGGTATGTTGTAGACATTGCATCTGTGGTCAATGCTTTTTGCATGTTATATTCTCAATTTCATTCATTCATTTTTGCATCCCATTTTTGCCTGGATCGCCCTTTCGGGTTTTCGATCCACCGGGGAAATAAATTCTTTTTAATGCCCCATTTTTGCCTGAACTGCCCTTTCGGGTTTTCAATCCAGCGGGGTGCTCATTTTTGCCTAAGCCGCCCTTTCGGGTTTTCAACTTAGCGAGCTCATTTATTTTCATGCATTTTCATTCTGTTTTTTCATTCTTGCCATTGACCACAGACTATCCTGGAGGAGAACCTGCTTGTAACATATATTGAAATAGACATCAACATACTCTCGCTCATGCATGTTTCATTTGAAGGTACCCTGTTGCTCAGGTTTGCTTTTCAAAATAGACAAAAGGTTTTCAATTTTCAAAATGTTTGTTTCAAGCATTGTCATTATCAAAATAGAAAGAAAATGTTTTGTATATAGCTTTGAAAGTAGAAGAACAGAATAGAATTTTCAAACAAAAGCAAAGGCTCAAATTGATGTATAAGAGTGGTGGTCAGCCGAAGGCGTGACTCCACGGATTCACAAAGCTTGGAAAATGGTAATTTTATTGGTTGGTGGTACATTGAACACAGTAATCATTACATTTCCCAAAAACTTTGATTTCACAAATGCGGAAGCTTCAGATGAAGATGGTCATTAACAGCTGCAGATGCCCCAAGGGGGACGGTGGTTGGCCAGATATAGTCACTTGCCTTTTGTTTCAATCTCATTTTTGCATGAACCGCCCTTCCGGGTTTTCGGCTCATCGAGACGCTCATTCTTGCCTGAGTTGTGTACAATCTCAGCGAGCTTTTCATATTTGTTTTTTTTTTGTCCCTTATTTTTGCCTGGACCGCCCTTTCGGGTTTTCGATCCACCGGGAAGCGCATTTTTGCCTAGGCCGCCCTTTCGGGTTTTCGACCTACCACGCTGTTCTTTTCATATTTCTAGGCAAAGTATTTCTTGACTATATCGGCATTCACTGGATTTGGAAGTTCTATACCATCCATGTGTGTAAGGATTAAAGCACCACCGGAGAAGGCCTTCTTGACAACATAAGGACCTTCATAGTTAGGCGTCCACTTGCCCCTTGGGTCGGGTTGCTGGCTTATCCTCCTCTTCAATACAAGTTCCCCTACCTTGAATTCTCGAGGATGGACTTTCTTGTCAAAAGCAGTCTTCATTCTTGCTTGATATGACTGTCCACGAGCCATGGCATCCATGCGTTTTTCTTCAATCAAATTCAACTGATCATACCGGCTTTGGCACCATTCAGCCTCCGATAACTTTGCTTCCATGATCACACGGAGAGACGGGATCTCCACTTCCAAAGGAAGAACTGCTTCCATACCATATACAAGAGAGAAAGGGGTTGCCCCGGTTGAACTGCGCACGGTAGTACGGTAGCCATGCAGAGCATAGGGTAACATCTCATGCCAGTCCTTGTAAGTGGTCACCATCTTTTGGACAATTCTCTTGATATTCTTGTTGGCGGCCTCAACTGCACCATTCATCTGAGGTCTATAAGGAGAAGAGTTATGATGCTCAATTTTGAATTCTTCACAAAGAGCTTGCACCACATTGTTGTTCAGGTTAGTACCATTGTCAGTAATGATCTTGCTGGGAACACCATATCGACAGATGATGTTGTTCTTGATGAACTTAGCTACCACTTGCTTGGTCACATTGGTATAAGATGCTGCTTCAACCCATTTGGTAAAGTAGTCAATTGCCACTAAGATGAAACGATGACCATTTGAAGCCTTCGGTTCAATTCTTCCAATCATGTCGATGCCCCACATTGAGAACGGCCATGGAGATGACATAACATTGAGAGCGTGCGGAGGCACATGAATCTTATCAGCATAGATTTGACACTTGTGGCATTTTCTGGCGTACTGGTAGCAATCATGCTCCATAGCCATCCAGTAATAACCTGCCCGTAGCAACTTTCTTGACATAGTATGCCCTGTAGCATGGGTCCCGAAGGTACCGTCATGTACATCATGCATTAACTGCTCTGCTTCATGTTCATCAACACACCTTAACAATACCATGTCATAGTTCCTCTTGTACAGAATATCTCCATCTAACAGGAATCTACCGGCCAATCTTCTCAGGGTCTTCTTATCTTGTTTGGAAGCACCCGGCGGATACTCACGGCTCAGCAAGAACTGCTTGATGTCATAATACCAAGGTCTATAGTCAACCACATTTTCACCAGCCTGATCGATCACATCCCCAATAGCAAACACATGCGAAGGTCTTTCAAGGCGTTGCACTTTAATTATTGGCACATCATTCCAATGGTTTACTCGAAACATGGAGGATAGAGTAGCAAGAGCATCAGCCATTTGGTTCTCATCACGAGGAATATGATGCAGCTCAACCTTTGTAAAATATGTCAGAAGACGTCTCGCATAATCACGATAAGGAATCAACTTAGCATGGTGGGTCTCCCATTCACCCTTTATCTGATTGATGACGAGCGCAGAATCTCCATAGATGTCGAGGTGTTTGATTCTCATGTCAATTGCTTCCTCGATCCCAAAGATACATGCTTCATACTCAGCCATGTTGTTTGTACATTCGAACAGAATTCTGGCGGTAAAAGGGATGTGATGCCCCTGCGGGGATACAATGACTGCCCCAATTCCTTTGCCATAAGCATTGACAGCACCATCAAAGACTAAACCCCACTTGCTATTGGGATCTGGACCTTCATTAATCAACGGTTCGTCGCAGTCTTTGGATTTCAAATACATGATCTCTTCATCATGGAAATCAAATTCAATTGGTTGGTAATCATCAAGAGGTTGATAAGCAAGGTGATCGGCAAGAATGCTGCCTTTGATTGCCTTTTGAGTTTTGAACACAATATCATATTCAGACAAAAGCATCTGCCAGCGTGCGATCTTCCCAGTAACGGCCGCTTTCTCAAAGATATACTTTATCGGATCCATTCTGGATATCAACCAAGTTGTATGATTCACCAAATAATGGCGCAGGCGTTTAGCAGCCCAAGCTAGAGCACAACAAGTCTTCTCAAGCATTGTATACCGAGTTTCACAATCGGTGAACTTCTTGCTTAGATAGTAGATAGCATGCTCTTTCTTTCCGGTTTCATCTTGTTGACCAAGTACACATCCCATGGATTCATCAAATACTGCCAAATACATAATCAAAGGCCTTCCTTCCACGGGAGGGACAAGGATAGGTGGTTCCAGCAGGTAATTCTTGATGCTATCAAAAGCTTCTTGGCATTCATCATTCCATACAACAGGCTGGTTCTTTCTAAGTAGCTTGAAGATCGGCCCGCAGGTTGCAGTCATATGAGATATGAATCGGGAGATGTAATTCAAACGTCCCAAGAAACCTCTGACTTGCTTCTCTGTCTGTGGAGCTGGCATTTCTCGGATGGCCCGGACTTTATCAGGATCGACTTCAATGCCCTTTTGGCTGACAACGAAGCCTAATAACTTGCCGGATCTGACGCCGAATGTACATTTGTTGGGATTCAATCGCAGCTTGTATTTTCTCAACCTTTCAAACATCTTTGTTAAATATTCAACATGCTGCTCCTCATCTGCTGACTTCACAATCATGTCATCCACATATACCTCGACTTCTTTGTGAATCATGTCATGAAACAGAGTGGTCATTCCCCTTTGGTAGGTAGCACCAGCATTGATTAGGCCGAACGGCATCACTTTGTAGCAGAAGGTACCCCATGGAGTGATAAAAGATGTCTTTTCTCTATCTTCGGGAGACATTTTGATTTGATTATAACCGGAAAAACCGTCCATGAAGGAGAACACCTTAGATTGAGCAGTGTTATCAACAAGCACATCAATATGAGGTAATGGAAAGTTGTCTTTTGGACTGGCCTTGTTCAGGTCTCTGAAGTCAACACACATCCGGACTTTACCATCCTTCTTTGGCACAGGTACAATATTGGCAACCCATTCAGGGTACTCAACTGTCATGAGGAAACCCGCATCAATCTGCTTTTGAACCTCGCTCTTAATCTTGAGGGCCATGTCAGGATGAGTCCTTCTCAATTTCTGCCTGACGGGAGGACATTCAGGCTTGGTAGGGATCCGATGCTCCACAATCATAGGGTCTAGACCTGGCATATCTTCATACGACCATGCAAAAATATCCGGATATTCCCGGAGGAGCTGGATGACCTTCTGTTTAACCCCTTCCTCTAGAGTAGCACCAATCTTGATTTCTTGCTTGTTTTCCTCGGTACCTATGTTGATAAGCTCAATCTCTTCCTGGTGAGGCTGAATGGCTTTCTTTTCTTGCTCAAGTAACCGAGTAATCTCATATGGTATATCATCACCTTCCTCATCTTCGGCTTCATACACAGGGAATTCAAAATTCGGAGGAACCGCAGGATTACTGTGTTCAACGGGTTTATTATGGTTCAACCTGCATATAATGATTGGATGATTTTTAGAAAGAGTTTTTTTTTTTTTCATGCAGATTTTTGAAATTAATAAGAAAATACAGACATTTTGGTTTTTTCTGGCATTACCATTGTTTCCAAGGGAAAAAGCACTTAAAAAAAAAAAAAAAAAAAAAAAAAAAAAAAATAGTCGTGGAAGAAACGACAAAATTTTATTAATCAACGGCAATGCCGAAACAAACATGCCCTTACAGAAAATATCACTCTCGCTTTGGGCAGAGCGAGAGGATTGTTATTTTTGAAAACAAAGCATTAAAGCAACAAGACACATTACTCAGAAACATGCATGATTGAAGGAATGTCAATGGCATCCCAATCTCTCGCAATGCCTCCTGGCGTAACAAATACAGGCCTGAGACCAGATCCAGTGGCTTCTTCAGAGATAGCATTAACAAACCCAGCACTGTGGAAGACTCCCGAGGAAACTCTTGATGACGGGGAGAACCCGAGACCTTCTTTACGCTTGTTCTCACAGAGCTGTATCACCTTGCCCCAGCCGGCAGTCTGACCTTCTTGAATGGCTCTCTGAGCATCCTTCAATGAAGCCATAGCAGCCCCAGCTTCCTTAGACTCTGCACCTTCAATGGTCAAACCTTGGAAAGCAGTTCCTTCAGCAGACCCTGCTTCAATACAAGAAAAAGAAGACAATTGGCTGACTAAGTATGCTTCTTCACCATGGATTGTAACGAGTTTTCCATTCTTCACAAATTTCAACTTCTGATGTAAGGTGGAAGTAACCGCACCTGCATCGTGTATCCACAGTCTTCCCAGCAGGCAACTGTAGGATGCATTAATGTCCATCACTTGGAAAGTAACCAAGAAATTCTCAGGGCCAATGGTTATCGGCAAGTCTATCTCTCCCAGCACATTCTTTCGAGATCCATCAAAAGCTTTGACCAAGAAAGTACTTCTCCTCAACGGGGTCCCACGGTAGCTCAACTGATCTAGAGTTGTCTTGGGCATTACATTGAGGGAGGAACCGGTATCCACCAACACATTTGATATCATGTCTGATTTACAATTTACCGAGATGTGCAAAGCCAGATTGTGACTCTTTCCCGCTTCCGGCAACTCTTCTTCACTGAACCAGAGGTTGTTACAAGCAGTAATATTTCCCACTATGCCACCAAACCGATCTACCGTAACTTCGTGGTCAACATATGCCTGCTCCAGCACTTTCAACAAGGTATTCCTGTGAGCCTCAGAGCTCAAGAGTAATGACAAGACAGATATCTTCGAAGGAGTCTGCAGCAACTGATCAACGATCTTGTAGTCGCTCCTCTTTATTATCCTCAGAATCTCATCTAAATTTGAATCCTCTATAGATTTGCCTGACTGGTTCATATCTGTAGCAATGGGTGAAACAACGGTTGGAGTTGCTTCTTCAACTGGCGGAATGGTCGGTGTAGCTACTTTCTTCTGAAATAACGTCGGACGGACCTTCCCGCTTCTTAGTGCTGCAGAAGTCCCTTCGGCAATATTGCTTACTGTGGCAAAGGAGGCTAGAGGCACCTCTACTCCATTTTCTATCATAGTAGCATTGTACTTATATGGCACTGCCTTGTCCGAAACATAAGGAATTGGTCCTGGCAACCTTATCACCAAAGGCTCAGCATTCTTCTTCAAAGGTACACTCTTGACAGGCGGATCGTGAAAAACTGGCACGACCACGCAAACATCACTGACAGTCAGAAGATTATCATCCATCAAGCTTTGGATGTCGTCTCGAACAGCATGGCAACCCAAAGGATCACGGAGGCATCCTAGACACTTGGCATGCTCATGGCTGAACAGGGAAGCTTTGCACAGCTTGATGTGCAGAGGCACCAGAGGAGTTGCGACGTTGCGGACATCAAGTCTAGGAGCTTCCTCACACACTTCGATCATATTCACAGCGGCATGATTTGGTAGCGGATTGTCGAGGACATGTGGAACATTATTCTCAAAAGTCAGCTTCCCTTGATCGATGAGCTTCTTCACGATATACTTCAAAGCATAACACCCCTCGACGTCATGACCTAAGGCACCTTGATGAAAATCACATTTGAGATCAGACCTGAACCTTGGAGGCAACGGATCAGGTGGTGGCTTGCCCTGTCTAGTTGTACAATGCCCTCTCTGGAGTAAAGTTGGAAGCAACTCAGCATATAACATCGGTATCGGAGGGAAAGTAGGCCTAGCTTGCTGATTTTGTTGTTGTTGTTGAACCGGCATCTGTTGTTTCATCTGTTGGGCAATTGCATTGACGGGCACTTGAGGCTGGCCCGGCGGCAAAGGGTACTGATGATAAAACGGTGGGAAGAACGGATGCTGAGAATACGGCATATATGGGTATGACGGAGGCATTTGAGCTGCATTGATAGGAGCGACGGTAGCCATGGATTGACCGGCTCCCGCTGACACCATCCCCACTTCCGTTTCTTTCTTCTTGTGGTGTCCATTACCATACCTCTTCGATGCGCTCGTAGAAGATTCAGCTTTCTCAAACACAATGATTCCATCCCTGACGGCTTCCTCAAGACGGGTTCCCATAGTGACCATCTCCGAAAAGTTGTTCGGGGCAGCGATGATCATCCTCTCAACATAATCCTTCTTCAAGGTCTTTAAGAATGTCTGGGTCATTTCTTCCTCATCTAAAGCAGGAGTGATACGGGCAGCTGCCCCTCTCCACCTTTGCGCATATTCACGGAAACTTTCCTCCTTCTTCTGAGATAGGGACCTGAGAAACTCCCTATTTGGCCTCAGTCGAGTGTTAAACCCATAATGGCTCTTGAAAGCGGTGGCTAACTCATCAAAGGTATGGATGTCATTCTTACTCAAACTAGTATACCACTCTGCGGCATCCTCCATCAGACTATCCTGAAAACAGTGGATCATAAGGGAATCATTGTCTTTGTAATTGCCCATCTTCCGGACGTATTTGATGATGTGATTTTGAGGACAAGTCAGCCCGTTATACCGGTCGAAGTCCGGAATCTTGAACTTTTTAGGAACATCCACTTTTGACACTAAGCAAAGGTCTTGAGTTTTGACAGAGTCTGCATTCCCTCGATTGGCCTGAATCTCGTGACGGAGTTCTTTAGCAAGTTCCTCCATCATCTCTTCCATAGTCTTGGTTACGGGGATGCTCCTGTGCTGTGTGTGGATGTTAATACCTTGAGGCAGAGTGTGTACCAGAGGCTCAGTGACAGCTGCTGTTGTTTGTGGCAAAGTAGCAATGGTGGAGGCGGCATTTGTTGCAGGGACCAGAACATTGTTAGCAGTGCCCGAGGTGCTTGCTGTAGCAACGGGAGTGAAGAACGGTGGAAGCCCATACGGAAACCCCACTGGCATAGTAAAGCGATTGTCTGCAGAAGTGGTAGGGAGCACACTTGTAGTTACTGGTGCAGCTGTGGTTGTAGGGATAGCTGTAGCTGATTGCTCTTGAGCAGCTAGTAGAGCAGTCATGACATCATTAGCTTTAGCCAATTCCTCCTTTAGAGAGGCTAACTCGGTGCGAAGCTGAGCGTTCTCTTCTTCCATAGCCCTTTTCTTTCTTCTGTATTCTCTGGTTCGATCAATTCTATCTGGTTCGTAAACTCTCTGAGCACGAGCCACTTTTCACACTGCGGCAGAGGAACCAGGAGATAGTGAGCACTTGGAAGCCTTTGTGACCAATGCATGATGCATATGATGCATGATATGCAAATGCGAATGCAAAAGACTTATTTTTTTCATCGAAGGATTTTAAAACAAATTAGAAATCTTGCAAATAATCAAAATTACACAACATTTTCAACAAGGTAAACAAATAAAGCTCTCAAGCATAGGAAGTAGTCGGAAGATCATCGGACTCGGAATCTGAATCACAGTATCTGTCAAAGAAATCTCGTCGTCCTCGAGCTCTCTTGGAATCCCTCATAAGCAGCTCGTCTTTCTCTTCCAATTCCCTCCGGGCCTTAGCTAGTTCTTTCTTCAACATCAGATTCTCATGAGTCTTCTGCTCATCTCTACCATCCAAAGTCATGATTAGATTCTCGGCTTGATTGTACCGAGCTTTCCACACTTGCTTCTCACGACTCTCCATAGCTAGATGCTCCTGATACATATCCTGAGTTGCGGGAAGTAGAGGTAAAGGCATAGACGGAGTGGATGAAGACACATATCTCATAGCTGGATAAGGCATACCAATCTCCTCAGCTCGATCTATCACCCACTGGGTATAGGCCTCATGAGCGACACCGGATCTCACACCTAGATGCTTCACACTCTTCCTTCGAACCTTGGACCAAGCATCCACGAAAGCTTTCCTTTGTCCGGTGGGAGCATTCATGTAGAAGAAGAACTCTGGAGATGTGGCAAGATTGATGGGCTTCGACTTCATAGGAAAACCAAACTGTCTCATAGCAAGCTCGGGATTGTAGTTGATTCCTCCACGAGTACCAAGAAGAGGTACATTGAGAAAGTCTCCACAACCCATAATGATTTCCTTCACCTGAGCGGCCGGAGTGAGCCAGACGACCTCATTAGGAGTAAGGGCCATAATCCGCTGCGAGTAGGACCAGTTCTCCGAGTTGTCATGGAAGGAACTCGGAAGGTGCGAAATAAACCACCTATACAAAAGAGATGTGCAGCAAAGAATATACCCACGGCCCTTGAGAGTCCTGTCATGAATGGCGTGGTAGGTATCTGCTAGTAAAGTAGGAACCGGGTTCTTGGAATGAAAGATCTCGATAGCATTCATGTCCACGAAGTTGTCGAGGTTCGGGAAGAGAATGAGCCCGTAGATAAGCAAAGCAAGAATAGCCTCGAGTGCATCCTGACGAGTAGTACCGAGATTAGCCTGATCAAGAAGATACTTCGAAGTGAACCCCCGGATGTGAGACTTGGTAATAAGATGGTTGGAGACGTCGGAAGTCTTGAGGTAGAGATCCTTAGCAATAACCAGAGGAGTAAGAGAAGCCCCGGGACCGGTGAAAGGTGTCTTCTCGGCTATAGGCAGACCCACTAGATTGGAGTAAGCCTCGAGAGTAGGAACCAACTGGAAGTCCGGGAAAGTGAAGCAACGGAAGCTCGGATCATAAAATTGCACTAGAGTGTGCACTAGCTTCTCGTCCACATCGGTTCGGAGCAAAGTAAGCAATCCCCCATACCGGAGTCGGAACCCTGTTTGACTCTTGACCTTGAGTGCCAACTCTCTCAAACCAACCAAATCCACTTCCTTGAACTTGTAGCACTTAGTCTTCTTCATACCTGTGATTATTTACAAAAAATTCTCATTTGTTTAAACCCTTCGATGAATGCATGAAAAATGTTTATGCATGAATGCATGTATGCATGATTGTGTTGTTAAAAGTGGATTGAGTTTCAAGGTAACGGGGCCACGGATGGACACGGCGTCCGGTGAACTAAGGCTTTGGATAGTAGTAACCAAGGTTCTAACACAGTTCCCAAACTGCAACCTCTCTCACATATATCATGGTAGTACAGGACGACACCCGTTCCATGATTATTTGTGAGAAGGTCTAGTTTGAGTGTAGTATCGCGTGACGACTAAAGTTTGAGACAACACTCAATTTAGCCACCGCACTACGTCCTAAAAAGGCTAGGATGGGTTTGGTAACTACGGTTCATAGCTTCGTCGAACAATTGAAAGTGAAGTGCCTAAGCATGACAACACACGCCGACAATATCACCTTCAAAATGCCTCAGCTATGTGAGATTGATCGCATAATCCAATACACGAGGCAACCCCCGGATCGAATTGTCGATTATATCTCTACCTAAACATAAGTTCACTCAGCCCGGGTATAGGACTTTTGATATTCTCACCCCACATGTCAAATGAAAATAAACAAGTATTCATATGCAAGTAATAAAACAAAGCGTAAGTATAAACTAAGGAAAACTAGGCGTGACCCGCTAAAAAACGTCCCCAGTGAAGTCGCCATTTCTGTTATCATGGTTTTTGGGTGCCAAGCCATTAACTGGACTTGAACCTTTTGACCGTTGATATTCTCTATTTTTTTTTGGGAAGGGCAAAATTGAGAAAAACCCTTAGATTCTAAGTTCGGGGGTCGTTTTCGCTACGGGAAGGTGTTAGGCACCCGGAGCGATTATGGTATTCCATAAGAACCGCTCTCCTAAGTTTATTTCTACGCTTATTTTTACTTACTTTTGAAGATGGGAGGTTTATTTAGTTAAGAATGGGGGGAGAGAAGTTGTAAGACTTTTGATTTTATTTCGGCTTGGATGAGTTTTGACTCATTGCCTACGTACCCTTTTAAGGGATCAAAACCGTTCGTAGTTCTTACTAAAAAAACTTGTTTTTTGTTTTAATTGTTTGATTTTAAGTTTTGAAAAAAAAGTTTTGAAGAAGGAGATTGGGAGGCTTCATGAGCATTAGATTTAGCAAAAAAGTGAGGTTTGATTAGTGATTAGAAAGAAAGTCTAAATGATTAAGATGAATTGAATTTTTTCTTAAGAAAAAAGAAAGGAAAAAATGAAGTGTTGACTTCATATTTATTATGAAAATTTTTGAAGTGAAGTTCAATTGTTTTTTTTGAAAAAAGGATGGATTTTCTCTAAGTGTTTAAAACCTAAACGCTTATTTAACCATACAATCCTATACATACATCTAAGGTGAGTGTGTGCGTGTCGGTGCGCCATAGTGTCCATAGTCCATATTACAACATTTCCTAAATACATTCTATGGCCTCTTTGCCAAGCTACAAACCAATGGTAAATTACATCTCTAAGTGAATTAAAACTTGCAAAAATAAATGCTAGGCTAAAGAAGGCAGAGGGAATACTAAATGAGATGCATGAAACATGGAAATAAACTTGTTAGTGAAAAGAAAAAAAAAAACATAACAAGTACTAAGAAATAAAAGCATGCAAGATGGCACAAAAAGTTAACAAAATGACATTAAACCCTAAAAACTTAGGTATGAAACCTAAAGCATTCTTGGCCTCTAATTCTCATGCTCTAACAAATTTTGAAAGAGTTTTCTTTATCTCAAGTTATAGCATGGAATTATTGGAAATATGCAAGCATGGTTTCATGCCATATTTTCTAGAATAAACTTGGCATTTCATATCTTTCAAAATATGCATATATTGTTCATAAAATCAAGAACTTATGAACCAAATCAAAACAGCAAATCAACATGAAATTATAAGCACAAATCTCTCATATTATCATATCAAGTAGCTTTTATCACATATTCTCACATCAAGGACAAATGTGTGAAGAAGAATCCATAACAAATAATTCAAAGAGAATTAAAATGCTATGAATTAATTATACAAAAATTTCATAGATCCTTAATGTTCAAAAATGTCATAAAAACACTAAGAAAATATCAAGAAACATGTGATAATTTTTCTAGGAATTTTATCACAATTTTAATCAAGACATAGGTGCAGGTAGCAAAAAATAGGGGTGTGAATAGCACAGGAAAGACAAAAACGTAAAAAAAACTAAGCCCAGACCAAAGCCCAATCCTCAAAAGGTCCGGATGCACAGGGGACGTACGATTGATCCAGGGTTCTGAAACCCTAGATCAAACGGCCAGGAACAAAGGGACTGGACCGGTTCTGGACCGGTCCGGTTCACTGGCTATAAAAAGGGAGGAGCTCCGGTTTACTTCATTTTGCTGCCCTCATTCTCTCTCTAACTCTTCTCTCTTCTCTCACCTCTCACTAACCTCGCCGCCGGCGAGGATGAAGCTACGGCGGAGACCTTGAAGGTCCGCCGGAAACTTCATCTTCTCCGGCGAGTTCATGCAGTTTCCGGTGACCTAAATTTCCAGATTTCAAAGATTCTTACTTCATTTGATTCGTCCTTTAACCCTAAACACGAATCCAGTAGCTGTTTTTTCAAATACGGTTTGAAACGTTGTAGATCTAAAAAGTTCCGTACGGTTTTGAAACTGATTTTTGGTTTTTGAAAAGAAATGTTTAGATCGTTTAAAGATCTACATCGTTTCGTTGTTTGATTACGCTTCTAGTACTCGTTCTTGCTTTCAAAACTTAGATCCTTATGGATCTAGGTTTCGTGTTTACGGTTACGGTTTTCTTTGAATTCTGGAAATTTTTTTTGATGTGCTTTGCTCGCGTGATTGTTTTCTACAGGTTTAACAGTGATATTACTTTTGAGAAAAGATTCTGAGTTTTACCTAAGGTTTTGGTTGAAACCTTTAATGGAGGAAATCTTTGGGAAAACTTGAATGTTCTTGCTGGTTTTTGATTCCTTTGCTTGCTCTTGGACCGAAAATAAATCGGTGATTCTCCTTTTCTCACTGATTCCGTTTCTTCATCTTCTTCGCCGGTTTAGAACTTTGCTTCTTTCCCTCTTCTTTTCACGCTCTGTGATCAACGCTTGAGCTTGCTTCAATGCGAGCTCGCGTTTGGAATTGCAGAGAATGGTCAATTCGATGATGAAGATTCAACAGAATCTCTGAGAATTGATCCAAAAACTGTTGATTCTGATGAATTTGATTTCTGAAAAAACGGTTAGGGTTTCGTGTTCTTGGTGATTTCTCTGTGACTTTCTGTTTTGATCTAGCTAATTGAGAAAGAGAAATTGGAAATGTGTTTATGAGTTGGCGTGTTGTTATTGCTTCTGATTCTGACTCACTGTTTATATAGTTGACATGTGTACACTTGAGCCAATAAAAATGTGACACCTGGATTTGTATGGAAATGGCACGGCCTGGACCTGAAAAATGAACTTTGGACTTTTCTGCAAAAATAAGAACTTAAGGACTAAACTGCAAAATTAAGAAACTTGAAATGAAATAAAAAAAGAAATTTGGACAAAAGTGCAATTTTGGGACCTCAATTGAGGGACCAAAATGCAAAAAATAAAATTTGAATAAAAAACAAAATTTGACCAAACGTAAAGTGAAACAAAAAATAAAACTGACAAAACGGACTAAAATGAACCAATGGCTTAAATGAGGTACTTCAAAGTAACCTCCCCATGCCAAAATTTTATGTGAAATGACCAAAATGCCCTTAGGGCTAAAAACGACCTAAACTGACTCAAACAGACTTGACACTGACTCAGACGCAAGTTTGAAATGAAATTAGCAAGGTTTACTGATGAAATGTTAAAAATGAATTTGAAAAGACTCAGAGACAGTCACAAGGATGAAAATGGGTCCCACTGCAGGAAACGACCAAAATACCCTTCTGTACGACTTTTTGCAAATTTTGAAATAAACTGTAGAAAAAGCAATGTAATGATTCAGAGACACTTTTGAATGACTTACAAGACAAGTAAAGACATTTTGAAAGGTTTTATGCAAGAAAAACATAGGTAAAAATGTGATTGAAAACACTGCGTAGCAGAGACAAATTGAACTGTGCAGTTGAAATTTGACATTTGACAAAGTTTGAAATGAAATTGGGCCCAGTATTTTTAGGTCCAAAAACAGGGTATAACAGTGATTTATGTGGAGTATATGCATGTATTTATATATATGTGATTTTTGGATGTTCTATGTGATGCATTATTTTAATATATGGTTTATTATATAATAATTAGATTAAGTGTGAAATAATGATTATTTTGGAGTTTGGGAAATAATAGTAATTATTAGAAGTTATGGGGAGTTAAGTATAATTAAAGGGAGTTACATTTTGGTGGGAGGTTAATACAGAGAAGTTGGAATTAGTTTTTACGTAGAAGCAGTTTTGGGAGAAAACAAGAGAAAACCAGGGGCAAGAGAGAAGAACCAGAGGAACCCTTTTTGCTGTGCAATTTTCATTCTGAATTAAGGTAAGGGTGGGGTTTACTTCAATGGTGTAGAATTTAAAGTCTGATTTTGAGTTTAACAGGTTTTGGTAAAAATTGGGGATTTTGGGTTTTATGATGAAATGGTAGTTTTGAAGTTGTAAGCATGAATTTGATGTTAGAAATAGGTTCTAAGTGCACACAGAAAGTTAATTTGCATCTGTAAACTGATTTGGGGAGTGATTGGAAGAAAAATGGGATTTTTGGGTAAAACCAGTTTTCTGCCCGTACAGAAGTTCATCGCTCGCCTCGCGAGCAACTGTGCTCGCCATGGCGAGTGAGCAACTTCATCGCTCGCCTCGCGAGCAATCCAACTCGCCATGGCGAGTAGCCCAGATTAAAACTTAATTTTTGAAAAGTTGTTATAAGATGTTTTGGGGATGGTTTAAGGTACCTAGATGATTTTAATGATGAATGGTGGAAGTTTTAGGTTAGAAAGATGAATAGGGAGCTTAGAATTGGAGTTTGAGTGAGAAAATAGCATTTTTCCCGAGAGCACCTAATTTTCACTCGCCTCGAGTTCGCCTTGAACTCGCCATGGCGAGCTAGTGTTTTTGTGAACTCGCCATGGCGAGCAGATGTGCTCGCGAGGCGAGCTACTCAGTTCCTGTATGTTGAATTTCGTGCTTGATTGGTAGTACCTTAATGTTGTTGTATTGAGCATAGTTTCATGTAATTATGCATTATTGTGGTTGTTTTGATTTCTGGATTGATGATTGCTGATGATGAATGAAATGTATGCAAAGTAATGAATCATACATGTTGTTTAAGTTGAGTCACATGGAGTTGCATTGCATGGTCAGTTGTATGTAGATATACACAAGTAGGTCCATTGCATATGCATAAAACAGCGGTGAGGGCTTCGGTCCTGGAGTACTAGTTGCTCAACAGCGGTGAGGGCTTCGGTCCTGATGAATGCTTTAACCATTCAAAAGCGGTGAGGGCCTCGGTCCTGATTGGTACCACATGCATTATTGCATTTCATTTAAGAAGTCTAAGATGGTGTCTTAGCAGTGGTCATGTCATTTGCATGAGTCTTAGTGGTTATTCAGTTGTTATCTGATAAGGTGAATTTGGTGTTGAATAGGTGATATATACATATATATGATATTCAGGATGATTATGGTGTGTTGTTGATGTTGTTGATGCTTGTGACTTATACCTTCATATGTTTACAAGATAATGTGTTGTTGATTAGGGTGTTAGATTCAATGGTTGATTTTAATATCTATATTTATTGTTGTGAATCTCACCCCTTCTGCTTGAAAATGTTGCCCTTCCTATGGGTAACTTGCAGGTGATCCTGAGTAGTAGGTGGTGGCTCAAAGTCGTGTCTAGGGCTCTGATACGTGGGATGGGAATTATCATTTTTGTTATTGTTGCTTTTCCTTTCCATGTATCAAATTTTGGAACTTATGGTGTGGAGCCTTTTATTATCTTTTGAACATTGTTGATGAATTATGCTAAGGCCTTTAATGCCGTAGGATGTTGTTGGATTGAAAACTATTCCGCTGCTATGTTTTAATATTTTATCAGGTGGTTTGATTAAATAGTTTTATTTTCTATTTAAGAATTTTGAAATTGCAATGTAGCATACCCGTTTGGTGAAATACTCTGATGATTATTGTTATTTATTTACTTTTGGGTAACGGGGTGTTACATTAAGCATAATTAAACAAATTTTAATTTGAAAGGGACTAAAAACACTAATAGAAAATTTTGTAGGGACTAAAAAGTGTGATTTATTTTTATAGGGACTAAGAACAAAACTGCAGATATTTATAGGAAGCAAAAACTTAATTAACCCATTAATTAAAAGTAGGAAAATTAAATCTCAATGCATTAACTGCAACTAAATATTTCCACTTTTGACTCCTTAACATGTGCCCTTAAGGCACAAGTTAACATTTCCCTAAAACAAAATTAAACCATTTGACGACGGTTATAAACAAAAATCTATTTTTTAGATTTATGGAATAGATTATTGGTTTTTATAGAGATTATATATATTATTTATTTAATGAATCTGATGTTTGCCTATGATAATAGTGTATGGATGTTTGATTGAGATTTTGAAACAGCCATAAAATATTATGATTTGATTGCCCTTTTATGATAGAACAATCACCTTCAAAATCGCGTCAAGCAAGGATGTCAAACTTTAAAAAAAAAAAAAAAAAAAACGTGTTCTGCAAATCAACGTTATACTATCTGCGTTTAACATTTTAGACTTTCTAACACGAGATGTTGTCGTCATTTTACACAAAGTTTAAAAGGTCGTTCGTAACAAAATTATGCCTCTTAGATTCACAAATATTGTGTTTAAAAAAATTGAATTTGTGATAAAAAAAAATTTAGCGGCTCAACTTGTTGTTTGTTTGTGTTTCACTTATGTGTAATTTTTTGTATATGGAGATATATTTTTTGTTTTTAACTTACAATTACATAAAAGACTCGATGTTTTGTGAATTTTAAAATATTATGTAAGAATACCGTATTTCCGTGAGCATAACTCAAATATTAGAGATAGTGTATTGAAATATGCAGAGGTAAAGGCTCAAATCTTGTATTTTCCGCTTACTCAACTTAAAAGATGATGAATTTTTTTTATTTTTTTTGTCAGATAGTCTAGTGGGTAGAATTCACCTTATAAGGTGAATAAGTGGAGTGTCCGGGGTTCGAACCCCGGTCCCTAATAATGTATTGTTCTACCAACTGAACTATACTCACAGGACAAAGATGATGAAATTTAAACCACTGAATTACTTGACAAAAAAAAGAATCTTGTAATAATTAATAACCTTTTCCTTATTTTTTTTTATAATTTTATTAAAAAAAATTATGGATTTAATATGTTTTTAATCCTTACAAAATCATGGGTTTTTAGATTTTGGCTCTATTAAACTTTAACGATAATTAAATTCTTTCATAACATTAGCATTAATAAGGTTATAGTCCCAATTTAAAAAATAAGATAAAAATATGAATAAAAGTCAATATATTTTTTTATGGACAAAACTTTGAAGGTCGTGATTTTATAGTCATGTGGCCTTAGTTTTATAGTCAAAGTTTTAGAGATTAAATTATAAATAAAAATAAAAATCATACTAAGAATTTATAGGATTTAGCTAACTTTATTAATTTATAAGATTTCGAAGTCATACACACACTCTATCCTTTTTTTTTTTTTTTTTTTTCCGTTACATCTCTATCCTTTTTAACTACACAAAGTTTGTGAATTTAAAGAGAATGTTATATATAAAATTAAATCCTTCAAAAAAATTAGATTAAAGAAACTGATACTTTAAATTGATGGCTTAATGATTTCTAATATTTTTCTTAAAAAAAAATTAGTTTTTGTATCAAAATGACAGATTTTTTCAGTCTATAAATAATTTACGACAATTATATTCTATCGTAAGTGAGAAACAGCAACTAAGAAATTTTTTCCTAAAAATGAAAATAAAAACTAAACAAGTGTATAAATCTAGTAAGAAAAAGTCTAGATAATTCTACCTAAGTTATTTTCTTCATAAATCGTTTATTTTACCAAAAAATAATAAATTATTATTGTTTTTTTAAGAAAAATAATATTGTTTTCAATTCTTATTGTCAGTTCATTGAACGGAAATAAATAATCTACTATTTTATTAGTTTATTATTAATAATTTACTAATTTCCATAAAATAATTTATTAATTATTTACTATTTTATTAGATCATGGTTAATAATTAATATTAATATATTAACTACATTCCATACAATAATTTAGTTATAACTTTTTTAAAATACAATAAATTATAACTATAAAATAAATACTTCTATGCATGTAAATATATATAGACTTTTTTGATCAAGTAGCGTAGTGAGTAGAAATTTATCTTTTTAGGGTGAATAAGTGAGGTGTCTGGAATTCAAACTTCGGTCTCTCTGCATATATTATTCAATTTTCCTATCAACTGAACAAAATTATTACTTTTTGATAATAAAAAAAAACTATTAGTTTTACCATTGAATATTTAATTTACAATATTAAATACTACAAATTGAAGTGTTTTAATAAGTTTGAAACATTAATATCTTCGGCAGAAGATGTCACCTAACGTGTTTATTTATAAAAGTAGTGAAAAATGCTCATATGAAAATAAAAAAACTCAATTTAATTAATATATAAAAATAAAACTTTATAATCTTATATTAAGGAGAATTTAAAATTCAAGTGCGGGAAATAAAGACCCATTACCCAGACTAATGCAATTAACACCTTGACAAACATATAGGCACACTTGGTGGTGCCACATCTCTTGATCACCAGGCTTGCTGATGTCCTCCATTGAAGCAAATGACGTTCAGATTTAAATCAACACTAAATTGTTGATTTTACAACAAGTGAATTGTCATTTATACTAGCAGCAGAAAAAAAGGAATAACGTTGCAAGTAATGCATAACCACATGCATTCCTTCTGGAATATCATCAAGACAAGAAATAGAATTATCATCTTGTATAGAGTTATTATATAGAGAAATGATATTTGTATAATCATTTTGTGACAATTTTCTCTCTCATACTTACATGATGTTCTTTCCCTCTCTCTTCTTTTTTCTCTCTTCATTGATTTTGACCAATAAAAAAAGAGAAACATAAGGTTGTCATGAAATTGATGTACATATATCACTGCTCTATTATATAAGTGATATGTTGTGACAAATCCTCCTTTCCCTCAGACAAGGAAAGTAGTTATACTCCGACATTGTAAGTGGAGCCTCCTATACTAGTAGAAGACAATCTTCGGCAAAGAATGGGTGGAAGTAATGCAGAGAGTCACTGGACCATGACAAAGCACATATGTAGAAGTAGAAACCTTAAATTAATGCATTATTACCAAGAAAAATGTCCAGACTAACTACAAGAATTAATCCCCTCAAAAAAAAAAAAAGAATTATGCAACATACAACTAAGATCTACCAAACAAGATTGCTTTGCATTGAGAAATTGGGTATTCCCCATATCAACATTGTATTAAAAGTTCATATATCTACTATAAACTCTCTAATGACTAAATTCTATTGTAGTATGATAGATGTATTGCATCAAGTTTGCTACTCGATTGGACACATATACCGCAGTATAGAAATTGTATCTCATTGTAATCAACTTTTGTCATTCTATTGTAGTTTGTTTCTCATTCTATTTTTATTTTTTTTAGCAAAAACCATATAAGTTTCACCAGCTCCACCAAAATACCGTCTAAAATATGTGATTTAAAGAACCTCGCTGAATTTCACCCATTCTTTGATCTGCTACGAGTGTTTTTATACACCGGCTAAGCTCATACATACTGAGAATTTTTAATAGACATATCAAGTTATCCATCAATAATAAATTAAAAATAAAAACATGAAAATCAAAATTTAACATTACACAAGAGTGAAAAAACCAAAGCAAGGAACACTGTTGTTGTTGACCCAACAATACCATTTAGCTCAGCAGAATCTGTCTGTATCATGATTCTGAATTTGCAAGTTCCAACTGAAGGATCTTTATCGGTAACCATCGAAAGTCCAGGGAATTTGCATGCACTATCCATCTGATCATTAACTTGGTAGTAACTGTTAAATGCATAAGAGATATTGCCTTTCACATCTAAATTACTACATGAAGTTCCATATCCAAGACTAGTACAATCAGCGTTTTGACAAGCATAAGATACACTTGGTGCCAATTGATCACTATTAAGATTTGCTGAAGGCTTCAAAACGCACCACTTTTTCGCCAAATGATCAACACCGCTAGCTCCTACCAATCCGTTGGCCCGGCCCGTTCCAAGATTAAGTTGGTATTTGGGCTGTCCATCTAAGTAAAACAGCCCCCAATGACGCTCGAAGTTCCCGGGCTGAATGCTCTTATTATCTTCATCTATGAAACTAAACAAGTATGCGTCTATAGGACTAGGCCTCATCGGTGTACCCTTTCCAGAAACATACTTTGACATAAAACCTTGGTTAAATCGCTGCGCATTTTGAAGATTTGCAAATTTGTCTCCGTCCGTAGGCCACCCTATTTCCCCGACAATTATAGGCAAGTTTCCATAACCGTGTTTTTGTAGTGCCCAAACCAGAGTATCATGGTTAGCATCGAGCACGTTGTCGTAGGTCTTTCCATTGTCAACTATAGCAGACTGGAAGCCATTAAAAAAGGCATATTCAGAGGGGAAACTGGGATCCAAGTAGAGGCTGATAAAAGGATAGATGTTAACAGTGAATGGAGCTCCGTTGTCGCTCAAGAATTTGACTATCTGCAGCATGAGATTGTTGATATTCGATCTGAAATCGCCGTCGGATGGCTTTTCTGACGAGCTTTCATATACATCAGCGTTTAAAGGGACGGTGACTTTGACCCGACTGCTCAGACCGGCTTTTGTGAGAGCTGCCTGGATGTTTACAAGAGCTGGCAGTGTTGTTGCTTCAAAGGTGCCATTGTATGTTGACAGGAATGGTTCGTTACCCACAGCAACATACCTTGTGAAGACCACAGAGAATAAATGTGTATGAAATGACAAAATATAGAATGTAGTGGCTGATTTCATAATCAGTGAATTATCAAACATAACAACAGAAGAAAAAAGAGTAGCATAACTATTAACTAGGACACAACATTATACGTAATCAATGAGATACAATTAAATCCTCTTAGAGAAAGTTAGCAGAATCATTATTGATAATGCTTGTGTCCATGTTATGTCCTATGCGTGTTTCAAATCTTACATTTCAACTGAAATGTTCAAGATACGTATCCAAATCAGAAGAATAATGGAGCAAAAAACTAAAATCTGCCACATGCATTATTTGACAGTGGGGAGATCAGATAACTTCACAGCAACATAAACATTTGGTGATTGTGTTAGATACAATAACTTGTGGTAAAACACCACATGTACTGAATTTTAAATCTTGCATCTTTACTTGGTTCTTATCAGGCTAATGTAAAATAGATAAAACTAAAAAACAAATGGAATTGTGGACTTGATGTATATCATTAGTAAATCATTCAAGAGCAGAAACAGAAACAAAACTATTTCTGGCATTTCTTAGTTTGTATGTCTTCACATTAGGTATGTTACATAAAGTTAATAAACATTAGAAATTGATTTTTTTAAAATGTTCAGTCATTGCACTGTAAAACCAAATTAATTGTCATCTAATTGGTAGTAGGGCTGGCTGCCATGATGTCATTCATTAATATTTCTAAAGAAAATCATTGGTTTATGCACAGTTTATGAACACCACACTTCTCAACCCACTAACTTGTTTTCAACTAAGGGCTTAAAGCAGGTAATACCCCATGAAAGCAGTGCATCCACACCCTCTGTGGTAAAGAGGGCTTAACAGGCCCAGTAGCCTTTTCAGCTCAGATTGGGGGATAATATCCGTCTTACTCTTCGTCTCACATTGCTTAGGAATCGAGGCTAATTATAAACACTAACACTCACCGTGAGAGCTTACACGAGACCCAAACCGAACAAGTGTACTTAAGGTCAGAACAAAACCCTAAAAATATAAATTCAAATAGAGGGTATACCTGATATCAACACCTCCAGAAGAGACATGAGCAGAAACATTCTTGGAAACCCATTTTTCAGCAGCTGGAAGACTATTAGCAAGTGTATAAAGCATGTCATTTGGAATCCCCACCATGACTTGAATACCAGTCTTCTTGAGAGCATTTAAGATATTTGGATCAGCATCAAATAGTTTCACCTTCTGAATCCCATTATCTTTCAGCATTTTCACCACTGTGGTTGGTGACAAAAGATGTGTACACTGTGTACCCCAGTTAACACCAATTCCACTCACACAACACAACAACAACGCGTTAAAGAACAAGATAAAAACAACACAGTTACTAAACTTTTCACTTCTAGCAAACTCCATCATATGAGAAAAAAGAGTGTTGGTTTGTAATACAATTAGTGTATGCAAAATCTAAAGCTCAATAACTTTCCCTCAATAATCTCAAGTGAAAGAGTTGAAAAGTACAAGAGAGTAAAGTAAGGGCGAAAACTTAGGAGATAATAGACATACACACTGAAGCTGATGAGTTTGAAACTGCTTTTTGAGTTAAGCTGCTTTTTTGAACACCTCCACACTGAAATGAGTAAGTGAGAGAATGAGAAACAAGTTATGTGTTGTGTTGTGTTGGATTGGAGAATCTTTTTCCTTTTCCATTGGTACTAGTAACTAGTAACTCGGCATGCTTACTCGGAGACAGACCTTTTTCAAACAAAAGTTAAATAAAAGCCATGTCACCCATGTGATTATTTATTGCTTAAACTACTGCTCCTCCGGTCCGTTCCGCTATAAATGAGCATTTTCTTCATTTCACATACGTACTAAGAAAAAGTGTGTAAATGAAAGAGAGAAAAATGATTTTTAGTGTTTTTGTCATAAATGTAAATTAAAATATATTAAATTGGGAGTGGTGAAAATAATATTAATTAGAATTATAATTGGAAAAAAAAAATTAATATTGTATTGTAAAGTGAAATTGGTCAATGTTGCTCCGACAATATTTTTTTGCAAATGACCCACTTATTATGGAATGGAGGGAGTAGTATTTATAAGATATTATGTCTTATTTTAAATTAAAAAAATCAAAGCATGATTGACACCAAACATTATACCACTAAATGGGTCGTCTACATTAATCAAATTATGTCACAGTATTTTATCCAAAATCATATTATGTTGGCTTAATACATCCCCGGGTCCCTTAACTTATTTTAATTTCTCAGTTTGGTCACTTAACTATTAAATGTTTCAATTTGGTCCTTGTCTTTGTTTTCGTCATCAATTTGGTCCTATTTTATTAATTTTAAATCCCTAAGAAAGTAGACCGTTGAATAAAAGTATCACCAACACTTAAGTATCTGAAATTTAATTTTTAAAAAATAAAAAAATTTAAGGAATAAATTAACTTAAAAAATTGAAAATTAATTTTCGAAAATAAAAAAATTCTAAAATGAATTGAACAAAATCACGATACATTAAGTGCTTGTTTGCTTCCACAGCAAAACAACTCCAAATGTATGTTCACTAAGAAGCTTGGATTTTTAGCTTTAGAAAATCACAAGAGATTTTTGTTGGAATGCGAGAGAAAAATGTTGAATGTGTTTCCAAACACACACTAAATGACAAATTAAACATAAATTATAAAAAAGGAAAATGTTAACTAGTCGGTAAGCTAAATATAACAAAATTTATGTTGGAAATTATGTTTTCGACTTTTTTAAATTTGTGTTGAAAATTGTGAGTTTTTTAAAGTTTGAAATTTAAATTCACAAATTAAAAGAATTCTAAGTGCATGTTTGATTCCATTTTCAGAGAGCTCAAGATTGATTTTGGACGTGTATAATTGATTTTGACATGTTTGATTATTTTCTAGTATAATTCATTTTAATAATAAAGTTTTCTTAAATAATTAAATTTTAATATTTTGTTTTTATATAATGGCCTTGACTAAAATTAAATATTTTATATCTTTTAACTTAAAACAAATTAAGACAAAATTAAAAGACGAAATAACCAAATAACCTTAACTTTATTTATAAAGCTCTCACTTTAATTTTTATTATTAAAACAATTTTTTATGCGTTAAAAAAATTGAGTCAGGCGTACCATTATTCTCCCATAAACAGAGGAGAAAGTCTTGGTTGGGCACATCTCCAACATTTCAATTTTGGGCACATACTCACATAAAACTAACAAAATTAAATAAAAAATATTTAATCACATCAATTGATATATTATAATTTTATTAATTTTATTTTTCTTGGTTTTGTGTATGTGCCTAAAATTGAAGTGTTGGATATGTGTCCAACCAAGACTTTCTCATGGCCAAACACTCATATTTGAGCACAAATTTCATTACAATGATTAAGATTACAATAAAACCCTTTGATTTATTTGGATGAGAAAGTAAATAAAAATCCAATAAATGAAACAGAAAAACAGACAGTGATATAAATAATATATAAAGATGATAAAAATAAGGTGGCAAGCTAAGAAAAAAAAATTCGAGCGGTGAAAGGGATAGTGTCTAGTGGTTCAGACTACACTAACTTGAGGTACCTATACCTAATATTTTGTTTAAAATAAAAAGAAAAGAATAAAGAAAACAAAAGATCATCGTTTTTGTTGTGTAATGTTACTCTGTAGGAAGAAATTTCTATTTGCTATGGACTGGAATTTCGAGCAAGAGCTCATTGAGAAAATGCATCTTTCGCAGTAAGAGGTGCGTGTTGTTTGTTTTTGTCCAGAGTAAGTCCCACATCGACTAAATATGTGAAAATTTCAGTCTTTATATTACGCTACAACACCTCCTTGCTTGTCCCTTTGGGGACATCTGATAAAATTGGAACGATACAGAGAAGATTAGCATGGCCCCTGCGCAAGGATGACACGCACAAATCGAGAAATGGTCCAATTTTTTTTTTTATTGGTTTGTGTTTTTGTGGCTATTTTCATTTTCAATTTCGTGACGTCTCCTTTATGTTGCAGATGTAGTACCTTAACATAGTTTGTGTGAGTTTGAATGAATAAGGACGATACATGTTTCCAGATTTTTTATTCACACAGGTCTTCATATAATTTGATTCTGTTTTGTCCCCTTGATTTCAGTTTGTAGAGTAGGTTTAGGAGAGGAATTAGATGCTAATCTTGTCTTGCATACTCACCTATGAAGCTCTGACACAAACATTGACACATCAACGCCGATGATAATTTGATAAAATTAATGAAATGAATGTAGTCACATGTGTCAATGTCATGTCGGAGATACCAACATGCATCGGACACCGGACAGTTCGATCAAAGTGTCGGTGTTACATAGATACTCACTAATGTATGAACACTATAGTGAGTGTTTGTACCCTCTTAGAAGTTTGGCACAAAGATATGAAATGATTCATTTATTCTATTGCAAAGGACTCAAAATTCTTGCCCTAACATAATTCAGTTGCTACTTCCTCATTGCTTAGATTTTTTCTCCTTAATTGCTTCTTAAACAGTATGACTATATATCTTTGATGAAGTTTCTGGTAATATACTTTGTTTTTACGAGGTTTCTGGTAACATACTGTGTTTTTTATATTACAAAATGAATTTATGGCCTTCTGTCCGTTTTGCCCTCGCTGCCTACACTATTCCTCTTTGATTGTTTCGAGGGGATTCGAACCCAGTCACTTTGAATCCACACGTATTACAAATTACAGTATTTCTAGTGAGTTTTTCCTGAATACTCAATAATCTATAATATGGAAGTGTGTTTTCTCAATGATTTTGCTTCTACATGCTATATATTTGAGATCATATTACAGCTGATCTGAACAAGCATTATAAGGTCGTGCATTCAAAATTATCATTTGCATTTCATGAAGTTCATTAGGTTCCAAAGTGATTACTGGCTAGTGTTATACTAATATATGGATGAAACAAATCAGTGAAGGACTTGCTATGTAAATTTTACCAAGACAAACCAAACAAAATGTTCAATAAACATGTATATATAGTAGAGTGGGTTCTAGTGACTCCATAATGAATGGGTATACCGCCTAATTTTTATCTATGCCTTATTACAAGCTCCTTAAATCATTGGCCAGTCTAAAGCTTTTTCTGTTGTAGAACATATGTCCTTATTTGAAACGTATAAAGTGAAGAAAAGCATTCAAAAAAGTACTGATAAAATGAAGCTTAGGTTGTTAGGCTGTATTCCCAACTATATATTGCTAGACATGTCCTTGTTTATTTTTCGTTTTCGATGCTCATGTCTTGCATGGATTCTGGCAGTTTCATTGTTCTTCTGATTTCAACAACTTTTAAGTTAGAACAAGATTGAAATTAAATGTATATATATTATGTTAAGTATACTTTGAAAGGTGGAAATGACATGAAAATAAGTGTATCATGTGTGTCATCATTATGTGTCCTGCATCTTAGTACCACATGAAATATTTCTATAAATATCTCAATGTATATATGTAAGCATACTACACTACAACATTTTTGAACATAGGCCATACTTCAAAAAGGGCAGCCAAAGCCAGAAAATCCGTGGCCAAAGTCTTACACCACGGTTTGGCCACTATTATTCAAGTGTGGTCTATGCGCCCGTGGCCTTCCCAATGACCACGGATTTTTTCCTTAGCCCACGAAATTGTAGTAACCGTGGCTGAAGGTACATCAACAGGGTACGGTTTTATGGATTAGTTTAAACCACGGATTTTGGCATTTGATTTAGGTTTAGGTGTCACCTAAACATTAGGCCACGGTTTCAACTGTTGCCTTAGCATCAGAGTCAGAATGATCGAATACTATTGCCTTTTTAGTTGGACTACTCAGTCGTTAACTAAACTTTTGATAACGACAGTTGCCCATACTTTTAGGCCGCAACATTGTCTATTTATTTTTGTGCCTTTATTTCATATTTTCTAATATTTCTTAAAATAACACAAACATAATTAAAAAATTCATTAGAAAAAAGGAACATAAATTAACATGATAGTGTCACAAAATATATATTTAATTAAGGAAAGACAAAGTTATCTTTAACAAAATATGGTCTTGACTTCCAAAAGAAAAAACAACCAAGTTTTTGATTCCAAAAAATAAAATACGACCAAGTCTTGAATTTCTAAAACATAAAACAAGTATTACGTGCAACTCACTAGCTTCATTCCTCTTGAAGATAATCTTCGGGTCCAAACTGTAACAATAAAAAAAATTACATTAATAAAAATGAAACAAAAAATAAAGATGTAATGAAGGCACAAATGTGTTTAAATCTTTTAATTTTTTTACTAATTTATTTTGTATCTTTAATTTGGTATTTTATTTGCATTTTAGTTGACATTTACAATTTGATATAGAATATAGTGCAAAATATTATAGATATACTCAAGTCAAAGACCATAATAAAAACATTAGTTCATTTTAATGTCAGAACAACATAAAGTTCATCAGAGCCAAAAGAACACAACTGAAACAAACAAACAAACGCTTCACTAACTAACATCATTCCTCCTAGAGCTGTTAAAACGGGCGGCCCGGCCGGTTGACAAAACGGGCTTGAAATATACTACCCGAGCCCGGCCCTACACGGGCCGCGGGCTAAACGAGCCGGCCCATATTAAAAATTATATTTTTATTTTATTTTAAAAAAGTACTATAAAACACTGCTATAATTTTTTTATAAATAATATTTTTAATATGTTTAAATAATGTCTAGCACAAAAGTAAACTGTAAACATTTTCGTACAAACGTCGTAAACTAAAACGACGAGGAAAATGATTTTAAATAAATTAGATATGTTATGGTTATAGATATTTATATATTCGATCTTTAAAACTATAAAAAACGAAATGAATAAATATAATTTTATATTACATTTATATTTGTGTTAATTCATTGAATTTTCACTTTTGTTTTTTACTTTGATAATCAACTAAGTAAATAATTATTTGAAAAATATATATAATTTATAGATTTTTTTTTGTTATGCGGGCTAACGGGCTACCCGCGGCCCATTCGGGCTAGCCCTAACGGGTACCGGGCTTTTAAGGGTCGGGCTAAAAAGCCCTATTAAAATTTGGGCTCAATATTTTAGACCCAAGCCCTATATTTATTCGGGCTAAACGGGCCGGCCCGTTTTGACAGCTCTAATTCCTCCAATACTCATCCACTGTGTATTCAAGACAACTCATATACTATCATGCACAAAATTATTCAAAATTATCCAATTCATTTAGTTAATTAACCTTCTAGAATGTCATTAACAGTTGAAGCATGTCCAAGATTCAACATTCTCAGTCCCAAAACACTAATATTCTACAAGTAATGTCTTTTAACATTCTTTTACTAAGCAATTATCTAATCTTAAAATCAAGTAACTCAAACTAATATATCATACCTTTTCAGGAACATGGGTTGATGTAGACGAATGATGTGCTGCACTATTTGCAATGCCCAAAACATGTCCCATCATGTTATCCACGTCATCTTCACTTAAAAATAAACTATAAGCGCGTGATAAAATAATATAAAATGACAGTTATTAAACGAGATTTTTTTAGTCAAATGTCTTGCCAAACAAACCTTAGTATTTTCTGGGTCCGTTGCCTTACATACATTAAATAATTTGATCTATTAAGTTGTAAACAATAGATACTTTTGTCCTTTAGGTTACAAATGTCGGTCACTTTAATCTTGAAGAATCCTGAAGACGATTCACTGCAGTCATTCGCTGCATTCACATAGTCAAAACAATAATGACCGCCCAATCGTAATTGATCGGTCTAGGAAAAAAACATATTGCATTTTTATTTTATGTAATTCATAAGATATCAATCTTAATGAAACGAACACTCAAGTGTGACTGCGTGATTTTGGTAACATCAGCTAATCATGGTCTTTTTAATCCCTCCTTTCAATATTTATTGTTTGTAATTTAAATGATCAAAACTACAAACTTTTTTTTCTTAATAGACAACTGTGTCTAAAGTTTACAACTTAAGGGAACAAAGTGTTTAAACTTTGTAACTTAAATGACCAAAGTGAGATTAAAAAAACTCAAAATCAAAATGTGTAACATTTAAAACTTCAGATATTTAAGAGAGATCGAATAAAACTTAAAGAGTAATGTTATCGACACTTTCTTTTGAACACTCTTTGTAATACTCACTCTCTTATTGGTTTAAATCATTGTGGGTCTACACTTTTAAAATTGAACCCCCGCAAAGTTGTGGAACATACATTAATTTCATTCAATAAATAAGTAAGTATCAGAGTGTGTTGAAAAGTGAGTGTTGCTGCTAACATTCCTCAAATTAAAAATAACTTAGCAATCTAAAAATGTAATTTAGCTAAAAAGAGAAGTATATTGCATTGGGTACTTATGCTTTTTTTTTTTTTTTTTTTAAGAGTTTTTACCCTGAGTTCTTATGGTTTAATAAATTAAAACGCGAGAGTGAATATCGAATATTTCGTTAGAATTTCGGAATGGTTTGAATGCACTCTAAAAGTTGAGGTTGGACAAGTTTTTTTGCCGAGCAGCATATTCACTGGTACATTGTTATCCAAAAGTATTCTATACATAACTTGAACACTCGTCACTTTTACTGTAACTGAGTTCAATTATTTAATCGAAATCAAGCAATTATAATCTCCAAGGCACTGTCTCAGTTGGCAAAACATAATAGAGCGGAGTGCATGGATGTTGGAACTTAATTGTTTTGGTCTTTGTTGCTTTAACTCAAGTCTCGTGAAATTATCTGGAATGCAAGTCCTATAGCCTTGTGTTTTTTCTATCATGATGCTTTTCACCTTACAAACTGATTAGAGCTTAGTTGTTTTAGCCCAAGTCTCGTGAGATTACTTGTAACACAAGTCATCTAGCCTTGTGTTTTAGTTGAGAGAAGACAAACCTTTTTTGAGCCAACTGTTCGGCCAGGTTTGACCATAAAACATCAGAGGAGACACCAAGAGAAAACTAGAGATTAGAAGAGGTTGGAAAATCCCTAATACATTGGAAACAAGATGATGATGATGCATCAAGGATAAAGTTGAGATACACAAGAAACTTGATTTTTTTTTCTTTTTCTGAACCGCCATATCCAAGACCACGTTAGAGATGTTGCATCCCCATTTCTTTGCTTCAAAAATCAAATGAAACCAGACATGGTATTGTAGGAGTCGTTGAATTTGTTAGACCAAATGAAAGTATTTTCAATGTTGGGATTAAAGTGAAGACTGAGGTTGTTGATAACAACAAGGGGTAACTAAGTATGAAAGATTCAAGGTTAAAGGTGATGAGACACGAATCTCGTTAACTCTCAAAGCAACATCATTGATTCGCACACAAGGAACAAAGAACATAATGGGCCATATGAGATCCAATGGCTATATCAAGAGGAGAAGTTACCATATCCCCATCATCCATGTCAATTGAAACCATTTTTGAGATTGTTTTTGGCCTTTATGATGGAGTTCCAAGTAAGGACACTAGAAGTGACAATGCGAGCAAGAAAGCGAGCACAGTGTGTTATATATAATATGTTGGATTAATTATTTAATTAATCAATTATGGATTGACAATAATCAATTATTATAAATTAATATTATAATTTATAATATGGTCTACTGTATTAAGCACTCATTAGTTGATGAATATGTATGATTGTGCTATTATTTCTAAATGGACCGTGATGGGTTGGACCATTTAACTAAGTTCAATGAAAGGTTCATGCCCTCAGCCGTTTGGCTATTTAAATGTGATCACATCAGACGGTTAAACTATTCTGAACTCTTCTCAGGGAATGAGGGTAGTCATTCCGCTCATCCTTCTGACAGCTATTTTTTATGAACGAATCCTTAATCCTTAAAGGTACACAATCTCTTATCCCTTCTTTATTGTCTTGATATGCTATAACTTGTATCTAATGATCCATGCTAAATTCTAAAACTTTTATCATAATATTGACCCAAAACTTGTTAGTTTATTGAAGTAAATCACATACCAGTTTACCAAGAAGAGATGTGTTGACATCTTTTAGCATACGATACCTAGGCCTCCCCGCATCTTAGATCAATAAATTTTTTCCCAACTCACCAATGGCATCATCACAAATGATTTGACAAAAAATAGTTAAGAGTTAGTTTACTCTGGAGTTTATTTTTTATTTTTTTAAGGAGTTGACTTTTGAGTTGTCGGTATAAATTGTTATATATATATATTTTTTTTGGAAATTATTATTATTATTATTATCATTCATTATTTTACCAATTGTTATAATTATTTTATAAAATGAATTTGACCAATATTTTGTTTTTGTTCAAAAGAAGAAGAGAGACGTTAACCCGTCCACATGCAGAGACATTTAATGTGTTTATTTGTTTTTCCGCAATCGGTATGCTATTTTATGCATAAAAGAAAAAATACTGACTTAAAAAAAATAATTAAGGAAAAGAATTAATTATAGTGAGCTGTGATTGTATAGATTCGACCGCCAGAAACGGTGATTGGGAAGTTGACGATTTCAGCGGCATCCATTTAGCGGTAGATAACGTAGTCTCACTCTCACCTCTTTATAGTCACTGAATCATTAACGATCCCCTTTCGTCAATCTCTCTCTCTTTCTCCAAGGTCATTACTCACTCATAATTTGATTTTATTTTCCTTAATAATTCTTCAAAATCATTCCCTTGTTTTAATTAATTAAAATTGCTTGTTTTCTGTTACAGTGCGAAGTCATGGCTGCCTCCATCAAACACATGGCTCTCGCTGTTTCGTTACTTGGTTTCGTCTCTTTCATACTCGGTGTTATTGCCGAAAACAAAAAGGTAGCATTACTCTTTCTTACTTTTTCATCAAAAATCAATTATTTATCTTTGTGTAAAGTATGTCGCGTCAATATTATCTAATCAACTTTTGACTTTAATTTATCTATTCTCTCTCTCTGTTACTCAAATTGTAATCATTTGGATTGTAATTTGTAGCCTGCTTCTGGTACACCAATAGCTGTGAAGGATGGTGTGACCTGCAAGTTCCCTTCCGATCCAACAGTTGCATTAGGTTATCTTTCTGTTGCATTTCTCATCGCATCAACAGTCGTTGGATATCTTTCCCTTTTTTACCCTTACCAAGGAAAGTCTGTTCCACAAGGGGTTCTCTTTAAACACACCACTTTCCTTGTTTTCTTCAATATTGCATTGTAAGTACTATAACACCACTACTTCCTTATTCCTTGTTTTCTTCAAAATCTGTTGACTTTAATCGTAATTATCTTTTAAAATCGCACATATGATTGATTATAATGTAACCAAATGGTTTAAAAGATGGGTCTGCTTGATTGGTTGACTTGACGGTGAAATTCATTCTCCATCTTATGTTTTAAAAGATGGCTCTATTTTCTGTCAAAGCAAATTTACTAATAATGGTTACTGATACATCCTAAATGAAGAATGCATCTCTCTGTTTTTTAATTGGATTAAAGGGGGCAAAGCCCCTGGAACAAGACTATAAATCACAAGTGAAAAAACGAAACATGCATCCGTTACAAGCTGAGTCACAGACAAACCCAGAGCATTATCGCTAGTGTAGATTTGAATTACCTACAGTTGATAAATACTAAGTTAAACTATTCACACTGTATGATATTATGCAGATTTTGAATTTTATTTTTAAATTTAACTTTACAAGCTTAAAATATGAGCCGTCCAATTTTAAATCCCAATTTGCATTAGACCTTTAACCTCGAGCAATTTGCAGCCTTGATATGAAAGATACGTAGTTATTTACATTTATAATTCCCCTCCCAACTCGCATGTATAACCTGCAGGTCTTCTACCAGATTTACTTCGTCATATCTAAATCCTCCAATTTCTACTGCTTTTTTTTGTACTGATAACGGTGTTTTTACTTAGGTTTTCATCGGGACTTGCTGCAACTCTGCTGTTATGGCCAGTAATAACGGAGCAGATTCACCTATCGCGCAAAGTACATCTTGATGCCAACTATGCTTGCCCTACAGCTAAAACTGGTCTCATTGGAGGTGGTGCCTTTTTATCCCTTGATTCATGCCTCTTTTGGTTGGTCGCCCTTATGTTAGCTGACAATGCTAGGGAGGATCATTTTGAAGAAAACAAGACTTTTGAAGATGCAAGTGTAGCCATATAGGAACAGAAATGAATGGATGTGCTATAACCTGTTAATAAAGTCAAAGTAGAAGCATCAAACATTATTTTTATCTTGTCATTGTTTCAATTATATGATGGATTATATGGATTTATTTACTTTACGTGGCTGTTCTATTTTCTATGAATTTCATCGTGGTTCAAGCAGCACCACATTGTTGTCTATGATCAAGAACAATGCAACACTGTCACTTTTTTACCTTTTTAATGATAAATGTTAATATAGTAATTGTTATGTTAGTATTTTCTCACTTGTAAGGATTCAGAGAACCTTTAAACTGGGTAGGCCGATCACCATGTCAGCTTGGTTGGTCTCTTTTCAATGTCTACATTACAGGGCAGGCCAATCACGAGGCATTTTCACTGAACAATTTTTTAAACTCAAAATGATTATTATCCTGAAGCTAGCTTTTACTACAAAAGGAGATAGCAATTGTGGTTCATAGTCAAATGGTTAGCTGCTGTTGCAATTTATATTAATTAACAATTTTTTTTTTTTGAAAGAACAAAAATATTTTATGGACACCCAATCTGATAAACCTGACTAATTACATACAAAATAGTGATTCATTCAATTGAATATATGATTAATATGGATCACGTTGAAAACTTTAAAATTATGGTTAATCATGTAGTTGAAACCGCGACTTTTATGGGAATTGAATTAAATAAAAAATTTCCCCTGATCAATATCATTACTCACTCATTAGTCGTCTATTGTTTTTAGTTACACCGAGTGACTTACGGTAGAAATAAAGGTTGGTTGGAGTTGATCCACCCGTAAAGTTGTGAAGTTGTGGGTCAAACTTTCATCGCCATCGTAAATCATCTTTGATAAGTGATTTTTTTTAAGGAATCTTTGATAAGTGATCTGTAAGTACATTTATAAGCGTTTATTTACTTGCCCCGACTTTGACTACCACTCATTTTCTTTTACGAGACTACTACTCAGTTATAATTACACTTGCTTGATTTTAATTAGAATTTATTTAATATGTTATTTGCGCAATTATTTCACACATGTATGCAATAATGTGTTGTCATGTAAATTAATAAACATGAAAACATATTAGTTGTCATATTTTGTAATTGCTTTGACAAAACATTATTAAATACGTATATAAAATAATTGTACAATGACATGACTTACTAATTACACTTTATTATAATTTTTCTTGAAATGATGTGATCAATTGACGATGTAAAAAGCTTTACACCCACAATGTGTTGAAATAAACTGATTTTAATAAGGGCTGTTTGATAAGCAATTGGAGTTTAAAAGTATTATATCGTCCATAAATTAAATCAATTATATGCGTAATTTACCCATTTGGGTTTGACTAAGTGGTTGACTTGGGATCTTGAAGTGCGCTCCTCTCAAGGTCTCAGATTCGATTCCCTCTATTGCCAATTTTGATGTGCAAGTCCATACAGAGCTGATACCGAGTTTTAAAAAAAATAATTATATGCGTAATTTTAGAATATATGTGTTCACAAGTTACTTTGTCATTACTCAAAAGTACTTGGATAACATGACAATGAATGTCTTCGAACTTAACCACACGTCCTTTGTTCGAATCGAATGCAGTAGTGATAAATCTCTTGATGTAAAACTACGCCAGTCATTATGGTACAGTTGTACAAAAACACATGGTTCACACAAAAGAAAAGGCTAGTTTACTACAGGTAAAGAAAAATAAAATTGAAGGGTGTGACTAGTAACTGTAGCCTCTTGAGTTTTGGGCCAAGTTCTTTGAAGAATTTAGTTCTGAAAAGCCCATCCACTTGGCAAAGCCGTAAAACCCTAATTAGTGACGAGTAGGTAGCTGTTTCCAGCTTCGTCTACAAAAACCCTACCAAAACCTTGAGCAAAATTACTCCATTTGTCATTTAATTCAACGCAGCGAAAATGCCTCTAGGAGACAGAGGAGGTGATAAAAGTGAAGCTCGATTTTGCGGTGTAGAAACAGAGTTCAGCGATGACATGCCTAATGTCATTACTTTCAATCTCTCCACTGGAAAATTCGATTTCGTTGTTGCTCCTCTCGTAAGTCTTTTTTATTGTATTGTATTGTATAGTTTATGGTGACTAATTAGCCATTCATACTGCAACTTCACTGTTGCTCATTTGTGTGTGTGGTCAGTAAGCTCACCTATATCGATAACTGTTTGATGAGCATTTTCCGCCGAAGCAGCTCGATTGAGAGCATCCAAGGATTCACTGGATTGCTCTATTGAACTACATTGTACAACACTATGAGCAGTTTTGCGAGATTCACTTTTCTATTTAGTTATGTTTTTGCATGTGAATCTTTCATTTTTGTGTGTATTAGTGTAGCGTAGAATGTTCTAAGATCTATTGGATTACTGCTAAACAAGTTAAGTAACTACTAGTTGGTTATATTGCGATTATTTAGCTAAAGTATTGATATGATAAGCTGATAATCGAAGTTTTTTTATTGTATAATTTATAGTTTATGGTGACTAATTAGCCATTCACACTGCGACATCATCATTGTTGCCCCTTTTTGTGTGTGTGGTCAGTAAGCTCACCTAAAGCGATAAAGGTTCAATGAGCCTTTTTCAGTGAAACTGCTCCATTGTGAGCATTTGAGGGTTCACTGGGCCGCTACACTGAACTACATTTCACAACGCTGTCACTGGGAATAGTTTTTTGAGTTTCATTTTTCTGTATAGTTCCGTTTCTGTATTTCTGTATTGTTTTTGTCAGTATAATCTATAATGTTCTAAGATCTGGTAGATTGTTGTTAGAGTGGTTAAGTGACCGCTGGTTAGTTAAATCCTCATTAATTTGCTAATGACTTGTATAAATAATGAATAATAAATAGTCTGAAGAATGTTTTGAGGTAACAAATCATGTTTATTTAGGAGCGTGCGATATCATAAAAAGGGCAGCCTAGTGCACTTCATCATACACGCTATATTAATAGTTGGAGTTTTTTTACTGTACTTTATAGTTTATGGTGACTAATTAGCCATTCACACTGCAACTTCATTGTTGCTCCCTTGTTTGCGTGGTCAGTAAGCTCACCTAAATCGATAACTGTTCGATGAGCCTTTACTAGTGAAACTGCTCCATTGTGAGCATTTGAGGGTTCACTAGATTGCTCTACTGAACTACATTTCACTACATTAGGAGCAGTTTTATGATATTCATTTTGGTGATTAGTTCTGTTTTTGCATACGATTCTGTAATTTTTGTATATAGTAGTGTAATATGAAATTGGGTCTCGTTAACTTGTGCCCTAAGGGTACATGATAAAAAACTAAATATAGTAATTTGATCTTGGAAATTGTGCATTCATAATTTGAAAAACTTAAAAGTTTATCTTTTCAATACAACATTTATTTTTTAATTCCACTTTTAGATCCTTATCTTGTGCCCTAAGGGCACAAGTTAACATTTTCCTATGAAATTTTCTAAGATCTGTCTGACTGTTGTATGAGCAGTTAAATAACTGCTAGTTAGTTAAGTATTGATTAATTAGCCATTGTCTTGTGTGAAAAATGAACAATAAATAGTCGGAAGACTCTTTATGAGATAACATATCATGTTCATTTTAACGGGTTCTGTATCATATGATAAAGTGATAATTGGATTTGTTTTATTTATCTATTGTACTAGATAGTTTATGGTGACTAATTAGCCATACCACAACTTAATTGTTGCTCCTTTGTGTGCGTGGTCAGTAAGCTCACCTAGATTGAAATTGTTTGAAGAGCCTTTTCTAGTGAAGCCGCTTGATTGAGAGCATTTGAGGATTCACTGGATAGCTCTATTGAACTACATTTGACAATTTTGCAGAAATTCGTTTTTTGTTCAGTTATGCTTCTTTATGCAATTCTATATTGATTGTGTGTTAGATTGCTGTTAGAGTGGTTAAGTAACTGCAGGTTAGTTAAATGCGGATTAATTTAGCTAATGTATTCTATGAATACTAGTCTGAAAACTCTTCATGAGGTAACAAAATTCATATTCAGTTTTTTCAGATGCGCTCCTACGGTAGCCAATTAGCCAGTTACATTTCATATATGATTGGTCAGTAGGCTTACCCAAACTAACACTGTCCTGTACTTTATATGTAAAACGGACTAAATGTGATTTCACTCTAAGAGCTTAATGGACTACATTATTGAAACAATGTATGGACATGAAATGAAGCACACTGCCAAATTTCCCGTGCTTTCCAAGGGGGATTACTTGTGATATTCTATCATCCAAATGGATAGTTCATTTCCAGCTTTCCTGATTTCTTGAGCTTATGCAGTTTATCTTGCTACTGATATTTTTGTTGCAAATTATTGGTTTATAATTTAATATTATGAGAAATGATAATATCCTTCAACATATGCATTTCTTACTGCCCATTTAGCTTACATGATTTTGTGGTACAATTCAGACGGATCCTTCCTATAGGCCAAGCTTAGTGCAAAAGGATAGTTTGGGATCTGCTTCCCCGCCATTTGCTGGGTCAGACTTGGTCTTAAGTCCATCCCAGTGGAGTAGTCATGTAGTTGGTATGAGTTGCCTATCATTCTTACTATTAGCATTCATGTTTTTTAATTTATATTATGATTTATTGAGTATTTCATTATAATAATAATCCGCCTTTTATATTCTCCTTCATCAATTTTGCGTTCTTGGAAGAATATTGATTCTATCATGAATTCTGTTAGGCTCTTTTCTTTTTTTCTTTTTAAATTGCTTCATGGCCCAAAACTAATTTTTTTTGAATGTGGTTATTTTTTATGTTAGTTGGTCATGATTATATGGTTACTTTTTGCTAAAATTGTATGAGTTTGGTTTTCCTTTTCATCTTAAAAATTTCTATTTAAGAATTCGTTTATTTGTTTTTTCAATGATGCTTTTCATAGATGTTGATATTGTTGAGCACCTGATGAGCCTACTTTTCTTTTCTGTGCATTAATTTTTTTTACTCTTTTGGTAGTGGGTTTTCTATTCATTATTAAACTTTTGTTATCCACAACTGTATGAAACTTCTAAGGCAATTTATTGCATTTTTACTCAGGAAAAATTAGCTCATGGATTGATTTGGACTCGGAAGATGAGACCTTTAGAATAGATTCTGAAACTACTCTTAGACAAGAATTAGCCTGGGCTTCTCATCTCTCATTACAGGTGTGCTTTGTATAACTGAGTTGAACGAACTTCCCAGTTTCCAATGGATTAGGCACTCTTGTCTGATTGTTGGTAGTAATCATTATTTTGCTTGAGGTATCATGAAATTATCTGCCATTGAAAAAAAAGTCAAGAAATTTTCTATCTTTACTTTCCCTACACGAAGCGATATCATATTCTTATGGATATACTGTTTTTGTTGTTGTTGTTTTACTATTATTGTTGTTATTTATGTTGTGTCATGCCTGTATCTGCTACAAATCTGCTTGGTATTACTCTATGACATGTAGTTCCTAAAAAACGAAGTCTTTTATGAACCGTGTGGCATTTACTTCAATGTTGTCAACTTTCTCCCATAGCGCATCCTGTCATGGCAGATGTTGTGCCAAGCCGTAGGCTGCAACGCCTATTATCTCCACCATATTTTCGCCATATGCTACAACGTTACATTTATAAGGATTTTTAGCTTGTCAACATAATCTGCCATTCGTTATTTTCAACGTTGCTTTGTTTTTCCTAATTTCGTTTAATATACTGTAGGCGTGTCTGCTTCCTTCCCCTAAAGGAACCTCTTGTGCTAATTATGCACGGTGTGTGAATCAAATCTTACAGGACCTGAGTAATATGCAGGTGCTATTATGAGTTCAAACATTGTGATTGGTTAAATGTCTTTTCTTCATAACTGTCCTCATTTCATTCTTATGTTCATGTTTCTTTTATTTTGAATACAGTTGTGGCTCAGGATTCCCTTGGTTGTTCCCGATGATGACTCTATGGATGCAAGCTCTGCCACTTTGGTGAGTAAATATGCTAGGAACATGCCGTGAAGGTTATGTCTTCTGCGTGTTGTATCTTGGCTGGGTTCATGTAATGTACCGTTATGCTGTTCTTTTCTCTGCACAGGCAAAGCATGCACCGTTTTTTTTTTTTTTTTTTTTTTTTTTTTTCCTTTCTTTTTCTAATGTAAACTTAGGTCTTATTTTGGTTAAACAGAATGTTCAATTTTTTTCCCATTTATAACTACAAATATGCCCTTTGTTTTCATTGTAATTCTTGTTTTCCAATAGTTTTTATGGGAGAAAACAAAATTTAGGCTTATTGCAGCCAGTAAAGAATTAGGCTGTTATGCTTTCTGTATTTTTTTAAGGGATTTCAATCTTGATTTTTAGGTGGACTCCTGGGAAACATGGAATTCATTTCGTCTAATGTGCGAGCATCACAGTCAACTGTCAGCTGCACTTGATATTCTGTGAGTATTTTGTACTTCGGTTCATTAACATATTCTACTCCATTGTATACAAAGACCTTTGATATTTTTGCATGATTTTAATCCCTGAACTTCTTTTTAAATGCACTAATTCCGTATTGATCTCCTAAGTTCTGAGGGTTGTTATTGTAATCTCTTTCCTTAGGAGTACCCTGCCATCAGCAAATTCATTAGGACGGTGGTTTGGGGAGTCTGTTAGAGCAGCTATAGTAAATACGGATGTAAGGACATCTTATGACTAAGGAATTTTAAATGTCAGGTTTCATAGTTCTCATTGTTATCTAAAGTTTAAAGGTTTTAATTGGAATTTTGGCAGTCCTTTTTAACTAATGGTCGTGGATATCCATGCCTCTCCAAGCGTCATCAGATGTTGATTACACGGTTTTTTAACCATAATATACAGGTGAATAATTCTTTGAATTTTGAGGCAATAGTGTTTTCATACGCAAGTTGAGCAGTTATTGGTATTGTATATTACCATGCTGTCCTACAGTTATGTATTTCATTATTTTTGTGGATACTGCATTCTTGCTTGCATTGATTAAGTGAAATGGAATTTAAGTTCAAGTAGCACTGTTTTCCTTTGAAAGGTATTGAGTGAGTTTGAAACATCTATGTAGATAATTATATCTGGAAATTCTGGTCATCCTAAAGCAAGTGTGGATGCAAATGATTTTCATAATCGATCTGTTGCAGGTAAGTTACTGTTATTTATTCATGGGTCTGTTAAGATCATAATTCATGAAATTAAGGGCCTGTTTACTTCCCATGTTTCACGTTTTCATTTTCGCTTCTCTTAATACACCAGTCTCCTTTATATTTTCTGAAAATTGAGCCCTAGCATTTTAGATGTTTTGAAAATGGAATAACATTCTTTTCGTTGTTTCTAAAAATGCATTCTTTGCGGCTGCACTTCGATCTTCTCTTCATCACAATTGTTCAATACGCGGGTCATCCATCTACTTGTTAACAATTTAAAATGAACATATATTTTTGAAACTGGAAACTGAAGATATTTTCTGAAAGTAAACACGGCCTAAAATGTCTCAAGAGTGTGTTTGGATGAGGTAATTGAGAAATTTTAAAGAATCGAGAATTCTTGGCAATTTAAATACTTCAATTAAATTGTCTTCATTTCTAAATATTCTTGTTTGGATGGAGTAATAATTTCATTGTCATCATTTTTTAGCAACTTTTATACATTTTAATAATTTTAGCCAAATTTGAAAATTGAAATTAGTGGACAATTTGCAATTACAAAAATTTGGCGGGGTCAATTTATAATTTTGATAAATTGAGGGGTAAATTTGTAATTTCCAAAAATAGGGGTCAATTTGCAATATTTTGAAAATTTATTGGGGTCAATTTTAAAATTTGAGGACCAAAATGCAATGTTTAACTTGAACAAAAAACTTCATTAATTTCCATCCTTTTGAAAATTCTCCATATTATTATCCAAACAATGGAATTCAGCTAAAATTATTTGAGTTTCCTCAAAACATTACATTACCTCAAAACATTCCCATCACAGTTGTTGAATATGCAGGTCATCCATCTACTTGTTAACAATTTTAAATGAACATATATTTTTGAAACGGGAAACTGAAAATATTTTCTGAAAGTAAACATGGCCTAAAATGTCTTATTCTCGTTGTAATTTTGTTTGTAAATATGTTTCTATTTATATGCACTACTGTTTGGCCTCCATTGAAGCCGCAAAATGTCTCTTTTTTACAAAAGTATTTATATTTATTTAAGTATCCTCTTATCTTCCCCACTTTGTGTGCACACATGATTGTGCTTTGTATATTGTATGTGATGGTTGTGAATATTTTTCCCTTGGACCGAGTCCTTGGCCAAAACCTTCTGTTTATAGTGACGTGTTTTGCACCTTAGATTCACAAAGACATCCCTTGCGTCTATATCTGGAATATGTTGGACATCTGTACCAAAAAATGGATCCTCTTCCCGAGCAAGAACGTTTTGAGGTAGTTATCTTGTCATATGTTTGTAATATAGACATGACATGATTGTATTATCTTCTACTGACTCGCAACTTTTTATGCCAGCTGGGATATAGGGATTATTTACAATCACCTTTGCAAGTAAGCATTTTTTTCAGGCTAGTTTCTAATAATTTTATTGGCTTTTATACCTATGCACATTCAGTTATGTAATCTTGGAATCTCCAAAAAAATTTGTGCAGCCTTTGATGGATAATTTGGAGGCTCGTACCTATGAGACTTTTGAGAAAGATGCCATGAAGTACATTCAGGTATTGCAATGCATGACTTATATCCTCAAATTCACTCATCCAATTTATGTTTATGTTTTCTCTCCTGACCTTGAAGTCCTGTAGCTATACTATCACCTCTACTACAAACATGATGAGCTTTATGATTTAGTGCTCCCTTCCTTCCCATTGTATTCAACTGTTGTCCAATGTCTGTAGTCTGTTTTATATTTTAGTTTGTTTGGGTAGTATAAATATTTTGTATTGTCAGCTGTTGAATGTGATCATAAATCAAAGTATTGTCAGGTTTTTTTTTATATCTAGGTATTGACTTAGATTCTATGTTATGTACTTGTAGTCTAATCATTAGCTTTCCTTTTTTACAGTACCAAAGAGCAGTAAGTAAAGCAATGCTAGACATGATTCCTGATGAAGAGGCATCTGTTAAAACCATTGTAAGATTTTTTTCTCGTGTTTGATTTTTAAATGCATTTTCAGTATTAGGAGAAATTGGATTCACCTCCTTTCGGTTATGCTTAATTGACACACACCATTCTATTTTATTATATCAAACACTCACCACTCTTATTTGTTTGTAAAATTGCTTCACCTCCCCTCAGTCAATGTATTGAAATACAAGATTAGCTGTCTGTTATTTAAGAACACCTCAAGGAAATTGAGTGCAATTCCCCTTATTTTTAATTGCTATTTTTGTGTTTGAGAAGCAGTACTTTGAATGCATGTGGAGTTTAATTGTTTTTACTCACTGCTAGGTACTGATGGTTGTTGGAGCAGGGCGTGGACCTCTTGTGCGGGCATCATTACAGGTGTGATATTTCACCTTATTGTTCGCAATATATGACTCTGTTATATGTAGATTGGATATATTGTATTATTTTGACCGATTTTTGTGCATTTTTATTTGTAGGCTTCGGAAGAAACTGGGCGGAAGCTAAAAGTTTATGCCGTTGAAAAGAATCCAAATGCAGTTGTGACCCTTCATGTTAGTTGTGGATCTTTTAATTTATAGTGATTCCATGAAATTCTGTTCCTATATAGCGTTATTTGTTTATGGATCATGCTAACTTGTGCCTTTATAGGGCACAAGTTAAGGAGCTTAAAATAGAATAAAAAATAAATTTTATATTGAAAAGATAACTTTTGAAATTTTTAAGACATTGAATGCACAATTTCCAAGAAAAAAACTTCTACATTTGGTTTCTTAACTTATGCCCCAAGGGCACAAGTTAACATTTCCCTTTGTTTATTACTGAAGTAGAAAAACTCATTCACTGCCTAAACTTCATCAAGTATTATTTTTAGTGAAATGCTCTTTGTCATGCTATTGGTTTTGTTTTGCTAAATGTTAATTTAAGTTTTTAGTACCCGTATGTAATCATGGTAGGTAATACAAGTATTTAGTTCCTTTATTGTTCGGTCATTGTAACAGTTTTTTTATCTCTTGTTCATGAGAGTGTGGTTTCAATTTCTTGGTATTTTTGTGTTCTCTAATCAACCGTTCAGGAAGATATAAATTAGTTTACTTATTCTTCCCATTGTTTGAGATTATCCTTCCATCAATTTAGACACGGGTTATTTGTTGGAACAGGCATTAGTTAAATTAGAGGGATGGGAGGATACTGTTACTATAGTCTCAAGTGACATGCGCTATTGGAACGCCCCTGAAAAAGCTGATATCTTGGTAAACTTCCTATGCTCCCTTTGTTAATTGTTTGATTTTTGTTGTTTATGCTCCAGTGTCTGATTTATGTTGGTTTGAATTTAGGTTAGCGAATTGCTAGGTTCTTTTGGTGACAATGAACTGTCTCCCGAGTGCCTTGATGGAGCTCAGAGGTTTTTAAAGCCGGGTGGAATTTCAATACCATCTTCGTATGTAAATTCCTTTTATTTCATACACTGGTACCCATGTTTTGGGATTTTGTTTTTTGTTTTTTTTGATAGAGGGGTGACCACTAAAATTTATTTGAAAAAAATACATAAACAGAAAAATACAAAACATTGCCTCTGTCAATTGTCATTAACATACCCAATATAAGTTTTGAAAGTGTTCAAACTAATTATTCATTATATAGAATCAATATTAGCCAACAGAGGTTGGCACATATGACTGGACCTGCCATTCCCACCAGCTGTGGCATAGGTTGAAGTCCGAAATTTCTCTGTTGGTGAGCTATACAAAAATACATAAATCCTCGCTGAGGCTGATGTTCTGGGCCTTGCATGAGGGTGTGTACTCTAATTTTCCATATAAAAAATAGAATCACTGTCTGTGTCCACTTTGAAGTTTTTGTACTTCATCATTCTCCTTTTCTTGGCTGTGCTGCCTTGGCAAAATGCAATCCGGAGAAATGCATTCAGCAGAGCTTCTCGCCGCGCAGTGATTCTATGATTGTGTATGATAGTGGCGTGATTGGCTACATTGAGCATGAATGACAGTGTTTATAAGTTACACAAATGCAGAGTGTTGTATTTATCTTCCTAGATATTTTGCTCTGCTTGAAAATTGAGTGCTAAACATTGTACAAATTCCTTGAAAACCCAGGTTTCTTGCAGACTTGCACATGTTTTCTTCTTGTCAAACAATTTGTATATAAACTATTCAGTTATCCATATCGTTATGAGCTTATTTACCATTAGCATCATCATATTTTGATGTGATAATTATGTCCATAGTTTCACAAGTGTTCTAGGAAGGAAGGTAGTTAAAATAGATTTTTTTTGCAAAATCGTTAAGGGGATGTTAAATTATTAGTCGGGGAATCGTAACACTAATCGTAAGATTATACGAAATTCATAAGTTTCAAATATATATGCATGTAAATTCATATACATGCATATAAAATAGCACAAGTAAGACGAAAAAACTCTTCAATTACACTTGAATTACCTGTCGACATTAAAACGTTAAATCAAAATAATAAGTCTCAAGCCAAACAACAACTAAAGTTGCCTTCTCTAGTTCCACCACCACGACCATAATCGTAGAACCGTTTCAAAGAAAAGCATATTATACAGGATTCTACCAAAAATAAGATTTTGCATATACTCATAATTGTTGAAGGCAAGTATGATCACAAAATCAAGATTTTCAGATGAAAGTTGAAGTTAACTACCACGCTTGGGAGACAACACTGGTGTTGGCTACATGGATTAATAGATGCCATAGTGTGGAGTGTATCTAGGGACCAATTATTGATTAAATTATTTTATGTATTTTATGTTTGATTCCTGTTTTGTTTGTTTAGTTTATCCACATGTCTATTTATCTTTATGTACTATCTACTTTCAGGTACACAAGTTTCATCCAACCAGTGACAGCTTCAAAGTTATATAATGATGTATATCTCCTGTACTTCGGACATCAATTTACATTATAAAATTTATTATTTAATTAATATACTCACTTCTGGTTGTATTTCAGGTTAAGGCACATAAAGATATTTCACACTTTGAAACTGCTTATGTTGTGAAAATACACAACGCAGCTCGACTTACACCATGTCAATCTGTGCGTTTCTTCATGTGCAGTTTATTTTTTATTTGATGTGAATCTATTCACCGTTCTTGGTTTACATGTTAGTTATGGTTTCTTTCTTGTCATAGTTGATAATTTAATTTCTTTCTTTCTGCTGGTTTTGTCTTTGGATAGGTTTTTACATTTACTCATCCAAAACCCGTTAATGATAGAGAAAGCAATCAACGCTATAAGAAGTTGCATTTTACAATACCAAATGACACTGGGTCCGCAATGGTACATGGTAAGTACTGTTTTTCTATTTCTATTCCTATAGACTGAGTAGGCTTTATTCTAATGATTTATCTTGAGATATTCAGCTTTTTAATTTCTGTCTCTTGCGATATTCAGAATCCAACATTGATTATCTCATCTACTCTGTGATGATCCATTTTGTCATTAATAAAATAAGGGAAATGCTAACAAGTGCCTTTAGGGCACTAGTTAAGAAACTAAAAGTAGAATCTTTATCTTGGAAATTGTGTATTTGACTTATTGAAATACCAAAAAGCAACTCTTTCAACATAAAATTTAGCAATTGTTTCCTTTTTTGAATCCTTAACTAGTGTCCTAAGGGCACTTGTTAGCATAACCCATAAAATAAAACATAGTCATAAAAACGTTAATAAATAATTAATTACATGGAAATGGTTGTTAAATGGTTTAGATATTTGAAAGTGTTCGTTTTAACCAACCAAATAGACACTCAATGTGTAATCTTGTCTCATTTCATGTGTTCGTTTTAACCAACCAAACAGATGTTATATTTATCTTTTTGATACTGACATTGTGCGTACTCCATGGTCATAGGATTTGCTGGCTACTTTGATGCCACTCTTTACAAGGATGTGCATCTTGGGATTGAACCTTCAACAGCTACACCAAACATGTTCAGCTGGTATTGAGATATTTCTTGTGTTGCAAGACATTTTTTTATTTTTATTTTTTAAATTAAGTTTTGGTGTTCTAATGTGTGTACTGCGATGATGCTCAACACCATGTTTTGTGCTGATATGTACTTGCAGTAATATTTTCCGGTACCAAGTACAAAGATATACTTGCTTGGGCACAAAACCGAAATAAAAAAATTTGCACGCACACAACTAAAAAAAATTGAAAAGAGAATAAAATTGAATAATGTCAATTGATGTGACTAAATTATTTTTCTTAAATTTTGTTCATTTCACGTGAGTGTGCCTAAATAAGATTGATTTGTGGTTGTGCCAAGTATAACTCACATTTTATGTTTTGTTCTCTTCTATTTGCAGGTTTTCAATATTTTTCCCTCTACGGACACCTATTTGCGTGAAACCAGGTTCAAAACTTGAAGTAGATTTCTGGCGCTGTTGCGGTCCTAAAAAGGTGATTTTATCTCACTAGCAACTTAGATGTTTCATTATTTTGAAGCCTTCTTCTTGTTGTCTATTATTTCCTTTTAGTAACATTGATTTCTTTGTCGAATCTGAAACAGGTTTGGTATGAGTGGTGTGTTGCATCTCCCTCTCCGTCTCCAATCCACAACAGTAATGGACGGTCATACTGGGTAGGGCTGTAGTATTATTTTATAATACATGTACCAAGTACAGCTGAAATACACACAAGCTGTTATTTTGGGTGCCAGTCTGTCTTCATTTCAACTCATTCTAGGAAATATGTTGTATACTAAGATCTAATATTAATCAACAACGTTCATGTATATCTTGAAAGTTGAGTGTTTTGTTTTTGGTTTGTTTCTGTTTCGGTTAATCTGGTATTTAATGTGAAGTCTAAGATTTTATGAGATTTAAAAGATGAAGTTAAATTTAAAACTGGTATTATTTGGTTGTAAATCCATCAATGTCAAAATTGCAATTGCATCATTTCGTTTGGACGAATTGAATGTCTAATTAAAAACCTTTTAATGAATATACAACGTACATATTAAAATTTAGGGTATAATTTTATCTTTAGTTTTAGTAAAATTTAAACAAATACTATAAAAGCATCTATACAACCATGCATTTGGGTGTATTTAACAAAATTTGAGTTAGTGTATTTTACAAGTGTTTTTAAGAAATATATTTTACAACAGTAATGACAATGAAATATATTTGATATTTATGAGAAATACAAATATATTTAATCCACGATGTGCAGAGAAGTACAAACTCCACTAGTGAGTTTCACCCATTTATTTCTTAGGTGTTTTTTAGCAACATGCAGCTTAAGACTATGTTTGTATTGGTGGTATGGCATAAAATTAAATGAAGTGATGAGTAATTAAATTCTATTGTTTGAATTTGCAGAAATGGAGTGGAATATAATGCCACCCATTCCATCCCATACCATTTAATCCTCCAATTTTTCTTTTCCCTCGATTTGGAATGTATCAAGTGGAATAGAGCTCCATAATTTAAATATGGAAAATGTTAACCGATGTCTTTGGGCAATAGTTATGGAATCAAATATAGAAAGTATTGCATTGGAATTTGTGTTGTCAACTCCTAAAAAACATAAAAATTGTTATTTTTACTTTAAAATTTCCCTTTTTAGTTTCCTTAGACCATGTCCAATGAACCTATTGAAAGGGTGATTCAATATGTTGAACCATTGGAGGGAGAGTCTTGAAGATGATATGGAGGAAAGAGGTGATGAATGTTTTCAACATGTTGAACCTGCAAACCGATGGACAAATGACGAGTTTTCGTTGGAAGAAACAGGCGCGTGCGTCACACGCGCCGATAGTGGCAAGTGGAGCGGCTGGAACATGAGAAAGAAGATGCTGAAAGGATAACTGGGTGACACTTGGCAGTTCCTTATTGGCTGTCTTTTTTTTTATTTTTATCTCATCTTAATTTTTAAACTCAATTATTTCATTGAAAATTATTTTATTTTTTGAAACTTTTTTTTACCAAAATTCATGATTTTTTTTTTTTTTTATCTAGAGAGACTTGGTACATTTGATTTGGACACAGGAAAAAAAAAACAAGTTTTTCACTATCTTAATATTATTTATGTGTCGCGTGCTTAGTTTGTTGTATTGCATTTTAAGAAAATAAAAATGTTTTTTATTTTAATTTATTTATAATCGATAATTGTAATTTTATGTAATTATAAAAACAAAAATATAAAATTAAATAAGAATAAGAAATAAAAGGTGGTGGGGTAGATATTGAATGAAAAACCATCGAAGAAAGTAAAAGTTGAATATGCGTTGAATAAGAGAGATAAAATGATGTGGAGTGTTGGGAATTGAAAAAATGACTGTTTGAAAGAAAAAAAAATTGGTCTTAACCACTGCCCCGGATACTCATGACCCTTTAAATATTACTCTTTTTACACTGTTTGATTTTATCATTACGGCTTCCTCTTCGTCTCAAATATTTTTTTTGACAGATCTTCGTCTCAAATATGTTCCTCTTCTTCTCAATTACAATCATCAATTGCATTACCTTGATTTCTCCTATTTGGGTTTTCGATTTAAAATGTTTACGACCTACATAGATTTATTTTTGAGTATTGACTTCCATAAGTAGAAATAAATCATATTACAAATTAACTCTGATACATATCAGGTAGTTTTTTTATTTTTGACACAAATAACATATCAGGTAGTTAATGACTTTAAAGTTTGCATATGAATACTTTTCATTTCGTATTAAAATTTTAGCAACTTAACTTAATTTCAAGTAAAGTTTGATCCTTATTTTTTTTTCATTTTAATTTTATCTTTTTGATCCATTTAGATATGAATTTTCAAGTTTTAAATCTAATATTCAAATGATCATATATTTGAAGATTTATATACAAATGATCTAAAAAGACTAAATTAAAATGAAAAAAAAAAATAAAGACTAAAATATTACCTGAAATTAAGTTAAGGGAACTATTAGCTTTTGGTAGATTCAAGTCATCATACGAAATGAAAAGTAGAGAGATGAAAGGAGCCTCTACCCTAGTTCAATTGTTCAAATGCACATGGTGATATGTTTTCTTGTCATTGTTTTTTTCCCACACATTGCTTATTTGCTGGGATCTCACAACCTATTTCCTGTTTTTTCTTTTTGACCCATCCACGATTCAAACAGAAAAATTGCACCCACCACCTTGCCTCAAACAGGAGCAGAATAGTACCAGAAGACTTCAAAGGAGAAGGGGAAAAGGTTCTTCATCTTATGGCACAAACAGGAGCTTGGTTTCTAGGGAAGCATAGGATGAAAGTTGCCATATCCAATCTTAATAATCAGATTGACATCATCCAGGTCAACCACTTATTTATTATTTTAACACACACATAATTAATTACTACTTTGTATCAATGATCAACTTTCTTTTTGCTTACACACAATTTGGTATCAATAAAGTGATTATGATGATGCATAAAGAACTGGAAGAACTTGAAATAGTAGGTGAATCCTCCATTGTATGCAATAAGTAAGCAAAACTAATATTTATTTTTCTTTAGCATAAAGTAAAAAGAGGGTCTAAATTTTGATTAATTTTTTATAATCATCTAAATAAGATGGGTTATCCATTGATGTTTTGCAGTGTTATTTCAAGCGTTGAATCTGTTCCTGATCGTAACATTATATTAAAATTATGACCAAATTGTGTTTATATTTATGTACTAGCAGGACTAGAGGTCAAGTAGATGCTAGCTGGGATCGATGGTTCGAGGGATGCAATCACAATTCAACAAGTCATAATCGATGGATTCATAGTTGATAGTTCAACATCCTGCTGCAACTGCAAGATAAATGATGGCTAAGTTATTGCAATACAATGATTAATAATAATAAAATTTCCTTATGCGTTATTTTTTCCTTTATACTTGGTTGTTGTTGTTCTAATATGTTTTGTTTGCAAGATCAATCACTGTTCTACTTCTACTTCTACATGACATTTTTATAAAATGAAAAATAACTATATAGTTTTTTTTAAGCAAAAATAGAGTGCACATACATCATATGACAGAAAAGGAAGGCATCCAACTAAGTTGACACATCCAAACCACCACACCACCTATTATTTCTTGCACTCTAAATATATATCAAAGTAAAAATAATGAAAAAAGAGTTTGGGATGACTAGGCCAAAACCCAAAAAATCAAAGTAGCCAACACATAACAGCTTGCTTGTTAAAGCATGGTAAAAGAAATTGGAGTGCAGTGCAATACAATGAAACTAGAAAGATAACTCATCCACTTTAAATTACAAACCAAAGTCATGTTAACCTGCAATCTTGTAAATTAATTGAGAATCTACACCATATAAATGTGTTTCTTTTGTAATCACATCCACACAGAAGGCAATGTTTGTGCAAAAAAAATAGCTACTTTGGTATTTCCATCTAAAACTTTGTTGAGTGGAAAAGTCACCTCATTGCATCATATTACATGCTACTAATCTTCCTGAAATACATTACACATTATCCCAATCATAGTGTAAAAGGGTTCATACAATCATCATCATCAACATCATAAAGTAAGTTCGTTCACTCAAACATTGCCATACTTGTGGGATCCCTTCATTAAAGTTCACATTTATGGAACAAATATCTCAAGCACTAACGAAAAACTATTTACACACATATATCAAGCACAAACGATATACTTCAATCGTATAATAAAATGGACAATTAGTCTTATCCACTAATTATAAGACTACATCATTGCATACCAATAACATATTTTTTCCTGTTATCGTAACATTTTCCATGTTTGATATCCGAATATTAACATTGTACTTCTAGAACATCATAAAGAGAAATTCTAAGATCTCTTGTTGAATCAGTATAATAACTCTCTCAAGTATCTTAAAGCCTTTTCAAAAAAAATAAAAATTTGATAGTACATGTTAATCCTCATTTTCATAAATACTTCACAACGACAAAAGCCTCTCACACAAATATTATCGATTCTTCAACAAAAAAATTAAAATCACATTTTTTTTTTTTATTTCTTAAACCTCTAAACATGTCAATAAAATTATGAAAGAGAAGACCACCTAAAACATTTTGTATAACACATTAGCCTCTTTACCAATTTCATTCAAGTTGTGGGACAATTGTTTAAATCTCAACCAACAGGTGAACAATCGACATACTCACATGCATAAGACAAAAGCCATATATGCTAAAAAAAGAAAATAAAAATGAAAGAATTTTTTTTTGGTTTAAAATCTACAGAAAATTATTCTCATTTCAGTTTATGTAATCGGTATAGAGATTAGAAACTAAGTTTAAAATTTACAGCCTCAATTTTTGTCCTCTAGGCGCCAGTAAAAACTGAATTGAAAACAATTTCGTGTATGGAGACCAGTTTGAAAACATTTTCTTTTTTACAATTAAATGGCATGTCAGAACCAAAATTATAAACCTAACTCAACACTCCTTTTTTTTTTTTTTTCCTTTCTAAAACAAAGGGGCTTATACATGATAACTTCAACAACTCTGTTAGCTGAAGAGTTTGAGAAGTAGAGCCAGAGTTTACACTGTAGTCTGTAGCTATTAACATAACAACCACTACGATTTACTAAAAAAAATCTAAAGCAAAAAATAATATTAAATTTTTTCTTCACAATGTTCCCTTCATAGTACTCCAGAACAATTCTACTTTTTCTCTGTTTGTTTTCATGCCTTTATCCTCCTCATTCATATATATTTAACCACTCTTCTAAAAACCATATATGTGCACCTAAATGCATGTTCCATTAGTAACTAGGTAGCAAAATACATTCCAAAATTTGCCTTTATCTTGGCTTTAGGAGGACAAGTGGTGCTCAACAGTAGGAAAGCACCAGGCATGTTGATTTACATGGCTGTATTGTATTGTACAGAACAATTTCTTTCTCCACTCAACTGTTTTTTCTTTAAATGTATATACACCACCAAAAAAGATGTCAGATATATATCTACTACTGAAAGGGCATTTCTTAGACAACCTGGGATGAAATGTTTGCTGTAAGAAGTGTTCCACGAAAACCTTCCTCCGTATGCTGCACATCCATCTTATCACAGCAGAGCTCATCTGCAAAAGATGAATGTAGTTCAATTCTAACTTTTTGCATGTCATGTATCCACTTAGGAAGGATAAAAAAGATCGTGCATCACCGTTATGGCACACTATCAAATTGCTTACCTGCAATATCTCGATTTTCATGGATCTCAGAATCCCTCACTATAATCTGATCTCTGGCAAATATATTTGCATCCGCAAGGGTAGCACATTCATCATCCATATCAATTATCCTATCACCTTTATGTAGGATCTGGTTTTCCTTGACAACCTGGGATGACAAATTATCATCGATAAGATTCATGAAAAGAAATTTAGACATTATGAAGGTTTGCACTCTAACATAGCAATTCACTGATTATTATTAATGCCCTGAAAATAATACTTTCCTGACATTAGAAAAAAATTCATCTGATAAAAGTGAAAGCAACTGCCTATGAAATGTCAATTAATGCGTATATATAACCTGTGAAGATAACACCTAGCTAACTGATGTTCTCTCAAGACAAAACGGACATGATCAACATGCTAACCGATTTCATAAAAGAGGTTAAACTATTTGTCATCCTTCTTGTAGTACATTGAAGAAGTGCTAAATTGAATGGAAAATTTAGAACAGACGTTATTTCAAAGTTAAATGGCACAAAAGAGCGTGATGGAAAAGCACAGCTCGTTTATACTTCACCCCACAAATTTTACCCGTTAATATAGTATGAAACCGAGCTGAAAAAGATTTTCCACCTTTTACCATACAACTAAAAGTGAAATCGTAACTCCTTTAAATATTAATCCGCATCCTAATTCCTCACCTCCTTAAATAAGAACATCCTTTAATTTAAATGGAAGGATCGATACCAGTGATCCTGCTTTATATCACACTACTTTAAGGTGACATTGAGACAGGTGTATTTCAGGAAGAAAAAGAAATATATGGTTAGAAAAAACAGCAAACCACAAAACCATGTTATATGCATGAGATAGTATTTCAGTGAGTGTAGGATAACTAAAAATCTGAAGGTTGACTATTGTATAAATTCTTATAATCTTAACTGTTCAGTTCAGTTTTTCAATTCAATGAATATATAAGAATTCAATTTACAATTCTCTGTTTTCCTTATTCCTAATACCTCCAAAAGATTTCTCCTTTAACATCCAATACAACAATCAAATGCGTCGATTGATCCCTCACCATCACCAATCCAATTTCTCCTATCAAAAGATCTCTTCTATGTTCTAACTATCTATTAACTAATCTAACTAACGTAATAATCAACTGACAGATGTCTTAATTAGACCTGGAAGATGTACCCAACAGAAACTTGATACTAACCTGAACTGAAACTTCAATCATAAGACTTCAAGTTTGGTCACTTGAACTTAGGATAAAATAAGAACCCAAGAATGCTTTTTAATGCTTTAATAACAATTTTTCCAAAGTGTGCAATAATATGGTTATCAGCCCAAAATGTTAAAGAATTCATTTAGCCATTTTCAATGAGTGCTTGTTCGTACAACATTTAAATTGACCTAAAGCATATGCATACAGCATTGAGTTTACTTACCCCAAAGGACTCCCATATCATCATCTTCAGCTGGTATAGTGATGTGGAAGCAGAAACTTTCAGACTAACCGAACTTCCATTTTTAGTCTTCCGGGAGCGCTTGGAAATCCGCCGATCTGTTTCAACTAATCCCTTTGAGGCCTCCAATATTGATTTAGGTACCTCCTTACCACGTACAAGAATTACACATATGTCCTCATTGCAATAGTTAAGTTTATGCATTAATTCACAGCTTTCTTTTTCTCCAATGCAACTTTCACAGACCTGGACATTGAGAGGTAATGAAATAATAGTTGAAGTGAATGTTTGTATATATAATCCAATAAAAGAAGTTTCTGGTAAATTCAGCACTGGATTCTAAAAATAAAATAATCATAAAAATGTAATGACACAAGTTGAGATGGTAATATTTTCTCAGTTGAATAAAAACAGATGACTTTCGAACTTAAGTTACAATAATTACATTATTCACCCACGATCAATAACTTGTCAGTCAAGTTAGATCCATAGATTCATTAAGCAATATTAACTAAAGAACAAAAAAATTCTCAGACAGGGACTATTGAAAAACAGGGAAACCAATCATATGGATTTCAAAACCATAATTTAATATCTAAAAGAATACAGTGCCAAAAAGTATGATGGGGCTAGTAACGTAACAGTTTTTGGATTACCTCAGGACAGGTCTTGATCAAAATTTGTCCAGTTCCATTTTCATTATTCATTTTATCCTCCGTGTGTGACTGATCCTCACATATCAGCATCTCGTCGCAGGATCCAGTCAATAAGTTATCTGAATCATTAATATAATCAATTGTTGCTGATATTCCTTTGGTCTCAGAACCACCCCATTCTTCACAGAAGCATATCCAATCATTCTCAGATATGATGGTTAAGCCACCTGCCTATGATCCACAAAAAACAGATGGAAATTTGAGATTCAACAAATTAACATAAAAGAACTAAAACTACACCCATCAACATGTGAAAAGGAAGGAGGAAGAAACAAAGTGAAAGAGCAAATGGATATCAAGAATTCATAATTTACTTGTTTAATTTTTATAAGGATTCAAAGCATACTAAAACAGGTGAACTAGTTCCCTATCAAGAAACTGACATGTGATTGCATGCACTGACATACATTCATGAGAACAGAAAATATATTTTATTCTCTTTTCCTAATTAACTTACCGAAGATTCTCTCTGGATTATAGCACCGCGTCTGAAAACCAGTTCAGGAGGTCTTTCAATAAGTCGTGAGTGCTGATACCACACACAAAATTCAACATAAGAATTTGCTAGGGATGAAATTATAAAGAATAGAAATGCTATGCACACAAAATCACATGTCTCTGCTACTTAAGTCACCAACACACGTATTTGGTAGTTTTGAATAGGATTATTCTCTGTAGGAATTTTCCAATGCAGGGAGAGCATCCTTAGCTTAGTTTATGTAAAATTTTGGGTTTAATCATAATAGCTGTCTGATATCAGCCTGATATTAACCCACCAGACCCAAAATGTTATCCTGTCTCGTGTTTCAGGTAGGATATTATATAAATTATTTTCAAATGACAACATTAGCCTTACACTCGGTGGCAGCGGTGGAGGGTGTCAGTCAATGAAGGAAGTGTCGGGCGCTAGCAGTAGTGGAACGTGGGCGGCATCGGGTTCTATTGTGGAAAAAAGGAAGAGTGAAGGGAAGAAGATAGGCAGAAGAAAATAATATTTCATCTTTTCTATCTTATGATGTTAATTTCTAACCCAGTCCACGATTCCGGATTATTTTTCAACAAGTGTGCAAGATCGAATAAAGTTATCCTATCATATTGCCTCCCCATACTATGGATCAAAATAAGATATGATAACTTATGGTACCCTATCTCCCCTTCTTGATATACCTTCTCAAACAGTTGTACGTAATTTATTTGTTATTCTGCCAAAGAGCAGTCACAATGATTTTGTGTAGTAGTAACTAAAGCAAATTAAACACGTAGCATAGACTAAACTGCGAAAATGACCAAATTGCAGAGTAAAATAACAATATACCTTTTCACAAATCAGCGAATCAATTACCCCATCTAAAGTTTCAGGTTTATCTAGATTCTTGAATGGTGGACTAATGTAATTTCTCCATTTAGAAATCCATGAAGAAGCCACCAAGAAATATTTGCAATTCACAGAGAGTGGCATGCTTTTAGCCTGGAATAATTTCTCATGATTCTGACGCTGCTTTTGTTTAACTACTCTGCAACATCAATACAGAAGTCACCTGAATATGTGCTATATTAGCTCTATATTAATGGCAATTACAAATGAAATAACCTCAAGGAGTCCTCCAAGCATGCTGCTTGAGATAATTCAACAGTGCATTGAGAACACTCTAGGGAATCTGAAGGAAGAGCTGGGCCACCTACAGGATCATCAGGTTTTACAGAAATAGCATCTTCGTATAAGAAGAGCCAAAAAGTCTCAGGAATAAGCACCCGCTTTGCACCAGGAGCTTGCTCTGGCATCAATAGACCGTGCGGACAATTAATTGCTGCTGTTAGTCCAGCATCAGCTTCAGATGGAGCATCAAGAACTTTTCTTTTCCACCACTGCTGCAACCTTAAAAAATAAACTCATCAGCTAAAACAGGTTCTAAAAATATACTCACCAGTATAATAAGACGGAAAAAAAGAGATTGAAGCAAATCAGGGCAGGTTGCAGATTTATCTATAACAAGGTCCAGTCGGTCAAGATATTTACTGTTCCTAAATACAAGAAATAGAACACTTTTCTTGTTCCCTATCAGTGGAAGCATGTAGGCCATGAAAGAAGATTTGTTGTCATACCATGGTCTGGATATGAAATACTTTCCATCTAGACAGTTCCCATCAAGAATATCCCGTGCAAGTGACTTCAATGATTCTCTTCTACCGCGATAGGTGTCGGCTGATACCACTGTCTGAGCCCCGCATATCAGACAATCCCGACAATGGTCATCATGAGATAGTGTTGGAATCCCACCATACTGAATTTTGCAACCCAATAAAGTTAAAGTGTCATGAATATTGTGTTGATAAAATGGAATACAAGAAGTAACAATAGAGAAACAACAATTTGGAGGAGATATACAATAAAATACTAGTCCATAAAAAAGCATCAGCGTCTAAATCTCTTAGAAGAGCATGCACATCCTGTCCTTTTTGTTAGATACTGATTCATTCAGACTAGTGCACTGCCTTCTCCTCCTCACATAAACAAAACACCTTTATACAAATACTTCACAAATACAAGTTCTCTTACATCAGGTTCCCATATGACTCCAATTTTCTTACCGACAATCACCACGAAGAAACAGGCAGTATTTCATAATCAAAACAAATTACTCCCTCAAATTCTAAGTTACTTTCACCTATAGAACACTAGATTTGAAACAGTTCCATCTGATAAGCTTTTGCTTCATCTTTCCTATCAGTATTATCTAACATGTAAAACTACACTGATAGATAAACACATTGCCATGGACCTAGCACTAACTTTACTTAACACCATCAAATATAAATACGCTCCTAGAAATCCACGAACAGTATATATGACATGATATCACAAGTAGACAATTAAAAATCCAAACATATCAAAGCAAACAAACAAAAGTTACCTTGGAGAACAACTTATCCCAGGCTTTGACAGACAGTCGCTTTATTGAGGGAACCTTTGAAACTGGGACTTTCCCATGTGAACATTGGATGGATGTGTTGTCGATAGAACTGCGTATACATTGCAAAGTAAAAAACGTACAAGTAACATCAACACACCTTACACAAATAATTGACACAAATTTAAAAACATTGAAGAGTGCATGACCACTGTAATACTGTACAAAAATATGCACTAACGTTGGAATAATGTTGTCAGCCCACTGGCGAAGCCAGTCACTAGAAATCCAATAAAACGGTCGCTCCAATGGTGGAACAGGAGCTTCAGCTAAAATAGATCGAACTTCATGTCTCCTATCAGTAATACGACTCAATTCTAACTCTTTCCTATGACTGTATTGTTGACAAGCATCAAGATATGAGGCGTTGACATTGCAAATCTCATCATAAAGATGAGAAGGAAGAGAAGCATCATCTTGTGCAGTAGCTACAACACCCTCTATTTCTTTATGGCTAGCACCGCAAACTATGCCCCCATTTTCCTTTATACCTTTAGTATGTCTAAGATGGTACATCAACATGTATGCATCACAAGAAGAAAATGTCTCTATAAGCGAAGATTGTGAATGGGTGGTGTGGAAGCCGTTTCCATTACTTTCAGCTATCCTTGCTTCAGAGCAGTCAGAGTGAATTGCATCAATTGCAATGGACTTAGTAGTAGAACTAGAAGATCCTTCGCCAAATGGATGGTTACCCAAATTAGTAACATGCTCATCATCAAATTCCCACCACTGCCCCGTGTTTTTGTCCTTGATGTGGGCAATGTAATGGCCACTATTAACACCGGTTCCCTTGTGAATCAGTACAGCTGACAAGTCATATACCAAATCAAACTGAGACAACTCAGGCAGTCTGTGCTGCATATCAAGTTGTGCAGGAAATGAAAATGCAGAAGTAATTTTCTTCTTTGTAGTAGTCTGCAAACACAAATAGGTAAATAGAGAAGCAGACTTATAAGAATGCAACGAGTGGTCCAGGAAATCAAAATTTACACCGTTAAAGAATAATCATCCTTAAACAACAAGTAAGAAAAAGGGGTATATTACACTCCCCTCTCTTGAGAGCTGAACATTTTGTAAACTTGATTTCATTCAATGTAAATGAATCTCTTGGTGTAATAAGCAATTATGAACAAGCTTCCCTAGGCTTTTTTTCTCGCCATACAACTCTTAATGTCACCAATGGCCAACTTTTTAAACACCCAACTATCAACTTTGGGACTATTAGAAGATAAAATAAAGTTCTGACATTTGGAAACTCTTAATACTGGTTTCATAACTTTATCTTAAAATTTCCATTTCATATTTTAAAGTCACAAAGTTGATAGTAGGGATTCAAAACTAGCTATGGATGATATTAAGGGTCATGGAGAGATAAACTGCCCCTAAAAGACTTGTTCAAATTGAATTAGACAAAGTATGATGCGGCACTAATTCCTCTGGTGATGAGGCTGTAATGTTCCAAAATAGAGTGTTGATGTGCAATTTAAGCATCTCTTGGGCAAGGGGATTGTACTTTTGCTTTACCCACAGAAAAAGCATGTAACTATCAAGATAGTTTCTCTCTTAAGAAAATCACCATACATGATCACTACGCTGCAGAAGGTTTCAAAATAACACAGAAAGAATGAACGAATGTCAAACTTATCAAGCACCATAAAGGTTTTGCAAATTGAATCAAGCATTATATGATGTTTATAACCACTAAAGAATTTTTCTCTCTTTTATTTTTTTTTGTTTTGTCAAGAAGAAAATTTATTAGTTAAAAAAGAGAAAAGCACGGGAGCAAGAGCAAAGGATAAGATATCCCACTGAATGAAACCATAAAAAAGCATAATCAAAACCTAAAAACGAACAAGAAAACAAAACAAGGTTGTTGGCTTCTTGCATTGCTCTCTCTCAAAGATATTAGAATACAATGTTCGGTTTAAATGACGAGAGACACACTTAAGGATTTTTTTATTAAAAAAATGATTTAAGGTTTTTCAGCAAGGATAGCAAAATTTGTCAGGAAAATTAGACAGCGTTTTGAAAGTGCACTTTTAGAGAGGAAATCCAGGTTTCTAAAAGGTTAGAATGTGTACTCGTTTTTAGAATTTGGGTTAGACCTAACTCAACCTTACAAGCCATATCTCATTTAATATGGGACTCTTAACACCTCCATCACGCTCACTGGACATTTAGAGCGTAAACTGGGTGGTCCAATGGATCTTGGATAGACTCAACTGCCATCTTAGAATTTGAGTTGGGCCTAACTCAACCTTACTAAACTGACTTGTAAGGTGAGGACTACTTGCCACTTATATAATCACATTTTCGGGCCATATCTCATCCAATATAGGACTCTTAAAAATCGTAATTACATAGGGTTTAAATATGTGAATTGTGCTCCATTAGATCATTAAATAAGACTTTTTTAAACACACTTGTGAAGCGAAGATAATCAATAGAAAGACAGTTTTTCGTTGAAGCTAATTTTTCTTCATAAGATATTTATAAGAAATGCCCTGTCATTCTCTATTTAATACTTATTCCTTTCTTTTGTATGATAAGCATGTCTCTTATATATCCATACAACAGAAAGTATAATAAAACAAAGTAAACAATGAAAAAAGCATGTCACTTAGTAGTACAGCACTCATTAGTCATAACAAAATATGAAAATTGATTATGAAGTTAATCGGAATACCTTTGGAAGAAAGACACAACGTTTAAGTTGAAAATTAAGTACATCAGGTAATGTACACAGCTTGATGCTGCGAGTGGCATCAACTCTTGTGTTGCATGAATCACAAAAATATTGATTGTCTCCATGAAGCTCTTCAACAGCTAGGTAATCATCTAGACTCTCATCTAAACTTTTCAATCCCTTCACATTCAACTCTAACTCATAAAAATCTTCCATTTTGGAAGAAGCTTCAGAGTCTCTTCCACATTGTGAGCACCTACATAGTAAGTCGTATGTTTAAAAGAGATGGGTATTAGTCACATACATAGACACTGCTGGTCACACATACATCTAATATGAATGTAGATTGTGCAATAGAAAGATATTTGATATCATTTCGACATAAATTACCATGGTTGCTTGAGTTCTGACAATTATGAATAAAATGGTCTAGTTCCATGAATTATATTACAAAAATAAGGAGTACGCAACAAAGAATTGAAGCATTTAACATCCTTGTTATTATAGAAGAGAATCGAAATTGTGGCAATATGAAAAATACTCCTGAGAAAACATACTTGTGCACATTTAACAACGGCATCACATGTCAGTAACTCTGCATTATTGGTGATTGTTCTTTAGGCCTGTTTTTGAAAAATATTTGTGGGTATAGTAGTAGTAGTAAGAGGGGTCAAATATAAAATTGAAAAATAGCGGATATTTGAAAAACCTATAACAGGCAATAAAAAACTAGAATGTTGTATGGAGAAAATTAGTGTTTATTAGATAACAAGTTGCTCAAATTCCATGATACATACGTTGTCACATGAGATACACTTCCGCGGAAAAGATCTTGAACTACTGTTCTTGCCTTGGGAACTTTGGAATGACTCAGACAACGCTCAAGCAATGACAGAAGCAATGTCAAGAATTCGTGGCTATCCTGCTGAACTCCATTATCTAACTCCAGTGTTTTCACAAAGGGAGAAGAATCTATATAAGCCATTTTACTAGCTTGTAACTGCGCAAAAAGTCGAGCTAGTTGATCTAACACCGGTTGTTGCCTTAAAACATCTGGTTCTGCAGAAAATATGCCTTCTCGGAATAATTTGTTCATGTACAAGCATTGAAGTATTCCATTGGCATAACACGTTGCCCCAAGATTTGTTAGACCTGCAGGAGAATCAGCAGAATCACGAAGATCATTGTTTGGATCAGGGCCAAGACTTTCAACAAAATCTGACATCTTCTCCCATAAGCCTGACTTCCTGGATCCATTTGGAGGTGGAACCAATCCACAAAAGCAATTAGGGTTATCTTTGGTATTGACACGGCAGCCTGAACAAACCGGTTTCCAAATCATATACAACTGATTAACATCATCTTCAGTAACCACACCGGTTTCGTGAATTTTCCTACAAAAATTGAAGGGCGTATATAATAATACCATTGCTAAAAAGTGATTTAAATTCACAAACTAAACATAAAAACAAGCGAAAGTACCTCCATGTTTCATTAGTACAGACACCATCATCACCCTGTTTTTGTCTTTTATTTTTACTCCGAGTCGTCGGTCTACTCATTCTATGATACAAGTATAATCTAGCCCCTAGAATATCATAACAATTCATTTCCATTATAAAACTTTGAAAGGTAAAAAAAAAAACTAAGAATATCATTGTTTTTTGTGTAGTTGCTATCATTTATCATATCATGGTGAAATATAAGTAGACATTAAAGACTAAAGTAAAATGCATTGAAAAAACGAACAGGGCAAAATCTCTTCCATAAAAATTTATAATTATTCAATTCGGCTTAGTTAGGCTTTGGAGATGATTGCACAGTAGAAAATTGAGGAATAAAATTAGAGAAATTAAGGGTTGAGATAAAGAGAAAAACCCTAGAATTTTAAACCGTACTAGATACCGGGGAGAAATTAATGAACGAGGAATTAAAAAGCACGTTAAACTCGAAAACGCAAATATTAGAAGGAAATTGAAAAAGAATACCAGATTATTATGATTAAACGAATGATAGTGAGGCAGAGAAATTGTTGTTATGCTGTTTAGGGTGGAAATTGAAGGTTTTTGGCTTCAGCTGCAGGATACAAAACTTCTTCCAATTCTGGGAACAAAATAAATCAACTATGAACAATAACATTATTTTTTTATTTATTATTTGTTTTATTAAACATTTTTATTGGCAAGCAACAGAATGATAAAAAAAAAAAAAAAAACAATTAAATAAAACACGATATTTTTTTTTTTTTATTTGAAAGGAAAACACTATATTTTTATATATTAAGTCAAGATATGTTTTTTGTTTATATTGTTGATTGTACGTATTGTTGTGAGTTTGTTCTATTTTAATTTTAATGAGATTTAACTAATTTATTAATGGATAATTTAAATAATATTATAAAAAAAAAATGACAAAATTGTTTAAATGAACGGTGAAAATTGAAGAAAAAAATTCTGTTCAAAATAGTATATTCCATTTATATGCAAAAAGACGGTCACTACCGTCTCTGTCTATTCGGTCTTTTTACTATTCTGTTCGAAATTATTTTCATGTACTTGTCATTCCAAAAATTCAATGTAGTAAAACAATCTTGAAAAAATTATTTAGAAACCTGACCAAATAACAATATTTTCTAATGATTTCTTAAAAAAAAAAACAATATTTTCTAATGATTAAAGAAAATAATACGTTAAAAATATTTTTGGGGAGCAACAAATTAAATCTTTAGAACAAACAACAACAACTACAAGTCTACTACAACAACAATATATATCAAAGTAATGTCATACATAAATCTCATAAATAATAATCAATACTACAGTCCAACTTTTATATAAGCATAAGCTAATAATATAAAGTCCCTAGCTTAGTGAATCTATATGAGATGGCTCCTCGCACTCCTCTTTGACAATCAACTGCATACACATCAAAAAAAGATAAGATGGACATAAAAGGGGTCAGTACATATTACATGTATGTGGTACCTATATAACTGTAGAAGTAAATAAAACATCAACCAATTAAAACTTATCATTAAACAATTTAAGCACAGACTCTGCAATGCATTACCAAGCACCATCCAATACAACAAAACACCCACGGCCACACCCCTTTATCATGACACTACTTACAGCACCTATGAAGTCAAACCAAGAAATACAACTAAAAACAAAAATTGTCAACCAACACAGAGTATCTTTGTCTGAGATTAAATAAGGCATCATATGCTACTGATAAAATAAAATCACAATTTCACAAATCACCATTTGCTGGGCATTTGTAAGATTCTCTTTGTTAACCAAAAGTACAGAAAAATAAAGGTGAAGTAGTCGAAACAAACAACTTAATTTATTCTGAAATTAACTAACTTGTCGTGTTTACTAAAATAAACTAAGAACATCTCCATGAGATGACGTAAGTTTTTCATCAGCCATATCAAAGGAAAGGTTACTTCCCAACATGAATTTATTATTGCCAATGGCACCTCTACCCTACCCCTAATCCAGATTATGATGATTGATTCATTGTAGATCAATTTATTGGATTTCTCCTCGCGCTCCATTAATGAGCTAGATAGTGTTGTGTTCTCCGCCTGCAACACAACCTGCCAATCATGGATTGAGGCCAAATATGCAAATCCATATCGGACTCATGTGATGTCCCTGAAGAACCAGCTGCAGAGAAGTGTTGTAAATCACGGGATGAGATGGGTAAAGATCATACAAATTGGAAAGATAGAGAGCATATTAATACTCTCGAGAATCCATTAAAATTTGATCGAAAAAAATGATGAAATGAGTAGATACTAGTCGTACTTATAGGACTCAATTGACTAACCAACTTATAACTTCACTAACTTTTTTTTTTTTTTTTTTTTTTGAAATTGCAAATATTATTAAACTAGGCTAGCACAAGATGCACTATACCCGCAAAGGAGGAAAAAGAGTACAAACGAGGGCCAAAATAGCGGGCATCTCTCCACCAACCAAACTCAATAAAAAAAACCCTAAATATGAAAATAAAACCAAACAGAAAGAAAGTTACAAAAAAAAACACAAGATCAGCACCAAATAAGTGACCCGCCTCCTAGAACCAAAATCGTCCCTGCTGTCAAAAACAGAAAACTGCACACCAGACAGCAGAAAACAGCTACTGTCATCACAGCACCAGTAGCCAAAAACCGATACAGGCTCATGACAGCAACAGAAACTCAGGCGCGCAAAATACCAAGGCACCATTTCGGATTCCATCGCCATTCATAATACAAGCACAGATGAATCCTCAATCTAGCCAAACTCCACTTCCAAGACAGCATTTTAATTTCGTCCAAAACATCTTCCACCTCTATGCCGCCATTGTTGAAGATGATGTTGTTCCTAAAATTCCAAATAACCCAAATAGTTGTGTGCCATATGATTCGCATCCCCCTTTTTGATTCTTTCCTATTTGACAGCAGGCCATCCGAACATCTACAATGAGAAAAGAGGTTTGAAGGTATAGATATAATGAAATTTACCTCTAACCAATTTTGCAAAGTCAACCAAATCTTCCAATTCACATTACAATGCAAAAAGAGATGATTGGTGGACTCCCTCCACCTCATTACAAAAAACACAATTTGAACTAGCGTCTAGCGGCAAAACGTTTCTCCAAGCTAAATTCACTCTAGTTGGAACACGATTTAGCAAACCCTTCCAAGAAAGAGCCACCACCCTAGATGGAGCCGGACTCTTCCAAATTTTACTAAACACTCGATTCTCCGCCACACCCCACCTATCTTCCCCAATCGACGCCGCTGCCAACTTCTTGTAGGTTGAACCAACCGTAAAGCAACCTCTATCCTCCAACTTCCACCTCCACTCATCTTCCCCTTGAGACCACTCAAAGCCTTGAAGATCAAGCAACAAGCTATTGAGAACCTCCTCCTCCTCCAATTAAAATTCAAACCGGATTCGGTGCCCCTTTCCGTCCACATATCCGCTACTTTTGCCTCCTTTTGATTTGAAATTGTAAAAAGTCTCGGATATTTAGATCTAAAAGTCGTTTCTCCCCTCAACTTGGTATTCCAAAAGGAAGTATTAGGCCTATTATGCACTCTCCTTGTCACTTCCGCATTAAACCAACTTTCTCCTCCTCCAACGTCTAACGTCACTATGTCTTTCCACCATTTTGAAACATATCAGGGCCAATTTTCATTCTCCGCTTCCAATAAGTCTCCAATCTTAAATTATTTCAACACCTCTATCCAAAGCGCTTCATCCCCTTGTAGAATTCTCCATCTCCATTTAGCCAAAATACTTAAATTAACAAGCCTAATATCCCTAATACCCAGGCCCCCTTCACTGAGGCACTGAGATAGACTCTTCTAACAAATAATCAAATGATTCAGGAGAAAGAGGAACCAACGAACCTGTGAGCTAAGCCGGAAGCATCTCCACCTCACCGACTGGCATAGGTGCGACTGCTGACCGTGGTGTTGAATGGCGCCACTTGATGAACTCGGGGTAGATAACCCAGTAGACTAGAGCTGAGATTGCGAAGAAGGCAAAGACGGCGAGGCCGGCTATCAAAAACGGCCAGTAAGCTACACCACGATGTAGCCAGCTGTAGTCACTGTTGTCTCCAAAGTCAACTACTGGAAACGGAACATCGGGAAACGGTAGGTTACTGGCGGAAGACATGTGAACGGAGTAAGAACGGAAAGGAAAAGTTGGGCGATGAATGATGCACACGCTACACGTTTTCCCATTTTAGCACAAAAATAGGAATAAGTGAAGTTTTGCTGTAGATGAGAGAAGCGGGCAAGTTTTGACAGAAAGAGGAATGAAGAGAATAGAGTTTTTGCCGGAAAAAGGAAGAGGACGGAGATGAAAGAGAAAGACTCCACCAAGTTAACGTATATGGATTATTAATTACTATTTCTATTTTGAGGAGGATTAATTAATTATTCATTTATTAAAGGAAAAATAGTCATTTCGGCTAGAAAATGTTGAGTCGCCAAAGTTTTCTCCTAGTCAGATTGTGCTCAAGAAGAATAACGATTTTTTTTTGGGAAGAAGACAGGGGTATTTTAGTATTTTCTCATGCGATTGGATTCATTTAGATGGAAAATGCCGAGTCATCAAGATTTTGTTTCAGTCAGATTGTGGCACATAACTAATCATATGTAATCAGGACTAAAATTCAAATGATTAGTAATTTCGGGATAATTTTGAAAGAATTAGTAAATTCAATGATGAAAATTCAAGAGAGCCCTTTTTTTTTTTTACAAAAGCAAAATGATATTCATTCATTCAAATTGATATAATACATCAGAATCAACATCGCTAAAAACGTAAAGGATGAATCTGCGAACAAACTCACAACATCCAAGTTAATAGCATATAACGGCAAAATGCCTACAAAAAATATGATGATATCTAAATCACCAGAATACTCATGCTTCCGGATCTGCAACGTTAACGTCCAAATCATCGATTGAATCTGTGATTGACTGAAGCTGGTCTTTCAATATGAAACAAACGAACACCGCACTCAGACGACGAAATCACGAAAAAACACAAAAGAAAACACTTGATATATGTGGAAATCACTTATTTAGATTGAAAGAGAAGGGAAAAAGGATGCAGAGAGGTGATTTTAGGTCAAAAAATGATCTAAAACCACTCCTTCTCGACGAGTGAAAGAGAACGAAAACTTAGAGAGAAGTTGGAGTTTCTCTCACTAAAAAACTAGGGTCGGCTCAACAAAGCCTTATTTATAGGGACAAAACACATATTTAAACTTTTTTGTATTTTTGTTCTTCTAGTATAAGCTCTTTTCATATTTAGAGCTTCTAACAAAATATGTTTGACGTAATTTATAGTTTAAAGAAGAAGAAAAGCTAAAAGTCAATTGGCTCAAACCCTATCTCATTGGAAGAAAAAAGTGGTTTTTGGTAAATGAGAAAAACAACTTAATCTCAATTTTCTTTATACTTTATTTGGTTTTTTTTTTTTACATTTTATTTGGTTGATGAGTAGAAATTAGGAATACTATTTAGTAGTTATGTGTGAAATAAAAAGAAATGAGACATTCTCAAAAAGGAAATATATGCATTCATAAAAGGTAAAATTGTCATTTTGGGCAGAAAATATTGCAACAACTAAACATATATTTAAACCTTACAAAAACATAAGAAAAGTAACTTGAAAAGAAGTCAAAAATATCAACCTTACGAGACCTTTAGCGGAGCATAATATAGATGGTTGATCTTCGAATTTCACAGGGGTGTAATACGTTTTCTTCTTATTACTTTTAGATTAAACTCTTCGTTTATTTTTATGGGACAAGATTGTGGACCTTCATATTTTTTTAGTGCATTGTGGATCTTTGCTTGGCCCATATTTTTCACAACTTTTCTTCAGATTTTTTTTCCTGTTACAAAAACTCGGTATCCGATTAAAGAACGGACTAATTCGAATGGATCAATTCTACCGTCCATTTGGGATCATTTAAAGTAAGAACAAAACTTTATTTAAACTTGCCCACCAAATTTGACACAGGGACGATCGAACTTGAGATCTTGAGAGAAGCAAACTCCAAGATCCCAAGACAACCACTATGCTAACCCCAAACAGGTCTTCTTATTTTAAGGAGAAGTCATGTCAAATACAAATTGAGAGAAGTTCCTTACAAAATAAGGACTTTTTTTTTTAGTGAAGAAAAACGGTGTATAAGAAGCCTAAAAAAAATTATAAATATAAATTTCTTTAAACCTACGCCTCCTTTTTTAGTTGGTCCCTCCTTCGATGCCCAACTCCAACAATTCATATTTTTATTTTAATCTTTTATATATTGAAAACGATATCAAAGTGTACATGCTCTGTTTGGTAAGATTATGAATTAGCTTATAATTTATAGCGAATAACTTATAAATTTGTCTGACAAAAAAAACCTAGTTTGGTAACGGTCTCTCCACGCTGAGCTTATAACATTTTAAATGTTGCGATTTTGATCCCCTGTTAAAAAAAATGACAAATTTAGTCCCATATGAATTAACCTCTTTACAATATTCGTCCTTTTCGTAAATTTTGACTTATTCAATGTCTATGTATCACCTCATTAAACAAGTTGATATGTCACACGTGTGAATATCTATTTAAAAAAAATGACACTGTGTATTATCTGCTGAATTAAAAAATGACACTGTGTATTATCTCCAGAATTAAAAAAAAATGATTTTTTTTTGGAATCACACGTGATTTTTCCATCCAATCACCATCATCTTGTCCAAAACACCATCCTCTTCTTCATCGTCGTTATCTTCAACATCATTTTCACCCTCATCAACAAATTTAATTACGAAGAACATCATCGTCATATCCATTAATATGGGTTTTCCAAAAAAAAATCCTCAACATCAAATTTTATTGACAAGAACATCATCATATTTATTTGACTAAAATATGGTTTTAGTCCCTGCAAATATGCCTCGTTTTGGTTTTAGTCCCTGTAAAAAAAAAATGTTTTTGGTCCCTGCAATTTTTTTTTTGTTTTTTTAAATAGTCCCTGACCCTATTTTTGTGATGATTTGCATACGTGGCACATGATGACTGAACACATTCTGTAGTTTTTGGTCCCTGCAAAATATTTTGTTTTTTAAAAAGATCCCTGCAAAAAATTTTGTTTTTGAAAATAGTCCCTGGGACTATTTTCAAAAACAAAATTTTTTGCAGGGATCAAAAACATTTTTTTTTTTTACAGGGACTAAAACAAAAACGAGGCATATTTGTAGGGACTAAAACCATATTTTAGCCTATTTATTTATCTGGGTTTACAAAAAGTCCTGAAAAAATTTCCTCTTCTCCATCATCAACAATAATAACACAATACTCTCTCTCTATATATATATATATATATATATATATATATATATATATATATATCTTGTCACAATAAGAGTCGGGTTCAAATGAGTTTTGATTTTAGGTGTGTTTAAGTTGGATTTGAAGTTATTTCTAGTTTGATATTTGTCCACATTGCTCATGTTTCCGTACTGTTGAGTGTATAAATATGTTTAAATACCCTCATCCTTTGAGCTAACTTTTGGGATGAGATCCAAACCTATTTAACATGGTATCAAAGCCATGAGCCTTTTGGGATCATATCCAAACCTATTTAACATGGTATCATAGTCGGATTAAGGATTGCAATGTGGAAATTGGACTTAGACCCACACTAGGGGTGAGAGTGGGTGTTGAAGTTGTTTATAGTTTGTTATTTGTCCCACATTGCTCAGGTTCACGAACTGTTGAGTGTATAAATATGGTCGAGTACCCTCATCCTTTGATCTAGCTTTTGGGATTTGGGTTGATGCTATCCATTTTCGCACAAATAAAAACAATGATTCAGATTTAGGATTGAAAGTTGGGGGCCAAAAATCCACCCATGCTCTCTTTGGTAAAAATAAGCTATAAGCTAATAGCTGAAAAACTAGTTTATGGCTGATGACTGAAAGCTGAAAATCCAGTTGTTTGAAATTAAAGTGTTTGGTAAAATTAGCTTTTGAAATGAGTGATAAATATAAAATGACATAAAAGTACATGCATCTTTATTTTTTTACAAATTACATTTATAAATATTTTCAACTGATATATTTATCTTAATTATTTAATTTATTTCAAAGTATTTTTTATCTTTAAAATGATAACTGTGATTTATAATTTTAATCGATATATTTTTTTAACAAATCTTGCATGACTTCATTTTTATATTTTTTTAACGATTTTTTCTTTTTATCTGAATCAGTAAATAAGTTAAAAGAAAAAAAATGATAATATGAATACATAAGTTCAATAGAATGTGTCCCTTTTGGAACAATATCTCAAAGAACTAGAATTAATCCTAAAAAAAAGAACTAAAGTTAAAAAAATAAAAATCAACGAAAAAAAGAGAATTAAAGAAAAATAAATAATAGAGTAGTAATTAAGTGAGCAGTTTTCTTTAAAAAAAGAAGAACGTGGGTAGTTTTTTCCTTTTTAGTGGACAATTTGTTTTTATAAAAAAGAATACTAAAGGTTAAAAATGGAAGCAAATGTAAAAAATAATCATCTATAAACTAAAAAATTACTTGAAATGACCTTTCAAAAAAAGCTATAAGCTCATGAGAAAAACTTGTTACTAAACACATCACGTTTTCATCCAACAAATTTATAAATTAATCCAATTAACTATAAACTAGCTTATTTGTATTATCAAACACGTAGTCTAAAAATACAAAATGGAAATGAGTGGGTAATCATCACCGATTCGTGGCCGTAACAAAAATTAACCTTTAAAGTTTAGTGTTATAAGCTCTACGTTATTATGTGTAACAAAAAAAAAAAGCTCTACGTTATTATGATGATATGGTATTAATACCTGTGTTTTTTTTTTTTTTGAGCAAATTAATACCTGTGTTGTCAATAAGTTTTTAAGTAGGAAAAGTAATGCCACTGTTTCTTTCAAAAAAAAAAAAGCAATGTCATTGAATGTGCTACCTTAATTTCTCCTTAAATTTGTAACAGAAAAAAAGTTTCTCCTGAAAGTGTATAAGGAAAATAATTAATGTAATAACTTCGGTCAAATAATATATTTAATTCATATTAATGACCTACGATATTTTACTTTAATTTGAATTCTTGTTTTATTTCATTTTTTTTCGGTCAAAATTTATTTCATTTGTTACTGTGCATAAATATATAAATAGACAATATACTAAACTATGATCCATCATGAAGTTTTTGCTTTTAACGAGAGAATTGTGAAAATGATCAATACACTATTCTTTGTATTGTGTTTGGTAACTAGCAGTACTGGGTACACAATTGATAGTACGCATAGTACATTGAAAGAAGATTCGGAGTTGAAGAGACAACGAAAAGTCATTAATGTATTTACACATATATTTTATTGGTGGATTAATTTGATCTTCATATTTAATAATTTTTTTTGACAAAATATTTAATAATTTTGTTTTTGTTTGATTTTGGTGGTTACTATAGACAAAGTCTGGATACACAATTGATTGTGTTGATATTTACAAACAACCAGCTTTTGATCATCCTTTATTAAAAAATCATAAGTTGCAGGTAAAATATTTTAATATGGTTAAATTTCAGTTTTTTCTTTTTTTCAAATGTCTTGTTTTCTTTCTTTTGTGTAGAGAAAACCAAGTTTTGAAAGTGAAGATATTTTCCATACGAAACCTATGCATATGCTTGAGAAAGTTAGGTGTCTAAAAGAAATGGTCCCTATTCCGAGGACAACCAGAGATGAGCTCATTCAAAGTAGTTTTTCATTCAATAATCATAGCCTAGCTCAAACTAGCTCTTCTAGTCGTGTAAGTTATCTCATTATACAACTTAACTTTAAATTTCTTAGTTTATCTATATAAATAACATTATTGCTTCAATAGTCAAATTAATACGTGAATATATTGAATTTGTAGTCTGCTTATGTGTTTGTTGATGCTTCGTTTGGTCCTTACTATGGAGTTAGTGGAGCTACGAGCATGTATAATCCAAAAGTTGACAAGGGCCAATCAAGCGAAGGTTATTTATATGTTAAAAACGGAGAGGGAGATGGTACTAATATGATTGTCATTGGATGGAATGTGAGTTTTAATTTATTCTATTATGTAAATTTTCTTTTATCAAAAATATGCATCTATCAATTGATTTATATTTTAAATAAATTTGGAGTAATCTTTCCCATATATATGATGTTAGGTATCTCCAGATTTGTACAATGATGATGCAACTCATATTTATTCAAGATGGACAGTAAGTGAAGGTTTATGGCTTTTAATATTTTTTATTATTATAATGTTAATGAGATGTTTTGGTGGTGTTAACTCATATTTATTCTTTGAATCTTACAAAAACCACGGTTTCTTTTCTTTAAAATATAAATAAAATGCAGTCAGATAATTTCAAGACTACTGGATGCTACAATATGTTGTGCAAAGGATTTGTTCAAACCGATAAATATTACTTCGGTTCACGTGTAGAAAAAACATCTACATACGATGGAAAAATGGTAGAGATGCCAATATCTCTTTTTCAGGTAAAATTTAAATTAAAAATATTTAGATTATTCATTCAATATGAAAAAAATAATAATATTCACAAGTGTACTATGAATATATCCAGGATCCAACAACAAAAAATTGGTGGGTGAAAGTGGTAAATATAACAATTGGATATTTTCCTGCAACCTTATTCTCCAACATGGCCAACGCTAATGAAGTGGGATGGGGTGGTAGAACGGTGACTCCTGCGGGTGCTTCTAGTCCCTCAATGGGATCAGGACACCTCCCTGATGACGATTTCAAACATGCATGTTATTTTAGGTATATTTCATATCAAAGTGTAGCTAGAAAAGATTTAGGACCAGAATACTATATGGTAGGTAAATTCAATGATGCCCCAAAATCATGTTATGAAGTTGAATTCTATGGAGATCAAAGAGGACAAGTTGGGTATTCTATGCAATTCGGAGGACCTGGTGGTAACTGCGGCACTTAAATTAAACAAGCCTTGGTTATAGTATGATAATAATTAAATAAATGAATATTACACAATCTTTATTGAGAATAACTTCTTTTTTCTAATGATCTATACACATAAATGATGCCTTCCTTTTTGTGTTTTTGATTAAAAAAAAGGTTAAATAAATTTTTGGTCTCTAAATATTACGAATTTTGTTTTTAATCATCATTAAAAAAAGTGACATGTTTTAATTCGTATAAAAAAATTCAGCATGCCGTTTTAGTTTCTATTATTAAAATTTATTTAATTATGTTTAAATTTTTGAATGATATTTTTAAAAATATGTTAATAACATTATAAGAAACTCTTTTATAAAATATTATATATTTTTTAACATGTCGTTAATTAAACATGAATTTTCTCCTTAAAAAAAATCAAACATAATTTTTTTTATAGAGACCAAAACATATTACTTTTTCTTACGAGAACTAAAAAAAATTAATTATATTTATAAGAACCAAAAACTTATTTAACACAACAAAAATTGATTTGCGTAATCCTATTCTTAATAAATTGAAAAAAGAAAAGTTTAAAGTGTTTTTTATGATCAAATAACGTAAACATATTAATATATAAAAATTATTTAAAAATGAAGAAAATCCAATTTGTTTATTTGCCTCATGGACAATGTGATGATATCGTAAGTTGTGAAGGTAGAATCTAAAGAAAAATAAATTCATCCCTAAAAATAAAATTTAAGGAAATAATGAAAATTTGCTCAACCGTTAAGATTCAAAGCATAACCCTTATTCTTTTCACAAATTTGCATATCTCCTAAAATGTAGAGATGTATTTAAGAGTATATAATGCTCACGGGGACGTAACCATGATTCTCTTTATTTGTAAAATGAAAATAAATTACCCAATCAATAATATTGACTCAAAAAAAAAAAATCCATATCACTATTTATAAAATTCATCTATAAATTAAATTTCGTTAGTCAACTTTACTTTTGATGTTGATCAATGATGGACCACTTTCAATGTTGTATTCATGTTAGATAACATGTGCTTCATTCGTTGTTTTTGCTCCTTTATTGTTATATTTGTTGAATCATACCTTGATTCTTAAGTTTTGTTTGCAAATTTGGAGGGGAAAGAAGTTTGGAAAAAAAGAAAAGAGTAAATGGAAGAAACAAAGGACATTGAGAGAAAGGGAACCAAAAAATTGCAAAGGTTTTGGAGGATTTTGGAGAGTTTATAAGAATTCTTCAAATTAATATATGGTGTTATAATATTCTTAAAACTAAAAATATATTATTAATCATAAGCATTAATTTACCATTCTCTAAAAAAATACTCTTTCAAAAATTGTGAAAGATTTTTCAATTTTTCCCTATATTTCTCTTCCCCCATAGCCCTTTTTCCCTATATTTCATTTTGATTTCTTAAAATGAACAATTCCAAAATGGAAATAAACAGACGTAATAATGTAGGCCTATCAGGTTCACAATTTCTTTTGATGAATTGAGACGATCCATCATGGCCGGAATGCATGCACAATATGGATATAAAGTCCGTTTTCAAAATTTCTCTCATGTATGATCTGGGTTTGTAACCGGAACACTGAAGCAATATAATACCAAAAAAGAAAGAAAAAAACACACCAAAATTGCCTTATCTCACAAGCAATCCATCTAATCTATGTATAACAAATCACAATATGTATCAAAGTATTTCCGCACTCTTCGTGTAGCAAAACCAACAAAGGAAACCAACTGTTTAGTTCCTCCCCTTATAGTCAGTTCCTCCCGTGGAACAAGGGGCAAGACATGGCATCCCAACAACCAAATCACTAAAAGTACGCTAGCATTTCAATCAGTTTTCTCCTCTAAATTTGTCATTTCTGATACTTTCTCAGCCTCAGGGCTAGCATTTACGGGACCATTGCTTGTGATTATGCTCTCTGCAGCAGAAGCATTAGCATTTAAAATTGCCTCACCATCGCCTGTTTTTGGAGACCCTGCATTAGGGGAAGGAAGGCCTGAGATACGCTCATCCATTTGCACAGACCCTACATTAAGGGAAGGAAGGCCCGAGATACGCTCATCCATTTGCACAGACCCTACATTAAGGGAAGGAAGGCCCAAGATACCCTCATCCATTTGCACTGACCCTGCATTTGGGGAAGCAAGACCGGAGACACTCCCGTCCAATTGCTTTGGTTTGTTCAGAGCATGGCAATGTGGGCAGTAATAAGTGATAAATGGGAAATCCTCCTTCCGAACAAGACCTGGTCATAAGCAGATAAAATACACTTTTCCCGTTACTGTGTTCAACAATTAACAATGATGAATGCCCAAAAAACTAGCACTACACTCTTCTTTTTTATTTCCTGCAATAAATGCAAAAGGACAAAAACATAGACAACAAAATTCAGAGCCCCTTACCGTTATGCATGTGGCAGTTACCGCATATGAGAGCATAAGACTGCGTTGGATCCTCACCCACAAGCAACGCTGCAATTCTTGCAATCCATCCTCCATCTTGTGGGGTTGAACTTTGAGGTTGGTGATGTTCGACGACAGCATGTTGATTATACTCAGAGGTCTGGGTTTGATCGAATCCCCCTGAACCTGCTAATTGTTGATCAGCAAAATTTGGCGTGGATGTCCCTGGACTAGTGGATCTAGTTTGAACTTGTTTCCGATTTCGAAGTCCAGAGGACTGCACAAGTTCAACATCATTGCTCTTCCCTGTTGAAGCACCACTGAGATTGGATTCATCACCCATGTACAATCTCATACCAGAATCTGCACCCAATTTGGAAGCCAAAACAGTTGCAGCAGCTGCCTTTGCTGCTGGGTCTGGGTCATATCTCTATGTACATCATCACATGTATAATAGTCAGCAATATTAAAGTAGTGGTAAACATATACCATCAAAAGCTGCTCAACAATTTAAAGCACAGACACGGGCATAACTCATAATGAATTAAGGAACTTCGATTCCATTAGTCATGTCGTATGTTCACATTGTTGATTCTTCCAAAAAATAAAGCACACGGGTTATTATTTCATGCATAAAAAAATCCTAACTGAGAATTAGAAGGCGTGTCATCAAGCTCTAATAGGATTCTGAAAAATTAAATAATGAGTTGTATGTTCTCAATTTATCTTGTCTGATCCAAATAGCTTAAAAAAAATATGATATTGAAAACAATGTAACAAGCCTTCTTTCAGTTCCTCAAACAATCACCTGAATAAGCTGTTGTGTAGTGTAATAATTTGTCTTTTCTTTGAGCTCATCAATTTTTGCTTGCCTTTCAGCTCTAAGCTTTTCAAGAATGTTCTGGTCCCTACGATCACCTACATAATCACACATTATGAATTAAAACTTCAACAAATTAGGAAATTTACTTTTTACTCATCGATGTTCAAATAATACAGCCTTTATAACTTCGTATTAATGGTGTTGAAATTTGGGGCCTAACTCATCCTTACAAAACCGGTTTATAAGGTGAGGAGTGCCTCCTCTTTATAAACTCTTCTCAAGAGTCTTATCTATCCGATGTGAGACTAAACCCACCCCCTCAAAGCCAACACAATGAAGGTGTTGGAGGCTGCAATGAAGGCTAACCAAAGGTCACAATTTAGGCGACTAGGGGCGGACCGCAAGGCGGAATTTCCAACAGATGGCAACACTTTTCTTTAACAAATAAAATGCTACTCCTTCAAGAGAAAATCTATACATACAAGTTTCATAGTCTGTTTTATTGAATGAACTTAAGGACCTTCTAATGAAATATAAAACCTGCTATGACCAAACATTTTTATCAGCATTTGCTGACTACCGTGGAGTCATCGATTTGATAGCATGAGGAAATGTTTTCATTAAAAGTATTCATATCAGGAAGTACTGAACTGCGGACTTTCCAATGGCTCTAAGCCTCTAACAATTAGGAATGGCAGCAATTGTAACGGATGATGAATTTATAACTTGTTCCAATTGTAAACATTTTAATGTAGGGTTTGTCTAACATGTGCAACATTGCACATGTTAAAACAACTAATAGTAGTAATTTTTTCTTGGAAAATAACAATTATATATTCAAAAGTTTTATATTTAATATTAAATGTACAGGTTCCAATACAAAATTTCTATTTTAAACTTCTTAACATGTGCAAATTTGCACATGATAGAAAAACCCTTTTATTTTATCATAAATAAGACCACTAGATGACATCAAATTTGAGAGTTATGACATGGAAGTTAAGATTTCATTCACATAGATGACAATTGCAAATGAAGCAACACTAGAGCAAACCCAATCAAAGTAGAACACAGACCATACATATAAAGCCGTGATAGCTAAAGATGAAATAAACATGTAGACTACCATCTGTAAGATATGCATGTCTAAAGCTTTTGACACTTACACATTCGTGTGAAGGTGATAAATGCTGAATAAACAGCAGATGATAGTGCAGGCAAAAGAAACATCGGTAAAACCCGGATCGCCCTCATTTTCCAATCAATACCCACCGATCTTGTTGTCATAATAGCATAACCTACAGCAATGACCTGAAAGTTGAAACTATTTTCAGCGAAACTCTATTTTTTATTACAATGAGAAAAAGGGGGGCTACAGTTTAGGACCATGGCAGCAAGTCTGCAACTTAGTTATTGATAGAAACCAAATAACCACTTAATTAGCTGTTTAATCAAAATGGATAAATAATATGAACTATTAAACTGAACTGAATAACCACTGCGGTCAATTACTTGCTCTCTATATATATGTGCCAAACTATAAATAAGGTAATTTTTTATTTTTTATTTTTGGAATAAAAATAAAGGTAAGAAGAAGAGAGAGCATAACATATTGTTTCTGTTATATGTTTGATACATATTTCAAAAGTAGAACAAACCATGCCGGTAGACAATCCTATAAATATCTACAATGGGAAAAGGAATGAACAACCAAAAGTTTCTAAGGATTAAAGAAACAACTTAAATATCAGGTTCAATGGAGAAAACATGAGAATTTCAACAGGCAATATTACAGTGAAAAGTACAAAGGAGTGATGTTAAATAACAGTTATAAGGGTGCTACAGCGCTGTTGCATAACGCAGTTTGCACAAATTGGTATTGTTCCGAAGACCCTAATCAGTACTACAAAACATTGTGAAATAGCGACTCCAAAAATCAGCAATTGACAACAGTGGCTAAAAGGCATACAAAGTATAATTAAGCATCAACTATATTAAAAAAAAATAGAACAAACCTCAAATATAACAGAAAAAACAATAAGATTGCGGGAAGTCTGGCGCCTGGATCGTGATCTCCTGGTGACTCGAGCAATAACAGTAGCTTCCTCTTTAGAAATATGTTTAAGGCGCTTCTCAAAATCATCGCCGTGTAACCTAAAAATCCCATTCCAAATTCGGGAAATGAATCCTTTGCGCTTCTTCTTTACATTCCCAGAAGCAGTAGCAGTAGGACTTGTCTCCTTCTTTTCACCTTCCTCAACTGCTTTGTCATCGGCCATTATTTCCCCCCTCCTGTTTCCTAAAAACACAAACAGAAATCAAACGGATCAACAATCACACTCACAAGACAACAACACAGATAGGAATTAATCGTTCTACTTAACTAATTAAGCGATTAATTAATTAATAAAATTGCTGAAGAAAAAGGAAAGTAGGCGTGAAATGGAGAAATTAACCTCCTCCTGAGGTTGATTATTGAGTGGATTGTTGGGATCTTGCTATTGATTGAATATGTAAACGTTGGATTGGATTGGATTGCCGGGAGGAGGAAGCAAAATCGGGGGAGTTAGTATTTTTGGAGTTTCCAAACACGTCGTGAACACGTAGCACGAGGATCGTAATCAAGAAAAGAAACAAAGACTTGAATGCCACTCAATGTATATACCAATTGGAAAACTAACTTTATGCCACAGCCAGGTGAAAAAGGAGTATTTAATCATTCAGTATCATATTATTATACGATATACCGATACTCCATTTCATAAATTTATAAATTAATTATTATTTTATGAAATAAGTTGTTATTTGTCATTATTTATATTTTAGAAAACACCATCTTATGAGGAAAAAAAACACCATTTCATTGTTTATATGAATTATATTAAACTTTTAATATTTTGACCATTAAACTACTTGCTAATTAGTAAATCATTTAAATTACCTCTTCGTAAAAAGATCATTTAAATTACCTAAAAATATGATTTTAGTTTTTTTTTTTTTTTTTTTTTTGTAAATTAAGCATAATACCTTCCATCAAAACTAACACTTTTTTTTTTCAAAATTTATATTTAAGGACATAAATTAGAGTGATACCAACTAGAGTCTATCCCACGGTATGGAGAAACTATGTTCAAATATTGTATGAGATGAGCATTCACATTTAGTGATAGTCAATATCTTGAATAAGGTTACCTTTAGCGAATAAGTAAAAGAGGAGTGTTATTTAAACAACTATTTAGTTGACAACTTTTAGGACAACCATAATTTACAAAGAAAAAGTTGATATTTGCACGAAAACCAAAACAATAGAGAGATAAAGTAAAAAGTAATGTGAGTATGAGAGAGAAAGTTGTTGCAAAAGTTGTCACAAAATGGATGTTCAAATATCATTTCTCTAAGTAAAAAAATAGCATGAATAACTTGTAAGACTGCGGGACAATGTGACCTGGCTTTATAGAAACAAATTTTATTTTAATTAAACAAGATAAATAATTTAAAAGTTGATTTATAAAAATTATTTATCTTGTCAAAAAAAGTTACCATATATAACTTTTTGAAATTGAAGTCGATTAAACAAGATACACAATCTAAAAAATCTCTACGGTCTAATAATATTTTCTACAACAAAGACTTATTTACTCATTAATATTTATGATCTACATAAAAACTTTGGTGTATAAGTTTATTTAGTGATAAATTTAGGCATATTACAATGTTGAGGACTGTTGGTCCTTTACACACACACACACACAAAAAAATGCATTGTTACAACTCTCTTTGGCATGCTGTTTATTAATCTGACTGTGCAACATTGTTGATAAGTTCATTCCCATAAGAATCATATCTATGAGCTAGGAGTTCTTATTGGTGATATGTATTCACCTTATTATCCCTCAGTCACAGTCTTAGGAGATTAACTATAATTTGGTCACATAAGCCATAAGCCATGAGCCTAGTTCCTAGATTGTTGATATTGTGTACCATCTTGTACAGATTCTTTACAATCGAATGATATGTATGATGAGTTTGCTTGTAAAAATAAAATAAAAATTGACCATACTCAACTTACCATATATATCTTGTCAAAAAAAAAGTTACAATATATAAAAATTGTCTAAAAAAAAAGTTATCATATAGATATGGATTACTTCAATTTCAACGGGGGCACAAACTTTCTTACCATCTTTTGATACGCTCCAGGTAGACAAAGCCTACCCTATCTATCATTTAGAAGATCTCCACATCCCACTGAGGATGATGGTATGCATAGAAGTGTGAGATACAGTGATATAACAGGTGGCCATGCTTCTAATTCCCTTGTTCCTCCAAATTTATCTCCTGTTCCATCTTCGTTCATTTCCTCTATCATTACCTCTTCTTGCACCAAGTGACTTGTCTCCATTATTATGTCTACTAGTCGTTCCAAACTTGAGAGGCACAATTTGACGAATGTATAAATTACCAGGAAAGTTCCTTTTTTCTTTTGAGATTGCTCTTAACTGTGGCAACCAGTATGCAACATATTCACCTTCTGGGTCATATGTTTGTGCCTGACAACAAGTATATAATAGTTCTACATCAGAACCAAATTTAAAAATTTACTGAATATTATATCCGTTTCAAGTCCATATTTTGAAGTAAATTGTGAATCTTCTCATAGACACTTACTTGTTTTGGTATGCTGAAATATCGGTCTTCTCTGGGATCATTCCCGACTCCTGATTAGGAAGAAGAAAATGTAAGAGAGTATGGAGTATAACTTACATTGTTTAAAGAATTTATGGACAACATAATAATGTTGGCATGACATATTAAAAAATATAAAAGGATTTTTATCAAGAGAGAAATGTGGAAATAATGGATTTCATTTGAATTACTACAGAAAGTGTTACATATACTTCCAAATATTTACCTGATCCATAAGTCCAGTTTCCATAATTAGAACATGGATCATAATCCAAAAGACATGTCTCAAACCATTCTGCTCCCATGCGCCAATCTATGCCCATATCACGAACTAGGAAGGAACACACAATCTGTCAAAAAAGGGTAATCTTTCATGTTCCGGTTGCAAAAGGTGTGTGCAAATTCACATGAGTTCAATGTATCAATTCCTAGCAATTACTATACTGTAGAAAGACATTAAATGTACTTTGGTTTACCTGCCGTCCACGGTTCGACATAAATCCTGTAGTGGATAATTCTTTCATGTTTGCATCAATCAGAGGATACCTGAAGGTGTATATACACAGTGAAGAAAAAGCCAACTACAGCTTTGAGTTTGCTAAAAGAAAAAACTACAGGTTTGAGTTCTATTCTAGAAGAACAAAAATAATATCAAGAAATAGTATTGTATTGAAACAAACAAGAAAATTGTATAATGATGTGATAGAAACTAACCCTGTACAACCATCTCTCCAGGATTCAAATAATTTCTTGTCTTGGCTCCAATTTTTCTGAACATTTCTAGGTCCACCTACAAAGAAATAAAGACTACACATAAGCAATCTGATAAATTAATTATAACAAAAAGGTTCTACGGAGATGCATCAACACACTTGCACTCCACAATTATGAATAACACCGCCATATTAAATCAGCAGAAGTTTTAATCCATGACCCGATAAATCGCCAGAGGCATCAGAGACTTTGAACAACCCATACCTATATGGAAAAGTGAATTTCCATATTTGACTGATAAAAACCTAAAGTAATCCCTCCATATCAACTCGAACAAAACCCTGTGAAAATAAAGACGGATTCAGAAGAAGAATGTGTTACAAGAAGATGTAGGGTGTCAACCGTGTAATTATTTAACTGTCTACTATTACTGAACTTTCATGAAGAATTAAAGAATGAATAGCTTGGTTTTTCTCCTATTAGTTTTTCTTTCCTTAAGCATTACCCTTTCTTTGGCACTGAATTTTGCACTAGCCTTTTCTAGATGGAGTTAAAGCAAGTGTGCGAAATACAACTTGACAGATAAGTGAATTATTCAGAAATAGCTAAAAAAGTGCAAATAAGAGAATTCTATCAATAAATATGATGTAGATCTACAATAATAAGAAAACGAAGTGTTACCAGTAGGTAGAACTATTTGCTTGTCTTTCATTCTCATATCTCTTCACCTATGATGAACAGACAATACTTTATCAAAGGAGTCTAGTTTTTCAATATCATGTAATAAACAAATCAGAATTTATTGTCAACTTTAACCTCTTCGTGTATGAGACGAGGAGACAAGCTTCCGGATGCAAGCCATGGCGAGAATTTAGTAGAATAATCAGGCCCTAACATCCCATTTCGGGTCTCTTTATATACCTTTAGTAAATCCTACACATGTGCAATCTTGAGAATGAGTTAGATAACTAAACAATGTTTCGACCACACTATATTTTTAGATCTTGAATATCTTAATTAACTCCCGGAGCCAGTGAACATATTTTCGTTTGACCCTTTTTCCTATTTTATGTCGCACACAATTAAATAGTTCCCTTCCATTCTGTATCAGTGATAACTCTTGAACCTTCATGTTTACTCAAAAAGGTGAAAAAAATATCACTCCTAAATCAACTCATTATTCGGAGAATAGACAGATGCAGAACGACATAAATTAAATCTACATTTTCATTTGGAGATAAGGAGTTCAAGTTTCCATCCCTACTCCCATCATAACTAACATTAATTCCAACATAACATTTATAGTTAAAAAAATGTAGATAAGTGTAACCTCTGACCTTCTTCCAAAAGTATTCATATATTCTGCTCAATGCGGCAGTTTCACCCCCCACAAATTTCATCCCCTTGTTAACCTACATCAAGAGGAAGCAAACAGAAAGAGCAAAACTCATTACTTTTTCATTGTTGAGTTCAAAGGACTAGATTCTCGCATGGATATCCACAGGTATACTTATGGCAAAACCTACATTCTGTGAGGAAAGTCCCAGCTGCTCCAATGAAGGAAGACATCCCCAATCCTCAATTGGGGGAGGTGGTCCAAGTGATGTTGGCAGTTTGATGCATGAGCGCACGACACATTTCGCTTCAGCAGTCTGCAAATTCAGTAGCAGCATGAGTAGCAACAAAAGCCATTTCCTATTTCGGTGGACAACTTAACTAAGTGCTTATAGCATAAGCTCTTATATACAAGCTAATTATATAAACAAAAATAAAGTTCAATTGTTTTCAAATAACCTATGGGTGGTTTTCATAAGTTACCCTGGAGAGCTTATGGAAATAACAAGGTAATCAAAACCGGACCGGACATAAAACCGGTATACCTATGGGTTCGAGGTTTAAGGATTCAACCGGGTTGAACCGGTTTTAGTTAAATATGTATTTTTTTTTTATCATTATATAAAACAATAACATACAAAATTATATATTATTCATATTTTACAGTACTGAAACTTAAACTCATTCAACAATTTCCCATACTTATTAAAAATTAAAATGATATAATATTTTTTACGAATAATCATGTGAATTAATACATACAACTCTTTTAGTTTCTTCTTAAAAAAACTCTTTTAGTTTCTTATAGTGCCTTTAAAATTTTAAAATTATATAATTTTATTTCCAAATGTTTACAAGCTAATGAACAAACAAAATAAGTTAATTATTGTTCCAAAAAAAAAATCATGAAAGCACGACTAAATTAATTACTCACATGTGAACTAAAACTGAACGTTGTCTTACAAAGAGCAAACAACTTTGAATGTGTAGTGGGCCTTATAGGTTAGCTAGTTGGTCCAAAAAATTTATTTGAGTATAACCCTAATGACCTGACCCGAATCAATTAAACCTGAGCTGCTTCTTTCATCTTTTCTTTCTCCTCTAGAGCCGCACTTACCCTCTGCTTCTGTTCTCACTTTTCTAAACCAAAATCCACCCATGGAATCGATGCTTTTTTGTCATTTTTTTGCAGGATATGCTAAATACGGTCCAACCCATGGAATCGGATGAACCGGCGGTTTTACCGGTTATTTCCGGTTTCCGCCCGGTTCTCCGGTTTATACCCCGGTTCTATATGAGGACGGTTTTTACGGCCAGTCGGACCGGACACAGGTCCGGTTCCCGGTTCAACCGGTTGAACCGGCCGGTCCGGTCCGGTTTTAATTACCTTGGGAAATAAGATGAAATCAACTATGGATGTGTTATAAGTTGTTTTCATAAGTTCTCTCAAACAGTCTTACAAGTGCTTATGTTAGTAGATAAGCTAAAATAAGTTAATCCAAACAAATCCATATAAATCTATACACATGTCAATTGAAATACCATGCCTTACGAAATTGAGTATAAACATCCGGCAAACAAGGGACATCAAAAGGAAGATCATCATGGTGGTACATAGTGGTGCCCCAAACAAACTGTAATTTGGGGTGGCTGTTAGAAGTTGTTGCCGCCCCAGCAGATCCATTAGATGGTACCACCACTTGTTGAAGACGATTGTTTACAGACCTTTCAACATTCAACTCTTCGCTACAAGTTTCTTTCTGTGCATAAACCTGACAATTTCACATTCACTAATTAATGAACCAACCCTAAAGATTCTTCAATTATCACAAAATTTGGAAATTTCATCAATCTAAACTAGCTTATTAAACATAATTAAAAAAATGATACTCAAATACTAACTGTATGAGCTCCATAAGCTTTAACTAGAGAAGGAAGAATATCTTCAGGTTTGCCATGTTGAATAAGCAAATTAAGTCCCCGTTTCATTAGATTCTTCCTCAAGTCATCCAAACATTCAAGGAGAAATTGTGTTCTCAATGCTGCACAAGGTCATGTTCGTAAAGGTGATGCTATATTATATTGCTACTGCATTAATCAAATTCAAATCCATAGCACCAACAAAACAAACATAGAAGCTAAAAAAAAGCTACAAAACACTAACACATTAGATTGAAGATGTATTATTTGTTGTCCAACATGCGTCAAACTATGAAACAACATATCACGGAAAAAAATACTATGGCACAACGCTGACAAATGTTACATTCAGGCTCAGTTCAGCAAGGTCAAACCGATAGCTTAGTGTACAAGTTTGTACTATAAAAGTATAGTATTTTTTGATACACTACTTAGAGCAGAGTTTTAACTAATAAATAGTGTCAATGTCATTGAAGAAAAGAGATAAAAGACGTTATCGAAAAAAGAATATACCTCCAGTTTTTGGAAATCCGAAATGGTAAGTGGTTGCAAATAGCCGAGGATCAATACAGTAAACAGGCAATAAAGTTTGTGAGGAAAGCCAAGCCTTGTAGAGAGTTTCATTATCCAAAACTCTGAGATCGTTTCTAAACCACACGATTGCTGTACCTTTACCACTCCTCTTGGTATTGTTGGAAGTGTACCTTTGGAATGTTTGGTTTGCCACACGTTCCATTTCGTTAGAATCTAGCTCTGGCACGTGTTGCATTGACGAAGAAGATGCTGAGGGTTCGGATTTGGTGGTGCACAAGTTCATTGCGATGTTTGGGAACTGAAATCGTGTTGTTGGGTTTGTGATTGTGAGGATTGATGTTAGGGTGGATTTTGATGAGTTGAGAGTTGTTGTTGTAAGAGAAAGAAATGGAAGTGTAGTGTTGTAGAGGGAAATGGCCATGTAAGAGCGAACAACGTCGATTTGCTTTTGGGGACGGAGATTTGTGAGGAAGAAAAACACGTTATGCACTTTAAACTGTGACACGTGGCAGAAACGGATTGTTGTGACGTGGACATGTATTGTCCTATTGTTGTACTTTGTACTTACCTCTGCGTCAAGGTAGAAGTTAATTATCCAGAGAATTGCTCTTTCCACATTTGATAATACACTGCCCAGGAATTAGAAATCTGACTGCACTTAACTGCCGAGAAAAACTTCGATAGTTCATTGCCGAGGAAAACAAATTATGGAGACAGTGAGCTCTGCATGATTCTAAAACATTTCTAAGCTATTTTTCGGCCAGTTTTTACCTGTAATTAAAGCAGAGCATTTCGAAAGGCAAAATAATTCATACAACATTGAAACTCGGACATAAACAAGAAAAATGCAATATCTTTTACAATTGTCCATAATTAAATCAAACCGACATTTGGTTCAAATTACACAAACGTTTGAAATTCATCATAACGGTTCAAATCACAAAAAAATATTGGCGCAAATGCACAACTTAATTAAACCAACATTTTTATACATTAAACAAAGTAAAAAATCTCATGAAATTAAAAGTAATGTCATCAAAGTACAAATATACAAATCAATGTCATGAAAACACCAAAACTAAAAAACAAGTCCTAAAAAACAAAATACTACTACTGGTCATGGTCCTGGTCCTGTTGATGGTGCCTCCTCCTCGGCCTCTGGCCTCGCCTCCTAGTCAAAATCGGCGCGATCTGCTCTCTTATATGGCTCATGGCCTGAAACCACAGCTGATGGGTAATGCTTATGACCTTCTCCTGGCCTAACTGCGCATCAACGTAGGCAACAACGCCACAATCCATGTCATAGGTGTTAGGCGGGCTTCTCGCCTCATACCGCTCCCACTGCTGTGCAATGATCTGCTTTTCATTTGCTGGCCTCGGAATATCTCCTGGAAGAGGTGGCAAGATTTGAGGGTGAGACACCCTAGTGTACCATAGCACATAGCCATCCGCCATGTCTGCTCTCTTAGCTGCTCACCCCAATCGGTCGTCTTAAGCGTGTGAGTGAGGAAGTCGACGAACGCCTACACAATGTGAGGCGGTGACAGCTTTACAATATCCGTCGGATGTCTGGGGACGGTCTGGACGTATCCGGCCAGAATACGAGAAAACCTCCTCAAAATCCTGGATCTTCCTGTGCTCTTCGTACGGCCTGCAACATACGTCATTAAACTGTATACGATCAAGCAGTGACCGATACGTGACCCCCTCTCTATGACCCTTCTGAAGCTTCCACCTCGCTGCAACTGGATAGTTTTCCATGTAGTCAGTGTTGGGATCAACACTGTAAAAGTCAGGAAAATGCGCCAAAAACCATGCCTGCACAAACCAAACAAATCACATTTATAAATTATTACACACGAAAAAATATAACAAAAAAATAAAAGTTAAGGTTCACATTTATAAGTTTCTTACAGTGAGCAGTGTCACGCTCCCCCCCAAGAGCTTTGTTTTCAGGCCTACACGCATCAGCTAACTCGCCGTATAGGTATGCGAGTGTCATCCCTCCCAAGAATAATTACGCATCCCTACGTAGCCGTCCTCCATGGTCGTCAGATAGACCAACTCGATGCGTTTGTTGCTTCTATCGCCAAACAACAAGCATCTAACCAAGTAGAGAAGGTAACACCTCACGCAATAAGTCCTAACCCTCTCCCGCTCCTCCAGCTCCTCTGGATCTTCCGTATCAGCCAATACGTTGGCCTTACCAAGGTACCTCGTATATAAGTCCCTCAGCCTCGGGTAGCTAATGTACCCACCGAACTCCTACCAACAAATTTTGTCCGCCTCCTGCTGCGACACACCCAAGTGCCTCATAAGTAGCGCCGCTCCCTCATGTCTCGACATCTTCTTCCCATGGCTCAACATCCGCCCCTCAATCTGAAGATGCGTCAGACATTCGACATCATCCAAGGTCACAGTCATCTCCCCCAAAGGCATGTGAAAGGTGCTGGTCTCAGGATGCCACCTCTCGCATAGAGTCATCAGCATGACATGAGGCACATTGGCGTAGCCCAGGTAAACCAAATCATGTAACCTGCTCTCCCTAAGCGGATCCCAAAACCAATCCTGATTCTCGTTTGGGCGTCCGAGACTCAAGATGTTAGCCCCATGATTAATCGGTTTTGCCACACGGAGCTTACGAACCTGAAATAATAGAAAAATAAACATAGTTTGAACAAACACACATATAAAGAAAATAATTAAATATAAAGAAAATAATTAAAAACAAACACATATAATAATTAAACAAGCACAGATATAAAGAAAATAATTAAACATAAAGAAAAAACATTTAAAAAAAACAAATATAAAGGTGGATATAATAATTAAACATACACACATATAAAGAAAATAATTAAACATAAAGAAAAAACATTTAAAAGAATTACACTTACGTTATCTGAATTATACCAAAGCGGCAACGCCGCATGATTGACATAAGAGTGCAGCAAAGATAAGTCTGTCGGTCCTCTAGGAAAGGGAGGGTCCACAGGTAACACCTCCGGGGCAGCAGCTGCTACAATGTCATCATCATCTCCTACATGCTGTTGTTGTGGTATATGATCCTGGTCATACCCACCATCAGTCACATTGTGGTGTACCTGCCTGATAATTCAGGTACTCCAACTCAGACTGGTCAACAACCTGTGACAGGTCAACAACCTGTGACTCTTTAGATTGTGTAGCCTGAGAACTCTCTGAACCATCTCCCCTCCGACCTCTACCCCTCTTTGGGATGTGGCCGCTCTGCCTGTCCCTCCGATGACTTTGAGTCATCGCACGCCTACCACCAATCATTTTAGATGGATCAATGGGGTCCTGATCGGCCATATCTACACAAAAAAAAAAAAAAAAATTAACATCATTTCCATAACATAATCAAACACATTAAATCTAAACTAAACATAAACATAATCAAACTCACTAAAAGTACAACAATGAACATCATTTCCATAACCTTAAATCATTCAATATAATCAACATACAATAAAATTTATGTCCATCATTTCCATAATAACCTAAACATTATTCATCATTTAACATACACTTAATCATTTCTATACACTTAACCAAACTATAATTAACATCATTTCTATCATTTCCATAACCTAAACTAACCACATAATCAATAAAATTGTCATTGAAGCATTTTATCAAACACTTTGTGTGCAAAGCATAAAACATATTCAAATTGTGTTCATTTGCCACCATTCAAAACCACATTATGATTTAAACAACATAGGCAACAACTACATTCATTTATCAATTCCTAAATTACACATGCAATCATCAAATTATCAATTTTAAAATCAACCCTAACCACATGCAAACTACTCTAATTTAAAAATAAAAAAATCAACCTAAACAAATTTACATTATCATTAAAATGATTGACACAACTTACTTGTGATAATGTGCAGTTGATTTGCTTGCAATTCGTGAAAATGGATTTGGTGAAGATTGGAGAGAAATTGTGAATTTTGAATATGTTTTGGAAATGGAAAGGTTCTGGTTCTGCGTATGATTATGTTCAGATTTTCTCGGCAGTTAACTGCAGCCGGATTTTTAATTCCTCGGCAGTTAACTGCCAATGGGGCAAAAACGTCAATTACTCGTGTGCCACAACCTTATCAAATGTGGGAACAACAATTCTCAAGTATTTATACATGTAATCAATCATTGAAAATCGAAATGATTGACTTCTTTAAAGAATAATTGCTTGTTTTAGTATGTTTAAAGAGTGCTCTTGGGACACTCGTTAACAAAATCCTTATTAATATTAGTACTTATGTCCCTAATTACAAGACTTTTAGAAAAAAATAACGGGAATTAAGAAAATTGATAGTGGTAATAAATTTATTTGTAATTATAATTGTTTTAATAATTTTATTCTTTAAGAGAATAATATTTAATGTTAATTGAAAAAAATATATAAAATAAACAGTATGATGGTGGAAAATTAATTGATGAAATACCAAAGGAGTTTTATAAAATGAGACAATTAATTAGAAGCTCTTTTAAAATGGTTCTTTAAAATTCACAAACAAATTTATTTAAGGAAGGACCTGATAATCTGAAGTTTAGGTAGGAGGTTAATAAGATTCAATTAAAAATTATTATGTAAGAATAATTTCATCCTTCAAAAAAAGAATAATTTAATTCATACGAGGTAAATAGAGTTTTTGTTCTCCTAAATTCTAGCCAAATTTTGTTATGACAAGTCATAAACTTAATTATTTAGTAAATTAACAATTCAGTGTTTATTTTTAAACTATATATAAAATAAAATCCACCACCTCTTGTAATGTAGCATGCTTGTGTTTCAAAATACTATTTGTTTAACTATATAGGGTGCAAAAAGTACAAATACCTACCGAGTACTAGTCGTTTCTAGAAAATTCGCCAACTTTCCTACCTTTTCCCATCTTCCCTTCGAGCAAATATATTATTCAACCTACTACTTCCAATTATCACACAGAAAGCACTATCTGTTCTCGATCACCGATTGAATCCATAATATTGTGGCTCTGAATCAGATGTCTCCGTACGACGGCGTCGTGATCGGAAAATTGAAACTGAAAGGAAAGCCAATGAATGTCAAAGATGGTGGGATAAATAAGAAGAAGAAGAAGAAACACGACAACAGTTACCATTACTCGTCAGAGTTTAATTCAGGTGAAGATTAGTCTCTTTCTTATTTATCCGTTGAAACGCAATTGCAAAAACTTTTCACTTGATTATGCTACGTGCATTTTCTTATTTCAAATGCATTGAACGAATTCTTACTAATTTAAGTGTAATTTCACTCAATAACGCATTATTTTATAAGAAATTTTAATTTCATTGAAAAAAAGGGCTAAGATACATGCTATTAGATTGATTCGCTTCAATCGATGAATTTGGTTATTGAAAATTTGTTGTTGTATCAGGATGAAGTGATGCAGACCGCTAAAGATTCAGAAAAATATATACTCAATCAAAAGGGAAAAGATACATTGAAAATACGGTCAATATTTCATTCAATGCCCTAATGTTTATTCCCTAGGTCCATGCATGTTTGTTTTTTACGTTTAACTGTTTAAGAGTTTTTCTTTTGTTTTACATGTCTGGATTCACTTTTTGGTTGATTCTAAAGACTTATAAACTACAATTGATTTTAGGATGTTTGGTGGTTTCTAGCTTATAATGATTTTGTCTTTAGAGTTAATTTCAACTTGAAGCTATGATTTACAATTTCTTCCCCCGGAACTTGATTTTTACACTCAAATTTTATTGTACAATTTTCATGTCAAAGTATTCAAACCTTAATCATTTTATGAATTCTCTTTTAGCTCAAATCAATTCAATTGAAGTAAACTTTTGTCGCCTTAAAATTGTTTTCGGGGTACTTGTTTGGTTATGTAAGTTTGACAATTTTGATTATTTCGGCATGTGTTTCTAGTGGTTGAGTTCAGAATTTGGAGTTCTTTATCTTGTTGATAATATTACTCCGGAGGCCAAGTATGCCAAAGTTGACAACCATTCAGCAGATTGGCTGTTGATTGTTCTAACTGTGTATATAAACTACTAAAATCAGGCACGTGTCAAATTCATGTCATTCTTATTTTGAGTTCTCCTTAAGAGTCTAGTCTTCTTTGATGTTTTGGCATGCAGAGCATATGAATGGATTCATTTGTCATGATAAATGAGCAACTGAATAATAGTTTGTAGGAAGAATTTATCTAATTTCATTGAGAAGCTAGATTATTGTGGGTTGTTACATTACATCATACTGATTTGATGATTTATTGTGAATTTGTATGAAAACTTTGGCAGAGTTGGATTGCTTTAAGTATGATTGGCATCAGTTCATTAAGCATGAAGCACTACTAGACACGACATTACTAACAGAACACGACATGTTGGAACTAGTGTTGATCTAAGAAAACAAAAATGATTGAATGTAGAAGATCAACATCTGTTGAATTTGAACAACAGACACATTGTTGATACTACCTAGGTTAATGGTTCTTCACTTTGTATAAGATATGATATTTGAAAAAAATGTTGTCAACAGGTAGCATGAACGAGGGTGACAAGTATGAGGGCAAGGGAAACCGTGCATCTTTTGATGATCACCTAACTCCAGCTGAGAGAAGATTTCTCCAACAGACAGAGAAACTTGAACTTCAAAGGCTAGCAAAGATGGCGAGCAGATCTCATCGAGATAGGATTCAGCAGTTCAATCAATATCTGGCTAATCTTAGTGAACATTATGATATTCCAAAAGTGGGGCCTGGCTAACAAAACATTTGGATTCATTTGTTTCCTTGTTTTTAAAAGTTTCATTGTTATAAGGTTGGTTGTAGTAGCTGGTATCTGGTTTGGTTTTCCTTGGTCTGGTGTGGTTGTAATAGCAATGCTCCTATTGGAACTATCAAGAGTTGCATTCATCTTGATTTTTTTTCTTTCTTTTTTCTTTCTCTTTTTTATTGACTTTTAAATTGCAGTTGCATCTGGTTAAAATAACTATGATTAAAACTTAGCTTGTGAAAAATATTGGTAATTTTGAAATACGAGATGAAATCTGCTAGACATAATATGCATATTGTGAAACAGAAGTATTCTGCAAATGCATATCGTCTCTTTCCCCTAACAAAAAAATACATATCATCTCATTTGTTTTGTTTGCAGTTTTCACCACGCTCATTGTTCTTGTAAGTAATGGAGTAACTAACAAAGCTAAACTAAAAGTAAAAACATATTTAAAAAAAAGAAAAGGAAAGAATCTAAACTAACAACAATTAGACCAATAAAAGTATATGTAGAATAGGCAACTACCAATAGTATAAAGGACAAGTTTATGTAGATAAAATTATGTTTTTTTGATACATTAGGAGAAAATAAGATTTTCGGACATAAAATCACGTTTAATTATTTCATCTATGAATTTGTTTTTTGGTCAAGATTGTACGAGTTGTTTTAATAAGGATATTTAGAGTATGTTTGGTAAGATCATAAGTTAGTTTATAGTGTATGACTTTTAGCTTACAAGTTTGCATGATAAAAATAAAATAAAATTTGGTAACGGTCTTTTCATCATGAGTTTATAGCTTATTTTTTTCACATGATATTTTAAGTAGCGTTTGAGCTTATAACTTATTTCTGAGTATTATTTGTAAACAATAGTAAGATGTCAAAACAAAATAAAAAAATTAACCATGGTGTTTTTTTTAACCACTAATTTTATAAGAGTCGTAAGCAAGTGAAATCTACTCAATAAATTGTTTCACCTAGAACTCGATTGGAATGATATTTTTTTTGTGTTAATCAATAAGTTATAGTAATTTAAATCTCGATTGGAAGGTTAGTAAAATTTTATTCGTTTTTGTACCATAAAATAAGTCTTATTCTTCTTTCGTTGAAACTCAATAACTACTCGAATATAATCACTTTTAGATTGGATAAAATGCTTAATTTTAGTTTGATTGATATAAAATGCTTCAATTAAAAGTATGAAAATATTTGGTTATGATTAAAAAAAAAAAAAGTATTTCTATTGAAGACAGTTGGGCGTGTGAGTGAGGTGGCAAGAACTCCGTAGTTTGATTAAATCTCATAAAATTCTGTTGGCTACCAAAGATCAATTATGAGTTGCATTTGCATGGCTTTATTGGCCATGAATTAAGGTTTATGTAAGAAATTAATCGTCCTATAATCGTTGTGATGAACGAATGATTCATTCATGATGATAGGGTTAAGAAAACACAAATTAAGAAGACCTGCATTGGTCATTGCATTGGCTTCTGTGGCGTGCTTTGTTATGATTATAACCGCTTACATTTATAGTACACCAACGAGAACAGGTTCCGATAAATGCAACTTCTATTCCTCTGAAGGTTGTCGTACACGTGATCTATTTCCAAATGATTTTTCAAGGGAATTAACTGATAAAGAGATTGAATCTCGTGTTGTTGTTAAGGATTTACTCAACTATGTTCCTATTCAAACTAATACACCTAAGGTTGCTTTTTTGTTCATGACTCCTGGTACATTGCCTTTTGAGAAACTCTGGCACTTGTTCTTTCAAGTACGTCACTTCATTCAATCCTTATTTTCTCTTTTCTTTTCGAATGCTTTCTTTTATTTTTGTTCTGTTTTTGTTTTAGATTTATTTATCATTTTATTGTACGGTCTCATATATTTTTTTTTTTTTACATTTCTCATGTTGCATTGTAAAAGAAAGTGTTGCAATTGTTTAGTCATATTCTAATTTAAAAATCTTTAGTAAGTTTGTGATGTATGTTGTCTCAAAAGAAAGGTTGTGATGTATGTCGTTAAGAGTCCTGCATTGGATGAGATAAGACTTGATCATGGTTTTATTAGTGAGTGCGATCCTCACTTTACAAACCGATTTTCTAAGGTTGAGTTAGGTCCAACCCAATTTTTAAGATGGTATCTTAGTCTATCCAAAATTTGTTGGGCCACCTCTTATCTCACCTTTTAAGATGGTATCACTATTAATTGATGCCGTATGAAAATCAAATTCACAGCACATACTAGGATACAACATTAATATCCAAGTAAGGTGGGTGAAATGAATCAGTGCCTTTTTTCTTACTAAAACAACCTGAAATGAATAAATGCTTAAGGTCTTTTTAATGAAAAACTCAACTGCATGGTTGCAACTCTTTCATTTGCTGAATACAACTGAAAGTTAAAGTTTCAACAAAATGTAAACTCGATGTTCTGGAGATGAAAATGATACTACGATTTGTGGTGGTTATAGAAGACACAATAGGACTAGAAATAAATCCATTTGAGAGAAAGTCGAAGGTATATTGTATTATAAAAAGATGATAGAATCTCGTCGTATGTAATTTAGGTATGTGTAAATAAAACATGAATAAGTACTAGTTATAAGAGGTGGATCGGATGGAGGACAGTTCAGTGACTGGATGTGGAGGGCAGCCAAGAAAAATCTTAGTCCTAGTCATTACCAGAGATTTAGAGTTAAATAGTCTATCAATAAACTTAATTCTTGACAGGGCATTATCACGGTTTTTAAACCATGCAGCGATTCTGCCTACTAAGAAAAGATTTTTAAACCATGCAGCGATTCTGCCTACTAGCACATGTAGATATAATCTTACATCATGGCAATCAAGTTTAGTTCTTAATATGAGCTAGTGCACGGGCAATGTCTGGAGTTGTGAGAATTTAGGTTGGGGACTTGCCTATCTGTGCAGAATCTTAGAGAATGCAAAGTTATTCTTATCTTTTGTTTTTCAATCAAAACTGTAAATATTTATTTTCAAGTGATGAATCAAAAATATATTTGGAATACAGACAGAACAGAATAGAGCAGTCCATAAAGTTATGTTCTCTTCGGTTCCAACTAAAAAAGGCGAAACCAAAATGTATCATCTTTCTTAACTCTGTCTTGTATTATTCTACTCTTATTATGCATCAAACATAAAACCAAAAGTCTTATCTTATGTCCTTTCATTTTCTGACCTAATATTAACTGGAATAAGTAGCATTATCTGCTAGGAAAACTTATTTTATCTTCTGTTTCATGTAATTTCTTATGTCAACCAAAAATACAGGACATGTTTTTACCGATTTTAACTCATCAATGTGACTATTGGGACATTTAGCATGAAGCATGTGATTATGCTTTCTATTCAAAGTTATTCTAACAGCTAGGATTTGCAGTCTTCTTGCGCGGATGTCCTTGCCCAATTTATGAATTCATTTTTCACCAGTATTACTGTTTATAAAGCTTTGAGGGACTTAAGTTGGCCAACGTGTTTATAAAATCAAAAAAAGAAAAATAAATCCTTCTACTTTATCATCATAGAGCAAGTTTGATGGTATTTAGCATCAGAGAAAGGAATTTATTAACAAAACATACTTTTTTCTACAAGTGAAGAATGTATCTAAAAATTTGTGACAAAGAATGCTTTGAATGTAACAGTGTGTGAAAATTGTACAAAGAATGTATGCAAAAGTTGTGTAACCACTAACCATTACTTGTGAAGATGGACTTATTCAAGAGCCAAATTTATGCCACGAAAATTTAGTTCCTTCCTATTTGATCTTTATTACTTATAACAAAGTGCAGGGGCATGATGGCAGATTTTCAATTTATGTACATGCATCCAGGGAAAAACCAGTACATTTCAGCAGATACTTTGTTGGTCGAGAAATTCACAGTGAACCGGTATGTATGGCGCATATGATATTTTTAGGTACGCCATAATTGTTAATATAATATTAACCGGTCTAAATTTTCATAAAGGTGAGTTGGGGGAGTTTTGCAATGATGGAAGCAGAAAGAAGGCTTCTGGCAAATGCACTTTTAGACCCTGATAACCAACATTTTGTCTTGCTATCTGAAAGGTAATTTTTTTAGCAGATTTCTCTTTAGTGTAAAGTCATGATTGGTTTAGGGATTTGATCTAGTCAATGACATCTTATATTTTGTTTCAGTTGTATACCTATACGTCACTTTGAATTCGTGTACAACTATTTAGTGTTTACAAATGTTAGCTTCATTGAATGGTAAGACATTATTTTACATTCGAAGAACTAATGCTAATTAGTTCATGAAAATTTTAAATCCTTTTCCTTGTTCCATATTTGTTAGATGGAAATTCTGACTAAATTCTTCTTCTTCCACCTTTCCAATCATCCACTGAAAAAAAAAAAGCTTTGTTGATCCTGGCCCTCATGGTAACGGCCGATATATAGAGCATATGTTGCCTGAAGTAGAAATGAAGGATTTTCGGAAGGGTTCACAGGTATGATTTATGTACTAGAAATTTTTAGTGTGATCTTAACTGAGAAAAAGTCTTGACAAACTTGACCACAAATGCATATGGGAAAATAATTATTAGAATATTAATCTTACAGTGAATTTTAAATAGTGATTGTTATAATAGCATCTTCTGATCATTTATCTCCCCTCTACATTGTGCAACCACTCGTTGCAATCAAGATTTGGCTCACATCATCGTTTTTGCAATACGAATGTAGAAACTCAGGAATCAATTTGAAACATTTCTCGTGTGGGGTTAATTTACATCATGTTTGTACTGCAGTGGTTCTCAATGAAGCGGCAGCATGCTGTTATAGTCATCGCAGACAACCTTTATTTCACAAAATTCAAGTATTACTGCAGGGTACTTCTATGTTTATCATATTTTTATTGATGCTTTTGCTGATTTGAAGATTGTTTATTCCCTTTTGTATTATTCTTGTCACCTCTCGCAAGTATGTTAATCGTGATAAATATATTCATAAATCAATGAACTAAAAGATTTAAGGATTTCTTGTTGACCAGGTTACAAAAGCAACACTTAACAATAGTTTATTTCTTTCATTTAAACTACAATTCCTTATGAGGTTACTCTGCTTTCTGTTAATTCTATAGTTTTAGAAATTGTTGGGAAGAATGGAGTCTATAAAAATAGCTTCACTGACAAACAATCTGTTGTTCATGTTTTTAACTTCCACAGCCAAATATGGAGGGAGGACGCAACTGCTACTCGGATGAGCATTACTTACCAACATATTTTAATGTCAGTGTTCAATGTTCATCAGTCTGAGATCTTCTAATAATTTGCAATGACATCAGTCTCTTTCGTTGCTAACTTATTCGTTATATGTTTAGATGCTTGATCCAGGTGGAATTTCAAACAGGTCGGTAACATATGTTGATTGGTCTGAAGGAAAATGGCATCCTAGATCATTCGGTGCTCAACATATTACATATAAACTCCTCAAAACCTTGACAGTATGTTATACAAACTATGCGTTTTTTTTTCCGGCTCTCTTTTTTCCCTAGAAAATTAGATTTACTCCTAATGTCTACAATTTGTGTGGATGCTCACTACAAAAAACATCTCTCATGAAAATTACTGGCCTTGAAGAGTTACAAAGGCTTCTTTTTAGCGCGGCTTACTTTTGGCTTGTCTTCTCCATAAAAGAAGTTAGGTCGAATAGTATTTTTTAAAAGATCTTAATTAAGAAATGAGCTTGTAGGAGATCTTTGATCTTTGTTTCATATATTTTTTATTATTTAACTCAAATTTTCCATTCTATAAAAAAAAAAAAAATTAAGCAAAAAAGTAACAATAATCAACAAACAATTTTAGCTTTATTTCTATAGCTCCTATTTTTAGCTAAGCTTTAACTTTAAAGTAACTTTTAATGTCAACATAAGTCAGGCCAAACGTAGCTGAGCCTAAGACTCGAGAGAGAAAAACAAAATGAAAACAGGAAATTTACTTGACTAGGGTTAGTCCTTTTTTAAGAATATCACTTTGTTCCCTATTTTTATCCTTATTATACTACTTGGTTTTTAGGCAGCATTTTTTCTATAATTTTAATGACATAGTTTTATTCAATGCAGTCCCTTAATCAAAGTCCACATATTACAAGTGATTCAAAGGTATAAATGATAGAATAAGGACTTCAATATTGTGATACTAATTATAGTTTTCTTTTTATCAAAGAAATGAATTATTGTTTATTTTAAATTTCATATGCTTTGCAGAGAACAGTGTTGATCACTCCTTGCATGTGGAATGGGTCAAAAAGACCTTGTTATTTATTTGCCAGGAAGTTTTATCCAGAAGCCTTGGATAAATTGATGTATCTTTTCGCTAATTCAACTGTTTCTTTTGGAAATTAACATCATATGATTATGATCTTTAGCCTCACCTTGGCTCTTGCACATAACATTTTTGATAATTTGGTGAAGTCCCACAATTCAGAGGCAATTAGATAAAATTTTATGGGGAGACAAAGAAACTGATTCATTCAAACATTTTTCTTGGCTGGGCCTTGACAAAACTGCTCTACTAGCTTTCCTAGAAAGATGGATAGTTTGCAGTTTCTATTTTACATTGTTGTGATTATTTGTTTAGCAACACTGTGGATTTTTCTGTTAGATGAAAAAATCTGGTGCCCTTGATAGAGGCATGGAAAAGAGTTGGACATTTTAAATTTTACTCTGGAAGTTATGTGTTTTAATGCATGGAAATTTTCAAGCTCACATACATTAATGTGGTTTTTAGATAAATACTTGAAATAAAGGTTTATTTAACAAATTCTTATGACATTATGGCTTATATGCATAGTGCAAACCAAGTTAGTTCTATATGTAAACTTAACAAATAGGAGAATATGTACCAAGTCTCTTCTCAATACCATTGCTACATTTTGTATGAATAATGCCCCACTCCTGAAGCCCCACCTCCTCAATTCACATCAACCAACAAACGATTAAAAAGTAACAATCCATAGAAAGAGAGAGTCAATTTGCGTTTCTTGCAAAGCAAGGTTTCTTACTCAACTCTGTTTTGGGAGTCAGAATAAATAAAGAGATAGAAATGGCTACATTGCCTCCAAAAAAATGTAAGCTTTCAACGCCACCCTCTTCCTTACCACTATCACCAGCAATAGTAGACTACATTTCTAATAGTAGACTAGTGCACTTTGCATTTTGGCGCCTATCATTGTTTGTAGTCTAGTGTACTTTGCATTTTGGGACCTATTAGTATGTTATTTTATTTTAGTCTGAATTCGAACTTAAATTCTCCTGAACAACTAATTTTTAACTAAAGTTCATTAACCACTTGAGTTCCACCACTTGACTTCCTATTTGATTACCTTAATTACTGCATTAGTGATATTAACAGATAGATTGATTCAACTCTAAAACCACTTCTTTCTTATATGAACAACCAATAAGAGGTTGCTTTGCAATAAGGAAGGAGGGAGGCGAGACATCCATCAGTTAGGGGCATTGGTTAGTGACGCACCCTTGAAATATAAACCATTTTCTTTCATTTCTCCTTGCAGTTTTTCTTCTTTTTCCTATCAAAAGCCTTCAAGCAGAGAGACTGTATCAACTTCTTGTAATCATCAGCAGTAGTGCAGACACCAAAACCTTTCATCTCAGACACCAACTCCAAAGCCTCATCAAATCGTTCCAGCTTGCAATATCCTCGGATTAGAGTGTGATACATTAACAGGGCATAACTTTAAATGATTCTTTTTAGCTTCTTCTAAGATCTTCCTAGCCTCTTCCATCTTGCCGACATCTGAATAAGCACTAGCAATAGCAGAATATGAGTATACATCTGGTTTCAAATCCCTACTTTCAAGTAGACTCAACATTTCCACAGCTTGTCCCATTTCCCCAGCTTTGGAATAACCAGTGATAACAAAATTGAAAGCAGCATTTCTAGGAGGTGGACCATTAGCAATCATTTTGAAAACAAACTTCTTGGCTGCATCAACATCCTTAAAGCTACACGACGCTTGAACAAAATCCGAAAACGTCTTCATTCCACGTTTCCTCATTGTCACACAGGGATATCATTCAACACCTCCAACGCCAGTTCTAAGGTTTCTTCTTTATCACATAAACCAGCAGCAAAAAAATTAACACAGGACAAAGGTGGATACCTCTTATTCTCAATTAATTGCTGCCACATATACTGCATGAGCTTCTTTAAACGTTCCGTCTCTACACAACCAAGACATTATTCTACCCATTTTTTCGCCATCAGGAAGTCTGTGCAGCAATAATCTTCTGACAAACAGAACAAACCAATTCAGATACCTCAGATTTCTTTGGTCCAGTTCCAGTGCAAAGAGCTTCGATGGTTAAACAATAAGTTTCTGCAGTTGGCACCAACTGAAACACCTCAATTTTTAAAAAAAACCTCAAGTACAGCTGCTACTGCCCCTTCTTCCATGTATGAGAATGTAATTATCAACTTATTGAGAATGGTTACATTGAGAAGACCACTTTGTTTCTCGGCGATTTACTTGACCGAATCCCAAAGAGAGTATATATGTATCTTTGTCCCGTAGACATAATCTGAAATTGCCGCAAATTTTGAAAACAAGTGATTGTAGAACTAGGGTGGTGAGGTGAAGAGAATGCTGACTCCAAACTCACTTGAAAAAGTTCACAAGATCCACATGGTAATATATATGCAGTTCAGTTTTTTCAAGCACCTTGATGATAAAATCTTGATGTATAGTCAAATTCATGTGATCAAGAGAAGATGGTTCAACGACATGATCATCGTCATTACTCTGCATAAGAGACAACAACTTCTCCAATTTTTCGTCATTGATGGGGAGCGTGGCGGTTTGATGATGAGAGAAGAATCTAGGGTTGTTAATGATATTGGAAACTCAGGGAAAGAATCTTAGAGGGGGAAGAATAAGTAGTAGTTGTTGATTGTGAGAGAAGAACAACCTGAATTGGAGAGACGTTGTTGCAGTTGCAAATGAGAGCATATGTTTGTCATCTCATCTACCTCATCGACATTTTTGAATTTTGAACGATACTGTTACTATAATATACCTCCCGCTGCTAAAAAACTATATTAAGTATTAACAATCATCCCTTCAATCCACCAAGAATGAAAATCTACAACAAAAATCAATCTATGATTGTTCAAACACTACCATGATTGGAGTTTGATACGATCCAATAGCTGCTTGAAAGATTCTTATTTCCTACAAAAAATTCTTGAATTATGTTCTTTCCAAATAATTCAAATACATGTCATCCAAATTGCCTGAAAACACATACAAAATTCCTTTCTAAACAAGTAAGCACCACAAAATTTAAAGCATGCTCTCCAATGTCAACTGGGTTCACAAAACAATACCCAACCACCGACAAACGCCATTCCAAACATTACTAAAAACTTCACAACCTAAAAAAATATCCTTAATTGTTTCCTCCTTCCCACCCCCTCCCGGGCAAAGCAAAGAAGTAGCAAGCACCACTCCATGTTGAAAAAAGAAGATCCTTAGTAGGAATCCTTTTGTTCAAGAGCCTCCATATATAATGATATCTTCATAGTTTAGTTTTGTTCCAAACCAAATGAGAAAAAAATATCTAAGTTGGGTTGATCACATGCTTATGAGTTTGATAAGCATCTTTGACTGAATATCCGTTAGACAGACTAAGTAACCAAAGTCATCAATCAACCATGTTAACCTGTAAAAAAAGCCGCCTCCTAAGTAAAAAGACGCCTTCTCCACCTCTGCACATCCACTCCCCACCCTCACCTATGCATCTCAGCTGCTATAACATTACTATCTATGCAATGATAAAAAAGACATCTAATCCTTGACTACATAGTCACAACATACACCCCCTCCAACCACGGATCACGCTAATACGATATACTCTCACCATTCCCTACACTACACCCCACACTTTCTATAAACCAGCTCTCCTCCCCACCTACAATTAAAGTTTAATGCATATTTAATTATTTAACGAGGTGATTGTGCTTCAAGCATCTCTTAGGGGAGCAAAATATAATTTTCTCTAACTTTTTACTTCTCAATGTATTAGTGTATATTTTAGAGGAGTGTAATTCAAACTTCTCTCGAGAAAGGGCCTTGATAATTCGAAAGAGAAATGTTATTTGAACATCCAAAAAACAACAACTATTTGATAATAAGTATAAAAATACACAATTTATAACTAATGATATGACCATAAGAGAGAAATAAGTAATTAAAAATGAAATAGTACTTATACGGTATACATATATGGTATTGAACAACCAAAAGGTTGTTAAGATAACATTTCTCAATCTCAGATTCGATCAGGATGTAAGTAAAATTTAGTAAAAAAAATTGTTTCAGTTAGACTTCGTCTCCTAAACAATTCGTCAATTTTTTTTCTTGAAGGGGCTAAGTTAGCCCACTCAAATTGGTGGGGGCAAGAATCGAACATGAGACCTTGAGAAGTTTGAGAATGAACAATTTGTCAAAATTCTTTTGAAAGAGTGGTTGTATATTTATTTATTTATTAAACACACAAATTGATGCAAAATATATATTTTTTTTTAACAGACAATATATATATATATATATATATATATATATATATATATATATATATATATATATATATATATATATATATATATATTAAAGGTAAAAATATATACTTATGAAAAGAAAACATCTTTTTACATTTTTTATTAGTTGGATATTTCAAGTTGGACATATTGTGGAAGAGGTTAAGGTTAGTTATGTCGTGGAGATGGGGGTTAAGTCGATTGCAAACGTCTGCTTGCTTGTTCTATGAGTGGCAATGGAACCCTATAGAGTGCTTGTTGCGGTAGGGCTTTGGTGGTCTGTTGTACTTTCGAGGCTGAAGCTGTGGTATTCGGCGCGTGCCAGACTGTTTTGGTGCTGCTGTTACTGTTGCATATGACAGCATTAGTTTTATGTTTTGATAGCAGTAAGGTTCGGCTACTGTTTGATGATAGCAAGGCAGATTATTTGGGCTAGTTTTTAGGGTGTTGGTCTCAGGTTTTCCGGTATATCGGTGACCTTTGTTTGTTTTCCTTGCTCGCGAGTTTGTTTTGCTTCTTGTACACTCCCGACGTGAATAACAAAATGTAAAATTAGAGCTGTAACATTTGATCTTTAAGATCTTGTACTTTAAAATTGTGATCAATGAAAACAAATTATTTGTATACATTGTTTAGCATATTGCTGCTATTAAACTCAAATGGAATTAAACTTGTAATATGTGAAAGATCCGGAAGCAATTGTTAGGTGTAAAAATTGAATCAAGATGAAATTGAACTTGTAATGTAACACGGCTATCACAATGCAGAAACCAACACCTACACTGATATAACAGTGTAGAAATCAGCTGCTACAATTGTTAGGCTGCGCATTGCTATACATGTTGGTTTCGCATCTGTAAAATTTGTTTTTCTGCACCATTCTAGCAGTACACAGCTGATCATAAGAGGTCTACAATCAGAATACCTTGCGGGCAGCAGTTTTATGTGTTGTAGCAGCAATTTTATGTGCTGTTTTTCTGCACTATTCTAGCAGTTTTATGTGTTGTAGCAACAATTTTATGTGTTGTTTTTCTGCACTATTCTAGCAGCTTTATGTGCTATTTTTCTGCATTATTCTAGCAGTACAATACCCGTAACAAAACCTGTAGCAGAGCAGTTTTATGTGTTATTTTAAGCTGTCGACAAGCAGAGAAATATTGCATTGATCACAAGTACAAGCTAGACAAATAATTAGGTTCCATTGATCGAAATTTCAAAGTACAAGATCTTGAAGATCACATGTTAAAACCATAACTATAATTTTACATTGATGTACAAAGAACCTAATACAAGCTAATAACTCTTCCTCTTTTACAACCAGGACTATAATTTTACATTGTAGTACAAACAATCTAATACAAACTAATAACTCTTCCTCTTTTACATTTTTCTTTTTAGAATAAACAAATTTTATTCACGTCGAGAGTGTACAAGTGCAACAAACTCGCGGACAAGGAAAACAAACAGAGGTCACCGATATACCGGAAAACTCGAAACCAACACCCTAAAAACTGGCCCAAAAAATCTGCCCTGCTATCAACACACAGCTGCTGAACCTTGCTACTATCAAACCAGAAAAACTGATGTTGTACTGGCACAAAAATCTGCCCTGCTATCAACAAACAGCAGCCGAACCTTGCTGCTATCATACAAGAAAAACTGATGCTGTCATATACAGCAGTAACATCAGTGCCAAAACAGTCCCGCACGCGCCGAATACCACAGCTTCAACCTCGAAAGCACAAGAGACCACGACAACTCCACCGCAACAGACACTCTAAGGTACCATTGCCACTCATAAACCATTTTGCGACATAACCAACTTCTCCAAATAAACCATATCTCCAATTCTTTCAGGTATTTCACCAATTAAGTTAGGGTTGTAGACATAAAAAAAAAAAACCTTTCAACCTGGGTATACTCAAAAGCAAAGGAAACAGTAGCATTAAAGGACAAATCCAAACACTCAAATTCAACAATTCATCAATCTCATCAGAAACAAACAGTACCATTGAAACAAAAAATATACAAGACCAGTGATTTGAATTGAAAATTAGTATTCTGTAATCATTGTAATCAAATTAAGATTTTTTTTTCTTTCAAATTATCACTGTAATTACTCTAATCAGTGTAATCCATTCAAATGATTGGAACCGAAATAAAATTCAAATTGGTACTCACCGTAATCCACCATCGTGGTGCCCCTCCGCCGCACAACATAAGGAAAGAAGGATTTTGAAGGAAGATGGAAAATAGAGAAGGAAGGACAACCGTCGCTGTAGTCAGCTGTTGTGGTTTGCCGCCACACGTCTCCACCGCGCAACCACCGTTCCGCCGCCGCTGTTGAGATGGGTTTCTGAAATTGAGAGTGAATGAATGGCAAAGAAACAACGTGAGGAAGGGAAGAAAAGAAATGAATCAACTTGTAAAATAAAAAATAAAAATTAAGGGCTAAGATTAATTAAGATGTCATTAAAAGAATGGATGGTTAAGATTATTTCACAGGAGGAAATTTCCACCGGAGTGGATCCTCTCCCTCAAACTCGTGAGCTAAATCGTAAAAATGTTTTCACATTGTATCTATCAAATTCTATTTCGCTAGTAAATCAAAATGGCGAGATTTAGACTAACTTTAAAAGAAGGTGGATAATTTAGTATACACCAACAATTAGGGAGTATTTTACACATTTAACATATCCCTTTTATTATTTGCAAATGACATTTTACAATTTAAATAAATCAACAAGTTAATTAGATTCCCCCTTCAATCCAATCACTCACACCTCTTTTCTTCTTTAAATTTGAGTTTATCCTCCATCTTTCATTCCCCATTCAACCACTCTCCCATTCATCTTCTTCAACCATTCAAAATGGTTGAAGAATAACACTAGTGCTCATCATAAACTAATAACACTAGTACTAATGCCAACATAAAAAATCCTTTTATGATATTAGGTACTTACTGAACAACCACAACAGTCATCTTCAAAAAACAAAAAAAACACAACAGTCAATTTTTCGTTTCCATAACCATTTATAAATCAAAAGGGTTATTTGTTTTCATAATTGAGGTTGGGTATTTTTTGTTGAAATTTAAAACAAAATTCACTTTGAGTGTTTAAATATGCAGAAAATTGTTTGTAATCACTAATCACAAGGATATGTTCTGGTTAATGATTATGTGTTTAAATTAAGTTTTCGATGTTAAAAATAGTTTTTTGTTTCGAGTCGCATAGTTGTTAATTAGATCGTTATGACCCGTCTAAAGGTTAAAGATAAAAAAAAAAAAAAATAACGTAGGTATCGAACCTGCAATACCTACACAAAATACACACTGCGCCAACCGCACCATGCATTAAAAACAGTTTTTTTGTTTAACTTATACGAATCTTGTAAATTATGATCTATTAATGTATGATTAACATTCATATAATATAATGATTATTGTTATACGAATTCAATAGTAGAAAGCAATAAAGATCCAATAGTATAACAAGCAAGAAAGATTCTCTAAAAAAATGCAATAAAAGATCCAATTAATTAATCCATTATATTATTTTTTGTCAAAAAAAAAAAAAATCCATTATATTATTTATTAAATGTTTGTAATTATATGTGTGATGTTAAAAATTTAATCATTCAACTATTTAAATTAAAATTAATTGTTGTGAAATTGGATTGGCAAAAAGGAGGCTTATAGAAAGTTAGATTTTTTTGGTTTGCTGATATGCAAAGAAGTAAATGATGTAATGTATTTGAGTCACATTATGAATGTATCTAGATGTTTTGAATTTTGTTGTGGTACAAACTCTTTGCCGGTTAATTAGCGTTGCAACCAACAGTAATAAACACTTTCCTTAAGAATAAAATAAAAAATAGCAATCCCCGTGAGCTTAGCTCAGTTGGTAGGGATATTGCATATTATATGCAGGAGCCGGGGTTCGAACCCCGGACACTCCACTTCTCCACAATTAAATTGTGTGAGCTCTAGCCACTAGGCTACTTGACCAAAAAAAAAAAAAAAAAAATAGCAACACTTAAACTTAGATCAAGCAAAAAACTCCTAAGTTTAGAAAAGGAGAGCATGCCCATATATCACCATCAAATTAATCAAAGATCTCCCAAAAATACACATAAAGTCACAAAGCATGCCCAACCATCCAAAATGCTTCCCTCTTTAAACCACCAGATCACAATTTCTGTTACAATTTTGACTTTACTATAATTAAAATTGACCACTAATCCCACACACCACACATTTATAAACCAAACGCATATATATACCTACACACATCAAAACCTACAAACTCAACAATTTCATATACCACCAACTTGGTTTCGGATTGTCCCTGATCAAAGAAGAGAAAGCAAGAAAAAAGAACAATGGGTTTGAGAAACACCTCTGTTCTGTGCTTGGCACTTATGTTGTCTTTCTCTTCGGCCATTAATTGTTTGGACATAACCAAAACTTTGGGACAATATCCGGAACTCTCCACGTTCAGCAAATACCTAACCGAAACCAAGTTGGCTGAACAAATAAACAGTGGTAAAGCCGTTACCATTCTTGCCCTTGACAACAAAGCTATTGCTTCTCTTTCTGGTAAACCAATTGACGCCATTAAAGCCGTTATTGGGACCCATGTTATACCTGAATTCTACGATGAGAAAAAACTTTTTGATATCATTGGAAGCCATGCACAATTGCCTACACTTTCAACCGCTCCAGGTTTAGCCGCTAAAATCTACGTGTCACTTATTAATGAAGGTGAAATGGCATTTAGTTCTGCTGTTGAAGGCTCAACCTTCGATGCCACGCTTGTTCAAAGCACTGAGGCTGAACCAGGCGTTGTTTCAATTCTCCAGGTTTCACAGCCAATTGTTAAGGTTGGTGCTTCAGCTCCAGCAACTCCAGCAACACTATCAAAACCAGCAACACCTGCAGCTGTGTCAACATCCAGTGCCGGTGAGGTTGCAACACCAGCAGCTGTGCCAGCATCCGGTGCCGGTCAGGTTACAACACCAGCAGCATCACCTTCTGTGGTGATTGCTGAGTCACCTGAGAGTTTTGGTGATGCACCTGCTCCTGCTCCTAGTGCCTCTTCTCGTGCCACATTCAGATTCATTGGTGCTGTTATTGCCTTTGCTTCCATTTTTGTCTCTTTGTAAGCGTTATATAATGTATTTCTAGAGAGAAAATGAAACAATATTGATTGGAAGGGATAAATTAATTAATTTGTTACAATATATAATGTAACACCTTGATTTGTGCTTATGGGATTCGTTTGTTCAGATTGAATATATCTCTCACTTTTTTTTAATGATTGATGTGGATTCTTTACATACGTTTTATGGTGCATAACTTTATGTGTTTTGAGTAAAGAATTCACTATTCAAAACGGTGCTAGCCTGCAATGTAGGTTCTACTCTGTCAATAAATGCACAATGTAATTAGGAATTTCAAATAACTATGACTTCTGTTAAAAATAATGCCGAAGGAAACAATTGATGATAATATCATTGTGATCACACACAATTGTTGATTTATCTATCGATAGCTACAGAACAAAATCTAAAACGAATTGAGCATACATATATGCAACCAATCATAGATTTTATATATGATTCTTCAAATGATCAACAAGAGCTATGATTAACAAAATATACGATTTTTTTATTGGTAAAAAAATAAAAAAATACGATTTTGATTTTAGCATTTTGGAACTGGATGATTTGTATTGTTTGTAGTGGTGCCAGAGTAGTTAATATAAGTTATGTTTTGGTGGTTAAAGTTGTTAAGAGGTAGCGAATTGGCTTAAGTACTAGGAGAGGTAGTAGTGGAGGCACTTGGGGGAAGTAGCATTAAATCTATAGTGGAAAAGGAAGATCCTTTGCGAAGAAGAAATTCTGGTACGGAAAATTACCTCATGTCTTTGTTCGTAATTTCATTGTACATTTCCAAAGCGATGCTTTTCTTTACCTTCTTCATTTTTCTCATCTATCTGGAAACTGAGAATCAGTTGTTGGGTTAGTTTAGCTGCTTAGCATGCTTGATCAGACTGAATGATTTGTGTTTGATTGATTATCATTAGTTGAATAAACTTGTCCTGACAAACAATTCCTACCATTTTAAATCAATCACTTTTATCATAAAATATAAATCTTTGTTGGTCACATAATCCAAGTACATGTGGGGCATACACAAAGCATAACAATTACAGTTTAAGATGACATACAAGTGGGTGTGTAAACTGATAGTTTAGTGACAGTTACACACTTAATAAAGGGTGTACCAAATGAGGTAGATTTTGGACAAGAATGAAAATACTCAAATAGAGTTCAAATCACACATATCCTCCCTGTAGAGATTGATACATTCTAGTAACGGTACTTGGTGGAGTAATCTTTCGGAGCAATGACAAGACCACGCCCCTTCCTTGCACCTCTGTAGACAGTCTCAATGATGTCAATGAACTCCTGTTTGTCCTTCATAGCCCAATTGATCTTGTTGTTGTTTCCAGTTCCAAGGTCTATCATGATGTGCTTGTTCCTAAAGAAGAACATAACTGTGGAAGGGTCATACAGCTCATACATAGTGTTAAAGTCAGGCACCTCTGTGATGTCCACAAGGTATATCACAGCAAAGTTCTTTATTGTCTCTGCAACCGATGACAGCACCTCATCCATCTTGACACATACCCAAAGGAAAAAAAAAAAATCAACCAGCAGTACTAACCTAATTAATGAAATTTCGCTCAATATAACCCTTATCAACCTAAAATTAAGAATTGGCACATGATGATTGTTGAAAGAAACAAACATTATGTATGATATAATAATACCAATCGAGTGGTGTTCGTGGTAACATCCATGTAATTGTGAAAAGTTGCAGATAAATATGATTGTTAATGTGGTGGTTGAAGATAGTAGCTCTATGACTCAGTTTGAATTAGCTTTATAAATTTTTAATATGCAAAAAGAAATATTCTAAGCATGTAGAGATGTTGATGTATTTACAGAGAAACAGGCTTAAGAAAAAGTTGAGAAGCAGAAACTATATTGGGGAAATACTAGTTACGAAATCAAATTACACAAATTAGCATGACACAAATTTGCACCATCTTATTAATCTCCAGCTCCCTAAATTCATTACTTTATCTCTCTTATGTCCTATATTATTGGCTGTTTCTGTTCTGTATTGTTTTCATGCGAGAAAGATTGATGCTATATAGCACTGTTCAGCTAATCTCAACTTACATGTACAAGAAATTGTTGCTTAATAAAAAAGCATTCTTTTCCTCTAAAAAAAAGTATAATTCTTTTCAAAATAATTTTCTCAAAAGTACTAGTCCTTGGTGAGAAGTTGTGTATCAAAATTCTAAACTGTCTCTAAAATCTCAATAACAATCAAGTCTTATCATAATGTGTGGGGACGGCTACATGGATCAAACGGAGCAGTAATGTTCTATCATATACAATATTTCTATCCAACTCAATAATCTCTGAATCTTTCTTAATAGTTTTCTAGGTTCTACTCTGCCTCTAGTGATTGGACTAGCCGTAATCCAGTACAAGTAAATATGAATCATAATTTGTCTGATTTTGTTTCATACAAAAAAATACAAGCAGAAGCAAGAAATAAAAATTTCCTTTCATGAGCATTTTAAGGTTTTGATTCCTCTATAAAGACTTTGGTGGAAGTAGAAGTTGATTAAAGCAATTATGGTATGAATAGATTTAAATATAAAACATTGATTGATGTTATACCTGCATACAAGTCTCATCCCAATCGTGACCAAAACGGATGACAACGAGACGTTCCTCCTCAGCAAGGATTGCCTGATCAACAGCCCATCCCGAATGCAAGTGAGGCAGCATGTACGACATCTTTCTTCTTCTTCTTCCCCTTTTCTTTTCTTAATTAGGGTTTCCACCTTCAATTCAACAACAATAGAGCGGGTGTGGTGAGATAGATAGATAGAGGTGATGTAAAGTGAAAAAGAAAAATTTATTTTATTTTATTTAACTCAAATTCCATATTTGTCCCTACCTAATCAGTAAACTTGATGTCCGTCCCTACCTTAGGTTGTCTCACAATTGAAATTGATTTGCTGAGTTTATTCAAATCGTAAAATGTATTCATTTATAGAAGTGATCTCTAACATAGGGAAAAAATGTCGAATGATATTCAATTGCACAATACCTATTCAAAGGGGAGAAGTCTATATGTCGAATAAGAAGCTCTTTTTGTATAACTTTTTCATTTTCCTTATTTAAGCAGGTTTATGTCCCTAATTTTTGTTTTTCCTTTTTTTTCTCTTCAATGAATTTTTAACTTTGAAATAGAAAATCAAGATAGCATTGATAAAGTTGGCTCTTGATAAACCATATTTAAAAGTCATATTTTTTTTTAATGGATTATGCTAATGCAAGAGGAGAAAGTTAATCACTAGGTATACAACACTTGTTTTGAGTTGTTTAAATGCTATTTTTGATAATTCAGTAACAAATGGATAGAAATAATTATAATTTATATGAAAACTTTTGATAGCACATATTATTATTTTTTATTTTGATCTTTATAATTGCATTTTTTTTTTTATATAGATAGACGAAATGGCAAAACCATTATAAACTCACACACACAAGTGGAGGTACCGGAGTTCGAACTCCGATCATGGCATCCGGCCTAACAATTTCGACATTTTACCAGTTGAGCTAGGACTTCTGAATTGCATTTTTTTTTTTTAAACATATATAATTGGATATCGATGATCCCTAAAAAAAGTACATATTAACGAAGAATGCATATATTTTTAGCAAAGTTTATAAAAGAACATTTTTTTTTAGGGGAATTGTATATTTTAAATTTAATTTTTAGCTTGAATACAATTTTGATCCGTTATTTTCAAATTTGTTAACTTTTGATATCCTATTTTTTAAAACCAACTCTTTGATCCCCTATTTAAAAAGAATTTTTTGCTAACTTTTAAATTGGAGGACCAAACAGATGCTTTTAAAAAAAATGGGTATCAAAAGGTAAAAAAATTGAAAATAGAGGGATCAAAATTGAAAATAGTATGGACACCCGTGCCAAGCACGGGCTAGAATTTCGTCATGGTTGAGGGAGACAATATTATGATGTATCTAGTGTCAGTTAAATTCAAACATGGGATAAAACAACGGAGGTTTATTAACTAATAAGCGGAAGAAGCAAAAAAACTAATACTTAAGCATGAAATTTTTGGATTAAGATGCAGTATCATTCTCACTTGTGTGGTTGTTCCTTCTCAAATGTGTCGATCGACCGGTGTTGGCTCCTCCAGAAAGTCCAACGATGGTATGTTATTTATGTTTAACATTGCGGGGGAGAAGTTCTTGATGGTGGAACACAAATATTGTGTCAAGTGTTAGTAAAAATTTCACTTTGTATGAAATCAGCGGTGGATATATGTTAGGGCTATGTGAGGCTAAAGCCCCACATGCCCTTCCCTATTTTTCTATATATATGATAAAAATGGTAATAGTTATTTTGGTCCTGAATATGTAATAAATAGTCATAATAATCTCTCAGTGTATTAAAATTCTAAAATAATCCATGTTTATGTACTTTGTTAGTTATAATAGTCCCTGAAGTGACAATAAATAAGTATATTGAAGGACTAATATGACAATATCAATTAAGTATTTGAATGTTGGACTATTTTGACTAATAAAGTGTACAATCAGAGACATTGATGGACTATTTTAGCCTCACATGTAGCCAATGTCTAGATCTGTCCCTCGATGCAAAAGTAAATGTTAATTAGAAACATATAAGTGAGATGATCGATATACCTAATACACTAAGATTTTGGATGATGATGTGCTGTCAATTGTATGATTAACCTTAACATAATGTGGCGATCCAACTCATTGTAGTCTCCATCAGAACTCTGGACTTTTTTTTTTTTGTTACTGAACTCTGAACATTATGATGAACTGTTTTGTTAGTTTTTGGATGTCATTTATTTAATTTTAATATTAAATTGAAGTAGATGTTGAACAACATATAAGTTACAAGACTCATATACCTACTACTTTAAGCTTTAGGGTGAAGATGTGGTGTCTAATCACTTGTTCGGTTTTTTTTTTTAATCTAACGCGATGATCAAACTCAATGTAGGATGCCCCGAAACTCACGACAATATGATGAACTATTTTTTTAGTTTTTGGATGTCATTTGTTTAATTTTGGCTTAATTACAGTTTTAGTTCTTCTATTTTCACTCACTCGCGGAAATTGTCCTTCCATTTCAAAATTACACGGTCTTGGTGCCTCTTTCAGATTTTTGAACTTAAAAATGGTGATATGTCATATTTAAATTAAAACTTTAAAGGAGTTTTCATGTAATTACATGGGTATTGATCATTCTACATCATGAGACTAAATGCAAAGTCATCTAAAATATGTCACATCATTGTTTTCTAGTATAAAAATAGCATAAAGGGACCAAAATACTACTAAAAAAAACAAAAATTAGTGAGGGATAACATGAAATCTCTCTCTAATTATGTTACTAAATTTTGCGTCCAAGGAATTTATGAGAGATTTTATTTTTTCCGTCACTAATTTTGCATTTCCTAGCAGTGAAGCTGAGTGATTTTAAAATGAACGGACCAATTCATTAGTTGCTGAAAATATGGGACTAAATCTGAAATTAAGTCTTTAACTTTTCAATCTTAAAATTTTATTTTTGAATGTCATTCTCTTTCTTGTGAATTTTTCATTCAACCTCAATTATTTCAAATTTATTTACTTTTGGTCGTGTGTGGCAAATGATAATGAAAAATTGTCAATGTCTTATGTTGGGTTGATAAATATATTCTTATTAGATATTTAAAAATATGTGGTGTTTTTTTAATTGAATCTAATTTTTTAGTAAAATAGTTGTCCAAAGAATCTCCAACTCCTTGAGTAAACTCATAGATTTATCATACAACTCACACTGTTTTCTATACCTTCACAGACAAAACACACAATGATTGGTTTTTTTTCCATTATCTTCTCTCATGTTCAAATCTTTTTTTCGTATCCTTTTTCTTACTTCTAATTTCCTTTCTCTCTTCTCATGTGAGAAAGAAAAATAAACATCCCTCAATGAAACCATCATTAACCAACCTTTTTAAACATATGGTGTCTTCATTTGATATTATTTGACTATGTCACGTAATTATGGACACAGAGAGTTGCAAACTTGAATAAAAAATGTTAATGTGTCAAGTGTGAGTTAAAATTCTATAGTGGATATAAGAGTAAATTATGAATAACATATAAGTGAGATGACTCATATACATACTACTGGCTTAAAGTTTTGTGTGAATATGTGATATCAATCTCACTTGTATGGTATCTCTTAGTCTAATATGGTGATAAAACTCACTGTAAGATCCCTTGGAAGTCCCAAAGTTATGATGAATTGTTTTGTTAGCTTTTATATCTCATTTATTTAAAAAATTTATCCTAAATTTTGATTATTGAACGCCATTTGCTTCCATGCTATTTTTTTTATTCAACCTCCCTTATTTCAAATTCCTTCACTTTGTTCTACTGAGTTGACAAAAACATACTTATTAAAATATTTAAATTGATGTTGCGATTCTTTAATTGAGTCTAATTTGTCGTAAAATAATTACTCCAAAACTCCTAATTCTTCAACAATCCCACAAAATTACCAGCAACTCATATAATTCCATATACTCTCGTGGTAAAAGCACACACTCATTTTTTCCTTATCATTTCTTGTAACACCCCGTTTTCCTAACATAAAAATTTCATAAAATAATAAGAGTAAAACATCACATAAACGGGATATCACACTTCTTAAAAATCATAAATGAGGTAATTAACTAATTATCTTTCCAAAAATCATCAACATATTAATTCAAAATTTACAGCGGATTAAATTCATTAACATAAATAACTCTTTGGCACGCAGGCCTTATTAAAATATACACAATACGTAAAGGAATAGAAAATAGCCACAAAATATTTCATCCCGTTACGTATCAGAGCATCCTAAGACTCGGTGAGGAATAAGTCACTCACGACAACAACAACAACAACAACCTATTAACGATCACCTGCAAGTTACTCATAGGAAGAGCAACATTTCCAAGTAGAAGGGGTGAGATTTCACAAAACAATAATATTGAGCATATAATTCAACAATTATATTTAATCAACATCAAATCATCTTAATATTCATTATAGATAGTAATATATCATTTAGCACTTCAATCATAGTTTGTATAAACAATTACAACTTCACAACTTATCAACATAAACATCATTGACTCGACAAATGCGACTCCAACTCGACTATGCAACTTAGACATCTTATATGCATGTGGTACCAATACGGAGCATCAAGCCCCTATCGTTATTTGAGTATTAATATACTCCAGAGCATCAAGCCCCTATCGCTATTTAAGTATTATTATACTCCAGAGCATCAAGCCCCCAACAAAGAACGTTGATGCATGGACTCGACTTCTTAAACATCTTAAATCGACAACTCTTGTATAATCCAATAATTTGGAACTTCATCATTTTAATCAACTTAGACCGACTCATGCAGCTTAGTTAAATAACAACAGCAACACAGTAGTATACAAAAACAACATGACATAATAATATCAAATGCAAATCAACAACGTCTCAATTATTCACATATAATTCAAGTAATGCATATATAATTATATCACAATATAACAACATCAAATCATAATCAACATCAACTTAAACATCTTATATAATTCACATAATGCATATACAAATATATTACATTACTATCAACATTAAATCATATTATAATAGCTTCACAGATCATCAGTAATATTATATTTAACCCTCATTCATACCCCAAGGATCAACTCACAACATGGGTTAAATACTCTTAAACACCTTAATTGAACTCATAGTACTTCTAGTTTTGAGGGTTGGAATTATCTCATAAGTTTTGGATTAACTTAGAAACGGTTATGCTGAATTTTCATAAGGTTTCACTAAGACCTCCTTGGACTATTTTCATCATATCTCAAAAACTAAAAATCATTTTCAAGTGAAACCAAAGCCATTGGAAATGTAACTCAATTATCTACAACTTTCATGTTTACACCGAAAGCAAATTCAAAACAGAAAAGGGTGAAAATTACGAATATTTTCAAGATTTGCCTGCCAGAAAATCGGTGGCCGATTTTGACAATCGCGGGCCGATTTTCGTCGAACCAAAGCTAGAAAATCAGCTCAGAAATCGGGGGCCGATCTTGGAAACTCGGTGGCCGATTTTGAGCTTCACAACAGTTCAAAAATCAGTTTAACAATGCGTTTTTCACTTAACAATCACTCTTAATTCACTAGACTAAAACACAAACTCTCAAATTTGTTAGGAAACTTAACCTATGATTATTCTACAACATGAACATCAATTCTTAACACAATTACCATGGTTTCTACACTTTTCTAATCAAACTCAACAATGGAAAACCTAATTCCCAATTCTCAAACTAAACCTCCAACATGTTAAATCTAATTATGAGAATCACAGGCTTAAGAAGATTGAATGTTAGTCTCACCCTTACCTTAACAATGAAAATCGCAGCTCTCTAGGTGCTTCTCCCTTCTCTTGGCTTTTTCTCCAAAATTGGTCGTACGTTCTGTTTTTCTAAACCAGGTCTTTCCTACTTATAACTCCACCATCTATCTTATCTTATTTCTCTTTCTTCCCCCAAACTTTCTAAAATCTCATAACAACCCCTAAACTCAATAATATTCTATTTTCAAATCTTATTCTATTAAATAATATAATAAGCCACTTAATAAATCACATAATCATATAAATATATTTTAAACTTATTAAAACAATCAAATAATTCAAAGAGGGCGTTACATTTCTCTCATGTTAAAATTTCTTTTTTATTTATTTCTTTTTCTAGTTCATTTTCTCTATACTCATGAAATAAATGAATATAACCATCTCTTCATCAAATCCTCATCAACCAACCTTTTCTACCATTTTGTGCCTCAATATTATTTTATTTGGTTATGTCACCAAATTACAGATGTAGAAAGTCTCACATTTAGGAGAGAGAAGTTAATTTGTCGTATGTGAGTTAAAGTTTCATATTGGATGCAAGAGTAGGTGTTCAAAAAAAAAAAGTGAGATGACACAAATAACCAATGCCTTAAAATTTTGGATGAGGATGTGGTGTTAGTTTCACTTTTATGGGTGCTTTTATCTAAATGTGATTATCCAACTCAGTTTAGGCTCCCCCTGGAAGTCACAATATTACGATGAACTGTTTTGTTAGTTTTAGATGTCATTTGTTTAATTTTTTATCATGTTAAAATTTTAGTTTTCGAATGTCAATTGGTTTGACGCAATTTTTTTGTCATGTTAAAGTATTTGAAATAGAGATTAGTTTTTTTTTTTTTTTTTTTCTTTTATAAATTTAACGATAAATTTTTCAAATATGAACTATTCCCAAAAAAAAATAAAAAATGTTTTTTGTTTATTTAAAAAAAATTCAAATATTCAATAATTTTTTTTTAAGTAATCTCAATTATTTGAATTTCGATAGCACATCATTATTTCTTTGCAATATAATTTAAATTTTTTATTTCGTTTAATTAATAGCTACAATTAAGGATATTATTTAAAGAACATTTTAATTTTTTGGTTGACCTCTTTAAAAAAAAATGTATGGCCTATTAAACAACACAATTTAATATTTATAGGATCAAACCAATTAAAATGACACATAAAATATAATTATTATAAATTATAAAAATATAATATTTCAAAATTAATGACAAATTTTATTGTTTGTAAATTAAATAGTACTTCAAAAGAAATGAAGGTAAAACATTAATAAAAAAAGTTAAAAGATTCAAATAATTCAGTTTTTTTATATGGATAGAAAAATTGAACGTTTTGAATTTTAAACATCTTTCATTTATTTGATATAATATACTTCAATATTTGTTTGTTTCCATCTTTTTTTGGTTTAGTTGTTTCCTTTAATTAAGGGTTATAATTAACGCTATTATTTAATTTGTTTCCGTTTTCCATCTCATCCATCAAATGAGATCTTTTCATTCTAAATAATTAAATGAGACATTTTAACCTTTATGAAATTATTTTAATTTAAATTAAATGACATATTAATTACTCTTAAATTGCTTTATCATTATTATCCTCAATAAAAGGAAAAAAAGAATATTTGTGAACTATATAAAATTATTAAGTATACAAATATATGAAACTTTCGTGTTAATATAATTCATTTTGGCTTGTTAATAATATCAAATACGTGAAACTTAGAAAGAAAAAAAGAAAAAAGACGACATTGAGACAAAAGATTGAAAAAATACAATTTTTTTATTGAAATTGTGCGTGAAATTGCTTGCAAATGGATGTTATTTATAATACAGATTAGATAGAAAAATTAACAATATTTTTAATAGTCCCTGAAAAAAATATTTAATAATAACTATCTAATTGACAAATCAAAGGAGAAAAAAAGTCATATATTGATTGTCAAATAAATGAGATGAAATGACACTTAAAGACTATGTCCTATACTGTCAAAAAAAATAAAAAAAATAAACCATGATTATTGATCAATGGTTGATGGAAGCTTTTGATCCATTCTATTGAAGAAACTATGTTAAGTGAAAATCCGTCATAGTAAAACATGATGAAGTTAAGATGTCTTCTTATAAGAAAAGGTTTGTGCTAAATTAGATTTTTTTTTTTTTTGTCCAAATTAGATGATGTGAACCAATTGTATGCAACCTTTATGATGATGTTCAACATGTTCGGAGATGTGTTTAAAAGCATCAATTAGGATTTATCAAATAAGAGCTCATGTGTAATATATCATTTGTGCAAGACAAAAGTTCATATAATAAATTTAGATAAAGACTAAATCAATTTATTGAGATTAGTTTTTCGACATATCAATTCATTAAAAATATTCAATCAACCTAATGTATCTAAACTCTAACATCTTGATTCTATATCAAATACAAAACATTGTCTTGACTAAAAATTATATTGTTGATGTTGAACGTCTTGAAGTCATTGAATATAGAAACATGCTCTCCAATAGGATCCTGAGAAAGTAGCATCAACAATTAACAATTAGATACAAATAAAAAAGAAAATCAACCCTATAATTTACAACTAAATGATTAAACTTCTATGCTTTTACAACACATAAAATACTTGTTATTACAAAAAAAAAATTATGGGGGAAGAGTCACATGAAAATAATGAAAAACAAATTGTCTATATATAGGAAAAAAATCAAGGCATGATCACTTTTGATTGGTTGATGAAAACTAAATGAGTCATGGTTCATCTTGATTGGCTAATAAAAAAAATGAATGAGTCATAATTCAATTTGATTGGACGATAAGAAAGCATTAAATGAGATGAAGAATGTGAAGATGCCACGTGTTCTCTTAAAAAAAATTTAAGACAAATCTTATCTTATCTTATATTATCTAATACGAAGGTACATAATGCATGCTACTTTTTCCAAAACCCTAATGTACTTGGCGGGATTTTCTTCACCTAATTGCATTTACGGTATGTTTGGATGACTAAAGAAAATGTAAGGAAAGAAAGTAGTGGAAAGAAGGTTAAGGAATGAAAGTGAATAGAAAATAAGTGGAAAATAAAATGATTATTTTAGTTGTTTGGTACAAGAGAAAGTGAGAAAGATAGTGAAAAGAAAGATAGATATGTATGTATTAAATGACATATATACCCATATATTATAGATATATGATATCTATTTATATAAGCCACAATATAATGAATAATTAGCAACGTATGCACACAAAGTAAATTACGAATCTTTATATAATAAAAATAAATTGAAGAGGCACGCATGTTACTGCTGAATGAGAAACAAATTAATAGAAGGAAATATAATTGACAAATTCCATGGTACACCCAATATATTTGAGTGTACCGGTACACCCACTCTTTAAATTAATAGTTAAATGAGTTGTTTTGTGAAGAAAAATATTAGAAGCAAGGGCAATTCTGTAATTCTGTAATTTTAAAAGCTCAATCCAGCTTTCTTCGCAATCTGGTAGGGAAAGTATTTGACAGTGGAGCACACCCAAATCAAACTTTCTTTCCTCTCAGTCAAAGCAACCAAATGATGAAAACACGTTTTTCCATAAACTTTCCATTCTCTATGCTTTCTTTCATTAATCTATCCATTGTACCAAACACAGCCTTAAAGCTGAAATTTGAATTTCAAATCCAGCACTACAACTTATTTATTTCAAAACCCCATGAGCCAACTCTTTCCATTCCTTCTGCTTCTCCTAACATTGATTCAAGTCAATAAAGTATAATGTCTAGTGACTATATAATAGACATTATACTTTATTGACTTATTTATTGCTATGTGTGTAGGATGTTTTATATAGTCACTAGACATTATACTTTATTGACTTGAGGCCGACAAACATTACTTATGCTTCTCCTAACATTGATTCAAACATTGTTTTTTTTGGTTCTTATATCGAAGCTCACATTTGAGATTGGAATGATTCTAAATTCTAATTCTAGATAGAAACATTCAAATAATACTGTAAATACTGCGTATGAGAAACTCTCAATTTGTTGACGAAAATTCAACCAACTCAACACATACATCTGATGATCATTATGAAGGCCTAGACAAAAGCTCTCAATCTTGTATAAACTCAACACATACATTTGAATGTTTTGTTTCAAATAATTATGAGCACGGGTGCAAGGTCTAGTGTTTATCGAGTAAATTATTACTAAATGCGCCTATAATTATTACTATTTTAATTTTTGACGGGATAATGAATAGTACTAGTAGATATATCGAGTAAAAAACTGAAAACGCAATAAACCGAAGATAACCGCTTAGGACAATAAAACACCTGGTGGTCTGTTAGTTTCTTGGAAGTAAGGTTTTGAAGCGAAAGAGAAGACTAGTAGAACTAAATTAAAAAACCTCTTAAGTTATTAAACCAAGAACAAGATTCCAAACTTCACTTCCAATTCAATTCAATTCCCACGTGCACTTGCGCGCGTGCGTGTTGCTCTGCTCCATGGCTTCCATTTCCGGATCTCAATCTGGAGGCAAAATGGTCCGCCTCCGCCGTACCGCCGTCGCCAGAAACCGCACTCCGTACTCCCGACCCTCTCCACCACAACCTCAGCTGGAAAGCCCCAATTGGCTTTCACGTTTCGTCATCTCTCCTACTCGTTTCATTGCTTCTGGTGCCGGAAAGATTCTCACTTCTGTTTTGGATCTTGAATCTTCCCCTGCTTCTTCATCCTCCGCTACTTCTTCTTCTTCTTCTTATCAAGATTCTGTTGCTGGTAATTCTTCTTATAATTCTATTTATTTATGCAATTTCTACTTTCAAATTCAGTGCTAGGGTTTATTCTAACGTTTAATTCACAAATTCTTTTTATCTTGACCACGTGGACTCTAGTATAGTGTACTCAAATTCTGTAACTTTACTTGTAGTTTACCTTAGTTCGATTTATTTTGAGTATGTGTTAGATTAATTCAGTTTGTTTATTTTTTATTATTTTTTACACTTATGTTGCCATATGCTTAATTGGATTTCAAAGAGACAAATTGCATAAAATTAATGTATTGTGAATTTTAAATATAAGTTAAATATACATGTCTTTTGGTATTTGATAAGAGTCATGCTATACACTCCTGAAAAACCTGTTTGCTGTTCAATTTTGCAGCGGAAGTTGGTGAACTTGATGATGTAAGTTACAATCCTTTTGGAGGTGAGGCTGCATTAAAAGAGGTGAGTTATATTGTGCTTCAGATGCAATGCTTTTACTGTTAGAAAAGTAGAAATTAGTCATTTCCAATATATTATTTGTGTTTTGGTAGTTTAGTTTTGCTTTGTTTTTGGCTGGAGACATTGAATTGTTTTTCATTATTTTATGTTATTTACATGTTGATAACCCGACACGAGAATAAAATAAGCATAGCGGAGATGATGATGTTTCGTTGGATGTGTGGTAGGACTAGACGAGATAGGATGATTAGAAATGATAACATTAGAGAGAGAGTTGGGGTAGCGCGTATAGTAGAAAAGATGGTGGAAACTAGACTTAGGTGGTGGTTTGGGCATGTAGAGTGAAGACATGTAGATTCTTTAGTAAGGAGAGTAGATCAGATGGGGGATAGTCATATCACCAGAGGTAGAGGAAGACCTAGAAGAGAAACTATAAAAAAGATCTCAAAATAAATGAGTTAAACCAAAATATGATTTATGAGAGAACATTGCGGCTTACTTTGATCCATGTAGTCGACCCCACTTAGTGGGATACGGCTTGGTTGTTGTTGTTGTTTCTTCAGTCTTCCTTATGTCTTACCTTGTGGTTCTACTTACCAACTGGCCTTTGTTAATTTTAGAAGATTTCAGTCCTTCAACCTGTTCTCTCCAAAATGGCAGTTGAATCTGAATCATTAAACTATAATATTCAGGAATGTATTGGCTTGTGAGTTGTAATAGTACTGTAGATTATGTTTCCATTCAGTTAGAGGCAATTTTGATTGGTTGTTTCCTGTCTTTATGAGTCCCCGCTTCCATCTATACTGTACATTTGACTTTGGTATATCTGTTGAAAGGGTGGGACATCAAAACCCAACGATTTATCCTCGAAGGAGCTCCAACCATTAGTTGCGAATAGCAAAAGCAAGCGTGCCATTGAGCAGCTACTAATGCAGGAGACATTCTCAAGGTACTGAAGAATTTATATTGATTCTAACTTTAACATTGGATTTCCCTTTTCTGTTTCTTACTTTTTTGCACCCTTGTTGTATATTTTGGTTGAAAGTTTGTTTTATCGGCCTCTTTTGTAAACAAAGTAATTTCATCAACACTTACCGGCAGTTAGGTAAAAATGACAGAATCCTGGTTTTATGTCTGGCCAAATTTTTTCCACGCTCCAGATGTGTAGTCTCAGCCACAAGGCAGTGTTGTTCTTAGGCTACCAGCAACTTTCCGTGCTCCATATGTCCAGTTCTAGGCATGAGAGTGTCTTGAGATCCCATATCGACTAGCGATATTGTGAGGTATTTCTTTTATGGCTTGGGCAATCCTGACCTCTTGAGCTATCTTTTTAAATTGATTTGCAAGACTTGGTAGCATCTGTCGACTTCAAAAATTTCCTCCAACCATGTACAACTCTGCTTATTTTATCTTTCGAATATTGGGAGCCTTGAAAAGATAAGCATTAAATCAGGGCAGGCAAGGAATGTATTCATGTAAATTGTACAGTGCAGCAGATATCTTGGCCTATACTGAATTTAGAGACCTTGAGCCATATGTTCTGTGTGAACTATAGGGAGTAGAAGTGCATTTATTGTGTGCTTCACACTGTAGGATTTTATGGTTGCATGAATAGTTTCCTCTTGTTGTTCTAAATAAGATTCTCAAACAACTTAATATTTGATCAGGGAAGAAGGTGATAGGTTGATTAAAATTATAAGATCAAGAGTTGTGGATTCTCCTGCAAATGATGATAGGATTACCAGGCCAAGGGATATATCCAACATGACTCTTGCAACCGGTAATTCTCTATATTCAAAACACAATTTTAACTGCATTCTTTTACCTGACCATGGATTTTCATTTATTTCTTGGATACAGGCTCACCTGAACTATGTAGTGCTGCTGTTATGGAGGCAAAGAAATGGGTGCTAGAAAAGAAGTCTGGATTAGATTCAAATTCTGATTTAGGTTACCGAAGTCATAGTTTGAATTTGATCGCTTTACCTCAAGTTAGTGATTCTCTCTCTTCCCCTTTTGCTCCTTCTTCGTATAGTATATATCTTGGCAATATGAATTGATGTTAATTGTTTGTTTTTACCTATATACCTGGCTGTTATGCAGGCTCCCAAAGATGAAGGATCTCCTGTGGATGTTGCAAAGTCATATATGCGTTCACGACCTCCATGGTCATCTCCTTCCATAGACCATACTAAGCCTCCTACACTGTCCGGAATTCAGCTCTTTAAAGAAGAAACTCCACATATATTTGGTGGCAATTCTACGTCATCCTTGAAGGTGTCATTCAATGTGTTATGTATTTATTGAAATAATGTGTACATCATTTTAATACTTATTTTCTTATGAATTATTTTTGCTTTCAAACCAATGCTGCCAATCATGGATAGCGGAAAATAGCGGACTGTCAAAATTCCGCTACACAATAATGCTTTAGCGCCGTTATAGCAGCTATTTGACAACATTTTCTACTAAATAGCATATCGCGGAACAAGAGCGGTATAACACCGCCACTCTAGCTGCTATTTAACAACACTGCTTCAAACTGAACTTTTACCTTGGTCTTATCCATGTCAGCACTGGAAATATATTTAGAGAATGGTCCCTACATTTTGAACAGACATTGCTGTTATGAAGCGGTAAACCAGACAACTTATTATTATTGAAGTTCAAATCTTGCTAACAAATTGTGATAGAGTACCAGACAATTGAATACACAGTAGATAGAGAACAATATATGGTTGATGGAAAGGGTCTTTTTTATTTTCAATAATTTTGAACATCATTTCCTTCGGTTGTCTTCAGAAAATATAAACACTGAATTTGGAAAATGTCAATTATGTATGATGTATGAGGAGATATCATGGTTCATGTGTGTAAATTGAGTGGAAAGGGCAATATTTTGGGACGCCCAATGTGATCTTTTAGAAGACAACAGTACACTAGAGAAATTTTGTGAGTCCCTATCTCTTAAATTTTGATTTGTATTGTCTAGAAACTCACATACTTCAACTTTAGAAAACATCATAGTTCGGTTGTAAAAGGTAAATAACATGATATCTCTTGGTAGAGTTTCTCTTGCTTTGGAATATCATTTGTCAAGAAAGTTACATGCACTGCTCCTGTCAGTCATGGCTCAGTTGTCATTAGGCTGGAATATCATTTGTCAAGAAAGTTACATGCACTGCTCCTGTCAATCAGGGCTCGGTTGTCATTAGGGGGTCATTGAGTTGCAGTATTCAATTTTTATTATCAGCTGTTTCATATTTGTTGATGCTCAATTGCAGTTTAAAAGGGATTCTTCTGCTACCGGGTCATGGAGTATTCAGGACGAGATAAGAAGAGTTAGATCCAGGGCAACAGAGGAGATGCTTAGAACACTCCCCTCCTCAAAAATTGATTGGTCTGCACTTGCTGCAGATAGAAATAATGTCAACTCATCTGCAATTGAGGATATTGGAGCTAGGTCGGGGGGAAAAGTACACAATTTTACAAATTTAGATAAAACTGCAAACTTGGCCAGTGGATTGGGTTCTCAGGTCATTCCAGGTATGATTCTACTAGTGGGAATCCTTGTGCTTTTTTCTGATAGTCAATCCTTTTAATATAAGGACATATTCATTTATTTTTATTACATATATATGTCTTGAATGTTTCACACTCACTTTTATTTTCCTGCCTATTTATTTTAAAAACACATAACCCGAACCTCTTGGATGTTTTACAATTTTCTTTTGGTTTGCCTTTCAGATTTGCAGAGTAAACTGGATGGGCACCAGCCTGAATCTGTGCTGCCTGACCCAGCTAATATTATTTCTGAACAGAATCAGGTGCTCGTTTGAAGTAGAGTTTATACAACAAGCACATATTTAGGATCCCATCCCCCTCTCCCTGAAATACATTAAGCCTTGTTTAAGATTAACCTATTTTGTGTCTTAACATTTTGTTTTTCCTTTTGTTAAGGGCTTTGTAGCTGTTCCAAAAACCAAAGGTAACAGTTTTGCTAATTGACATTTTATTAATCACTCGCAACTACACTGAAACACCACAAAAAAAATATTTAATGCCATATATTGTCTGAATTAGAATTTTGTTTAATTTGTATGTCAAATATATTTTAGAAGCAAAACCGTTTTGTTAATTATCAATGCTTAGCTTATGTAATACTCAGAACAACTATAATTGGGCAATTTGACTCGGACACTGTTTGTTATTATTTACAAGCTGAGAAGTATGATTTAACTAGCATGCATAAATCCATTGTTCTATCTGTTGGTGCAATCTGACTAGCAGATAGAATGATTGTTCATTCATGAGATTTATTCCCTCGTCTCTCGGTAAAAGTCTTACTTGGCTTATAAAAAACCATGTCACATAGGTACCCAAGATGACTGTCATGAAACAACTACTTCAGTGCTAAGAGATGGGTCCTCAGATAATATGCACAGGTGAGAGTATATATCATTTTGACATTTCTCTGTAAAATACTGTGATAGTACCTTCTTCTCCCTTCCTACAACCCTACCCTAACTTTACATTTTCTATGTTTCTTTTTTCTTGTTTGATTGATGGAGTGAAAATACAGTGCATTTAAGGTCCTTTATACCCTATAATTGAACTCATTAATCATGTTTTTGACAATTTCTTTAGGCTGTTGAGAGGATTTTTAGTTTACCTACACCACAAATCTTTCATTTGGCCCTGCTCGGTCTGAAACTTATCACAACCCTGATAACCCCTGCTTCTCAAAGTCCCTGTATTTTATTATTGTCAATTTGTCATGTTGTTATCTTTGGCTAATAGGAAAAAATTGTAAGACTAAATGACTTGTACAGATTACAGTAACAGTTAAACATTATGTTGGGTTTAATCCTATGTCAGTGTTTATGGTTATCAAGAATCCCATGTACAGAGGTCTGGTCATGCTTTTGTGGGGGGATATCTTGCCCTGTTTGGTTATACTATTTGTCTTCTAATTTTCGTGTTTTCCTGAATGCAATAGGGATGGTAATCTTGTGAAAGTCAACGGCATCAATGATAAGCATCAGCCAGGCCCAGTTGAAGAAACTAGGGAAGGTAGGAGTTTTTAGTTCATTTGGCCCCTTATGATTAGAAAATGCACCCAGTTGATGTTACGAGCTATTTGCAATTTATGTAGTCATGGTTGTTAATAATGTTATTGTGAATTTGTGATAAATTAAACTGTTTGGTTTCACAACCCAGTAGATCGGTGGTATCTTCTCCTGTTAGTAATAGCATTTGATAGTTAAACTGAAGCAAAATTAAAATCACTCTCTATGTAGCTTTTCTGATCATTCTAGCTAAATATCTAGTAAAAAGAACCCTTAAACTTCCATGAACTTTTTTACATTGTCTGGCTATTGGAAGCCTTTAGATTCACTGGAGGTTTGTAGCCACGCAAGGGCGATTCAGCTTTTCAATTTCTATAGTTTAAGAATTCAGGATTTATGTTTGGTCAAACAGAAAAGCCCTCCCAATGGCATCAGTTAGTGGTAGATCCGACAGACCTTTCATGCAGAGGGCTTTTGCTAGTATACGATCCTCACATTTTATGATTAATAATATGATTGCATCCAATTTATAGATATTTTGGTGAAATATGTTATGCATTTTCTTAAGGACGTGTTTGCAAGATCAGGTTAATTATGTAGGTAGATATGGTATATCACCGTCATTTGCTTATGATAATTTCTGTCTTTGCCTCCTTAGTTTAAATATTTATCCAATATTTTCAAATATTAGTTTGCTTCTTAGATGATCCTTCCTCCGAACACAGTTTCAGATTCTAGATTACAAGATGGAAATCTCTCAGAATTCAAAGAGAAGGTTGGAGCAGAAGATGCATTGTCAAATGGATTCCCCTCTTCGGGACCCAGGTAATCGTGGTTCACATGCTTCTCTTGTTCACTTTTTTTGGTCAACGTTATGTACGCAAAACCTTTTTACTTTAGGGAATGTCGGCAACATATGTTTTATTATTGGGTGAAATTAATGTGGATTCGACCAAATAAGAAATTTCTCTGACCATATAGGGATTAGGGAATGGGAGACGCAAAAATTGGTAAGATCCATGTGAGTTTTAGTTTTACTTGTAATAAAAGGCATATTGCTAGTCTTTTTTAAAATAAGGTTAGTTTTAGTTAATCAATGGAATGTAAAATTGTGATTTAAGTTTTAGTGTTGCCTTCATCATAGTACTTGGTCTCATCACCTACAGATTCTCGTCTTACTTCCTCAACTACCAAATTGGTAACGGCAATGTTTGATTGACTTGAAATGTCATAGTGGGAAAATCTTCATGTCTTATCCCATTTATCGAAATAGTAAATTAAGTTCTACCTTTTTTTCTGTTTGCTAGTGTCTGTGTAGGGAATGTTACTGAACAGAACTCAAAAACATTGAATAATGAACCAAGTACAGTTAATTCAAGTCAGGAGAGGATAGCTCAGGGCTTTCTTGAGCAAGAGACTTGTAAAACGTCGCACGGATCTACTGAAGTGCCTGATGTGAGTGTAGATGGTATTGTTGCTTCCAAAGACAGTGGGTCGCAGAACAGCTCCAGCGTACAGTATGAGATTCAACAGAACAGTTCTCAGCCAGGTTCGGAATCAGGTTTGGTAGCCACGCCAACCAGTATTGCTAATCGGAAGAGTAAAAGATTGGCCAGATACAACAGAAGGGGTAGCAAAGGTGTCAAATGATGCTGGTTGTATTTTGTATGTTAAATTGTAAGTTACTGTTAGCTTGGAAATAGGGATTATGCTGGGTAGGCCATTTGTTGAGGTTAATAATGTTTACAAATGAGTCTGCGTCAACTTAGGCAGTATTTTTAGTTCATTTGTTTTTTGTTCTATGTCAACGGAAATCAAGCTCAGGAAATTGAATGTATCATCTGTAAAAATAGTTAATTAGCGACATGGAAGTTTTTTCTTTTCCTACTTAACTAATTGACATGGATCTGCATGCACAAGCATGTGCAACCTGATATGTAAAATTGGCCCCTGGCAGTCAGGCTCCGTGAGGCTCCTCCATCACAAGCCAACAGAGTTAGAACACGCACCTTCACAGAACAACGGAAGGTATAGATGATTCATGATAATAATATGTAAGGAAGGATGCTTGTTTGTGTGTGTGATGATAATAATGTGAGGGTGTGTTTGTGTATTAATTTAATTGTATTATTATTATTATTAAATTTTAGCCAAATGCATTATGTGATGTGATCTTTTAAGTTGGATGTTTATAATAAGTTAGTTTTTAAGTTTTTTTTTTCCAACAAATTCGCCTGTTATGTCATAAAATGTTCACACATTACTGATTTTCATCCCAACTATTAAAAATGCTTAGGTGCTTATGATTATGAGGTGACATGTTCACACTAGCAAATTATATTTTGTAAATGAATTTTCATGCAAAATCCAAAAATAATAATAATAAAGGTTATTAATATTCTTCATCATGTTGCTCTAAAAAAATATTCTTTATCATGTTCATTTTCGTCAACTTTCAAATTAAAACTGGAAATGCACACTCGAAAAAATCCCTTTCTTCTCTCTTTTCGTTCACCATCTTAGTCCTCTTAATTCTCACTCCTCCCTAACACAAACAAACTTGCATTCCCTCGCAAAAATCCCACCCACTCCTTTATGAGCCTCTTCTTGGTTAAGCATAATTAATTAATCATCAGCTCTCTAAGAACAAACGAGCAGCATAATTTTTTTAGGGGAAACAAGCATCATAATTTTGAAAAAGCATAGCTCCTTAATCAACCTTCATTCTTTTCATCTTCTTCGTAAAAGAAAACCAAAATTCCCAAATAAGAACATTTAAGATCTAAAGAACACATAAATCACAACAAATTAGAGTTTATGAGTTTCTGGATTTAAACCAAGAAACTAAAACAACTATAGAAGAAACGTTAAAGATTAAACCAATAAATTGAAACGGAGGATGTTCAGAAAGATGAGAATGATCCAGAAGAACTTATTTTTTAAGGTTTTGAATATTGGTGGTGGTTTGACATGAATCATGATGGGTTGGTTTTAAAATTTGAGCTTGAAGTTGTTTACTTCAAAATTTGAAGCTTCAATATTGAATATAAGGTCGTGGGAGAAAAAGGGAAGCAATACTTTCTTTCTTTTTTACTTAGGGTGAAATAGTGAAAAGAATGGGAGTTTTGGTGAAGGATAAAGTTGTTGTCCTGTGAGTATTATATATTAAATGTAGGACTCTTTCTCAGGTCATGCGTATGAGAGGGTTTTAGTGTATCATCCTTTTTTTAAGGTAAAATAGTGAAAAAAGTGAAGAAATATGAAGCGGTGATAATTATGTAAGTCAAATTTTGAGTTCAAAAGCTAGAAACTCAAACTTTTGAAGAACCTTAGTCACTTTAATTTACGATTTTTTATTTTTAATATTTCTATTTCAAAAATATGTTATTTGAATAAAAACATCAATACGAATGTCTTCTGCATCGTGTTATATTTACTCTGACTATTGAATTTGCATCACTTAAATCACTTTTTAATCTATTTGAATTGATGAACAAAACCATTATAACCCTTTACTTAAAGCAATAAACTTTGTTGAATGACTATATATCATAAAATCTGCATGGTTACGATAAACTCAATAGTTACCTTTGATACCCCTAGGCATCCAATAAAAGTTTATGATAAATTCTATGGTACACCTACTATATTTGAGTGTATCGGTACACTCACTCTTTAAATTTATAGTTAAATGAGTTATTTTTTTTTAAAAATATATTATTTTTTAGCATTTATAATTATAATAACTAAATCTTATTCATCAAAAGTGTCAACGAAATGATTTTTTATTTTTTTAAATTTTTATCACTCATAATTGAGAACATTCATTATTTTTTACGATAATATGTAAAAAAAGTTACTATGATTCTTATAAACAATTAAATGATATTTTTTCTTATGAAATGTTGTTCTATAAAATATAAATATTAACAAATAGTTATTTACTACATAAAAAATGATCGTTCATTCATAAAATTAAGAAGCATGAATACCGATACACCTCATTTTGTGAGTGTACCGTAGAAAGTTCCCTTATCTTATTCCCATTTTTAATTACGTGAGAAATTTTTGTTTTGGCTTCCTCCAAAGTTTGAACATTAGGTTTCTAAAGATTGAAAGAATCATAATTAAGATTGAAAGTAAGGGAAATAAGTGTATACCGTGTATTTTACGATTTTAATATCTTATCCCAAAGAGACTTTGGTTAAGTGAGAAATCTCCAACCAAGTTTCATCATATTAACTTTGTTTAACAAAAGAATATAGATTTAACTTTAGATTGTTCAGTTTTTTTAATCTCCATACTTAGTCCAAGAGTAAATAAAAATAATTTTTTGGATACTTTTTTTATGAAACACATAAGCAGCAGGGCCGTTCCTGAGAATTCGGAGGCTCGGCTCTGGGAACGAAAAGAGATCAGTGATAAAATCAAAACATATTTTTTTAAAAAGAGCGATGTTCTATTTATATTTTTTAAAAAATAAATACAAGGTGTCGTATATATGCGGTACACCCGGAGGGTGAAAATGACTATTGTATGCATGAGGAACCCCCACTCTTGAGGCCCATCCTTGAGGGAGGCCCAGCTCATTTGAGCTGTTTGCACCCCCTCAGGGACGCCCCTGATAAGCAGCAAGATAAATTCCAAGATCTTTTGTCTAATAGATGCCAATAGCTTGACACGGTGAATAACTTGGGTCTTTTACGAAGTTATCTTTCTGGCCTGAACAAGCACAAAATTTGCGGAGAGAATGTGCGAAATAACCTCTTCTAAGTGAATTATTTTTGCATTGGTGATACCTCAAATCCTTGCAAAAGGATGAATAGAGGCACAAAGGTGGATTGTACCAACGATCGATGCAACAACACCAATAATTCTTATGTCTGCATAACGATATGCGTTGCCAAGAATGATAGTTGAGGACAATAGAGACTAAATTACATTTTTGGTCCCTTAACTATTTAATTGGTTTCGGTTTGGTCCCTTAACTAAATTTTGAATTATTTTGGTCCCTTAACTTTCTCTTTGTTACACATTTTGATCATTTTCTTTAAATTTAATTAAAAAACGTTAGGGTTTAATAAAAAAATATTAACTGTTGTACACGTGTCATTATGACATTGGCTCTGAAAAATTTTATTATATTTTTTCTTTATCTTCAACTTCTTCAATAAAATTTTCAGATCTGTTTCACATTTTCCAAATCTTCATCTTCTCACAGCAAAAAAAATCTCTTTTCTTCTCTTCTCTTTTCAACAACCACAAATACCCAATCTCAATTTCAACAACAACAATTCCATCAAATCATTTCAAGAAATCATTTGAGCAACAACAATTCCAACAATTCCAGCAAAATTTCTTTCTCAAATCGTAAATTGTTGAATTCGTTTTCCCCAATTTTGGAACCCTAATTGTTTTTCCGTTTTCCGCAATTGAAGAACCATAATCGATTTCGTTTTCCCCAATTGATGTGTTTGCTGTGTTATGATTATTGAGAGAGTGATTTGTGTGCGGTTTGCTGTGTTTGTTGTTTTACTGTGTTTGTTGTCATGTATGTGTTGCGATTTGTGTGCCTCATTTGCTGCTTTTGTATTTGGTCTTTGGACTTATGGTTTTGAGTTATGATTATTGAGAGTTGAAAGATGATGAAGATTATGATTATGATTTTTGTTTATGCTTTTGGAATTTGTATGGAAAATATAATGGGAAGATGAATTAGAAATGATTTTTCTTGTTTATGGTTTTTGTTATAAAATTTGGATTTCTTTTTGTTTATGAAGTTATGGGTTTGTGTATGAATTTTATGAGTTTCTAGGTGTTTTTCTTGTAGCTGGTGATGGTGTTGTTGCTAAGTTATAAACCCTAACATTTTTTAATTAAACTTAACGGAAAAAATCAAAATGTGTAACGGAGAGAAAGTTAAGGGACCAAAATAATTCAAAGAGAAAGTTAAAGGACCAAAATAATTCAAAATTTAGTTAAGAAACCAAACCGAAACCAATTAATTAGTTAAGGGACCAAAAATGTAATTTGCGGAGAGAATGTGTGAAATAACCTCTTCTAAGTGAACAATTTATTTATTTATTTTTTTTATTGGTAAAAAAAAAAAAGTGAACTATTTTTTGCATCGGTGATACCTCAAATCCTTGCAAGAGGATTAATAGAGGCACAAAGGTGAATTGTACCAACGATCGATGCAACAACACCAACAACTCTTATGTCTGCATAACGATATGCGTTGCCAAGAATGATAATCGAGGACAATAGATATTCTATATTGAAATTGTGAATGGCTCCAAACAATTAGATCCTTTAGAAAGTCTATTTGTTCCAAAACCACTTTTCTTGCTATCTATAATACCATCTCTTGAGCTAGTCATCTATTCATTCCTATTTAACCTTAAAATTCTCATGTCTTTTTTGCAAAGATCGTAAAACCCAAAATGTTTGAGCAAATTTGGTTAGAGACGACGATTGCACTGAAATTGTCATGAATACTATACAAAATCGTAAGACTCTTTGTTGCATTTAAAAAAAAAAATCAATTAGATTTTGCAATTTCTCAATTGAGCAAACCGTAGTATTTGTTTACACTAGAACATAAGGTGGCTATTCATCTCCAATAGTCCAACTAAACCCTATATATTGGTTATCTTTTTCCATCTTGTCTGGCTGGCTTCCCAAGTGCTCTCGAAATTTCAAAAATACTCTTGAATTTTCGAATTTTATAAATTGAAATGAGGTTTTTGCATACACCCTCCGGTTACTAATATAAGCAAAAATCCACTTTTTAGATACATTCAATTAATGATGTATGTGGTCTTTATTATATGTCACATACATCCTTAAATGAATGTATCTTAAAAGTGAATTTTTTGCTTATATTAGTGACCGGAGGGTGTATTTTCAAAGGGTAAAAATAATAGCCGCGGTCGTTTTAGCTAGAATTCAACTGTGATTAATTTTTTTTATTTTTTTTCAATCTGAATTATACTTCAATACTTAATTTATGATCGTAAAAGAGTGTCGCAACATTCATTAACAAGACACTTTATTTTATTCTTACTCACAGTTTGAGAAATTATAAGGACTGTAATTGAGTGCAATCAAAATAATAACACAGTCAGATTGAGTCTCACTAAAAATCTACGACGAAGCAAACCAAATCTGTCAATCTTCTCCCTTTCTCCAACTCTCTAACCCAGGAAGCTGCTATGGTGAAACATTGAACAAACCACCACCTTCTCTCACCGTCTTTTATTATCATTTCTCTTTGTTTTGAAGGAGAGAGTCTTTATCTGAGCTTATTGTGAAAGTTACTCATTCTCCGTCGTCAAAGAATTCGGAGAGTGTCGTTGTTGATGGATTGAAGTGTGTTTCACATTTGTTGATTCATAGGGATAGTGTTCATTGGTCTGATGTGTCCACGTTGTTCAATCTTTTTTGCTAGGGTTTTTGTAGGCTAAAATATGATTTTAGTCCCTGTAAAAAAAATTGTTTTTGGTCCCTGCAAAATTTAAGGACTATTTTCAAAAACACAAAATTTTGCGGGGACCTTTTTTAAAAACAAAATATTTTGCAGGGACCAAAAACTACAAAATTGGTTCAGTTATAATGTGCCAGCATGCAAATCATCACAAAAGTGGAGTCAGAGACTATTTTCAAAAACAAAAAATTTTGTAGGAATCAATTTTTTTTTTTTTACAGAGACTAAAACCAAAATGAAACATATTTGCAGGGACTAAAACGATATTTTAGCCATTGATTGAAGCGACCCAACATTTGGTTTGCGGTGTTGTGGATTTTAAGTGAGACTCAATCTGAAGCATTGGTTTCATCTAATGGCTGTAATTAATTTGACTGTGTTAACTGCATTTACCAATTCTCAGCTTATAAATAGCAATGAATAATTTATATTTTCCCCTTTCTTCTTCCAGTGTAGGGTTCTTCTCAGTTCCCACTCATTCGCTCACCGGAGAGAAAGGATTCACCCACGGCGGCACAATGGAAGCTTCTTCGTCATCATCTTCGGCGATAGCACAACAAACATGGGAATTAGAGAACAACATAATCCCAATGGAAACTCCTTCAGACGATTCAATCTTCCACTACGACGAAGCAGGACAAGCCGAATTCCAACGCGATAAGCCATGGGCAAACGATCCTCACTACTTCAAGCGTGTCAAGATCTCTGCACTCGCTCTACTCAAGATGGTTGTTCACGCGCGTTCTGGTGGAACAATCGAGGTTATGGGTCTTATGCAAGGTAAAACCGATGCTGATTCAATCATCGTTATGGATGCTTTTGCGCTACCTGTTGAAGGAACTGAAACTCGTGTCAATGCTCAAGCTGATGCTTATGAATACATGGTTGATTATTCTCAGACAAACAAACAGGTTCGTCTTTTCAATTTCTTACTTTATTTTAAACCCTAACCCTACCTAGTTAGAGTATATTTTGCCCCAATTAGCTGCCTGCTGCCGTAATTATAATCCCGTAAACCCTAAATCCTGATCACAATTGATTTTTCCCTTAAACCCTAACCCTAATTACAATTGTGATTTTTCCCTTAAACCCTAAATGGTTTTAAACCAACAGTTGTACGAAAAGGCGTTCGTAGCTGTGTGAATTTTTCAGAACATTGCCCAAATCTTATTAAACTTTTTTATACTATCATAATGTGTAATAACATAATTTCTCATTGTTAATGTAAATACTTTCATTATTTTGTAACGTTTTTAGAAGAGACAAAGCATAAAAAATCCAAATGATACAATAAATATGTTCGTTACCGGTTGCACGGTGTATTTTCGTGTCAGTTTCCGTGATTTTTGTTCACTCCGTTAAAACAGAGAAAAACGGTATCATCCACCACCTATACCTTTATGTCGCAGCAGTTTTTGCGGTAACAGACCCAATTTTAAAACCTTGGTTGACCCTAATTACAATTTTGATTTTTTCCTTAAACCCTATCCCCGATTACAATTGTGATTTTTCCTAATCAGTTGATATTTTGCACCAATTAAATCCCTAACCCTAATTACAATTGTAATTTTTCCCTTTAAACCAACACTGATTACAAATGTGATTTTGTCCTTTCACCCTAACCCCAATTTTAACTGTGATTTTGACCTGATTAGTTGATTTTTGTGTGTGTAGGCTGGGAGGTTGGAGAATGTTGTGGGGTGGTATCATTCACATCCTGGTTATGGTTGCTGGCTTTCTGGGATTGATGTTTCGACACAGATGTTGAATCAGCAATTTCAGGAGCCGTTTTTGGCAGTTGTGATTGATCCAACAAGAACTGTTTCTGCTGGGAAAGTGGAGATTGGGGCTTTCAGGACTTACCCTGAAGGTTATAAGCCTGCTGATGATCCTATTTCTGAGTATCAAACTATTCCTCTTAATAAGATTGAAGATTTTGGTGTCCATTGTAAACAGGTCCATTGTAAACTATTCTTTCCTTGCTCCCCATTTCAAACCCTACAAACTCTTGTTTTTTTGTATTTCTCTCAACTACATTTGTGTGTTTTTTTCAGTATTATTCCTTGGATATCACTTACTTTAAGTCTTCTCTTGATTCACACCTTTTGGATCTTCTGTGGAACAAATATTGGGTGAATACACTTTCATCTTCTCCTTTATTGGGCAATGGAGACTATGTAGCTGGACAAATCTCAGATTTAGGTACTCTTCAGTGCCATTATTTTTTTATGTGATAATTTGTTTTGGTTTTATATTATTCTTATTGAATGTCCTGTCAATGTTATATTCTGTAATTATGAATATCTCAATTGGGAAATTTTCTTTGTTGCAGCCGAAAAGCTAGAACAAGCAGAGAATCAATTGGCACACTCGCGTTTCGGGCCACTGGTAGCACCTACACCTAGAAAGAAAGAAGTGAGTGATTGTTTTTTTATACGTCTTCTGCAATGTACTGTCTAATTATTGGAATTTCTTTATTGAGAGTTTCAGATAGATTATTCAAGTTTTTCACTTGTTCATTTGAAGTCTAGGACGACTATAATTTTTTATGATTGAAACTGTTCTTGTTGTTTTGTTCCCGTCGAAAGAAAGGAGAGAGGGAGGGAGGGTTTTTTAGTTTGGAGCAATCTTCAGCCCATGGCATAGAACCAATCTTGACCATGCAAATGCATGATAAACTGTTATCTATTTGATGTTATCTATCACTATTAAAGAGCCATCACACTGGTTAATTTTTCGTTCTGACATATCAAATTCTCAAATGATTTGCAGGAAGAATCTCCACTTGCTAAGATCACTCGTGATAGTGCAAAAATAACTGTTGAACAAGTGCATGGTTTAATGTCACAGGTAATTGCCAACACCATCCTCCTACGAAAAAAAGAAAAAATATGTAAAAATATTTCTAGACAGCTAAAATATTATGGTGAATTTGTTGGATGCAGGTAATCAAGGACATCCTGTTCAACTCTGTTCATCAAGCTAACAAGTCTCGTACAGAAACATCTGACCCTGAACCAATGATTGAAAGTTGATTTTGGTTTCTTTTCTACTAGACATGCAATTGCAGTTTTTGTGTTTGCCGTCTTCATCAACGGCCAACAGATTTACTTTCAGCGGATAGACTGTTAATCTAGTTTTGCGTTTTGTGTAATGCTCTGTATATCCTCGATGGCGTTGCATCTTACAAAACATTCTTCCAGGCTTATTATCAACCAGGCAATTGGATTCAAGTTCTCATAGAATTGATTATAAATTGCACACAGTGTAGTTATAAATCTCGTGGTTCACATTTAACAAATTTTATTGTGCTTTATTATTTTACTATTTCAGATTTTAGAAATTGTTTTAAATTTGAAGCATTTGATAGAAACATGAGGTTATTGTTTAAAAAGAATAAAAATATAGTTATTTTTCTTATAGGAGATGATTTATTTATTTTTGTTTGTAGTCTTGAACATAGTTGACAACCGTTCAATTTGTAAAATTGAGGACTTAAATTCAAAAACTAAAATATGAGCAACTAAATTTTCAAGAAATACGAAAATGATATATCAACTAGTACATTTTTAAAAAGAAGTGCAATCAAAACCAAAACCAAAGGTGGGATTTTGGGTAAATGTTTTTTCTAAAATATTTTTTTTTCTCTCCTATTATTATATAGTATTACTCACAAAGCAAAGAGAACTCCCAAATAGGGTGGGATTCCCGTGCTGTTTCCACACCTCTACAAAAGAGAGGTTTGGTGAAATAGACATACATGTGAAGTTGTAGAACCGGATAGAAAATCCCTATGAAGCTTGTGTGTTTCTTGAGATTGACTTTGGACTTTTCTTGCGTAACTTTGGTGGAGGGCAAAGAAGACTTTTCTTGCGTAACTTTGGTGGAGGGCAAAGAAGACCTCCTTCCGCGGGAGCTGTGCCTTCAGGGAGATATTATAGAAGAGCTAAAATTCTTACATTGTGTCATAATACAAATCAAGGACCAATCTCATGTGAACATTTTTTGTGGTGAAGGCATCCCAAAAAGCAATGGAGGCGTGTAAATGTTTCCTGGACACGACAGAGATGGACCCTCCGCCAAACAAGCAGAACAGATTAACAACAAGATTCACCCGTCGAACAAGTAGGGAAAAGAAAGGGAGGATGGTCGTCCAACTTGTATGAGTTTTTTCTTAGACCAAAAGGTCAAATTTAGGAAACTCGTAAATTATGGATGGTGATTTTTATTTTTTTCAGGTGTTGGGGATGATTTTAGCTAGATTTCAAAAATTATTAATTTTGTTTCTCTTATACTCCCAAAACAAACAAATAAATATTATTATTTCTAAGCTTTATTTATAAATTCTGAAATAAGATCCTCATTATTAGAGGAACTGAAATCTACCTAAAAATAAAATTCTTGGTACTCGCAAACTAACAACAAGAAATTAACATTTCACAAAGCATACAAGTCATGACCACAGTGGTAAAATTGGATACATATGCTATGTAAGAATGGTTGGTTTATACTAAAAAACAAAAAGGATTGCTCTGAAATTAGTAAGGTAGGTTCTAGAATAGTTCAACGTTGTGCCTGCACATGAATGTACAAGAAAACTAAAATTTTGCAAGTCATTTTCATATGGTACGGTAATTCAGACCTATAATCAATTAGATGCCCAATACAAGAGGCCTCTATGAAAACGTACTCTTCATCTTTTTCATCCCCACCACCATCAAGAGCAAAAGTCCAAGTGAAATAGAACTTCCAAAGTTATCTACTTTATAATTTTAGTCGTATTTTTTTCTTCGAGAATCATAATTTTACTTGTATTTCAACCTCTGATGATCTTTTATGAATTTCCAAACAAAGTATGCTTCTAATAATGAATGAATAGTATCAACGTAGTGTGACACAATTTAAAGATAATTGAGTTTTTTGAGTATGTGGTCATAAGTTAATTTTTAACACGTGTGTATTTTGACACGAGTGTATTTCCGATCGGAGGATACTATTGACAAAAAAAAATGTAGTAGGTTAGAATTATGTACTAAAAATATAAATGAAATTTTTTATCTCAACACTTTTTTATGACCATATTAGGGGTACCCATTAATAATTGATTTAAATATATTTTTTGATAAATAATTCTTTGGTTATGTCTGCCAAAGAATGTTTTGATCCCACTCTTTCTGTCTCTCTCACTGTCACACCAACATGCAATTGATAAGATTCTCATGGGATAGCATATATCAAAAAGAGACGTCTTCATTCACAAGCAAATGGTCCTTTGAATTCTCTTTTTTGTATGCAACTCTCACATTGCACTTTAACCACACACATAGGCACACATGAGACTCCTCTCTCTAGAATTTGGTTGTGTATGGAAATGAAAGGCTAGCCACTTCAAGGGGCAACTTAATTTCAGAATACAACAACAAACATATCACTATATTTTTTTTTCTTCTCACTTTGCCAAAATTATATTTGTCTAAGCTAATTTGTCTTGTGACCACTATCTCACTCACAAACTTCATCATCTAAATTGTCTTTTGGGTTTTAAGAGACATGTCCTAGTCCTACCACTATTTTCTCGTGATAAATCTGACTTGAACCATCCAAGTATCCAACTTCTTGTTGTTAAAACCAACCACAAAAACGTTTTCTGTTTTATGAAAGGTAAAGAATAAAAATGCAAATTACTTTAGTCTAGTTTGAGGGATGAATATGACAATACTAATAGATAGCATAACACCGTAACAGTATCAAAGGGTGGGGGTAAAGTAGAAAAGAGAGCTTTTTGACTTTTTAAATATGGTTGGTTCAGAGAAGTACCAATCTTTCCAAAGTGGATGGTAATTAGAAGAGTGAATCATCATAAATTTATTGGTTTTTGAAATTGTAGATTAGACAATTTTTTCCTCTAAATTTATGAAATAAAAAAAAAAAACTAATCTCTAAAATTAAAGACTATTTAATCAATTTAACTCCATAAATCAATTTCCATGAATTTGGATTGCAAAACAAAGAATAATTAGAGACTTAAGTCAGTAAACAAACTTCAATTTCAAATCATTTTATAAAATTGGACAATCAAATTGCTTAACTCAAATGTATTTTTTTGGTATATATCCAAATTGTGATTCATCAAAATTCAAAATTATCACAAAAGTGAAAATGCCCTTGCCACTTGAGGTTGGAATGTCTATATAGTCCTCTATGTTATGTTCTATTTATGTGCAATTCACAATCACACAAACAAACTATGTGGTGATTTTCTTATATGTCAAATGCTTGAAGAGAAAAAAACACATTCCTAAATTAAATTGTATCCTTGCCTTTGAGAGTGAAAGGTGGGGCACTTCCACTATTCAGATCGGATACATTCCTTCTCACCCGGACAGCAATGATTTTTTTGCAAACCCAATCCATACCATATGCCTTGTATAAGGCTGTTTATGAAGAATCTTTGCTCCACTTGGTTCTCATCAATAGACAATAATTTAATTGATTAATTTTTGTTTAGTGTGCCTAAAATATGAGAGAATTACTATAAGCCCAATCAACTTTTTGGCAGCAATAATAATAATTATTCTAATGGAATCTCTTATCTTAGCCTTTCTTTCCAATTTCTTTTTTCTATTCAACTTTATACTCATGGTGTGTCTATTATATTACTCCATTGCCTATTTGTTTTGGTAGGTCAAAAAGATAGGGCATGAAGGAACTTAATTTGTGGAGGGTAATGTTAGGATGCAATAACTAAGGATCACTTCATAGAATATTAACAATATTAGGGGTAAATGTGACATTGTTATTGTTAGTGTACACGTATTGAAAATATTGATATATGCCATTTTCGTTAAATGGTAACCATTGCTTGTTTGAGAACTCATTCTATTTTCAAAGGAGACCAAATCTTCTTTTTTTTTTTAGCATAAATGCTTATTTATCTTCCCATGAGTCATGGAAGATAAGATACACATTGAAAGCTAAAGGGAAATGATAGCTTCCCACTGACTATTTAATTTGGGTCAACGCATTATGTATCCAAGCTGAAACAAAAATATTGGTGAATATCTTAATATATCACTCTCTGTATCCTAAATTATACTACTACGTTTTAATTTTTGATTGTTTCACATAAATTTTGTAATGTAATTAATATTATATGAGAAAAAAAATTATAAGTTTTTTTACAAAATTATCTTTCATTAATGATATAATTTAAGAATTTTTTTTTCCACAAAACGACTTACTCCATAATTTAGAACGGAGGAAATGCTCTTTTAAAAGCTCTTAATTCCCACTATAATTAACTCAATGCTTCTAATACACCAGTACGTTTTTAATAAGCAAACATGCTTCTCGTACTAAATATATAACTAGTTTCACCCAGTGTGGGGATGCTTGAGCTAAAGCAAAACAACACTCTCTATATCTAGTTCAAATCTAAAGTTTCAAAAAATTAGAATTTAGCTTTGAATATAGTTCTTGGATTTCTTTTGTACATTTGTACCCCATAACGTTTATCAAATTCTTGGAAAGACAAATGCTCGTTGTTAGTAAATTGTTAGAGAAGATGGAAAAATGTCAGTTACGGATGAGCGAAATGAAAACTTTTTTTTTTTTTTTTTTTCCGATAATTAGACGTTTATTGATAAAAGGAGTAATCGAAAGAATAGTCAAAGATTAAATAGAAGCCATCTATAATCTCCTACCAGAGAACACAATGACAAACTCTAAGATTTAAAAACGTTTAAATTTAGCCGACTTTAAAAAGAACTATTAGCCTCAAATGAGATAAAATAAATTAAACCATACGATGTAGGGCTAATTGACACCATCTAGTTTGATACAAAAAAAATGTCTTACTAAAAGATATATTTGCTTGCATCGCCCCCGGACATATAAAAGCTCTCATGGCACCTGTGTAGTTGATCAATATCACATAACATTGACACCACAATGTCACACAAATATTCTACCTCGATACACAAGCCACACCATTGACCATCTTCTAGGAATGACACCAAAATTGTTTAGCTAGGACTAGTTAAGCTAAACAATATTTATTAGACTTTTTATTTATTTTTTTACCCAACATGTACTTGTTCTCCTCTTATATTCTTTCCTTAGTTTCCCGTATTCATCTTTATCATCTTTAACGTGTATGCATACATGTATTCACGTTCTTCCGATTTAAAGGTCTAGCATGAAATGTCACCGTCGAATTGATGCCTATACTCTAGGGCCATTATAATGAAGGAAGCAAATTGATGATAACGGACCATAATTTTACTTGTGTTTTTTATGTGGAAATTGAAGAGAAGAAGAAAAGTATAATGGACCAAAGATTGTTATTTGCTTCAATAGCACAACAAGAATCAAAGTCGAGGAAAATATAATGCAGTCTGGATCGATTGTATTGTAAAGCCAATTCGAATATTCATAATCATCAAAATTATATACATTATTAATTATTAATTTCTAATAACCATCCAAGAACTACTTGGCCGTGCATGTATGAATTAATAATGCAGAGGGAAAGAAAGAGGAATCAGAAACAAGCTGTTATATTCCACTTTTATGCCCCCAAACTTGTTACATTGAAAGAGTATTTTTGCACTTTGCATATGTATCTCCAGCGCAAAATGTATGTGCCAATTGGGAATATTAATTAGGACTCGTGTCTTGATGTATAGCTTCTTTTTCATTACATCCCTTAATTCATTATACGCTACTTTAACACATTGCACAAGAATTAAGAAATATAGTTAGTTTTGGTAATTAATATAATTAGTTCAGATCATGCATAATGTTTTATAAATGAAAAATATATTAAAATAAAGGAAAAATGACAAAATTCATAAAAAGAACTGTTTTTTTTTACATTGACATTTGATATCTTACATTGAGATTTTTTATTCAACATTTAAGAATCACGGGAGATCTCACACACATATACGCAAACTCATTTTAAGTACACTTCTAAATATTGTTTTATTTTTTTTATTTTTTAAGATTTTATTACATGAACTCAATTGAGTTCACATACTTGAATTTATTATAATTTTGGATATGGGCTATGTCATATGTGAGTTCCTATACTACTACATAGTTCATGTAAACAATTCACACATCATTCTTATACCAGTTCACGTGCTCAGTACACATAAGTTTTTGTACCACCTACACACTTCACGTACATAATGCAAATTCAGTATTACATATATAGGTGCACGTGAATTAAAATTAGTATGCAAAAAAATTGTGGAAAAAATGGGCATGGAAAAATGAGAGGAAGACAAAAAAAGAGAAAGAGGATGAATATGAAGATCAATTAGAAAAAGGTGATGGTTAAAATTTTGAAAAAGAACAAAGAATATTTTCGTTTAACTAGAATAAATCTATCTCTAATCTTGTTGACTTTGTGTTAACTATAGTTATCTAAACATTGCACAAAAAAGATATGTTATAATGTGACTATACTTTCACTCTATATATACACTAATTAAGTGATTTAATCATATTAGAATCTTAACAATGAATGGGCAAAAGATAGTAAGATAAGTATAAAAATGAAAATTTGGTACGTAAGAAAGGTGGTTGGAAAGGAAAGTAAAAAAGAAGTGGGTGAAACTAGAAAAAGAGAAATTTAAGTTGTACAAGTAGGAAACAAAAGGGGAAAGGAAGAAAGAAGACGCATTAGAAGAGAATAGTAACCTAACCATGATGATGATCATAATCTCATAACCCATAGAATTCGTGCGTGGCATGTGAAAGAACAATAGCACTTTTATCTATCGGAATTTTAAAATAGTCTCTATTTGTACACTTTGTTAGTCGAAATAATCTCTGACGTTAAAATATTTGGTTAATATTGTCTTATCAGTTCTTCAATATACTTACTTATCATCTTATTAGTCCTTATATGTACTTACTTATTATCATTTCATTCTGAAAAAAGTTATTTCAAGTATTGAGAGATTATTTATGAGTCAAAGACTTTTTTTACTAACAAAGGGCATAAACATGACTATGTTAAAATTTTGATACATTTAAAGACTACGTAATTGTCCCCATGAGCTTAGCTCATTTGGTAAGAGATAATGCATTTGTATGCAGGGGCCGTGGTTCGAACCCCGTACATCCCACTTATTCACCTTTAAGGTGAATTTCTCTAACCGCTAGACTACTTGACTGAAAAAAAAAATATCATAACTAATGCTTATATATTCCGGATGAAAATGACTATTAACCCTCAAAAAAGTGTTGCTTCTTCTGTTTCTGTCTATGTGGAACCCCACCACCTTCAAAACAAAAACGCATAAACCATACACATCATCGATTCTCACCTACAAAATTTGGTACATTACCTGGACCGGTTATTATTAGTACAACTTTATTTATTATCATACATGACATGAATGAATATACATTGCATTGCATACATGTAACATTGGGAGTATATATAAAGCACCCTATGGCTCTAAACAACCGCTGCATCACCCTTTCTTCACTTCATTTTTTTCACATTCCCTGCATTTATATATTTTCTCAGCTCTATTGTTCCATGACTGTGTATCACCCTTCACTTCATTAATAATAATATATTTCTACTAAGACTTGTCTGTTGGTCCAACATGGGAGGTATCAGCCTAGAGGAGATCAAAAACGAGAACGTTGATCTGGTATATACATAATTACATATTTTTACTCTTTCTTCTTTTGTGTTTGCATTTTCTGTACGGTTTGAATATGATTATTCGTTTCATTGAGCAACAAAATTGAGACAGTAATTCACAGCACTACTTATATAGTAATTTTCATTCCATTTGAGTAATGAACATGCTAATATTTCAATTTAATTTTTTTAATACCTAAATTTTACATTAACGAAAACTTGATGAGCTAATTATTTTCACACATAATCACAGCACTTTGTTATATAGATTATATAGGTAGGAAGGGCGTGGCGTGTTCTTGTGTTTTGGCGCGTCAATAGAAATTCCTTTTAAGTTACTGTTACTTACTTACTACTACTATACTACGCTAACTTACTTTTTAAGTTCTTGTTATTCATTATTATGTGACCATGTTTCTATATTTTGCTATTTATTAAATAAAAAGATACAAAAAGTCAAAATTATTGCTAAACATTTTTCATTTATTCTAAATAATTTGTCAAAAATTAACAATATCACATTAAACAAGGATATAGAAGCAATATTTTAAAAATCAAACCGGTGCTTTCAATTTATATTATAAAAAATCTCACCTCACCATCCAATTTTCTATTTGATTTTTAAAATATTGGATGTTAGTTTCTTTATTGGCCATTTTTTGAACTTTTCATTTCATCCCTAGGTTGTATGTATGTCCTTGAAACCATTCTTTGTCCAGAGAAACTCTTGTGTGATTGTAAGTAAGATTTGGACACTCTGACAAAAGTAAATAAAAAATAAAAATTATAAATAATTTCTGTGAAAATGTTTGTTTGATTCTTTAGCAACTTGAATTCATGATTTTCACAACCAAAACAAAACATTGAAACAGCGTTGTTTTTCAGGAACGAATTCCAGTAGAGGAAGTGTTCGAGCAACTGAAATGTTCAAGAGCAGGTTTAACCTCAGACGAAGGAGCCAACAGGCTTCAAGTGTTTGGTCCAAACAAATTGGAAGAGAAAAGGGAAAGCAAGTTTTTGAAGTTCTTAGGATTTATGTGGAATCCATTATCATGGGTTATGGAAGCTGCTGCTATTATGGCCATTGCTTTGGCTAATGGCAGTGGAAGACCTCCTGATTGGCAGGATTTTGTTGGTATCATTTCTCTTTTGGTTATTAACTCAACTATCAGTTTCATTGAAGAGAATAATGCTGGTAATGCTGCTGCTGCTCTCATGGCTGGTTTAGCCCCCAAAACAAGGGTATATATATAATTTTACTATTTTACTCATTCAAATTATAAAGACTGGTTAGTTTAGTATATATATATATATATATATATCTGAATTTAAATGTTTTATTCATTTTGATGGATGTTACAAAAGAAATAGTTTGGTGAAGGTACTTAATTGATTGATATTTTTCAATTCAAGGGACTAAATTGACCTACCTTTACATGCACTGTTTATCTACTCTTCAGTTTTGTTTGCATGCACTGTTTGGAGAGTAAATACACAAATTGGTCCTTGGAATTGTTTGTAAGACTGTATCAATCTAGTCTCTTAGATGATCAATATTCCAAACTGATCCTGAAATTGTAAGATTTTAATCAAATTTAGTATTTGCAGGGACTAGAATCACATTAAGTTGATAGTATCAGTGATGAGTTTGAATCAAAGTGAATAGTGTTAGGGATGTATTTGATAATAGATTCAGACAGAAAAAGAACTTAATCAACATTTTGCAATCCTAGGGGTCGTTTTGAAATATTGATAATATGGGAAACTAGTTTGATAGAACCCTACGATTTCAATGACCAACTTGAATATTTAGTCATTATTTAGGGTTCTATATATTTATTTTTTTCTTTTCTTATTAATTGATGATAATTTACATTTCTTGCTACAAAACATGTAGGTTCTCAGAGATGGTAGGTGGTCTGAAGAAGATGCTGCAATTTTGGTCCCAGGTGATATCATCAGCATTAAATTAGGAGATATCATTCCTGCTGATGCTCGTCTGCTTGAGGGTGATGCTTTGAGTGTTGATCAGTCTGCTTTAACTGGAGAATCTCTCCCGGCAACAAAGAATCCCTCAGATGAAGTGTTTTCTGGTTCAACTGTTAAGAAAGGTGAGATTGAAGCAGTTGTAATTGCTACTGGAGTGCACACATTTTTTGGTAAAGCTGCTCATTTGGTTGACAGCACCAATCAAGTTGGTCACTTTCAGAAAGTCCTAACAGCAATTGGTAATTTCTGCATTTGCTCAATTGCTGTTGGAATACTGATTGAACTCGTTGTCATGTATCCGATACAACACCGCAAGTATAGAGACGGAATTGACAATCTTTTGGTTCTATTGATTGGAGGAATTCCAATTGCTATGCCAACTGTTTTGTCTGTTACTATGGCTATTGGTTCTCACAGACTCTCTCAACAAGGTGCAATTACAAAGAGAATGACAGCTATTGAGGAAATGGCAGGGATGGATGTTCTCTGTAGTGACAAAACCGGAACTCTGACTTTAAATAAGTTATCTGTTGACAAAAACTTGATTGAGGTTTTTGCTAAGGGTGTAGAGAAGGATTATGTCATCCTTCTTGCTGCAAGGGCTTCTAGGACTGAGAATCAAGATGCCATAGATGCTGCAATTGTTGGCATGCTTGCTGATCCAAAGGAGGTAAATAAATATGTCTAAATACTATATCTTTCTGCTAGTTTTTTTATCGGTAGGAATCGAACTCGATACCTCAGGGTTTATAACACTCACACACTGCGCACCGACAACTTGTGCTAGACCCCGGTGGTCTATCTTTCTGATACTGAATTTTAGGTTGAAGATAAAAGAAATTCTAACTCCTAGTTTTACTTTGAATTGCACAGGCACGAGCTGGTGTCAGGGAGGTTCATTTTTTCCCATTCAATCCTGTAGACAAGAGAACTGCTTTAACTTACATTGATGCTGATGGAAATTGGCATAGATCAAGCAAAGGTGCTCCTGAGCAGGTAAAATATTTGTTTTGTTAGCAGTGGCACCACCATATGATTATGTTCATGACGATGACTAATTGATATTTTTTTTTCCGGGTTTAGATATTGAACCTCTGCAACTGCAAAGAGGATGTCAGGAAAAAAGCTCATTCGACAATTGACAAGTTCGCCGAGCGTGGACTCCGTTCTCTGGGTGTTGCTAGACAGGTCTAGAAATTTGATATTACTGTTAGAATTTCTTGTTTATTAGACTTATTCGAATACCCTTCTTTTGTTGATGCTATTGAATGGTTTGTTTATAACAGGAAATACCTGAGAAAGATAAAGATAGCCCTGGTGCACCATGGCAATTTGTTGGTCTGTTACCTCTATTTGATCCTCCTAGGCATGATAGTGCTGAAACCATCACAAGAGCTCTGAACCTTGGTGTGAATGTTAAGATGATTACTGGTAAGATTTGAGGTTCTTCCTTTCTTGTAGCTCATATTTCATATCATAAATGAAATCATGCAGCTTAAACATTGTGGATTTCTCATTCTCTAGGTGATCAGCTTGCCATTGCCAAGGAAACTGGCCGAAGGCTTGGAATGGGAACGAACATGTATCCATCTTCTTCATTGCTCGGTCAAAGCAAGGATGCTGCTGTTTCAGCTCTTCCAGTTGATGAGTTGATTGAGAAGGCTGATGGATTTGCTGGAGTGTTTCCTGGTTGGTCCTTCACAACAATGATGGTTATGATGATAGCATCATCAATTGCATTTTGCTTTCAATTATTTCAAACATGCTAATCATTTTTTTCTCTTTCTATGACATGGTAGAACACAAATATGAAATCGTAAAGAAGCTGCAAGAGAGGAAACATATATGTGGAATGACAGGTGATGGTGTCAACGACGCTCCTGCCTTAAAGAGAGCAGATATTGGAATTGCTGTTGCTGATGCTACAGATGCTGCTAGAGGTGCTTCTGATATTGTCCTTACTGAGCCCGGTCTGAGTGTCATTATTAGTGCAGTGCTCACAAGCAGGGCAATTTTCCAAAGGATGAAGAACTATACTGTTAGTTTCCAAGCTTACTTGATTTAATTGCTTGATTTCATTTCAAAATCTTTAGCATTCTAACACAGAATATTGAATGTTGCAGATCTATGCTGTGTCAATTACCATCCGTATTGTGGTAAGGGCAAAAATAGGTTATTTCATAAGAAAATGTTAACTTCTTGTCCATACTTATATAAATGGTTCATACAATTCACATGCTTTATTCTTCATTTTGCCAGTTTGGTTTCATGTTCATTGCCTTGATCTGGAAGTTTGATTTTGCACCCTTCATGGTGTTAATTATCGCCATACTAAATGATGGTGAGATAATGTCTGATTGACCTTCATATTGTTTACTTCAAGTGTTCTGTGAAAATTTAATATTTAATTTCCTTCACCCCTGTTACTAGGTACCATTATGACAATATCCAAGGATAGAGTAAAACCATCTCCAATGCCAGACAGTTGGAAACTGAGAGAGATATTTGCTACTGGTGTTGTGCTAGGTAGCTACATGGCACTAATGACAGTGGTGTTTTTCTGGCTCATGAAGGATACCGATTTCTTCTCGGTAATAATTTACATTCAATAGTTCCCTCAACATTATCTCCTAGTAACAAAAAAAAATTAAGAGGTATGAACACAACTTCTATTATTGCAGGACAAGTTTGGTGTGAGATCAATCAGAAACAACCCTGATGAAATGATGGCAGCCCTCTACCTACAAGTCAGTATTATAAGTCAGGCACTAATTTTTGTCACCAGGTCCCGTAGCTGGTCCGTTGTTGAAAGACCTGGTCTTCTCCTATTGGGTGCTTTTATGATTGCTCAGCTGGTAAATTTGCTTCTATCTCTTACGATTTTACGATCGCGTGTCGATGATCATATGCATTTTTCCCTCACTCTTGATGATCATACACTTGTTCCTCATTTCTTCTCCACGACCACCGCTAAATAAAATGTACACTGCATCTCTAACTATAGTAACTAAACTAAGAGTTACACTTCTGTTGCCTTAGAAAGAAATAGTGTAAATTAGAATCTAGGAGCTGCCTTATCAGCTGATAACACAAATTATTGATTAAATTATAATAATTTGTTTCATGATTTACAGTTGGCAACTTTTATAGCAGTATATGCTAATTGGAGCTTTGCAAGAATTAAGGGAATGGGATGGGGTTGGGCTGGTGTAATCTGGATGTACAGTATAGTGACATATATCCCCCTTGATATACTCAAATTCGTAATCCGCTATGTTCTAAGTGGCAAAGCTTGGGATAATCTTCTGGAGAACAAGGTAATTTCTCCTTCTGTCTTACTACCTCCGTATCTTAATACAAGACCCTCTTGAGACCCTTTTTCAAATTTTCAACTGCATTAATTATTTTCTTTACAAATATATCCCTAATAATAATATTACATCTTTCTCTACAACCTGTTATAAATACTATGATGAAAAAATAAACTAATTTTCTCTCCTGAAAAGTACACTTGTAAAACGATATCAATTGTCAATAAACTTAAAACTACTACCAGCTTTCTTAATTTAGTCAACCGAGTCCTAGAAGCAGCATTATATTACTATTAGTTGCATTTTTTATCTTAATCCAGAGATTTCAAGATTCCAAATCTTTTTAAAACTTTCTATCTACAGACTGCCTTCACAACAAAGAAAGACTATGGCAAAGAAGAGAGAGAAGCTCAGTGGGCAACTGCTCAGAGGACTCTTCATGGTCTTCAGTCACCTGACACAACCAACCTTTTCAATGACAAGAATAGCTACAGGGAGCTTTCTGAGATTGCTGAGCAAGCCAAGAGACGCGCTGAAGTTGCACGGTAAGTCATCGAGTCTGTGTCCGAAAGGATTCAAGAAGTGTTAGATATAATGATGATACTAAAATATATTATATATATCCTAGTGTCTTAAGAGATTTTTTAAATTTGTTCACAGGCTTAGGGAGCTTCACACACTAAAGGGTCACGTTGAATCAGTCGTGAAGCTTAAGGGACTTGATATCGACACTATGCAACAACATTATACTGTTTAAGAAGCTTGGACAACCTTCAAGAAGAACAGGGTTACGTATGTGCTTTTCCAAGAAGCAAAAACAACAAATGCAGTGGTGAAGACTTAAGTTAATCATGTGTTTTTAGATTAGGATGAAGGGTCCTTTTGTGAAAAATTGAGTGGTTACTCCTCAATGCCACTAGCTAGAGGAGATACTATTCTCTTAGGTACCAAATAACATGGTTGATAGGATTTACTTGCGTCTTATTTTTGGTAATGTTAGTGACTTTAATGTCACGTAAAAACTCTATTTTTTTAGCTGAACAAAAGTCAATATTTCGACCTTGACTACTAATGTCGTTCAATAATGAATGCATGCAATCTTTAGGTTTCTTTTTCTGACTTCATGTCTAGCCTAAAAACAGTGAAAGGGTGAGAAGTGTGTTTAGTTACTGCAATCAGAGTTTTAAATAAAGGCATGCGACCACAATTTGGGCCGCTCCTCGCAACACATGAGTTTTTATGTTTTCATAATCACAATATCAAGGATTGTGATGTGGCTGCAGCTGTTATCGCGGTGGTTGTTTAAAACCCTTACTGCAACAAAGAAGGAAACAAGTGTTTGATAATTGTAAAAAAAACTGTTTGATAATTTAATGAACAGAAAAACAAGACGAGTAGTTCAGTTAAGCATTGCACTGTGCTGTCATGCATCTCACCTTTGTTTCTCTGTTTAGTCGTAACCAATGAGAGGAAAAAGCAATCCTATGTTGAGCAGATACATTAACATTATCTGGTATAGATTAGGAGCTACTATCTTCTTTCTTTTTTCTGAACAAAAACGAGATCAAACTATTATTAAGCATCAAAACCAGCCAATCTGTCCGGTTACCGTTTCTACCTATGAATACAATATTAGTGTTTTCTTGCCTATCTAACTAACATTTGAGAGCAAGTACGAGCTAGCAAGCGTGAAAATTTCTGAGAAACAATTGCTTTCACCAACACTTCTGAGTCAATTTCTGATACCACCTTGCCCAGATTCATGATTTCTGCATTAGTAATAGCTTGATAAAGACCCATTGTCTCAGCTGTGATGTCATCTGAGAAGGGTAAGCTATGTGAATTCAGCTGTGCTATCTATGCACGTGGTTGAATGTTTTGGTGCCCCAGCCTAATCTTCAATGAAATAAAGCTAAAACAGAAAGTCATTAGCAGATAAACACACCTCCAGTATGATCTTCCATTAAGAGTGCGTTGGTCCTAATCTCTTTTTAGAACTAAATTTTCCTTAGGAGAGGATAGATGATAACATAACCCTCGCCTTATTTAATTTAAGAGGAGAGTAGGAAAATATTTGTTATCATATAATAATATTAATAAATTTATACTAATAAGGAAATGCATTTTATTTGACTCATTGTTTAAAATGATAAGCTCGTTCAAAGAAACTGTGGAAGCTTCAATACAATCTCAGCATATGCTGGGATAAGAAACATAATATAAAATCAGTAGAGAGCTCGATAACTTCTGAGACAAATGCATGAAAATCAAAATATGATCTTTGAGGGAAATGCGTTGTCTCTTTTTTGGTTAGCTTGTTTGACATATTGATGAAAATCAAAAGAGCAATGATATTTGTACATCCATTTCATGACAACTTTAATGACAACCTTGTTTTTCTCTCTTCTTATTTGTCAAAAACAATGGAGAGAGAAAAAGGAAGAGAGAGGATAAGTCCATCATGTGAATATGAAAGAGAAAGTTGTACAAAAGTTGTCATAGAATGGTTGTACAAATATCATTTCTCAAATCAAAATTGTCTTCAGGGCCAAACCTCAATATGATTAAATAATTAAAAAAATAGGCTAAATGTTAAGTTGAAAAATCAATGCTTTTACATTGTATTTTACACTAAACTTGATTTTAGAGTAAAATTTTGTTACATGAAAGTTGATAAACTAGATTTTACACTAAAACTATCTATTAGTGTGGACAGAAGTGTACTCGCTCTTAGTAACATAAGATCATATTTCAAATTCTAGATGTACATGCTGGCAGGGGAGGGGGGTTGCCTCACACGAAGATATACTTCTATTTTTTTGCTTTTTATGTAGAAAGATAGAACTTATCATATGGAACCAAATTACAGGTATATAGAATTGTGGAGAAGAGATGAATTATAAGTCTCAATAGTCAATAAATGTCAACGTATCCCTGTTGTACAAATGGTACAAGACACCACCAGAGAGGATATTGAAGGAATAACGAGGGAGCAATATATGTTGGTGTATGACATAGTACATCAAATGAATCCTCAACCTATATAACCAATTTCGCTAGGTACTATATAACTTCTGGAATGATATTTTCTAATATTTAATAACATTCTACTTAAGAAACTTTTTACAAGAGAATCCAAGACTGCAGAAAGGGCGAAGCTCTAGGTTGTTTAATGATATATCTGCTGAAGAGCTTGTGGAAGATTCAACACAATCTCTGCATATGCTGGGAAAAGAAACATAATATAAAATCAGTAGAGAGCAAGATAACTTTAAAATAGATCAATAAAGAGACATATCAGACTTAAGTGTGCATGGGAGCAGGCTTGTAGAATAAGAAAGTTAATCAAAAAAGGACTTGCTAAAGGTTATGTACAATATTTAATGCATTTGTAACATTAAATTTTTATATTTTGAATAGAAAACATTATTCATAATTCCTCATAGCCAATATTAATTATGAGGACACTAGTTAGCATTTGCTGAAAAGTGAAAGGCATGCTATTCCAGAGTCTAATTTCATTTAAGTACTATAGAAGTCACCTAGTTGCACACATGATCACATTCAGGCAAGAAATGTTGCCGAAAATAAGACATTGTTCACTTATAATTTAACCGAAGTATTATAGTTTTCACCTTCTGGTAGACTCATGGTTCGTAAGGCATCTTCAGCATAGGATAGTCGAACTGGAGCAGGATGACTTCCTGAGATTCCATCTTCCATCATGTTGAAAATTGGAGTAGAATTTATCTTCAACATTGGCCAGGCTAGCACTGAGATTCGAGTTGGAAGCACCGAAATGAGATCTGTGTATCGAAGGCTGACTGTCACTTTGCTGCAAATAAAAAAAAAAAAAAGACTTCTTGATCAATATTACAAGGTGAGAAAACAAGAGAAAATGTAGGAAATGGAGGGAAAAGAGTCAAGAGAATAAGAAAGAGTATATTGTACCACCAATGATTTCCCGTGCTAACATTTGAAAGGGGGAAGAAAATTTGAAAAGGTTAAAAATACAATTACAAAATTGAAGAGAAAAATCACTTTAACCCACTAACCAGTCAAAATCATCTAATACAAACTCGATCATGTGATAAGGAAGGCTATGATACAGCTCTCCAATTTGATTTCCATAAAGTTCCTTTATAAGTCTAACCTGCATGACATTTGTAGTAGGCAAAAAGTTAAATGTTAATTTGTAACAGAACAGTAGACAGACTAGATATTTACAGGCACACATGAAAAGAGGGAGACAGTAAAGTTCCTATGCCTTCCCCAACCTTTAACATAGAATAGAATGTTTAGGCTTTGTTTGGGAGTTAGGAGCGTAAGTGAAGGTTTGCCAGAATAAAAGAAACATAATCAAGATGATCATACCATCTAATATTTTACATACCAAGATGCCTAAGTAACACACCAAGTTTAATATCTTCCACAATTGGTGTTCTTAAATGGCACAGTCAGATAACTGCAACCCAGAATACATGTTTTGACAATTGTTTAGAAAAAATGGGAAGAAAAAAAAAGGTATGAACAATATAACCGAGTTATCGGTAGATAGTGTTCTGAGAATTTAAACTAACAAGGATGAGTTGTGGTAACAGTGAAAATTATTAAATGTTACAATGCAAATCTATTTCACTAAATAAATATGGCTACAGGTAAACTAGTCCAAATACTAGCTTTAATGTGTTCTGACATTATTCTTTCGTTGGCACATTTAGGTTATTCATTCAAACAATTAAACATGCATGCTTGTTTTAGTGTAAACTTTTGCTCCGTGTGTAACATACATGTCCATAAGGATCATGATGACCCAATATTAGTATTCCCAAAAATGAACATATCCAACATTCTCTAAAGATTACATACATAGGCAATCTACCTGTTCCCGTCTATCCACGTATGCTTGCAATAGATCTCCAACATGATCTATGAATTTCTGAATGCAAACCAATAGAAAAGAGGCTTAGAAAAATGTTCAAATAAACATGGTCCATGACAACATCATATATAACTGATTTTACCATTGCATTGGATGAAAGAAGATCATTTTCTGTTTCACGTATTGGCAAGAAAAATGGAACTGTGTGCTCAAGGACAGTCATCTTTTCAAGAAATGACTTGCTCTCCAGCACGCAGTGGTAAAACTCACAGATTTCACCTAGAAATAAATGAAAAGACATAATTGTCAGTAAATGGGAAACAGAAGGAGCATCTAGAGAAAGATCCAGCCTCCATCTTGTCATTCATAATGTCAGCTCATAAACTAGCTAAGTAAGTCATGAACAATTTAGTTCAAAATTACCAGCAAAAGATGTCTCATACTGTATGCCAATTCTTGCTCCTTCCAAACAGCAAATTATCTGCTCCCAAATACATAACCAATATTAAAAAGATTATATGATTGTGAAGTTAATACACAAACAGCTAATCCAAGTATAGCATTGAACGTGTACGGAAACCAATGATTTTTTTTTTGCGAGGAGACACAACAAACCCCACAACCAAGCCTTATTCAATTAGGTGGGGTCAGCGATATACATCAAATGTCACCATCAGTACCTATTATGTATTCAATTCAAAGACTGTTTACCTCTAAATCTCTCTATGGTTTGGACTGTAATCTTTATCGATTTTTACCTCTAGCTATTGGACCATCCAGTATCCACCATTTTGTTAACCCTCCTTGGCAATTACTGTCGCCAAGGAGGCCCATGGCAAATTCAATGTCTGCTGCCATAGGAAGCCTATTAAATCCACCATGTGTCTACCCTAGGCCTGCAACACCACATTTATATGGCAGATTTTTGGCTGGACGCCGTAATCGGCCAATGACAACACTTTTCTCCACACACCAATATTTTTTTTATTTTTTTATATTTTTCATTTTTTTTAAACGGCAAAATTTATTCTTCGTCGAGAGGGTGAAAGAAACACCAACAACTCGCGGAACGAAACAAAGGAAAACAAAAGCTCCCACAACGGAAACAAATAAAAACCCCTAAAAATCATGAGGCCGAGGTATACACCAGGCTGCCTGAAACAAGACCAAACCCAACAAAATACCAAGACATGCCAAGGTACCGCCAACAAAAGAATACCCCTGCCTCACAACCGGCAAAACCGCGCAACAACAGCTGTTAGCAAACTTGCAGAGGCACAACAGCTGCTGTCAAAAACCAAAAACCTCCAACCAATATTTTATTATTTCCTTAACACTGCTTGGATCGTCAATTTTATTTGGCTGAGCGGTTATACCAATCGACACCAAGCTGATGATTGTTCGATTCTCTCTACAACTTTTCCGAAAGAAAAAAAAAACTGCTTGGATCCTATAATTTACAGATCTCCCTCTATCTTGTTGTCACTTTGTATGATGGTCACATGTTACTTACAATATGAGACTTGAGGTATATATTCTCCAATTTCAACCTCCAAGCTATGATTTGTATGTCACTTGCTAAATCAGCATTTTACACTCTAATTATTGTCTCCTACAGTCCTACTTAGTGGAAGTTGTATGTTTTAAAGTCTTGTTTCCATATCTCACTTACCATTTATTTATTCTCAACTCTCTAACTAAATAACATGCACCAAGGTAGTGTCTCATCAATTTGATATGTTAAGTAAGAATATCTAAAATTAAAATGAAAAAGATAATGGCTCGGTGTCGACCTTAGAGTTATGGGGAATCTTAAAAACCCATCATCTTATCCCAGGATTTCTGACTTGACTGTTTCATTTTATTTTTCTCTCAACTTGCACGCCCATGACCAGTACTTTGCTAGGTAGCTAAACTCTCTCTGGACACGACTTTGCAATTCATGTAAATTTTCTATTCAATTTCTTTATCAAAAAGATATCAAGTTGGGACTTGGGAGCATCTCACACCACTGTTGTATTTTAAAAGATGTTCCTCTTGTTTTTAGTGTTACCTATAATAAAATCAAAACTATTAGCAAAGTCTAAAATATTTGTACCCTCGGTGTTTATATCCTCGTTGCCACACCCCCACATACTCAAAACTTTACCTTGTATTGCTCTTCATTCCCTACTTGTCCATATGCATTGGTAATATCACAGATTTTTCGCTCTACTATAAAGTTTAGGGGTATGACCCCAATATCCTATCTCCTGCTCTTTTGACATTCTCAATCTCTATCATTTAAGTCTTATCGACAATCTTAACAAAACTGTTGCAGAATTTTGTATTTCTCATGTACAAAAATTAGAATCCATGTGTTTAGTTCTTTAGCATGTTATCTTACCCGTGTTTTTTGTAGGTACATAAAATTGCTAATCTCTAGTCCAAATGATTTAAATATGCAAGCTATTGAATTTTACCATGAAAAGTTATTCCGGGATGTAATATCATATAACATTTACCTTGTTTCCAGTTTTGTATGTAACTTTTTCTTGATGACCTGTTAATACGTCAGCATCTCCAGACAATGCTTTTCTCTCTGCCTCCATATGCACCTGACAAGATCACATTTGAATGGGTCAAACGTTATCATAATCATGAACATCAACAATGAAATTCAAACAAGTGATTACTATGGAGAACATCAAGGACAAATACCAGAACATAAGTAAAAAAGGAAGATAACAATCAAATAACCATACCTGCTCTCTTACTGTAGCAAGTAGGCCATCATTCCACTGTTCCCCATCTAAATATATCTCTAGAAAAAAAAGGAGGTTAAGAAGCATTCTTTGGGATATCTCTTAAGGAAATGAATGAACAGTAGAAGTCGGCCAGCATTTAAGATATTACAAAAGTATTATCTCATACAATGACCAAGATTTACATCTTAAGAATCCGTGCTGTTAAAATATTTTAGATTATACAAAGCTTCTTCTTTGTTCAACTCTCTTTTGTCATTCCATGCAAAAAAATTGCCGTTCTTTATTCTAAATGATCAGCTAACATCAACAACAAAAATATCTTTTATTTTATTTTGGGTCCAGATCAATTCTTGTCGGTATAAAAATAGTGCAATATCAAGGCTTTTAAACAAACTATTTCAACCAAGAGATGACTAAACACTCAAAAATCAAGTTATAAGCCGCCAAGCCAGGCTATGCCAAATAACACAAAGGCACTGAAGAATACTACTTGCTAGCTGTTTTCAATGTTTTATTGGTTACTCAGTATCAAACCGACCCAACCAGCGCATTGTCCCCTAATGTGTGAAGGCTTGTCATATATCTAATCTAAGGTAAACACTCATCTTAGCCTCCTAATTTGATGTCAATTTTATTTGAAGATATGCATTCGCACATAAACATGAATAATTTGAAAAATAGAAAGGATAAGAGAGTAAGTAACAGGAATGAAGGCAATGAGAGGTACCTTGAGTTTGAGAAGCTCGTGCAGCTTCAAACTCTTTGATTAGACGCTCAAATATTACCTTGTCAGAATCTCTATTAATTAAAAAGAAGAAATTGTTAATATGTTACTGCAGCATACTAGTATAACATAATAAGAGAACGTTACCTAGAAAGACGGTCAGCCAAATTTTCATGTCTTTTAAGCAAACTTCCAACTGTGATGAAAATAATAGAATTATATATTTGTATTAAGAAAATGGAAGAAACGGTAGTGATGAGATTATAGACTTACATTTGGCTCGTGTAATATCCAAGCGACTATCATCATCTTGCTGCTGCATAAAATTCTGAGAAAAAGATAATAGAAATATGAATTGAAGAAATTAAATAATGAAAATATTGATTGAAATGATGAAGAGAAGCATTACCATTTCCCCCATGGGTGCATAGGTCCGTCCAGCATATTGTTCAAACTGCGGCATGATTTCACAATCATCAGTTAAGACTTAATAGAGAGAATAATAACAACAATAAACCTATGGTAGTGAAATTTATACGAATTAGGGTTTTGTTATGCAATCCGATCGGAGAAGAGAAGAAAGAGAAGGGACCTTGTTGCGAGAGGGATAATCGGCGGAGTGAAAGGAATTACTACGGAGTCTCTTTCGCATAGATTCTTCCGCATCGCTCTCCGTTTCAACGAATCGCATCGCGACGCCAAACAAACCAAACTTCACTTAGTGGGTGAGTGTTTGCTATAAAACTTTGAAGGGCGGATAGGAGATACAGATGCTCCACCAATACGTTGATACGGGAAAAATTCAAAAATTAAGATACGATACGGCTGGATACGTTAATAAAATAAATTATATAATTAAATGTATAATATAATTATAACCTTTTTTTTAATATGCAAATATATTAACAAACACAAAAAACTAAATTCGTAGTACATTAACATAAATATAAATAATATTAACGATTAAGAGAGTGGTGATTAGTCAATTACATACGCAAAATATACCAAAAAGAGCACCATCAGTGTTATATCAATGTTATACTATATCCAAAAGGAACATTATTGATGCTATACTATATCGATCCAAAAAAGAAACACTATATCCAAAGTGGCAGGCGACCATTTTGGAAGAAAAAGTTGAAACTCTAATTTTTTAAAAAGGGAAAGATGAAATTGTTTTTGTGGTATGGTGTGGGTCGTACTGCACCAAAGAAAGATAAAGGAAATGTATATATATTATAGTAATATAATGTTTTTATTCTTATGTTTTGAAGTATTGGAGCTTCAAAGGATTTCATCAATGAATTATGTCTGCGCCAGCCACATGAATGAACTTAATCCTAAAAATCGTGCATTCAATGTTTTTTTTTTTTTTTTTACAAAATGTTTAAAAATAATAGGTCAAATGCATCTAAAGGTCCTTTAAGTTTTTCATTTTTCCCAAAGTCGTCCTTTAAGTTTCAAAAGTCCCAAACAAGTCCTTTAAGTTTCAAAAGTCCCAAACAAGTCATTTTAGTTTTTGAATCGTTTCAAACAAGTCCTTTTAGAGGATGATGGTGATGATTTAGATGATAGCAACAAAGAACATTATCCACCATTTGTCATGCCTAAAAAGATGACTAATTTTAAGTGGGTGTTAGGAGCCAAATTTGGTACCAAAAATGAGTTTAAGGAAGCAATTACCAACTATGCTATCTACAATAGGACTTGTTTGAAACGATTCAAAAACTAAAATGACTTGTATGAGACTTTTGAAACTTAAAGGACGACTTTGAGAAAAATGAAAAACTTAAATGACCCATTTGACCAAAAAAATATTTGTATCAATCAAAATTAATATTATATGTTGTTTTTAAAGCATGAGTTAACAAGACTGGTCGATTAAAATGGAGATATTTGTGCGCATTGAAAAAATGATTTCTACATGCACAACTTTAAAAATAAAATAAAATCATAAAGATCGATTAAAAAAAATACACTAAAATGATGACCGTTGATTAATGATATGGGATGGATGGTTCTTTTCGAGTAATTATCTTTTTAAAGATCAATGCTATATCTTGCAAACAAAACAATGGAACAATTTGAGTTTTATGTTGTTCCTCCAAGAGGAATTTGAGAGCTTCTTTTTCCATATAAGGAGAGGGATTTAAGCTTGTATCATAGGATAAAGGAGAGGTATGTTAAGAAAACGGTGAGGGTAAGAAAAGTAGTTTTTGCATTTATTTACTTTGAAAAGGAGAACAATCCACTGTAACTTCCTTCCTTCTTCTTTTTGAGAGGAAATCCATTGTAACTTCTGTGATGCACAATTGCACACAATGGTTTAATACGTTAAATTTCTTAATAATAATGGAACATTTGTGATCATGTGTATCTTGGATATCAAATAGAGGCAACTGCTAACATGTATCACTTTCATAGGTGGTTCACACAGTGCACTCTCCACATTATATATGTTTGGTCCAATGTAGCCTTTATATTATAGTGGTCCACTATAGCCTTCACCATCAAATAGATGCAATCAATAAACAACAAAAAAAACTAGCTATAACAGAAAAGATGCGATTATTGCCCCAGCAGCTTAACAACAAGTTTCAATCTATCAAGCCAGTGGCTTGTATTATTTGATAATAATTGGTATGAAGATATTGGTTATGTACAAAAGACTAATAAGAAGAGGTGAAGAGAAACTGTATTTTGTACAAAAGTGAAAATTAAAATGAACAGAAAGAGGGGTAGAAAGAAATCAATATCCATTGTCTGGCCTAAAACATAACTAGTGGGACGACGGCGAACTTGACGGTGTCACTGATGCTTTGCAAATAGGACACCAGTTCTTTAGTCGTAGCCACTGCTGTATGCAAACAACATGATATTTGTGCTCGCATAGTAGACTCCCCACTTCATCTTCCTCCACATACTCCTCCTACAAATCAAGTCAACTTATCTAAATCAGATAAAGTAACAATAACTTCAAAAATGCATAGGAGTCTGAGATCCCTAAATTCCTTCTATTCGTGCAAAGGATAAAAACAAGTACTACGAAAAAGACGCGAAAATCTTCTTAATATATGAGAACTGGGAAGAATAAAATACCTGGCAGATGCAGCATTTGATATCATCCTTATTCTCATTGCAACACTTGGTTGCATTGTCTGAGGGTGAGGATTGATAGAAACTTCTCTTTAGGCATTCTGATAGATCTTCCTCTGTTACAGCGGTGCTCACAGTACCCATCCTTTCTTCCAGAGCCAGTAATTCCTGTAATTTGTAGAAAGTTTAGGAGGTAAGAATAGCCTAAAAATAACCACATGCGGTAACAAGGACAATGAATGAATGAACCCTTCTTAAAGCCATGTCCTGCAACTAAGCTAAATTTCAACTCTATTCCCATGAAGTTGAAGATATTGTTACTGCCAATAAATAGCACTTACAATTAGATTATAATCATCATATTTGCTTTAGTTACATGCATTCTTAAAAATATTTTTATCTAAATCTGATGTAAACACAGAAGCACTAACAACAGTAGATATTGGCAGAAAGAGAATTGTGAAATTAAGCACACAAACTAACAAAATGAATTGTAGTATCGTGCGGAATCAACAAACCTCATATGACATATTATCGATGTCCAGTCGCATATCTCTATGCTGATCAAAGAAGTTTAGTCCAGTAAGGAACAAGTTGGACTCCAACAAGTGAATTTGCTGTCAAGACACAAAACAAATCCATCAAATAACTGATATGTTATGTCAAGCAAATTTTAAATCAAGAAATGCCTCATGAAATGGGTGAGATATTAAGTCAACCAAATTTTCAATGAAGTACCTCGTGTGTTAGCTCGACATCTTGTTCAATCCTCTCAAGTGCCAACAGTACCTAAATACAATTTGGAAAACCTTAATTTAGTTGTGAACTTTCACATTAATAACCATGAAAATAAAATATAATATGTAATTCCTATGTTTAAATGAAAATTACCTCTGCAATACCATCCATGTTGTAGCGTCGTCGAAAGCTATCCCGATTTATTAGAGAATGGGTGAGCCCGTATTCTGTAGGAGACGTTGGCATAACACCGTACAGTTCCTCACTACTAGTACCTGCTCCACTGTAAGAACTTGGACTTGAAGGAGTCTCCAGAGAATTATGATGTTGTACACCAGGAGAATTAAGATTTCCAGAATAAGAAAAGGAAGGTACCATGATAAGGGACTGATTAGGGGCCACAGGATTAGCATTTCCTTGGCCAGAAACCCTTCCCCTACCATGACCGCCAATTGATCTTCGTGTTCTACCAGACGCTATGTTGCTGTCTGCCCTGTCCCTATGAGGGGCATTTCTAGATATTCTTGAATCAGAGATAGATAGGCCATTTCTGGATACAGAATTCCGTCCATCAATTAACGGCCCGTTAATTTTTTTGCCTCTAGCTGTAGAACTACTTTCTCCTTCACAATTTCTCTTTTTTATCGCATCCTTCTTTTTGTTTAGGGTTGAATCAGATGGTGTACAACCGACGGGCATGACATCAGAAATGGAGTTGCATTTGAGGTTCCTTAACCCATACCTACTGGTACCAGCACGTGTCCCTGGACCGGTGCTTTGAATTTCTTGACTACGTAATCCAGGTTTTGGATGAAAATTCCTCCTAGATCTTGTATTAGAGGCTAAACTAGAACTTCCTACTTCCATCAGCACCCCATTACTAGAATCTGTGTTTTCCCCTTCGGCTTGAAGACCCCTCTGGTTTTTTTGTGGAGGTGTGAGCTTTGAAACTTCTGGTTCATCTTGTACACTATTAGTTTCAGATGAATCTGTCTCTATCTGAGATGATAACTTTTTCTGAGGCTTTCTATGGGGTTTTCCTGGGCTACTACTCCCGGAGAACGTTCTAGAGGAGCTACCAATTGTTTCCTTGCCATTTGATGAGAACCGAAATGAAGGCCTCAAAGATTTACCCTTTTCAGAAGAACCAATTTGAGCACCTTTAGAAGAGTTGACTTTGCTGCTGCAACCAAGGCGGCTACATACTTGACCATTTCGATCTCGGGTAGTGGCAGTATCTTTAAACATGGTGCTCATCCCCTTTCTAGGAACTATCACCCCATCATTGGCTCTCTTACTAGAATATTCATCCATTGGTTTTCAACAGTTTGTTACTTTCAAATCTGCAACACATTGGCATAATGTAGATGATCAAAAACTAAGTGTGTTCTTTATAATCTCGGTTAATAAATTTTAAGCATTGAAAGGAAACAAATCAAGACATATATTTGTATTCAACTAAGTTTACTGTTTGGATTCTCTTAAGGTGTTTCAGATGAATGTGGACAAAGTTCTTAAATCAAGTGTATACAATGTCTAGAATTCAATCGAAAGAGGACAAAAATATATTTGGCATTTGATAACAGGTCATAATGACATCGATCATTGTTTTTTTTTACTAAATAAGACATCAAACATTGTTAACATATTCAATTCATACCAGGAAGGAAGGCAAAGCAACCTATCTCAGTGAGTATTTCCAAAATTCCTTTGATAAGAAATTCAATCAAAGCAAAACCATGTTGTAACAATCAACCAATAAATCAATTCATAAGTGTCATGCCAAAACATTGTTTGAGGGATTTATTTCTCACAAACTGTGTTATTGAATCTGATACAAAATTATGAATCATACAGAAAGTTTGTTTACAGGATTGCATGCATAATCTACATATATGCCGTATCCAAACACGGGAATTCGCCATAGCTACAACTTTGCTAGTCATGTGTTAGAATTTAAGTTACAGCAGTCTAACGATATTGACACAATGATCATAGAATAAAGGCTCGCCAACATGTACAGTTCCTCATTATTTTATTCTAAGATGATGGATGCTCCTTGAGCTTATTTACATGCTGACATGAAACATTGAATAAAAATATTTTAAACAGAACAACGTAAAAAATGGAATTGAAATAGAAAATCAAAAACCAATACATGATCAAATGATGAAGATGAAAGTCAATCACCAGAAACCATATTGAGGCAATAATCTACAAAGCAACATTTTTTATGAGAAAACAGAGAAACCCTTTTGCTCAATCAAAATCAATCATTTTTTAATTTGTGAGAATGAAATAACAGCAATAAGTTAATGAGAAAAGAAGGATAAGAGTGGCCACATAGCCATGAACATGATGATTAATTTTGAGCGCTTCGTTCATGAAAGGACGAAGCTTTTCATCAAATATTCTCCACACAATCACAAAAACTTCCTCTCCATTATTTCATCCCTCAAATTAAGCTCAACACCATGCTAACAAAAACCCAAAATTATTAAATTAAATTAAATTAAAACCACAAATTTCAATTTCTACCAAACTTTTTTTTTAAGGGATTTTCTACCAAACCTATTCCTCACATAACCAAACACGTCCCTCGATTAATTTCAACCAAACCAAAATTCATTTCATCATAAAAAATAATATTAAAGATAAAATTCAATTGATATGGTATTCATAATAAAAAATATGTTGTATTATTTATTTTTATCTTATCTTATCTTATTATCATCATCAAGTTATATTTAGATATGGACGTGGAAAATTGATAAATACAAGAAAATTCAATCATCAAGTTATTTAATTAAGGTCAATAGAGAAAGAGAATAAGAAAAATTGTGTGGAAATTTTAGAATTTGAATAGAAAAAGTTGAGCAGAGAAATTTGAATTCCTTAGCTACCTTTTTCGCTTTCTTGCTGTTGTTGTTCTTCGTTTGAAGAAGCTTTCGAAGAAGAAGATGACAGAAGAGGGAAGAGAGAGAAAATTTGCATAGAAAGTTTGTAGGAGAGAGAAGTAAAGTCCCATAAGCTACGCACGAAGGAAGGTGTTTAAAGTTTTAATATTATTTTTTATTTTTGTTAAGGAAGAAAGAAAAAATAATAATTAGTTAAGCAAAGAAGGAACTAAAAAGGAAAAGAAAATTGAAAAGGATCCTATAGTGGCGCCGTCCTAAATCAAAGGCGAGGGAAAAGAGATCTAGACCGTTGATTGGAATAGTTTGGAGGGAAGGGACAAAATGGAGGGTTTGGATTGAGTGTGATGTGATGTCATAGACTTAAAAGAACCTTTGTTGCTGTTGTTAGTAACTAACGAACAACGTGGTACATTATGCCGGCACACGAAAGGAATGGTAAATTACAAAGAATGAATGAATCATTAATTTAAGGCAAATTCTCGTGTCGTTCATGGATTCGTCGGATTAACTCAACTAGCCAAATCACACACTTAAATGCTTTTCTTCATTTTAATCATTACTTTAACATTAATAATTGGGTCCGGCTAACATGCTCTTTATAGGAGTAATTTTTTGTGACCAAAATTTTATCCTACCTTTTTGATTTGGAATCTTGTCAAATACTTATTATAAGGACTAGCGAAAATACATCGACAATAATACAATATAACAAAAAAAAATTAAATTCTTTCTTTAATGACATCAATTATAAAAAAAGTTGTTTAAAAGTATAATTGGTAATATAATCATCTAGTTTGTTAAAAATAACATTTTCTTTATGAAACATACGCACACCATCCAATCCAACCTAGAGAAACTCTTCCATAAACACAAGCACAAATGATAAATATTCGGGTACACTCATATCAAATAGAAAAATTTTAAACAAAAATAATTAAATCACATCAATCAACAACAAAAATAATTAAATCACATCAATCAACATCATTTAATTTTATCAAATCAATTTTGACTTCACGGAGGTTGATAGAATTGATATATCTGAAACAAACTCAAAACTTAAAGGACCTATCTGAAACCTTAGAAACTTAAAGGGCTTATCCAAAACAAACTCCAAACTTAAAGGACCTATCTGAAACCTTAAAAACTTAAAGGATCTATCTGAAACAAACATAAAACTTATAGGACCCGAAGAGGTATTTGGACAAAACTTTTTTTGATTTTTTTGATAACATTGGATTTAGAAGGTAGAAATAGAAAGCACTATAATTATTAAGAGCAATGATATTTTAACAACCATTTGGTACAACTTATTTGACAACTTTCTTTTTCTCTCTTTTCATTGATCAAAAACAATGGAAAGAGAAAGAGTAAGAATATAATGTGAGTGTGAGAGATAAAATTGTTTAAAAGTTGTCGCAAAGTGGTTGTACAAATATCATTTCTCAATTATTAATATTTAATAAGTATTTGTTATCTCACGATGACATGACTGAGGTGTTTCTTTATAAAAAAAAATGTGAATAGGGGTGTTTATAGCGTGGGTCGGTTTATAGATTCGATGACTCGAACCAATCCAACTTGATAGTAATTTGATTTTCAGATTTTTTTTTTCTTGGTTTTAATGGCACCATTATTTTGGTTTTTTTCTTTTTTTGGTTACATATTTTGGTATGTTTTATGTATTCTAAACTTTTTTACTTTTTCAATCATAGGGTCTGTTCAAAGATAAGGCTATTAAAACCTTCTTTTTAGGCTTTTCAAAAAAATATATATTTTTCATTAGATTTTATTAACAAAAAGCCTCATCTATTAAAATTTGTTTTAGATGTCGCCTATAAACAAAATTTATTAAGTTGGCCATGTTCGATCATAGCATTTCATGTGGCTGGTTTTTTTTTCTTCATGGGCTGATTTTATATGTTAGATGATAAAGTATTGGCTTAAGTTATTGACCTTTATATTAATAAGTTAGAGTCCATTAGGTTTTATTATATATTATCTTATAACATTTTGTAATATTAAGTAATTAATATTATTGGAAACCCTAGTTGTCTCTTTATTATTTCTTATTGAAACTCAATATTGTTAACATGATATCTAAAGCTTGTTTCGATCCACCTTAAACTACTTGTCGCTTCCGCTGTCGAATCTCAAAAGTTTGGGAGTATGTTTTGTTTGTCATGTGTTCGTTGATTGTCCCTTTGTTTGATGTTTGTGTCACCAACATGTTCCTATGTTGAGTTGTGTGGATTTAGTTGTTATCATTGTTGTGTCCTTTGGTTCGTGGCTTGCTTCTGCTTCTTTGGTGTTGTGACGTTTGAATTATATTAAAATAAATAAATTGAATTGGTTGAGTGATGGATAATTATTTGGTGGTGGCACGTGAATGGTTTCAACCCAAATGCTAATTGGATTGTAGAAGTGCCTTATTTGGTTATTAATTAGCATGTTGATGTGGCTTATTTGGCTATTGTTTGGGTTAGTCTCTTTTCTTTCTTTTGGTTTATTTATTTGGGTCTAGTCATATCTTTTTGTGGGTTGTTTCTTCTTTTAGTCTTGGTGTGTTTCTTTGTGTTTGTGTTTGATTAATTGGTTGTTTGTCTATGTCTGTCTATGGTTGCTTTGGTTCAGCTTGTCTTGATTCGTTTGATTTTGTTCGTTTTGGTTCTTCAAGTTGTCTTGATTTGATTTAGTTTTGTTCGGTTTAGTTCGGTTCAGTTTAATTTCGTTCTGTTTGGTTCAATTTGTTTGGTTGTTGGATGAGTTGAGATAGTGCACACAATTTGATTGTTTGTTTAGTGGGTCAAGTGCTCACAATTTGGTTGTTTCGTGAGTCGAGTGCTCACACTTGGGTTGTTTGGTGAGTTGAGTTCTCGTACTTTGATTGTTTGGTGAGTTAAGTACTCATAATTTGGTTTCTTCTCCCCCCTTTTGATTCATTGCACTTCTCCCCCTTTTTGATTATTCTGATTTTTTGCATTGCACTTCTCCCCCCCTTTTAATTCTGCTGATTGATTGTTTAATTGCACTTGTCCCCCCTTTGATTCTTCTGATTGATTGTTTGATTGCACTTTTCCCCCCTCTTGATTCTTCTAATTGCATTGCATTGCACTTCTTCCCCAACCCCCGCCCCTTTGATTCTTTTGATTGATTGCATTGCACTTCTCCCTCTTTTGATTCTTCTGATTGCACTTCTCCCACTTTTGATGATTCTTTGGTTACTCTTCTATTGGTTCTTATGTATGGCTGCTTCTCTATACTGGTTCTATTGTTTGGATGGTTCTCTCTTTGATTGGTTGATGATGATGGTTTTTGCTGCTCTCTCTACGAAGATAACTAAGTTTGGTTGGTTGCTACTCTCTATTGGTTTTGGTGACAACTAATTTGGTTTATTTTTATGGGTTAATTTGTAACAAGCCTAAAGCTTAGTAAGCTTCGGCTTGAGGGGTAATGTTAGAACTTTATAGGCTAAAATGCACTTTTTGCCCCTTAAGTTTGCAAAAGTTGCAATTTTGGCCCCCTATTAAAAAAAATGGCAAAAGTAACCCCTTATGTTTAGCCCCTTTTGCAAAACCTCAATTTTGACCCAGTCAATCCTATGTGTCATGCCACCTAATTTAAAAATTTGCCAACTATATATTTTTGTAATTTAAAATAAATAGAAATGCCACAATGTATTTTAATAATTAAAAAATAATAAAAAATGAAAGAGCTTTCTTCTTACCAGATCCAAACGTAAAAATCATTCCTTACTCACAAATCAAAATCCTAATTAAAAATCACAAACAAACTAATGGGTCAAAATCATAGAATTTGAAACTTTCTCAAAAACCCATCCTTTGTACAATAACAATCCAATCCAGAGAACTTGCTTTCACAAAAAAACAAGTTTATCTTCGTGAAATTAGAAAAAAAACAATTATTACTTGCTGCTGATGTTGCTGCAATTGTGGGAACCTAGAACAAGGGCGGCGGCGTGAGGATACGAGTTGTTGGAGAAAGAGATAGATCCAATTCCGAGAGAGAGAGATGTTTAAGGTTTTAGAGGGAGTTTTCGTAGAATTTATTTATTGATTTTTCGTAGATAGATCCGTCAACCACCTCCTCCCTTTTCTTCTTCTCTTTCAGTTCTTTCCATTCTGTTTTCCTCCAAACTAATCGCCGTTTTCTTTTGCTCTTTAGATGACAAATTTGGAATATGTGATTTGGTTTCAAAGATGAAAGTTTGAGTGTTGTTCGATTTGCTCCGATTTGAGTTATAGGTATATGAAAGATTTCAGATTTGTTCAAAGGTTGCTGGGTTTTTAGTTCTATTTGATGAAGAAGATGAAGAAGAGATGAAGTTCTTCTGGGTTTGTAGCAAGAAGAGAGATAAATTTCCTTTAGTTTCCTTTTTAATTATTTTATTTAAATGAATAATGTGGTGGATTTTGTATTTAATTTAAAATTGAAAAATTACACAAGTGTCATCTGAATCAGCTAAGTTAAATGCCACCTCTGCGTTGACCTGATCAAAATTGAGGTTTTGCATAAGGGGCTAAACATAAGGGGTCACTTTTGCCATTTTTTTTAATAAGGGGCCAAAATTGCAACTTTTGCAAACTTAGGGGGCAAAAAGTGCGTTTTAGCCAACTTTATATTATTATTTAGTATGTTTTTCGTATTTTGTTTGACAAACTCACAATGTTTCTTGTTGACTCATTGTGGATTTGAGGGTAGATGTTAGATAATAAAGTATTGTGCTTAAGTTATTGAGTCTTTATATTAGTAAGTTAGAGTTCATTATGTTTTATTATATGTTCACTTATAACCTTTTGTAATGTTAAACAATTAATATTATTGGAAATCCTAACCGTCTCTATTATTTCTTATTGAAACCCAATATTGTTAACATTATATACCATCTTTTTACCTTTTCAAAAAAGTTAAAAGACAACTATTTTTTTAGCGATATTACTTTAATTAAATCTAACAACATGAACACATTTATACAGCAAATGTAAATTGGCAAAAACCAAGTATCTTTACTCAATAGATTATGAGAATCCAAATGAAGCACATAAAAAAATAATGAAGTACACATAAGCTAAGTTTGACTGGTTGCATGGAAGCCAAGTGTAACTCAAAGAGGGGATTCCGCACGCACATCCCGTCTCCACCAATACCACTTAGTGATGTAACCATTTGTTAGCAATATTAGTTTACTAGTATTATTTTTGGTCTTTGTTTGTTAGCTAAAGATTTAGATAAGCTTAAGCTTGGTGTCATAAGCATAAGCGCTAATCAATGTAATGCGATGTGAAATGAAAAGAAATGAACTTGGAATGGAATGGGTGGGGTTGGGAGTGGACAACTAGGACCACTTAAACCATTCAATTAATTCAACAATATGTTTTAAAAATCAAACAAAATAATGATGAACAAATTGGCTTTGTCGACTATGGTTGGACTTAGCCAAATACCACATAGATAGTTATTTGGTTTGGTTGGAGGAACCTCAAGTCCAGGTGTGTAGGGTGGCTTTAAGGTAAATCATCCACTCGTGGGTTTAGTTTATCTAACATATATACACTTTGCAGCTCAAAAGGACCCTTTACCAGCAAAACCATTGCTTCAAGGCCAACCGGATTAAATCAGTTGCCAAACATGTTTGGTTGTGGTGGGTGCTCCACACGAACTCAACAATTAACCGGACCCATGATGGTTATTTTCATCATATGTTGAGCTAGATTGAAATTAAAGAACATAAAAATAAAATAGGAGAAATCAATATTACATAGTATGATATATGACATTAAACTTTAAGGTCTATTTTATCTAATCAGCTTCTCGAAATCAATTCACCTAATTTTCTTTTTTGTCAAGTGATTTATAGACTAAAAATTCATCATTTTAAAACGAATAAGTCATTTAAATTCAAACTTCAACTTCTACATATATTATACAATGTCATTAACAACTCAGCTAATTAGGTAAGACTATTCACCTAAATTTATTAACATGGAAAAAATAGATATAAACTAAAATAAGGACTATGGCCCCGTATATTCTATTTATTTCTCAAAAAAAAAAATAATAACCAGAACCCGAAAAGATCAGGAACATAAGATAAAATCTTCATGAAAATTTGAACTGCATGATATGATAAAATCTTCATGAAAAATTGAACTGTATTCTCAAGTAGCCGGTCTAATATTTAAAATATGGATCCTGTTAACTGGTGTTCCTGTGGTACTGGTTAAGTATACCATAAGAGTGAATTATTATCATAAAAAGAAACTGTTTTTGACTTTATTATAAATTAATTACACAATTTCAGTGCATTAACTACTATATAATTTTCCTTTTTATATCTTTAATCAGTACCTTGGGGACACCAGTTAACATTTTCCTTAAAATATTGAGGCCATGCCTTTCTAACCCATCGATATTATAATAACAAATATGTCAGTGATAATAAAAAATAAACATATGTCTCTATCAAACTATAATTTTTATTTGTCTTCGATTTATTTATTCTAATTAAGTGTATTTTTCCTAAGAAAGAGGGTGAGAATATTTAGAGATATTAAGAAAATGAAAGACAATGACTTTTCTAACAATGTAGATAAACAACAAAATTAATTAATGGGAAAAATTGTATTCGATATCATCAATTTTATACGATGCTTCTGTTATATATACACCACATTGAAGGTGAGAAAAACATAAGAAGGGGGGTTGAATTGTGTTTTTTTTTCTTTTCTTCTTTTTCTCCTAAGTTGAAAACACTGATCAGAAGCAGATAGATTTCTACTTCTGAACTGATGTTCAGAACTAGTTGCAGCGGATAAAACAGAGAGAGAGAGAAGAAAGACATAAGCAATTTATATAGGTTCCTTCCACAAACCGGAAGTCAGTCCTGTCCCCCTTGCACTTCCAAGGAGAGTTCACTATAAATATCTGATTACAAATGCTCACTACTAAACTTAGTAAGAGACTTCAAATTGCTCAAGCACAACTGCGAGAGACTTCCTAGGCTCCTGAACACAATCAAGAGACTTATATTGCTCAAGCACAAATGCAAGAGACTTCTGAATTCAAACAGAATTACAAAGAAAATTGTTTGAAGTTGAACACTTGATATACAATCAGTGGTGTTCACAATATAAATCAAATATAGACTCTAAAGACTTTAGAATTTCTAATATATGAGCTTTGATAAGAAATTCTAAGTGAACTTTGAATGCAGAACAATTTCAGCAGAGTTTTGGTTCAGTTAATTCTTGGTATTGTTCTTCTAAAACTCTGAGTCTTCACTCCTTTATATAGATGTGTAAAAGAGATGTTGAATTGTCAGCACATTCAAAATAGAGTCGTTTGAAGCTTTTGATCAATCATCAATGATCCTTTGCCTGATATGATTATTGTCCTAAGAAGGATCAATTTAAAATGCATTCCCATTGTGAAGGAACATTGTTGCAGACAGAGCTGTTTTTCTTGTCTTGTAGCAGAGACAAAACAGAGTAGTGGTTGTACACTTCGTACAAACGTACTTTGTCAACGCTCTTTTGAGGAACATACATCCAATGCGTTCAAATCCCTTCAAATAGCAGTTGCTTCACTTTTCCAGTCTTCTGCAATCCTTAGACGATTTGAAGCCTTAAGTTGCATCCTCTGATGAACTGCAGCTTCTGGTGATTTTTAACTTATGATAAACTTGCTTCTGATGAACTTGCTTCTGATGACGTCATTACTTCAGGAGCACTTTGTCTTCAGGAGCGCCTTATCTTCAGGAGTAGTTTTCTTCAGACGCTTTAAGCTTCCTTTTTGTTGATTCCTTTGCTCTTTATTGTTCTTCCAAAACCTTTTTAAGATGTCAAATTTTGTCTAAAGTCTTGTACACTTGAACAAATATTAACATATCCAATTGACAATTTTTAATACCTTGTTATCATCAAAACTCGGATTAATGTTAAACACATTTTGTTCTAACACACCTCACCACTCCGGCTCAGTCTTTACAAGGCAAACCGGCTACATTACACCGTCTCTAGTTGGTCTAGTTCCCAAGGTAGAAGACGTTTTTTTTTTGAAGTGAAACATACTATCATTAAAACAAAGCTGGAACACAGCCATCATACACACAAGTAGCAGCAGAGAAGCTGCGTTAACAGAGAACAAAGAACTAACAGGTATAGGACCATCCCATGATCTATCACCCACTGTTTTTGCTAAAGAAGCCAAATTGTGGGCAACAGAATTTTGATTTTAGGTAGAAGACGTTAATAACAAAGAAGATGAACAGTAGAATAATTCGGTTTTTAATGAAAATTAGGGAGAGCGAATGGTGCTCTAGATCAATACTAAAAGACTTTTGAATTTAAAGAACACGTATGAATAAATTTACATTTAACTTATTTCAAAGGCGTTAGTGGTATTCGAATCTAAAGCGTTTAGGTGTACGACATATCTTTTTACCGTTAAATCAAACTATTAAAGTTGATGGAATAATTCAATATCATAGTAGAAAAAATATTATCATTAGAATAACTAAAGTGATCCTAGCTAGAACTAATTTCTTTAGATTTATAGAAAAAATCAGTATATAAAATTTATTTGATGAAAGATTGTGATCATTTTTCTTACTTAATAATAAGTCATATTTCCTCAAAAAACATAAGTTATATAAATCAAAATCATTTATTGACTAAAGCAACCAATAAAAAAATGTAAATAAAAAATAAACCATGTGATACATTCCTTTCTTTGTCAATAAAAATGGACTTAGAGAATCCGAATGTGGTGTTTTAATCATTAAGCAACGGTGCTAATAAAAAGATATTGTAGTTCATCATCATTTCATTAATAAAAAATCGCTCAATCGATACAGGATGATCATAGAAGTAACGGGGACCAGCTTAGGAAATGAATGCTCTTGCAAGAGATAGAGAATTAACGCTTAATTGCTTCATTTTTTTTTGTCTCTTAACTATTGTTTGTATCATTTTACTCTCATAATCAATTTTCAATCCGTTTGTGTATGTTAAGTTCATCTTTGTTATACTCCACAACTTAGTCACTTCCGTTTAGAGGTGGGCAAAAATATCCTAAAAGTAGACGAACAAAATCAAACTAAAATTAACTGAACCATTACATTGGTTATTGATCCGAACCATTATTTTAAAAACAGTTCATTAACTGAACCAAACCGAACCAAACTTAATTAACTAAACCGAACCATTACATTTTCTCACACAAAAATTCATTTTCACACAAAAAAAAAAAACCCTTTTCTAAACCCTAATTTCATTTCAATTTCTATCCTCTTCTTCTCTGATTCTCACTCAATTAACAAGGGTAATTTTGGTAAATTACTCCCTTTGTGCATGTTTGGGTTCCGTGTGAATTTGATTGAATTGTGGCAATTTTGTCAAAATTTATATTTTTGAACTTCAGAGTTGTCATCAATAGCATTGTATTGAGGATTGATCAACTAATTCACAGTTGTCATGTTCCCTTATTTTTGTATGTGTTTTTCTTCCCAGCTTTTGATCATTGTCCATATCTGAATTAACATCTGAAATTAGAAACCATTTTTTTACACCAGAGACTCTTAATTAAATTTTTTTGGTAAGAAATAAACCAACTTGTGCCATGGTTACAATCCACTAAAATCTGTGTAAACTGTGTCAATCTACTGAAATCCTTTTCTTCTCTCCATTTTTCTCTAACTTTGTTATTGTAATCAGTCTCTATTCAGTAATACAAATTATGTTTCACTTTCAATTCTTATTAATTAAAATCAGTTTCCATAAGCTGTCTTTTGGAAACCAGTTTCGTATTTTTTTTACAGCAACAAAAATCTATGTTTAGCAAGTATAAACTTTAACAATATACTGCTATATCTGATATATATTTGTTTAACATAAAAATACTCTTGACAGGAACATCAGTATATAACTGAGCTTAAATTTTCTTGCCTTTAACTAATCCAATCTTGATCATTGGATTATATCTGATTGTTCATTGGTTTAAAGATACATCTTGCAAGAGCTACATTTCAATGACAAGAGCATAAACTTTCTTGTTATAACAACATCAGAGCCAACAGAAGAAAATACATAGTGAAAACTCTCATCACCACCATTATTCACAAACAAACATTTATCAATGGATTACACTTAATATAATCATAATGTTTGAATACCCTGCAATTAAATTTAAGGGAAATGTTAACTTGTGTCTTAAGGGCATAAGATAAATATCTTAAAATAGAAACAAACAATAAATATTGTATTGAAAATATAAGTTTTTGAACTTTTAAGATTATGAATGCACAATTTCCAAGGTTAAATTTCTTTATTTGGTTTCTTATATTGTGCCATAAGGGCACAGGTTAACATGACCCTAAATTTAAAAAGGATAAAAAAAAAAACACATTTAAATTCGCAAAAGGATAAAAAAAATACATTTTAGTTCAAAATTTTGGTTTTGGATCGGTTCGGTTAATAGGCAAGCAAACGGTTAACCGAAACATAACTTTGGTTCAGTTCGGATAGCTTCAAACCTTAAACGGTTCGGTTCGGTTATTCCAAACCATTTCAACACTGCGGTTTGGTTCGATTCGATTAATATGGTTAACCAAACCATGCCCACCCCTACTTCCGTTAGTGTTGATGGAAAATGACTTTTTGAAAGAGGAAAATGTCAACCTGTCAAACCCACATGTTCCGGTTATTCACAGCTTAGTTTTTGTTCACACAACAATTTATGGTCTTAATTCAATGGCCTGCAATGCAAACACCCTCACCACTTTTTTTTTGTTTGTGCTTAATTTGCGCATCATTGTTGATATTTTTAACCTTCCTAAATTCCTTTATCCAATTTTTACCTTTCAGGTAACGTGTTTCTTTTGGTTTTCCCTCGTTCATCATATAATCTCATCCCATGATTTAAAGCAACTTCATTTGTTTTGTGCCCACAAATTCACTCTTGCATAAACTTGCTTTCAACAAGGTACATTTTCTAAACATTAACATAACATTCTATGCTTTGGTTGTTGTTGTGAATTCGCTCTTCCTTTTTCTTTTTTGGTTGCTTGTTTTGATATTGAATTGAACTTGCTTCTCTTAATATTGAAAAGATATGTGTAATGTAAATCATTGTTTCACACATGCATTGGTTGGTTCTTTTTCTTCTTTTAGAATGTCAAAGGAACATGAATTTTTATTAGAAGTATCCATAAAATATTATCAATTAATCACAATCGTTTGACTAATACTTTATACATCTTCAAAATTTCATTGAAGAAAAATGGTGTTTAACGCAAGCCATATATTATGTGCAAAGAGAGATAAATATGAAAGAAATAAAAGCTAAAAATAAAAAAGGTGATTGTTCATCTCCCCCCTTATATGTTCAAATCAATCATATCATCGAAAGCTTGTTTCCGGTGATAGATTTTCATATTTCGGTAAAATGTCGTATTTTATGGAGGTTACTTGAGCAATCACCAAATAAAAAGGTGACATTTTTTAGGGACAACCCAAAGATAAAGTTGGAGAAGCCTTTGCTATAGGGTGGCATTTAGGGTGGGTGAGGGAAATAATTTCCCACCATAGAAAAGATATTTTTTAACCATTAGATCAAAAAAGGACCATAATAATATCAGTCTCTCAACATTATATTATTTTTCCATCATCTTCCATCATCCTTCTCTCTTCCCTCTATGTCTCTACTCACTCACCCCCCACCACCACCACCACCACCACCACCAAACACCACCAACAACAACAAATATAGAGCACAATTTTATCATTGAGTTTCAACACTACACTAAATTTCTTCCAAAAAAAAAAACAAAATCAACTAAATTGTTCAACATCATCAAGAGTGTGGAAACAACAACAACATCATCATCGTCATCATATGAAGCATATTCCTCAATATCCTTTCATACCCATCACTCCAAATACGTTCAATTTCTTCAATTTCCATAACAACATAGCTTATTCTCTCATTTTTCAAACATTTCTATTGAAATCACGTATCCAATACCCTTTCGAAGAAAAAAAAAATAAGAAACAAAATCCAGCAAAAAAGACAATATACATGTTTATGGAATCTGAGTTTGCAAAAAATTTCAATTTATAGAGAGAAATGAAGAGTAAATTTCGGTGGCATAACTTGTGTAGATCTTTACCTCCAAAAAAACTTTGCGGATCTTATACTTTTTCTTACTTTGTCTGCGTTTTGCTCCTGAATAATATTTAAGGGTTTATTTTTAAATATGAAAAGAATGGAAGCAAAACATTTAAGGGTTTATTTTCTTAGTTTTCGAACATGCTGGCTGAATTTGGATCTACATTACCAGTACAATTGAGAAGTGGGTTTGATGTTGGTGGTGGTGGTGGTGATATGGTAGTGGTGGTTGTGGGTGTGTGAGACATGGAAGAGAGAGGGTGGAAGATAGCGTAAAGAATAATATAGTGTTTTTTTTTGAATCAGCAAATATTATTAAACGCCATTCCCGCAAGACGCAAGGTATGGACGGAACAAGATACAAATGGTGTCGCATATAGACGGTACACCATAACCATCAAATAAAGCCCCTGAAGATAAACCCACCAAAACACTACACCACCTAAGACGAACACCTTAACAGAAACAAAACACCGTAAGAATAATATAGTGTTCATGGAGTATGATAAGAGTATGCTCTTCATTCAATCTAATGGTTAAAATTTACTTTTCCATGGTGGGAAATTCTTTTCCTCACCCACCCTAAATGCCACCTTGCAATGGAGACCAACTTTAAAAAATATTGTTCTATAAGAACATATTTTCCCCCCTTTTATCAAACATAAATGTGGACTTATCATCCATGCCCCATATTTGTGGTGGCATTTAGGATAGGAAGGGGAAAGAGTTTCCTACCATAGGAAAGTTGATTTTAGCCATTAGATTAAATCAAGTACATACTATTATCATACACTCTCAACACAATATATTTTTCATACAATCTTCCTCCAGCTAGGTCCCACTGCTTCTTCCCTCTCTCCGCTACAATCTCCTCTCTCATGCTTTCTTTCCATGGTCTTCGACCTGCAAGCTCACCGGCGCCGATACCGGTTCCGGCGATGGTGACGGTTTTGGATTGAAACGGTTGAAAAACAACCACATTCATCATCAACATTTTTTTTTTATTTCTACAAAAAAAAACCCAACAAATTTGGGCTATCAACAAATTTCAGATCTGAGTTTTTTAAACTAGCAATTATTCTGGGAAAGTTGTTTTAACATTATTGCGTTGAAATGGGTGAAGTTACAAGCATAAGAAATTTCCAAGAGCAACCTCGTTCAAGAGCCATTGCAATTTGAAGTTCATTGAAAACTGTCATGGGCACCTTTGTTTGAAGCTATAAAGATTGTTTTTTCTAACTTTTTTTTAAATTACAACTCATGAAATTGTTTTTAATAATTGGTTCCATAAAAAAAACATGCTTCCTAATTGCAACACGTGAAGAATTGGTTTGAATCTTTAATTTTAAATTTTTGGGTATTTTTTGAAAAACAACATGGTGAAGATGAAAATGGATTGTAGTTTCATGGTGGATGAGATGCTAGTGTTGATGGTTCATGGTCTCTGATGTGGCTGGTGATGGTGGGTGAGTGGAGGTATGGAGGAGAGAGAAGGATGGTGAGGTGAGCGAGTGAAGTTGGAGACAGATCGAGAAAAAATATAGTGTATGTAGACCATAGTAAGCTTAGTATTCTTATTTGATCCTATGATCCAAATCGATTTTCCTATGGTGGGAAACTCTTTCCCCTTCCCACCCTAAATGCCACCCATATTTGTACTTACACCAAATTTATGGTGCACGTATTCTTTTTGAAATGTAGAATGTAAATTTCAATTTAAAGGAACATACCAAAAATTTCAATTCAATGAAATCTCCAATCGCAATTGAATGATAATTTTTCTTAACTTTAAAATATACATGTTTTATATCTAATTTAACATAGATTATCTTTACTAATATGCAGGTCATTTTACAATAATTAAACTACGGTCGGTCTAAGACACCAAACCAGCAGCATACATGGCAACAAAAACAAAAGATAGTGTGGGGAGCAAGGAGAAGAAAAGCACATCTTCTAAAGCTCCCATAGCAACCACAAAAAGAACCTCAAGACCATCTAGTGCAAGTTCTGTAGAGAGGTCCACCACCCTATCAGAGAAACAAGTTCCCAACTACCTTAAACCAACACTTAGCTCACAACCAAGATCTCAATCCTTCAAGATTTCAAGAAATGATAATGCTCCAAACAAACCTAATTTGGATAGAAGAAGATCTTTTGACAAACCACCTTCACCTTCAAGGTTAGCAAAACAAATTCAACAATCTCCTTCAAGACTACAACAAAAATCAACTGTTAGAAACACTTTCCCTTCTTCCAAACCCATTTCAGAGAGAACATCATCAAAGACTCCAAAACAAGGTACTACTAAGAAGAGTAGTTCAAAGAATCTTGCTACAAAAAGTAGTACTAATGAAGAAACAACAGAAACAATCAATGTTGTTGAAACTAAGACAGAACCAAAAGTTAAAGAAGCTATCACAAACAATGATAATGCTGGGGAAGTAGAAGAAATTGAGAATATTCAAGAACATGATCAAGTTGAAAGTGTGCATGAGATTAATCAACCTCATGATCAAGTTGTGGAAGTAGAAAAAATTGAGAATATTCAAGAACGTGATCAAGTTGAAAATATACCTGAGATTAATCAATCACATCAAGCCGAGGAAGTAGAAAAAATTGAGAATATTCAAGAACGCGATCAAGTTGATAATGTACCTGAGATTAATCAATCACATGAAGCTGGGGAAGTAGAAAAAATTGAGAATATTCTAGAACGTGATCAAGTTGAAAATGTACCTGAGATTAATCAATCACATCAAGTTGGGGAAGTAGAAAAAATTGAGAATATTCAAGAACATGATCAAGTTGAAAATGTACCTAAGATCAATCAATCGCACGATCATGGTGACTTTGAACTTGAACAAAATCAAGGAAATGATCAAAATATTGTACACATTCAATCTGATAACGAGAATGAGAAAGAGGTGATTCCTATAGTGTCAGAAGAAGTAGCAAAAGAAGATCAAAACAAAGATGAACATGAAGATAATCAAGATCAAAATGAGAATACGGATACAAACCAAGAAGAAGGGAACATTAATGAGAGTGATAAAAAAGAAATGAATGATTCAACAAATGAAGGAGAAGTTATCGAGGCGAAAGAAAAAGTAGAAGATCAAAAGAATGAGGAAGAGTTGGAGAAAGAAGAAGTTAAAAGAGCAACAAATGAAGAAAAAGAGGAAATTGAAGAAGCTAAGGTGGATTCACCAAAGGAAAAGGAAGAAGAAAGTGGCGTGGTGCAAGGGAAGAAAGAATCTTCTCAAGTATCTAATGATGTGATTGAAGAAACTGCTAGCAAGTTACGAGAAGAGAGAAAGAATAAAGTGAGAGCATTGGCTGGTGCATTTCAAACTGTTATCGATCACCAGACTAAATGAAATACAAAATTTCCTTTTGGTTTTGTGTTAGGAAGTGAGAACATGAAACTAAACAGATCAGTAAAGACAAAGACAACAAACATCTTTGTGATCTCTTAAAACATGATTATATATATATTGCCTTCAAACATTTGTGTATTTTAGAGGCTAGATGAGTATATAAACATGTGTAATTAATACTAATAATGTATGTAAGTTTAGACTGTGGTTAAATTAAAACATGATACATTGTAAATACAAGCATTTTAAGCTTTTGTAATTATATGAGTATAATAACATTTTCGTTTGTTATACTATATGCATTATGCATGTTTTATATGTTCTAGGGGTTAGCTTTGATATTTTACTACAATTCAAATTGTTAGTTACTTTTAATAATTTTTTTAACAGCAATGCTATTTGTATTGAGAAAGTTTATAGCGAATTTCTCAAGAATTGCCTTCCAGCCAATGAAATTTCACACTTTCCACAAAACATGATGTAGTTATGGCGTTACTTTGAATTATCCAGCATTATTAAGCCTTCGTGATCTTCTCAGGACAGTGCTTTTCGCTTGATTAAGCATTTCCCTTCTTTTAATACCCTACAAAAATCGATTTCTTAAACTATCATTCATCAAGACTTATTGCATGAAAATAAAATATATAAATTAATTGTAAGTAGGGGTGGGCATGGTTCGGTTAACCTAAAAAACCGAACCGAACCGAACCGAAATTTTGAAATGGTTCGAAAAACCGAACCGAACCGTTTTAGGTATGGAGCTAATCGAACTGAACCAAAGTTATGTTTCGGTTAACCGTTTTCTTACTTATGAACCGAACCGAACCGAATCAAACCCAATATTTTGAACCGAAATGTATTTTTATTTTTTTATCCTTTTGTGAATTTAATTGTGTTTTTTTTATCCAAAAGGCAAAATATTTTTTTATTTACTTTTTTTTTAAGAATATAATTTTTTTTATTAATATTATTATTACACAAACACAGTAAGATAATAAGTTTAATGCAAAATATATTAAAAAATAAAAATTATGGTATGAAAATTATTATCAATTATTTTTTGAAAGATATGAAGTAATAATAATATAGATTAAATTAATGTAATATATAAGATTAAACACGGTAAAAAAATATGTATTAATATTTACTTTCGCGGTTAGTTTGCTTCGGATTTGAAACAATTTACTACGATCTCTTTTTAAAAATAGCTTACTCAAAACCGCTTATTTTATGCAAAACACCTTATTTCAAAAAATAGCTTATTCAAAACAGCTTATTTTATGAAAATACCTTATTTAAAAAAAAAAAGCTTATTCAAAACAGCTTATTTGATAAACAACTTATTTTCTGAAAAACAACTTATTTTATGCAAAACAACTTATTTTATGCAAAACACCTTATTTTAAAAAACAACTTATTTTATGAAAAACAACTTATTTTTGAAAACACCTTATTCAAAACAGCTTCTTTTATGAAAAACAGCTTATTCAAAAAAGATTATTTTATTAAAAATAGCTTGTTACGATCTCTTTTTAAAAACAACTTAATCAAAACAACTTATTTTATGCAAAACAACTTATTCAAAACAGCTTTTTTATGCAAAACAACTTATTTTAAAAAATAGCTTATTTATAATAGCTTATTTTATGCAAAACACCTTATTTTAAAAAATAGCTTATTTGATGAAAACAACTTATTTTAATACAACTTATTCTATTTAAAACAACTTATTTTATTCAAAACATGTTTTCAATAAGTTGTTTTTAAAATAAGGTGTTTTTCATAAAATAAGTTGTTTTTCAAATAAGCTATTTTGCATAAAATTAGCTGTTTTTTTAAAATAAGTTGTTTTGAATAATTTGTTTTTTAAAATAAGGTGTTGTGCATAAAATAAGCTGTTTTGAATAAGTTTTTTTTTTTAATTTTAAAATAAGCTGTTTTTTTAAAATAAGTTGTTTTCATAAAATAAGGTGTTTTGCATAAAATAAGCTGTTTTGAATAAGTTTTTTATTTTATTTTAAAATAAGCTGTTTTTTTAAAATAAGTTGTTTTCATAAAATAAGTTGTTTTTAAAATAAGGTGTTTTGCATAAAAAAGCTTTTTAAAATAAGCTATTTTAAATAAGTTGTTTTTTTGGAAAGATCCAACAAAGAGTTCAAGTGGTTTCCTTAAAAAAAAAAAACAGTTCAAGTGGTTTGGTTTGGTTCGGTTCAAGATGGTTCGATTATGGTTCAAGAACTATTAATAAATTAATGGTTCGGTTCGTAAACCATTATAATGGTTCGGTTCAGTTCGCACGGTTCGGTTCGGTTCATGGTTTTTTTGCCCACCCCTAATTTAAGGGATTTCAATAAAGACATCATTAAATCCTTCAAAAATAAAATAAAGACATCATTAAAGAATATGGAATTATTATTTTATAAAAAAAACTTATTTGTACATTTAAGTTTTACAATTGTGCGGTTTTGGCCTTCAAAATTTAAAATGAGCAATTTTGATCCTTAAATTTTACTCTTTTTTTGTTTGTATTTTGTAAAATTATGGCCAAATTACCAATTTGGCTAATTCTAATGACATGATATCGCTGTATGTTCGTTGCGTGGAAATTAACATTTAAAGATATATAAAAAAAAATGGCACCATCATCTTCCTTCTTCTTTTTATTTTCAAACAACAATTTTTTTTGTGTTGTTGCAAATTAACGAGACAAACCAAAAGAAAAAGTAAATAAACTCATATTTTAAGATGAATGATTGTATGATAGGGACAGTCCTACTCCTAGTGAGCAGAGCACTTTAAATAAGATCCCTCCTTAGCCGTTAAATTTATATACATATTTTGTTATCAGAAACATGCACCAATGTAGTGTTATATCATTTCCATGTAAAACATCTTTAACAACAATGATGTCAGTAGCATAAATGTATAAGACATGATCATGATCATCAACAAACAACTCAACCGTCTCTAAGGAACCGTCTACAAATAATATTGGTATAGTCTTAATTGTGCGAAAAATCAAGACACATTTAGCTAAGGTGCAATTCACCTAACAACGCATTACCTCCAACATCATAGTGCGAAAATCTAGTTAGCCAATCTCTTTCACGGTTGCAAAGAACATTGATGACAATTTTAAGGGAAAAAAGTTTTTGTAAACTGAAATTTAATTGAGGTAATATGAATATATCAAATATTATTTTAATTAGATATCAAACATGTATACTGTTTATCAGAGTTAATTTTAAAATTAATCATTCTTGTAAGTTTAACTCAATTGATATGGATAATATCTTATAATATACAGGGGTTGGGGTTCAAATCTCAGACAACCTCACTTATTCACTTTTAAAAAAGGTACATTTATAATCACTAGACTATTTGAAAAAAAAATTAAAACTTAATCTAAAATTTAGAATTTTACTTCTGATTTAGAAATATAAGTGTTGAAAATTTAATCAAAGAAATGAGGAAAACACAAATAGTATATCATTAAGTTTAATTATTTTTCAATAAATTATAAATTATGCAATATTATTTTCGTTTCATGTATTAAATATGACTCTTAGAGTCATGCATATCAATAACAAAATATACAATCAACTAACTACATGCATATCAATCACCAAGAACACCACTAACCAACTACATGCATGAATTTTGAATCTATTCTTTCTAATGTTTAATGTATTAAATATGAATCGTAGAGTAGTGTATGTCATGTAATAATGAATATTATATATGTTAGCTAGAAACAAAAAAATGATTGTAAATTCTAACTTTTATTACATTTATGTATTATCTATCTATTATTAATCACATAATTGTTTTTTTATACAAATAATTGCATAAAAAATTTTAACGTTTCATTTTTTTTGTGTGTACAGATTATAATTCTTGCAGTTTCTACTTTGAAATAACATAAATTATTTCTTCAACCAAACAAAGACGAATTTTTCAAGAGAATTTGAGCTTGATTTTTGATGGATGAATTTTTTTACTATGCTTTATTTACGTCTCGATTGAACTTCAAATTACCGGAACCTCCTTCCTTGAGGGACATGAGAGTTAACGCAAAAAAAAAAAAAAAAAAAACATAAATTCTCATTTTGATCTCTTATATTTCTTATATTCCTTCCTTGAGGGACATTAGTTCAAAGATTAGCTTAAGTTCATATGAGAAAACTCAAAGTTCACATACAAGTTTGACATGATTAAGACATAAAACCACTATACAAGCTTTGCCTAAGTCCACATGGACTGTAGACTCAACTTATAATCCATTTTATTTCACAAAAGTCCATTCCCGGCAAAATCCAAAAATTATCAAAAGTTCAAGTTTCAATCAAAATAGAAAATCCCAAATTCGAATGAGTAAATCATGTTCCAGTGGATTTAGTAGTACAAACAGAGATTAAACAAGTTGAAAGAAGCATTTTACAAAGTTTGGATTGGTCTCCTAAAGTCCGGAACGAAAATCAAAGGTTGCTGAAAATGGGTTTCTTCGCTTAAGCGACCACCTCGTTCGCTTAAGTGACCACCTCGTTCGCTTAAGCGACCAAGTTCCAGAAGCTACATCAGCTGTTCGCTTACCGGTTCGATTAAGCGACCGAGTTCCAGAACCTACTGTGATTGTTCGCTTACCTGTTCGCTTAAGCGAACATTCATCAGTTCTGCAGAAAAATTACGGGTTTCAACCCTTTTTCACCCAAAAATCCCAATTTGATCTCCCAATGTTCAATTATGTTTCCAAAGTTTGTTTACAGGTCATAGTACTTAAAATGGCTCTCAATAACACATCAAACATGACAACAAATGTCATTTAAACATAATTCACCAAATCAACCTATTTTACAAAACCAACCACGACAACTTATTTCTCATCGTCAAATCATAATTTATGAATACTCAAACTATGAATCATCAACAACAATATCTCTTAACAACAACAACATCAATTAAACATGATTCCCATCACAATTCAACAACAACATATCACAATCCAACATTTAGAGCACAATTCACAATATATCATTTTCACATACTATGAACATGCAATTTCACCAACAACAATTCAATTATCACTAATTTCATGCACTCAAACATATCATTATAACAAGAGCACGAATTTCAACAACTATGAGCAAAATAATCACTTACTCAATTAAGCACTTAAGCATGCAATTAATGAAAAATTACAACTAATTGATTACGATTGAACTCTAACCCCACCCCCCCCCCCCCCCCCCCCCCCCCCCCCCCCCCACCTCAATTAGCAAATAATCCTAGCCAAAACTTCAATTTAGCTCCTGGAATCTCTATCACCTCTTGAGTCTTCAAGCTTCTCTCCCTTCTAACCATTTTCCTCTTCTCTTGCACTTTCTCTCTCTACCACTCTCAAAATTCTTGTGAAATGAAAATGAAACATATTTTCTCTTAAGACAAGGGTTTATATAGGCCCCTCTCAAATGGGCTTAACCCTAATGCCTTAGTGGACTTAACCCACTCATTCACAATTTCTAAAATGTTTCTACTCACTTAACGGTATAATACTAACAACGATCACTTACTGGTTCACAACTAATTACCACACTAGTAACTTAGTAAAATAATGGTTCTCACTTGAAACACTAAAAAAATCCTCACCATGAAATTACTAAATTACCCTTACTTACAAAATGACCAAAATACCCTTTACGCACCAAAATCCATTAAAATGCATCTAACGGTAAATAATCACACACAAACACATAACAATACATAATAAAACAATTAAAATAATTCTAGCAAAAATCAGGCTGTTACATATTGCAGACAAAAACCATTAAAAACAATGTCATCTAATCATTGGTTAAAAAAAATATCACTAATCTATTTATAAAACAAAGCATATCAATTTAAATATGTAGCTAAGCTGAAAAATATTATAATTATACATTTTTTACAAGGATATCAACCACTATGTTAATTGTTTGCCTTTAATATCTTTTGAGTCAAGTATAAGAAGAAGAAAAAAATCAGGGGGAATTTTGCACATAAGTGCAAAATTTCAGGGGGTATTTTGCACATAAGTGCAAAATTTCAGGGGGTATTTGCAAAACGTGATGTTGACTAACAGAAGAATTTGAGGAAGGAGATAAATTGATTAACGTTGTGCAATTTCATGGGGGTAATTGAAGTTTTTTTAACGTCACGGGAGTAATTGAAGTTTTTTTAACGTCACAGGGGTAATTGACGAAACTTACAATTTCAGGGGTAATTGCTTATTTACTCCATGTTTAACACTTAATGGACCAAATTAGGAACTTTTAACTCATATCCAATAAAGGAATGATATTTGAACAATCATTTTTTGATAACTTTTTCGACAATTTTCTCTCTCATACTCACATTATGTTTTTACTTTCTCTCTCTATTACTTTGATTTTTGTGTCAATACCTCAGTTTTTTTTTTTTTTAAAAATTTATTATCTTAAAAGTTGTCATATAAATAGATATTCAAATAACACATCTCTATCCAATCCAATATCAACAACTAAAGAGGTAACTAAGCTAAAAAAAAAAAGTACAGTGCATTGACCTACTAATAATAATAATAATAATAAACACATATTAAATGTGGAATTTTCAATTTGTTCAGTCCTCCCCATCTGCATTCAAAAAATATATTTAAATTATAAGACAAATTTATTTTTTTTGGTTACAACAATAAGACAGATTCAGCAAACAATATTGAATTGGTATCACATAGAAATACCACGAAGACACCAAATTAAATGTCACTAAAGCAATTACTTGGCAAGCCTTAAGTACGGAGTAACATTTTCTTGATTAATGAACTAAATTATTAGCATACATGCTAATCACATCAAATTTTACCATTTGAACACACGGATTTTCCTTACTCTGAAGTCAGGGATTATTCCATACAGTGATGCTATATGGGGCGAGAACAAACCCCATGAATTGCACGAACACTCTCTTTGTGCCCCACCCAATTTCCTTTTTTAATTTTTATAGGTTTTTAATATTAAAACTAAAATAAATAAATAACATACGTGGAAGAGAAAATCACGCTTGCCGACAACGAACATCTCACCACCGTTTTCAACAGTAAAGCTCATTGCAGCCGTCCACTTGTTTTTTGATTGTCACTGTTGTTGTCTCCGTTGTAGCATTTGTCATCGTTGTTCCTCGTTGTGTTCCCGTTGTGGTTCTCCAACACAACTACCACTACAAATCAACGCTGCTATCACAGTACTACTACCTCCCGCAAAACAATAAATTCTTCACTCCAAATCTAGCAAATGATTATTATTCTTCATCCTACATTAAGTGCTTCAGTACAACTTAACAAAAAGTTGAGCAAGTTATAAAAAAGAAAACAATTTTCACAAAACAAAACCAAACAGAGAGAGGGAGAAAGCTGCTCAACATAGTAATGGTGTGGGACTGTGACAAGAGAAACCGGATAAAGAGGGTGTGTCGAATTCATCATCGAAAAATAAAAAATTGATTGGTTAGGATGACTGGACACGGCGGCGTAATTGCAATAAGGGAGAAAGGTGGTTCGGTGATAGTGTGTTTGCTCACGCATTGTACTGAGTCGAGTTCCTTCACAGTTGTGGTAACTGGTAAGAGTAAGATAAAAAAGTCTAAAGTTAATTTTGGCATTTAGTATCAATTAAAATTTAAGAAAGTGGAGTAGTGGACCCAGAAGTTTGCCAAGTCATTCGCGGGGGTAAGCACGATATCTGGCTCGTGCACTTCAGCATTTTCCTATTCCATATGTCAATGAGGTGCCCATTTTCAATCTTCCAACAACGGCCTTCCGCTAATAACATTCGAGAAGACCAGGTGCTATATCAAACATAATTGGGGTTGTGTCCTATTGTCGCCTCTATGAAACCTTCTATTCAAAAATATTTAGCTTTGAAAACTCTTGTAACCATAGTATCCAGCTTGGTCATAAATTTCCAACCTTGATTCCTCAACATTGCAAGAGTAAATCCACGTAAATCACGAAAACCCAAACCTCCCAACTCTTTCTGCATAGTGAGCTTTTCCAATTGATACCTTTATTACCACTTTTTGAATCCCCTCCAAAAGAAATCCGTCATTCTTTCAGTTTCTTCTGCCAAAGTCTAAGTCAAGTAGGCTGTGAAGATTAATATGTTGTCATGAAGCATTTGTATACATATTTAAGCTCTGTTTGGTAAAAATAGCAGATAGCTGATAAGCTAACTGAAGTGTTTGGTAAAAATAGCGGTTCAACTAGCTGATAAATGTAAAATGACATAAAGGGTATTCTTAATTCATAATAAAAATTATATCATTAATTTAAGTATTTGTAATTTTGTAAACTAATTTTTCTTTAAAAAAATACTTTAAATTTATTAATTTAATATATCTTATGTATTATAAATTAAATTAAATTTTATTCACTAAAATTTTATCTTATATTTATTATCATTTAAGTGTTTCCACTTTATAAAAAAAATAACATTTACCTCAAAAACAAAAAAAAAAAGGTAGCACTAATAGAGTAATACTAATAACAGAGAATAAAGAAAATAACACTTACCTCAAAAAAAAAGGTCAGCTGATATATATACAAAAATTGGAATAAAGGGATAGTAGTCTTTATTACGTAGCTTATTATAAAAATTATAATGGATAAAAATACAATTTAAATGAAATAATAAAGGTAAAATTGAAAGAAAAAGTGAGAAGCTATAAGCTATAAGCTCAAACGCTACTTGGAATAGCTTCTAAAAAATAGCTTATAAGCTCGTGAAATAAGCTATAAGCTCATGGTGAAAAAGTGTTGCCAAACAGAACTTTTTTTATCAAACGAGCTTATAAGCTATAAGTTAAAAGCTCTTTTTTGGGTTAACCAAACAGACCCTTAATAAATTTTGAAGGTGGTGAGCCTCCCTATTTTTTCGCCTAAAAATGAAAATCTATCATCCATAAATAAGAAATGACTAATCATAGGACTTGTCGACATATATTGACACCGTGTCCGTTGAAGTTTAGCTCTATGTGGTAAAACAGATAAACCCTCAACATAGAAAATGAACAAATAAGGAGATGTAGGTCTCATTGCTGGAGATCCATGTATGGCACACAATATGATCAATTTTGTCGTTATTCACCAAGATAAAATAATTCACCATAGCGATACACATTCTCATTGAACCTATTTTGTCCATACCTGTCAAAGCATGACTTCAATCAATTCTATCATAAGCTTTACTATTATCAATTCTGAGTGCAACGTCACCTTTTTCCCTCTAGTTTTACATTTAAAAAAATGAATTGCTTTAAAGGCTATTAAAACATTATCCACAATGAATCTACCTGCAATGAAATCGCACATTTTTTTAAAATAAGTTTTTGAAGTTTGTGGGCAAGAGTCTGTGGAGGGATATTGGTCTTAAATCACACATAGTTAGTGGATTATCACACTGTGGGATGTGCACAACATTAGTTTTCCTAATAGAGCTTATCATCTAATTGTATTTACCCCACACTTTTATATATAGTAGAGGTGTTTTGGGGAATTAAGGAGAAGAAAACTATCTTCTACTCCTCCCATTATGACCACAAAAAGGATCACAGGACCATTAAGATAAGGCCAATTCGGAGTTAACATTATATATATACACACACCCGCGCACGTACACACATACAATATATTAGAGACGACTATATTCGCCTCTCTACACTGGAAAATGGCTAAACCTACCAATTCTATCAGTAACATAAGCAAATCTTGACCATTCATTATAGATCAAAGACCTAGCACAAGAGAGAAATAAGTTGTTCAACACATTCTTACTTGATCGTTGAAACGTTTACATATGCATCATCCTCCCTCAAGAGAGAAATAAGTTGTTGTCTGAGGTGCCTCAACAACCACCACAAGGTTGTTGAAGTTAAAGTCCTAAAGAAATCAATTTGCATACATTAACGGTGTAAAATATTGACTTGTGTTACTTGAACATCCATACATGTGACAACCAAAATTTTACAAAGGAAATGAGATAGTGGCACAAAAGTAATAGAGAGAAAAAGTAAAAAGATAATGCGAGTATGAGAGAGAAAGTTATAAAAAATAGTTGTTCAAATGTCATTTTTCTAAAATATTTTAACACGCCATGATGTCAATATTTTAAACCACCTCTATAAATATAGATTTTTTAATATTTGGTTGATACATGTGTGAGATAGTTTTGCAGCGTATGTAATATAATGTTCATTAGTTATTGTGTTCATATAATACTTGATTATAAAGCTATGTGTGGGGAGTGACGGTCCATACTCCTCAGTTAGGGCGTTCCCATCAGTCGGTGTCACGTTTATTATGATGACAACAACCCACGGCTCTTTCCATACTGCATATTAATTCATCTCATCAATCAAAATCTCCTCCTTCAAGTAAAGTAAGCCATCAATTCAAATGTGACTAATATGAACGAACCAAAGATAATTCATATGGACTAGTATAAATCTAATCTTGGATCAAAACTACCCCACATATTCATTCATATTCACATATATACTTGCGGCTACAAAGCAAACAATCACCATTTGCCAAAAAAGAATAAATAAAAAAATCATGGAATTCCAAAAAGTCTATCTGGATGGTTCATCATCCAAAGACAAATGATTAACACTTTTGTGTTGGCTATCTATGAAATTATTGAACCCTCCAGCCGGAAATTCTTCTCCACCAGCCGGAAATCAAGACAAAACAACCTCAAGCCACTGTCTCTTTGTTCAATTACTTACGTCACTGTATGTAACTCTTTTCTTTCCCTTTATTTTTATAGTACTGTCTCTCTATACTTCACTAAAATCCAACCTAACACCAAATATTATACTTTTTGCCACCTTCTAAACCTTAGTCTTCATTTCACTTTTCCCTCCATATATTCCGTGTCGTTGCATACAAACATCACTTTCACTTTTCCCTTTACATACAGTTCCATTCAACTCTGAAAAAAATACTTAGAAAATGGCGATTTTGGAAAGTGAAAAAGAACACAACAAGGTGCATGAAGAACTTATTCCAGGTTTACCAAACGAAATAGCAGAGATTTGTCTTCTTCATGTTCCTTACCCATATCAACCTTTAGTACGCTCTGTTTCTTCTTCATGGAACAGAGCAATAACAAACCCCCCTTCTTTTCTACTCTCCAAGAAAACAAAAACACTTTCGCATCCACATCTTTTTGTTTTAGCTGTCAATACAGTAACCTCCAAAATCCAATGGCAATCTCTAGATCCTTCTTCTAACCGTTGGTTTATGCTTCCTTCCATGCCTCTCGTTTGTCCAACCGCCTTCGCCTCCGCTTCGTTGCCACATAACGGAAAGATATTCTTCATCGGAGGTAAATCCAGTTCAACACTCGTTTACCGCACTGCCGTTAACAAATGGTCGACGGTGCCGGAAATGATCACCGGGAAATCATTCTCCGCGGCGGAGGAAGTTAAAGGAAAAATCGTGACCGTTGGTGAGAGCGGGACGGGAATCTACGACCCGGAAAGTGACACGTGGAAGAGAGGTGCGCAATTTACGGGGGAGTTAAGGAGGTATGAGACGGTTGTTAATGGAGGGAAGATGTACTTAACGGAAGGGTGGTGGTGGCCTTTTGCGGTTAGGCCGAGAGGTTGGGTATACGAATTAGAGAGTGACACGTGGAGTAAGATGAGAGAAGGAATGAAAGACGGTTGGACAGGGGTAAGTGTTACGGTGTGTGGGAGGGTGTTAATGATACCGGAAGTTGATTTACCGGTGAAGGTTTACGATGAAATGACTGACACGTGGCGGTGTGTGGGTGGTGAGAGGTTACCTAGAAATGGAATGAAGAAACCGTTTATTGCAAAGGGTTTGGAGGATCAAATCTATGTGGTGTGGCATGGTTTGAAAGTGGTTATTGGTAATGTTGTTGTTGTTGATGATGATCATGTGAAGGTGACGTGGCAGGTTTTGGAGGGACCAGCAGAAGCATTTGGAGAATTATCACCTTCTAGTTGCCAAGTGGTGTATGCTTGAACAGCGCAGCTACAACAGTAACTGCTGGCCAGGCCAGGGTGGACATGTTTTTGTTTGTTGAGGAGTGCTATAGACACTCTCTTTCTAACATTTATTCTCTTATTGGGTGAAGTTCATATGGGTATCACACATTAGAAATGATCCCACATAAAATGGTGAGACTCATATGAGTTTCATTCAATAGAAGAGTGAGTGTTAGAGAGAGTGCTAGAAAGAAAGTGTTCCTAGCATTTCTTGTTTGTTTGTTGAATACTAGTATTTAATATTAACAACTCTTTCAATAGTTCCAACATGTCTCCCAATGGTTCAGTTTGGTTTTAGATTTGGTGTTTTTAAATTTTAATATGAGTAAGGGTTAATGGAATTGAGACTTGTTAGTTGAAAATGGATTCTGATTTGCGGGCTGGCTTGTCTGATAGTACAGACAATATGTGTTATGTAGCAGGATTAAGACATGAGTGTGCGTGCGTTATTCCTCAGGCCAATGCATCATGCATCTTTCTCACTGGATTTCAAATTATGGCTTCAACCTTGTGCGATCGTGGAATGCATGTTCTCAAATCTCAACTGTTCTAATCTGTGTGTTTTCGGTTTTGCCTTTGCATAAATTAATTTTGTAAAATTGATTTTTGGATGAATGGGAATTGAAAGTAAAATAATTTATATTTAGATGTGTTTATGTTAATGTGGATATAGCAATAAATTTAAGATTAAAATATATTGTACAAGTTGAATAAAAAGATCAACTGTACAAGTTAAAACCTATAAATTATAACTTCAAGTATTAGTAAAATCGGTGTATGTTTGAGTTATATATACCTTCAACTTCTGAAGTATGACTTTGACTTAGCTCACAATAAAGGAAGGACTCTCGACGTGGAGCTCGAAAGAGGGGACCGTTAGGGAGTCAATAAACTAAAGGGACGAGGGTTTTTGAGGTAAATTATATGGTTTGGAATACCTTTAAAACACCTTGAGTATGAAATCATTGACTCTCTTAGTCACGAGTAAAGATTTGGGAAAAATGTAGAATCATGTTTGAGGACCAATCCTTTAATTACTTTTGAAATCTTTGTGTAAAGTTAGTCTCTTGATTAGTGGAACGAAAAAGTGCTCTCCGGTAGATTAAGTCATTATTGGATCGAACTAGGTAAGCAATATTGTGTGTTTTTTCTCTCCCTTCTCGTTCATCCTTCTTATTGTTGTTTTATTTAGTTCGTGATTATTATTGTGTTTCTTTTTTGGTTTGGTTGCTATTGATTTGCTCCACACATTAAATTATTAGTGTGTCTCTATTAAAACTCGCAACAATTTGATTTGCAATGACAATAATTGATTTTGAGTGATCTAATTCTGACAAAAAATGAGTTGCAAGTAAAATGGTTTGTGTTTGAATTATATGTCGAATTGAGTTTAACTGTAAATTTGTTTGTAAAAATCTAATCTTGAATTAAAAGCTACAAATTCTAACTTTGAATCAATTCTTGAGACAAAATTAATTCTACTAAAAAACAACCAAACATGTCAGAATTAATTCTACATATCCGAAATCAATTTTGGCCTCTCCAAAAATGGAACCAAACAAAATCAATTCTCATTTTTATGAGAATTATAGAAGTCAAAAGCTACCAAATTTGCTTTTAGTGGAATCAAGTCTACATGCAAAACCAATTCTCATTTAAATCCTGAAAATATGAAGAAAAAAAATTAATTCTACAAAATCATCCAAACATGATAAAATCGATTCAACAACCTTAGAAACAATTTTGATCCCTCCAAAATTTAAATCAAATATTTAATTTAAGGCAAGAGAGAAATTGATTTGCTTCTTAGGTGAATAATCTTACTGAATATACCAATTCATTGTTTTTATTTACAACAATATGTATGTTTTATTTCATATGCTCCCTCTGTCCCTGCTTATAAAAACATATTAAAAAAAAAAAGTTGTCTTCCTAATATAAATATAAGACCCTTTAAAGATTTTTAGATAAAAAAAAAATTTCTTCAAATTTACCTTTTATTAACACTATCAAATTATCTTAAAATATGAAAAGTTAAAATTGAATATATTTATTCATAAAAGGTTATTTAGTAACAATCACAACAAATTTATTACTTCAACAATTTTTTCTTAATCTCCACGATTTTTGTTAGATGGTCTTATAAAAAGAGAAAGAGGTAGTAAAAGAACAAACATGTTTTTTTTTGTACATATACAGGAGCCCATGGCATAAATTGCTAGTGCTAATTTTCACGATGTAATTTGTATTTATAATTGTATCACTAAAATATGAAAATATGAAGACATTTTTTTCTCTGTACCCTCTTCTATTTTAAAATGAAAAAAGAATGAAAATGATTAACATTCATTTCTCTTGATATGTCAAAGTAGATTTCTTACATCATATGTTGGAGTCTCTTGTTATGTTGATAGTTTTGACTTAATCCCCTTTTCAAATTGTTTGCTGGGATATGATTGTATATAACTCTTAAAAAAATGAAAACAGTTATAATTGTTGCATCACAAATTTTGATTCCCAATATTTGGTTTTAGAGCTCCGATTGGGGCCTGATATAGAACTGCAATTCTTGAGTGTAATAAAGAAAAGAAAGTGAAAATGGAAGAATCGAGTAGAAATTTCAAACAATCGTCAAGACCAAACTTATATGGACACTATGATCATTGATCAATGTTGGTGGAGAACTTTCTTTGTTCCAAGGAGTACTGGAATCTGGTCGAGAGCAGTGTTTACATTTCAACTCCAGAGGAAATCAAGAAAGGTAAATAAAGCAAGCCCTCAAGGCAAAGAATTACACGTTTCAAGCTATGGATCGAACAATCTTGGAAACGATTCTCAACAAAGATTCCTCGAAATGCATTTGAGATTCCATAAAGCAAAAGTATCAAGGTTCTTCCAAGGTTAAGAGAGCACAACTGCAAGCCCTGCACAAAGAATTTGAGTTGCTTGACATGAAAGGCGATGACTCAATTGATGAGTATTTTTCAAGAACTCTCTCCATTGTCAACTGGATGAATATGCATGGGAAAAAAGTTGATCAAGGAACAATTGTTGAAAATATTCTCAAATCTTTAACAACAAATTTCGACTATGTTGTTTGTTCCATAGAAGAGTCAAGTGATGCCACTACTTTATCAGTAGATGAGCTCTGAAGCAAATTGATGGAGCGTGATCGAAGGATGAAGGGATGCAAATAAGAAGGAGGAGGAGGAGAATAACAAGCCTTGAAAGTGAGCTTTGGAGGATGAAATGGTGGAAGGAGAGGAGGACATGCAGGAGGAATAGGTGGTCATGGCAAAGGGTGGAAAACATTTAATAAGGAGGAGATTGAAATTGAATATTTCAATTGTCATAAATTAGGACATTCTCATAATGGATGTCGTAACTGAGAGGAAAAGGAGATTATTTCCAATTTAATGAAGAAGAAAGGCTTCTTTTGATGGCAGTTACTCAACGAGAAACTACTTCATCAATGAAGATATGGTTCTTAGGCTCGGGTTGTAGTAATCACATGTGTGGGTATAAAGAGTGGTTATGCAGCTATGGACACTTGAATGAAGAATTTAGAGCATCAGCGAAATTAGGAGATAATTCAAGAAGAGACATGCTATATGGTGCGACAGCTTTAACGCACGACATGCACACGATAAAAAGGTTGCAGTGTATTTATAATTTTCAAACAAACAAAAGTAGAACATGGCTGACCTCACAATATAATCTGCTGACATCACAATACAATCTAACGGCGGTTAAACATACGTTGGTTTTCGTCGGGTCTCCTTCGCACCATCTATCTTTTTCCATTCAAGAATGATGGGTTATATGAGAAGGGAGTATTATAAACTTGAAATTGGAGGAATTGTGCAAGTAATTACATAGGTTTACTTCCTTCAAAAAAAAAATTTATATAAGTTTAGTATATTCCAAAGCTGAAAAACAATCTTGTTAGTATTAGTGAGTTAAAAGAAAAGGAGTTAACAATTGTTTTTCAACATGATGAATGAAGGTGTATATGGACAGAAAAGTTCATTTTTGCAGTAAAAGTGTCCTAACAACGATGTTTGCTATCATCCCAAATGAAACACTACCATCTTGTTTCAAGCCATCAAATAAAGACACAGCACATATGTGGCAATGCAGCTATGGACATTCAAGTCGAAAGGGCTTCCGAGTTTGAATGATAACACAAGAATTTGTGGTTACTTGATGAGGAGAAGGCAACATAGAGAAGTAGAGAACCATTCCCAAAAGGACCACCATGGAGAGCAGGTGAAAAGCTTCAGTTGATACATAAAGACATATGTGGATCTATGAAGCCTGAGCAAACAACAAAGAGGCGTTTCATTTCATCACTTATATTAAGTAGAAAGACATGTATTTTAGCGATGTTTATGTTTGTTTGGGATTTGATTCTCTCCTGCCTTTTTGGTTCAGACATCTCTCCTTTTCCAAATCAATGGTTGATTGATACATGAAAGAAAGAATAACAACAAAGGAGAGAGAAAAAAAGTTAATGAATGGCTGAGATTAAGGCAGGATGGACAACAAAAGAGAATGAACATGAAATGATCAAAATCCGTTTGTTGGCGACGTATTTTATCCATCTTAACGAATATAATTTTTTAGTAAAAAAAACACTTCTATAATTATGTGTATGTTTCAAAAAATAAGTTATTTATTTTCTTCTTTTAATCTAAATTTTGTTTTATCAAATTAATTATACATGTCTCACCTAACATAATAATTATATTTGGTTGTTCAAAATAAACGTAATCATATATCTCTTCAAAATATACGTTGTCATATAGAAAGAAAATAAATTACATTGTCAAATTTAAAATTTATAATGATTTAGACAATTGCTTAGTAAATAATCATTTAGCCCTACAAAAAAATTATTTCGTTCAATATAAAGGGCATGGTTAAGGAAAAATGATTCGGATAATCTGACCATAATTACTTAACTTTTTTGCTAAAGAAATTATGTAAGAGGCATCGTCGCGTGAGGTTCGTATGGGATATAGATAGATTAGCTGCCGTCATCTCTTCCTATCTCTATCTAAATACAGAAACGTGCGTGGAATTTTCAGAATACGCGGTAGCTTTTTTAATAGGAATCCACGGTAGCTTTTGTTTGTGGATTATTCTTTTCTCTTCTAGAATCAACTATAACCAACTTATTATATTTCTTCCCCCTCCTCCTTCTCTAAGTTGCCAGAAAAAAGCTCTTCAATAACCACCATATTCTCTTTTCGTTTCGTTTCGTTTCTCTATTTGTAGAAATATATAGTACAGTTGCTCACACAAGGACAAAAGAAGGGTAGAAGAGGAATATGTGTTTAGTGTTTGTGTGTGGAGAGGATGAAAGAGTTGTGTCAAGGCAGCAAGCACCTGGGTCATGTCCTTATTGTGGAGGTATGATTCAGGCTGTGGACGTAGACAGCCGCTGGAATTTCTGTTTCGTACCCTTGTACCACAAGACCAAACGCAGGCACTATTGCACCATGTGTTCCAGAAAACTAGTTGTCAAATAGCTCTAGACAAGGACAACATCTATGGCCAACGAAAAAGCTATTTGTATTTAGACTTTAGAAGCACTTGTTTCCAGTTATCTATCTTTTACTATTTACCATGTATGAAGAGTTGTAAATAGATATGAGTTCGGCTACTGAGATTAGACTTACGTATCACGATTGTGCACAAATTTCAGATATACTAAAGTAGCACCTTCTTTGATTTAAGAATTTATATTTTTATTGTTAACTGATTTTATACAATGCAGATTGCAGAAGCCAAACATACACAAGGAAATACTCATTAATTCACATAGTTATATACTTTATTAATCTGGTAAATACAGTGGATTCTAAAACTAGGATGCAAACTGGGCTGCTTTTTCTTCTAAGAAATCAAATAACTATATACAAACGTATAAAACAACAATTGAGTTGTCCAAATACAGCAAGGCTGGAACCTCAACGTACGATAGATGCTAAGATTTCTTCAACAAAACAAAAACATCATGAGCCTCAAAAAGGAATTAAATAATCTGCAACTTCCTGTTATACTTCATACAGTGTACCAGAAATACCAATTGAAAGAGGACCCACAAAAGGCAGAGGGTCAGTCAGTATAAAAATCAGGTTTAGATTGTTCAAGTCCACCCTCCTCACCCATAAGATGCTGAATTTGAAGCTTTTGTGAATTTTAGAAGTAAAGGGAAAGAATAAGAAATCTGAAACAACCATAGTTTAGAAAGGAAAAAAAAGTTTATATCAAATATGAGATCACTTGCAGAGTTTCAACTTCTTAAAATACGAAGATACAATTGACTTAGGGTAAGGTTTTGTAGCAAGGCAAGTAGGTATGTTTTCAGGTTGCTCAATCCACAGTTTATGAATGATCCCACCAGATGTCAGCTTCTCAGACAAGTTTTTGATCTGGAGTTCTCCCTTCACTTCAAGTGTGACCTAAAATTTAAGTTCAGCAACCCAGTTAATTCAAAGACTTGGTAAAGTTGCCAGTTTGCAATTCACTAGTCCAACTACGATTGAGCCATAGTTGAACAAATGAAGTTTAAATAAAAAATCATAAGGCAATTAAATAAATTTTAAATTAACATACAATTATCATATTTATCATGAAGAAAAAAATCAATAATAAAAAACAACGCACGACCCTTGTTAACTAACTGTTAGACCTTAGTTTATCTGGACAAATTATTGAATTAAGTGTGCGTGCGTGCGTGTGTGTGTGTAAACACTTGGTTCTCCAGCACAGATGTACACATTAGCTGGTTTTCAGGTTGAATAAACCATAAACTTAAGAGTTTTGGTGACAAACAACTAGTATGGTGCAGTTTTTTAACCAACAGTATAAATAATAAACATAGACACACAATTTGTAGTTAGCTCATTTAGGTTCCTTCTAGGGGTGGGCAAAAATAACCAAAAACCAATTCGAACCGGTTAACCGAACCGAACCGTATCAAAATTAATTGAACCATTTAACCAATTCTCGAACCGAACCATTATTTTGATAACAATTCACTAACCGAACTGAACCGTTAGTAACCACAATTATCCGAACGGAACTGAACCGAACCATTAACCATTTCTATTTTAAAAACAGCTTATTTATTTTAAAAAACAGCTTATTCAAAACAACTTATTTTATAAAACAGCTTATTCAAAACAGTTTGTTTTATGAAAACAGCTTATTTTAAAAATAAAAATAAAAGCTTATTCAAAAAAACTTTTTATAAAAACAGCTTATTTTATGCAAAACAGCTTATTTTAAAAAAATAACTTATTTTAAAAAACAGCTTATTCAAAACAACTAATTTCACTCTTCTGCGATTCCAACTCTACCATTGTCTGAACGAAATGTGATGTTCTTACTTTTGAAGTTCACTTTTGAGTGGAAATATTAAGTTCATATATATCAGAACAGTATGAGTGTATTATAGGATAATTCAATTATGTGTATGTTGATTTAAAATTTTGTATAGAGTACTGCCCTAAGGATAAGATGATATGATAGTTTGATACTTTGCTTTAAAATAATGTTTCAAGTTCATAAAATGGAACGATAAGTTGCTTAAGTTGGTTCTGATATTAGCCTCCCTCTTTTCGCAGCAATTCATAGCCTGCTTTGGCTTTCTGTTAATTAATTAAGGGATTTCATTTTATTTTATTTCATAACCTAATTTAGAGCAAACGTTGTTTTACATTTGAAGCATAGATAATCTTTGTGTTGTTCTTTTACTAAAAGCGACAATTATAATGTTTTTTCATCTTTTTGATTTTATTTCATAACCTAATTTAGAGCAAACGTTGTTTTACATTTGAAGCATAGATAATCTTTGTGTTGTTCTTTTACTAAAAGCGACAATTATAATGTTTTTCCATCTTTTTAAACTGAAAACTGCAAAATATATCAAAATATAATTTTGGTTCGGTTCGGTTCGGTTAGCAAGTTACGAAACGGTTAACCGAACCATAACTTTGGTTCAGTTCAGTTCGTTCTAAATCTTAAACGGTTCGGTTCGGTTATTCCGAACCATTTCAACATTTCGGTTCGGTTAATATGGTTAACCGAACCATGCCCACCCCTAGTTCCTTCTAATGCTATCAAACTAACAATGACTAATAAGACAAAAAAAAAATGAGGATATCGTTGTGGTTGTGGGTATGTCTCTCAAGGCCCTGCCCTGTATGGTCAAACTACCCCTTGAGCATGTTTTGGGAGATTTAGAAGTATTGTTCAACAGTATGACATGAGGCCTATGTTTACGAATATAGTTACAGGTGATGAATATGATGGGATGCTGGAACTTAAACAACATCTGATCCAAAACTTTCAGGTTAAAGATCTAGGTTGACTATGTTATTTCCTTGGTATTGAGATAGCTCAATCAAGGACACGAATCACTATTTTCCGCATAGAGTATGCTATGGATATCTTAGGGGAAACTGGTATGCTTGATTGCAAGCCAATTGATACTTCTAAGATTTCAAATGTCAAACTGGCACCTAATCAGGGAGACTTTTCCATACCCAAGAAAGTACAAAAGACCTAGTTGGAAGCTTTTCAGCACTAAAATATTGTTCTCAAGTGATATTGCAGCTGAATAATCTCCAATAAGAAAGACATTATTAAAAAGCCAAATGTTTTGTTTCTCCCAAACAGAAGCAAAAAAGCAGGGAATGATAAATAGCTTGAACTCACATATCCGTAACCTTGAAATGCACCCCTTCTAAATTCTAATTGACAGAGGGGGAAGGGGGGAGGGACTAAGGGAGAGAGTGGGGGTCGTTCTGATAAATATAGGGCAACAAGCACTTCTATATTGCCTCATGTACAAAAATGAACAAACATTCATTCATCATATACATGGAAAACACCTAGAGTAATGTGTTGGGCCGTGATTGGGAGCCTAACTGGATTGGATCATCACATTGGTCTAAGAGCAACCAAACAAGTGAGTTTGACACCACGTCTTAACCCAAAACCTTAAGGCATTGGATTTATGGGTCCTCTCTCTAATATGTTGCTCAACCTCAACTCTTCCATCCAATGTGGGACTTTAAACAGTCATTCGACATATCAAAACATCTCTCCCTCGAGACTCTCCGCGCCTGTGAGCAAACAAAGTGTCTCTACTGCTCCCCCACCAAGTCTAACCGGGCTCTGATACTACTGTTGGATCATGAGGGGAGTCTGGGCATTGGACCAAGAGCAATCACACAAGTGAATTGGACCAATAAATCCAATGTTGTAAGCTTTTGGGTGAAGATGTGGTGTCCAACCCACTTGTGTGGTTGCTCTTAGTCAATGTGTGATGATCCAATCCAGTGAGGCTTGCCTTATGGCCCAACATCCTGGACCAATTAAACACTCAATAAACTAATAGCAATCCCAAAGCAAAATGCACCGTCAGAAACCATACTAAAAATCACATATTTGAATCCATTTTAATTTAAATTGGCAAAAAATGTAAAACAGAAAGATGCTAGAATTAAACTGTAGTCTGGAGTTGTGTAAAAATAGTATAAGATTAAATGTTCCAAGCTCTAATTGGTTATAGGCAATCATCCACTACACTAGATATCAATTCTATCATGCCCTCTTCACTATCAAAATTGAGCTAGAAAACCCTAAAATTAAACATATTGCATAACCTAGAAAACCTACATTGAACAGAAAACAAGAAGAAAAAGAGAGGAAAACGAAAAACCTACTTTGCGCATAGAATCAATTTTCTCGGGGCTACAATAATCAATGGTAACAGGATCGTCCTTGTTGAACCAAACCGCGGAAACAGAAGCGTGGCAACCTTGAGTAACCACACTGCCTAATGGCCAAGTATCGATTAGATCACGCCGGAGCACCACGTATTGGACCACAACATCGACGTTTTCCGGCGAATCAGTTGGTGTGGAGAGATTGGTGGAATCGGTGGCGGCGGGTTGACTCATTGAATTACGATTGAGCTGACTCGTCTTGTTTGAGAAAGAGGCCGCGTGTAAAGTGACACTAAACTTCGTTCTTGAGAAGGCGAGGTACGAACCGGAGGGGTTGAAGAGACGAAGCGTAGGAATGGTGTAGGCCATTGACAAACTGACACGTACACCGTAAACATTGTGGTATCTGAAATGTGAGAATTGTTGTTCACACATTTGGTTTGGCTGATAAACACGAGTAAATTACTCAAATGCCTCTCGGCAGTTAATTGTCGAAATTTTAAAGAATCGGCTGCAGTTAACTGCCGAGGAATTTCAAACATGAAATTAAATAAGGAAATGCACATAAATTTTCCAGAAAGAAAATTAGAAAAAGAAATTATAAGATGAAAAAAAAAAATTGAGATTGTGATGAATGATACCGGTAAAAAAAATTGTTTTTTGTCCATGAAGTTATAAAGAATAAAGTGAGTCAAAGATTTTTGAGTAATTAATTTTCCAAAAATTAGACTTAATTAAAAAAACACAATAACATTTAAGAAATTCTAATAAACACATATTTTGTTAATTCAAAATAACACATTAGAACTTTTCTATGGTTAAATCTAATCAAAGATGCAACGTGAAAAAATTTAAAATAATAGGGATTGATTAAAAGATGGCAGGAAAACGAACAACAGCCAAAAATTTAAATTTAATATAAAAATTAAACATCTACTCTTACATTGATCATCACATTTACATGTGTCTTGACATATACAATTGTATCTAATATGAAACTTTAAATCACGATTGACACATTAACATATCTTTTTTAAGTGTGAGGCTTTTTGCGTCTGTTATTTGGTGACATAATCGAATAAAGTAAAACAGATGCATAACATGGTTAAATATGTGGATTGATGGTGATTTTATGGAGAAGTGTTTATGATTCTAACTTTCACGAAAAGAGAGAAATGAAATTAGAAAATGATAGAATATGAAAAAGTAATTTGAAAATGAGAGAAATGATAGGAAAAAAGCAGTGATTGTTTTGTCCGTGGAAACATTGAAAATAGAGCGAGTTATTGGTAATTTTATGGTTTAGTTGAAGAAGTATTCATTCTACCCAAAAATTAAATAAACTCAATAAAAAAATGACACATGATTTTCGCTTTGTCAACTCAGCAAAAACATGCATTTTTTCATTGTTAGATCCCACCAAAAAGCAAAAGTGAAGGTATTTTACATAATAGAAGTTGGATAAAAACATTTGCATGAAAGTAAATGACATCAAATAAACGTATATTTAATATAAAAAAAAAAAATTAAGCAAACGAATTTCAAAACATAACAAAACTATTAATCATGATGTTCAGAGTTCTTAGAGTGCCTACAATAGGTTTGATCATCGCATTTGACCAAGAAAAACCCCACACGTGAAATTCACACCACATCTAAATTCAAAACCTTAAGACATTGGATATATGTTGCTCAATATCTACTCTTACATATAATGTATAAGTTTAAATGACACATGACACATTAACGTCTTTCCCTCAAGTGTTATCTACTCTTATTTGATTCACAACTTCACCCAAAATCTTAAGACATTAGATACATGAGTCATCTCACTTATATGTTTCTCAACATCTACTATTGCATTCAATGTGTTATTTTAACTCACACTTGACACATTAACATCTCTCTATTAAGCATGAAACTCTCTGTATCCCAAAAATGTTGAAGCAGATATGATATCACCATTGGGACTTATGGGGGAGCCAACGCTTGTGTGAATCGTCACATTGCAGAAAGAGCAATCACACGAGTGATAATGATGTTACATCTTCATCCAAAATTTAAAGTATTAAGTATATGAGTTTATTTTCACTTATTTACTCTTCAACCTCTAATATTTTATCCAATATTGAGATTTAACATACATTCAATACATTACAATATTCTCTCCCTTAAGGATGACGAAATTCTAGCCCATGCTTGGCACGAGTGTCCATCCTAGTGTTTTAGCTAAAAAAAATTAGGTTATACCAACTTATTATAGGCTAAATTAAAGAGTGATTGAGGAGGTTTGTAAGATATTGGTTTTGAGTTATTTTGGTCACATTTCCTCAAAAAAAAAATATTTTGGTCACGTATAAATCATTTCATTAAGTTTGAGGTTTCAGATTGGTCCTTTAAGTTATTTTGATCACATATAAGTCATTTAAGTTTGTAAACGTTTTCAATTTAGTGCTTATGCTAACCAAAACAATGATGTGACAGAATGATTAAATTGAAAACTTTTACAAAGTTAAAGATTTATGTGTGGCAAAAATAACTTAGAGGATTAATTTGTAACAAACCTCAAACTTAAAGGACTTATGTGTAACCAAAATAACTTAAAAGATCAATTTATTACAAACATCAAACTTAAAGGACATCCGACATAATTTAGCCTTTATTTTATTTTTACAAAAACAACTTATTTCATTTAAAAAAAATTAATTATTTTTCGTTTAATTAAAAATTATTTGACTAAAATAATTTAGAGAATATTGTTTATCTAAATTTCAAAAACAACTTGTTTAATTTTTTTATTTTATCAAGTAGTCTAGCGGCTAGAGAAATTCATCTTAAAGGTGAATAAGTTTGTATCCGAGATTCGAACTCAGACACCTGCATATAAATGCATATCCCTTACCAACTTGTTTAAATTTAAAATGATTGGAAAAAAAGAGAAAAATGAAATTGAAGAAATGACAATCCCCCACTCCGGCACTCCCCCATAATAGAAATGTTTTTTTGTTACATATAGTTGGACATAACATCATATATCTATATGGATTTCCAGTTTTAAATTAATTATTTTTTCTCTTTCTTTAGATGTTTTTCTCTTTTTTTAATCCAATATCCACATAAAGAGATGTTTTTCTCCTCATAAGAGATGTTTTTCCCTTTTTTAAATGTGAATTTTTAACCTCTAAACTGTTTAAAGAAAAAAACATATCACTCAAAAAAAAAGTACACACAATTCCTTAAAAAAAATAATACAAACACTAACAATAACAAAAAATAGTACAAACAAATGTTCGGTGGGAGTGACAAATCAAATTTCAGTGTAGCAGCGGCCACTAGGCTGACAAACAAGATGCATCCCCCCTCCACCAAAATCATGTCAAATTCTTATCCATTCTATCATCAACATGAGTATGGGAATCTTGAAACAGAAACTAGGTTCCACGTTTTTACTTGTCTTTTCTCATTTTCACTTTAATGCTTGAGTTTGGATTTTGGAATCAATATTATGTTGACCTTTATAAAACGACATATTTTTATCTTTTTTTAATGAGAAATACATTTTAACTTTGACATTTATATATGTTTTTTTTAGTTTCAACTCTAGCTTTTATTCTTGTATAAGCTTTTAATTTCTTTAAAGAAAGGTGAGTTCGAAAATATATATTTCTTCTGAGTGCAAAAACGAAAAATACTTGTACCAAAATACTACCATTATATCAAGAAATGATCCTCATGACTTACGAAAAGTATCTTTTTAATGCATCGAAAAATTGTAGTATTTTATTATCTAAAGAATAATTTTTTAATTTAAAATTCTTAAATAATAATCCGTGACATTCGTTACGAAGACACTTTTATTTTCCGTAATTTAAATGACATGTTAACATTTTTTTTTTTTTGAGAAAAAAATGATATGTTAACATTATTAAGTGTTTATTTTATGATTTAACACCGAAAATAAAAATTAACACAATTGTTGATATTTGTAACTCTTATTATCATAAGTTATTATAATATTCATATTAATGAAACTCTAATCTATTTATCCTTCCTTTATTTTGTTATCTCCATCATTAACATATCATCTAGATTTTAGTTGGATTCTCCTTAAACAACTACGCCAGTCGCACTATTCCGTTGTTCAGTTCACAATAGTTTTGAGAACTTGTTTGCTTTGCTCTTTTATGATCTATTCTTTTCTTTGTTTTGTGACCTTTTATGATTTATTCTACCGAAAGAGAGGGAAGGAAAAAAAAACTATAGTTGCATGTCGTCTGTATTTATTTATTATTAGATTTGTTTCAAGTTTTTTTAAAACCCATTTCAATAAGTTGTTGAATGTATAATTGTAACTCACACATCCTTTAAAGTTTAAACTAATTTTTAGTGTGAGATTCAAATTCATTTAAAGGTTAAATATGTTTTTAATCCTTCTAAAATTATAAGTTTTCAAATTTAGTCCCTACAAAAAATTTATTCACTTTTAGTTCCTATTTGCATTTTATAGGGACTATTTTAGAGGACTAAAAATATCCATTTTTTGTAAAAAAAGTATTCAAAATAGGAACTAATTTTACAAACTACAATATTTTGGAAGACTAAAATTATCATTAAAATTTTATAGGGATTAAAGTAAAAAACTCATGATTTTATAGAGACTAAAAATATATTTAATCCTTCATTTAATATAGTATCTTAGATGCACATATGTTTAGATACCGCATTATTTAAGCTAGCTTTTGCGTTAGAGATCTAAATCTATTAAACAAATAATAATACCTACATACTCTTTTCGGTTAATATTATAAACAAAACTTCACATTTTAGATACATTGAATAATTAATGTATCTAATCTTTATTATAGGTTGTATACATTAATTATTCAATATATCTAAAAAATAAATTTTGCTTATAATAGTGACCGGAGGAAGTATGATTTATAAGTACGCGGTTTAGGGGATCGAAGTTCAACGCGGGTGCTCTTACAGGCACTCATAGGTGATTTATTTGGGGGTAACAACAACTGCACTTTGAGATGGATTGGGGCAGATAGTTGATGACATATGTATTAGGAAAATAGAGAAATGATTCTTATTGATGAAAAGAGTGTTTACAATTCATATATATACAAGAATGAAGGTGCATAGTAAGTAAAACTATACTAGCAATTGAGCTGCAAGTATTCTTGTTCCTTAGCTTTCTTTCCTTCTTTCTCAACACACTCTGATAATATGCACAAGGATAAATAAATAAAAAAATTAAGTATGGTTTATTTTGCCTGTCTGCGGATCTCTGCTGTAACTCCACAAACACCTATATGGTTGTTTTTATCAAATAACAGAATTCATACTAATGCTATTTAAGGATGGAATGACTTGATTTTGCCTGTGTCAACCAGAAGAGGTCAAAGCCTTTTATCAGTGGCCTCTATGCTAATCTGTTTAGGTAAACAATTTGTACTTTTATTAGTGGCCTTGCTAATCTTTTTAACTAAATAATTTTGTATAAAAAATTTGATGTTGTCTATTTAAAAAAAAAGATTTGTATGAAGTATGAACTAAATATAGACGGTTCCTGTCTTTTTCACTCCTAATTTAAACACTAATTTCTTTCACTAGAAAGATCTAATTTATCTAAATCATTTTAGTATTACTTGTAAAGAAAGATAATAGAAGAGATCCACATTCAGACTCCACATCTAATGGAGGAATACAAATGGATCTTACAAGAGATCTCTTCTCTTATATAGGATAGATAGGTTGAAAGGTCAGCATGACCCATGTTATCCGTTAAGGCAAATAATCAAGTTATTATAGCTTAATACCAACCAACTAACTACTAAGAAACCCAAATAGCAAATACCTACCAAATTAGATTAACACTATTCTAATTCAACTTCAATTTTGAGTACAGACAAACGGGATCACAACTTGCTATATCATAATAGTAACTTCTTAATAAAGTCTTTCTTTTTCAAGCATCTGTATCAATAGTCTAAACAAAGGATAGGATAAGATTTGTTCAAGATACTGCTAAGGAAAATGTTTGGTGACCATAATCACTCCCCACCTACCTATCTCATCACACTTTGTCTCGACACAAACAAATTTTTGTTGTTTATATTTCGTTGCTATTTAATGTAACAATATCCACTTTGTGGAAAACAAATATCATCAAAAAAAGAAACAAAAATAAATTGTCGATTATTATGAAGCTTTCATTACTTTGGTAGTCCCACAACAAGATATGCAGGGAATATACTTCCTTACTAGCAAATTTCATTTTTTAAGTCTTGGCCAAAAAATAAAAAGAAAGATACAAGTTGTTAATTATTCAATTCAGTAGTAACTTAGTAGTGAATACTATAAATTTTATTTCAACAACAAAAGAATAAAAAAAGAACTCTATGTTAATGTTAATTAGTTAATCATCATCTTCCTCATCATCATGTTCTTGTAGATCTGCAAGAGAATAACTCCTTGACTTGAAGCTTCTAAGTCTAAGTCTCATTTCAGCAGCATAGGATTCATGCATTCTACCATGACCAATCTGAACCTGGTCTTCTTGTTTCTTATCATCAGCCAAGGAATTAGAGGAAGATGAAGATGATGAACCAGATGGCATTTTTCTAGCCTTTTCCTCATCTTCATAATCATAATAAACATCATCATAATCATCACGATCCTCATTTACAGGCAAAAGTGGCATGGATTGAGGATTTGACCAAGAATAGAAAGATGATTTTCTTGAAAATTTGGATGCAATTAGAACCCTTCTTCTTTTGTTAAAAGGACTCTCTTGCTTTTGCAATTCATTCAAATTGCTTACTTGTGATAGATCTGTGAATGACTTTGATTTTCCTTCAAAATGACTCGATAATCCCCTCCTAATCAAATATCAAATACACCAAAATTAGAAAAGAGACTAATTAAACAAATAAATCAAAAACTTGGAACAACCCAAAAACAGAATGAAAAGGAGAGAGAAAAGAACAAACTTGATGGGGAGAGAGTCTTCTAAAGAATCCAACGAACCCAACCCATTTCTTCCTTTCAAGTTCAACTTGCTCTGTACTTCCTCATCGTTGTCACTGTCATCAGGAGTTCCGATCGACGATGAACTCTCCGGCTCCGATGAAACACCGCCGGTGAAGAAGAGGTGGCGACCGTCGGACTGGTTGGAAGGTGGCGGAGATGAAGGAACGTCAATGGTGAAAGTAGGACCCACAAAAACTTCCATTTTTTTTCACCCAAAAAAAAAGGTAAAGAGTGATTTGGTTACTACCCTTGTCCTGTTCTTCTTCGCTTTGTCTTAGGTTTCCAAGTAAAAGGGGTGTTTGTCATCAATCTTCAGAACCAAACAGAAACAGGAACTCAACTATGTATGAATTAGATTTCTATTTGTAAACACTAAAAACGATGATGTTTTTTTTTTTATGTTGTTGTTCATCTATATCTATAATCATAAAGGAAGAAGGAAAATAGAGAAAGAGATGAGGAAAAAAAGAAGGAAATAAATGAAGTGTGTTGTTGTTGGTGAAAGAAGAATGATTATATAAATTAATAATTTTTAAATAAAATATATATCTACGGATAAATACTAAAGAAAAAAATAATAAGAGAAATGAGGTGAGGTAGATAGAGGAGAGAGAGAAGGGTAGTTTGACACGTTGGGAATGACGTGGCAAGAACCTAGCCTGGATAGAATCCGTTTACCTAAATAAATAATAATGATGTTGATCATCATCATCATGGGTAAGGGTGTCTTACACTCTTACTAACTCTTATCTCATTCATTCATATACTTATCCACACTCAAGTACGTGCTTCCTTATTTACCAAATTGATTTCAGGATATTTTATTGCTTTCTTCTTCATTTTTTGGTAGACATGTTCTTTTTTTTTCTTTGATCTACTTGGCAAAGATATTTCTTTCAGTTTTTTTGGGATATATATATATTTCATTGAGTTGATTGCTTAGTTATATATATATATTTTTTTAAATAGCTTAAAAAATACATACAAAGTGTATGTATTTATCAATGTGTATTTTATTGATATTTATTTTTTTTAAGTGGAATTTGCATTGAGAAATGATGAAAAGTGAAATGTTTCATTAGGGCTGTGCATGGTCGGATATTTTGACCGACCAAACCATATCCATATATAAGTAATTTATATAGTTTTGGATTCCTAACCATAACCATATTTTATTGTAAACCGGTTATGAATATATAACTGTTGAAATTTGGGGTCTAACTCAACCTTACAAAACCGGCTTGTAAGGTGAAGATTGTCTCCTCTATATAAACTCTTATCAAGAGTCTTATCTATCTGATATGAGACTTGAGTTTTTCTCAATACGGTTCATAAATGGATATGTTTTGGTTTATAAAAATATCCGGATTTTTTTTAAATCTGGATTAAAAATTGATGATTTGTTTTTAAAAACAGGTTATTTCTCTTTTTAAACCAATTTTTAAGGCCAAATTTTGTAAAAAATAAAATAAAACGAAAACAACCAATTTAATAAAAAAAATCGGTTATTTTTGGACCTTTTTGTTCAGAATTCTATTTTTCAAAAATATACTTATTCCAGCCAATCATTTAAAATATTTATTACTTATTCCTACTTTATTTTATTTTTCTAATGATGTACTCAGTGTATATGGAAACTACAAAAATCGAAACCTCTAACAGCTATAAAAACTACGATGCTTCTCTCACATGTTACTATTTTCCATTTCCATTTCTTAAATAATAAAGTATCGTGTTGTTTACTTGTGTTCCAGTGAATAAGTTAAAAATTAATTTCCACGAATTTAAAACTAGGACAGTGTCAAAGTATGTTAATTGTTAAGCAAGTGTAACAATAATACGAGTGACAATGAAAAGTGTATCTACATGTCGGAAATTCATCATCGATTCAGGGAGAGAGGTGGAGAGAGGGTCTATGATTTAACAATGTATGGTTTAGTCAGAAAAGAAAAAGAAAAAAAAATGAAAAATAAATATGGTTACGGATATGGACATCGACATCCAATAAAAAAATTGGATTTATAAAAGTGGATGATTGACCATTTTAGAAGAAACCGGTTAATTATTTGTTTGTAAATATTCGATTATTTGAATATGATTTTGGATTTGGATATGACTTTCTCCATGTTACCGGATATTTTGCTCAACCTTATGTTCCACTTTAGAAAAATCAAAAAATTGTTGTGTTTTTTTAAAAAAAAAATCTATTTTTAATTTTCTTAACTAGTAACACAACCCTTTAAATTTTCAGTATGTAGTCCCATAAAAAAAATTGATTTGTTAACTAAAAAAAAAAACTAAAACCTCAGAGGTTGTTAGCATTTTTCATTGAACAAGGAGACCTAGAAAGAGAGCAGTTACAACTTACAAGCCCTAAAATATCCCCTTCAGCCTATAAAAAAAAATTGAATCAGGTGGACTTTGCCATATTGGCCGACAGATATTCAAAACTAAGGAATTTTATTATTAAATTAATAAAATGGTTATAAATAATATTAATAGGTAGGATGAGATGAAATGAATATGATAGGAGAAAATTGGGTCAACGTGAGTGATTGTTGTTCTTGCACTAAGCTATTTGCTATTTGCGATTGTAGAACAACCTTATCACTTTGGATAAAGTAAAGTAATTTAATCAAATCATGCACACCATGTTTAGTGCTTGGATGATCCCATCTGATAAAGCCACTGGTTGCTCAGCAAGACAACTAGTGATTGTAAAACATGACGAAAGGAATGGTGTAGATAGAACTTTTTATGTGTATTCACATCACAAGTCTAGACAAATCAAATTAAAAAATTAATTATTTTAAACGAAGAGAATAATGTTCTTAAACTATATCAACTGGCCGTAGGTTGCGGTCTAAATTATATCAAAAAATTGTACGTTAATTATTCAATAATCAAAATCAAATCAAACACACATACTGTTATAATAACGATTTGCAACGATCTTTTTGAAGGATTTTGGAATCCATTGAACAAGTCAATATACAAAATCATTATGTTATTAATTTATGTTCTTAGAAACTACATGTCTTAGAGATTTTGTTGAATTTTGTCTGAGAAATAAGTTCGAGTGTTTTTAGAATATTTCATACTGATAAAAGAGGATAAATGACTGCATTAAACTCTATATACAGAGTTTGTGAGAAATTAACTATCAATTGCCCAATAATAAAGTCCAACTAATCAAGTTTTAAGGAGCTATTTCATCATTTTCACTTAATTTGAATCATGAAATCCGAAATATTGTAAGATGTTGAAGGATAAAAAGATGGTTTTAACATTTTTTTTTATACTGTTTAGATTATAAAATTTAAAATATTGTAAGACGCACGAGAAATTCCAAGAATGAAAAAGAAAATCTCCCCAAATTTTGAACCAAGTTAAACCAAGTAATGCACATGAGAATGGAAAATGGGTCACTTCTGTTCCTTGAAATTTTGAACTTTGATGTTCACATTTTTTAAAAAGTTGAAAAACACCAGTAGCAGAAATTAAGAGCATAGATGGCCTCATGACAAGAAAGCACACCAAATAAAATGTTACAAGGCAGATCAAAACATATATGTCTCTATCAAACAATCTTGATTTTTACGAAAAAAATATGCGCAAATAGTTTTTACATAGTCCAAAATCCAAATGACATAGTAGTAAAAGACGTAATGATTCAGCGACAGTTAACTACCGAGGCAAAGAACTGGTGGTAGTTAACTATCGAGTTTCCTTCGGCAGTTAACTGCCGATGCTCTGTTTGAAGAACAGAACAGACGTAGGAATTTCCAAAACTTCATTGTTGCGGTTTTGACTTCCATGGATGCGATTTTCACCAAGCTTAAGCCATTCAACCTATTTACAAACACAAAATCAAGTAAGTGCTTTGAATCCTATTGCATTGTTTTTTTTTATTGAATTGTTAGATTTTTGGGAAATTTTTTGACTTATTTAGGTTTTGTTGATTTTAGATTTTATGATGATTTTTGATTGATTTGTTAGATGTTGTTTAGAGTATAATTGATTGAATTGAGTTAGAAAATGTTAGGAATTATTAGAAATTGTTAGGAATCTATGGTAGAAATTTTGATCTGGTGTTTGCATCGTCTAGAAATGTCTCAGAAACAAGGCGATGCTGCTCAATTAAAAAAAAGAGAGGGTGAGAAGAAAAAAACTAAATCGACAGTGACATGGCACGAAATCGAATGTGATGGTTATGTTAAAAAAAAACGATTTGAAAGTACCGGTGTACAACCATTCCAGGCTGAGGAGGAGCGGAAGGACATGTTATTTCTATCCTAAACCAAAAGCAGGTGCCCTAGGGACTGTCGAGGACAATCCAATTGACTTGTGTGACAAGGAAGATGATTGAATGAAATGGCTTGTAATGTCTAATTGTTTTGGATCTTTTATTTTGTTTTTTTTTTATATGTCGCGCATATTGGTACATTTTGGTTTACATTCTGGTACTTTGAATAAAGTTGCGTACTGAATAAATTCGATTAAAGTCGTGTATTGAATAATTTCAATTAAAGTTCTGTATTGAATAAATCCGATTAAAGTTGCGCAAATACACAAAATCATTTAAAAAAATACACAATTTTATTTAGTTTTAATTTCATCAACATTACATTACATTCTACCTAAATATATGTGGTATCATCATGATGTTGAATTTAAATTTAATTCATGAAAGTTTGTCGAAAATGTCGGAATTGAAGTGTCTTATACTTAGTGTAGTGATTTCCAACGCCCTTTGAAAAGTCAAATGAATGAAGAGAACACAACACGTGTATTCTACAAAATCAACTATATATGTGACCATATCGAATTCCTTCATATAAAATGAGTCATCACGGAAAGGAATGCATTCCAAGAGGTTGCTTTGAGCTGAATCTTACTGCATGCCAACTGACAAGTTTCAATTGATAGAGGAGCATGATCCAGTTCAAAGAAACCCCTTAGAGGTGCATTCCCGTCATCACATAAAAAAAATGTATTCTAAGAGGTTGTTTTTAATTGATTTTACTGCCATGCCAACTGACAAGTTTCAATTGACAGAGGAGCACAATCCAATTCAAAACAACCCCTTTGAGGTGCATTCCCTGCATCACATAAAGGAATGCATTACATGAGGTTGCTTTGAACTTAATCTTACTTCGCTACCAACTGACAAGTTTCAAATGACAAAGGAGCATGATCAAGCTCAAAAGAACCTCTTAGAGGTGCATTCCCTTCTGGAACACTCATTCTATACGAAGGAATTCGATGTGGTAACCTATATAGTTGATTCTGCAGAATACATGTTGTGTTTTCTTAATCTTTTGACTTTTCAAAGAGGTTTGTAAATCACTACATTCAGTATAAGACACTTCAATACCAACAACTTCAGCAAACTAACAAGAATTAAAATTAATTTCCAACAAAATAAAGACAATACATATGATGATACCTAAACATAATTTTATGGCATAATCAAACCGTTCATAATATCTTCAGGCGATCTTAGCAACGTAGCTTCCAACTCAATTACCGGGAACATGCATTCCCGATAATGTCTGGAGAACATGGTCCTCACGCAATCATTGTCCGTTAGCATTATCTTTTGGTCTTGCAAATATCTGGGACGTGCATACTGATGGTCATCCACCCTCCTCGTGTCTCTGGGGTTGAGTTCTTGATTGATTTCATTCAGTTGATCCTTGAGATCCTTTAGCGTGATATAGACCCGGACCTTGAACAAGTGACGGTTTCCACCGTTGAAACGTACTTGAGTTTTGAATAAACGAGGGTCCATTGTTTCAGATCTACACTATAAGAAATTAAACAATCGATGAAAAATTCATTCAAACATTTCATCAGACACTTGGAGTGCAAATTATACATAAACCCTAAAAATCATAACTATAACATAAACATGAAAAAAATTAACAAAATTAATCAACTTATATCTACTTTTAAAATGAATCATATGCTCTTACCTGTAAATCTACTCTAACACTAAAATTAAAAAAAAATAGAAAACACCAAAATTTAAATTAACCTAAAACTCATAACTATAACATAAACATGCAAACATTTTAACAAAATTAATCAACTTAAATCTACTCTAAAAATGAATCATAATATGTAAGTATATTCAAAAACTAAAATTACATATATTAAAAAAAAAAAACAATTTACATCAACCTAAAACTAAAATTATAAAAAAAGAAAAACAATTATAACAACTAAAATGTATATTAATAACACTATGATTACTTACTTGTGATTTTGTTGAATAAATTTGGTTGAGATTTTTAGAGAGATTTTGAGAGAGATTTGAGAAATTTTGAGATTTTGAGAATAATAATGGATGAGAGAGCTTCTGCCTGAATTTGTATCAGGATCGCATCGGTAGTTAACTACCGATGGATCCCGCAGCAGTTAACTACCGCCGTTTCTTTGAGCATCGGCGGTTAAATACCACCGGGGCATTTCGGTCTTTTTGTGGTGTTTTTCAGCCTTATGTGATGTGTCAACAGCAAATTTCTGAAATTTTTAGTTTTGGGCCTTATTTTTTCATGTGAGCCCAATATTTGTCATGTTAGATACACAATTGCAAAAAGAAAATTGCTCTTTAAGCCTCAGCAATTGCTCTTTGGCACCTTAAAATTACCTTGATACTCTCCAATGACAGTTATCTATAGTTATTAAAGAGCAATTTTTAAAGCTTAGAACGATTATCTTGCAAAAATGGCATAAAAGATACAATTGCATGCTTCGTTGGGTTAAACTTTCAGCAGTTATACACAGTCCTTCAAGTTATTTGAGATTGCTAAACCCTGGATCCCAATTAATTGCAGGGACTTTAGAGCATAATTAATTAATGGGGCTCTTACCTTGTCTAACACTAACTTAAGTAGGCTGCACCTTTGTTGTGGTGTGAGATGTTATGTGCAGTTTGGAAGAAGTGCTATACTAAAGCGCACACACTCTAGATTTTTATCCGTTACTTTGAAGTTTGAATTTATGTCCAATTATAGTGTGCTTTAGTCCCTCTATGAAGGTTTAAATAACATTTTGTTCACTATAAACATTTTGAATTTCGTTTTGTAGTCCCTTTTAAAAAAAAAAACCACTTCGTATTTAGTCACTCTAATATTTTTTTAACAAGTTTTGGTATCTCTAATATTTTTCGTCACGACGTTTGGCCTCGCTTTTAAATAAGTTTTGGTATCTCTAATAGAAATGTTTTTTGCAATTTTTTTTTTCTTTCTTTCCAATGGATGAATTAAATATGAATTTTTAAATTTTCAATGCTTAAAAATTCATATTTTATTAACAAATTCTAAGTTTTTGTCGCATATATTGTTATAATATTATAAAAATCTTTGTAAGAACAATGTATTAAACAATGTGAAAGGGGAGGCATGAAAGAAATCTATACATCAAAGATCACACAAACTATCAATGCATTGTAATTACTCTATTTTACACGTTTGGATTCTATAATTTGGTCGTGTAATCTACGTACTCTTCAAAACATGGATTCTTAATTCTAATTCTATAATCAGGGTTGTTTCACTTAGTTTATGCAATTCTATATACCCCCATATTCTATGACTTATACGAGTAAAAATACCTAAAATAAACGTTCGAATTATTTAATTCAAACGTGTAATTTTTTTTCTTCTGCTGAGTCTTTTATCTTGATTTTTGCAATTTTACATGTTTTCAAATTACAGAAATTAGGTGTGTAAAAATACATAAAATACATGTTCGGATTATAAAATTCAAACGTGGATTTTATCGTAAAATTAGTTTACTAGATAAATAAAACGCCTCAGACCAAATATCAGCTCATAAAATTATGATTTAATTGGACATCATAAGTTCAAAGCAACGGGGAAAAAAAATTAATAATATGATAACACAAATATATTAACCAACTAAATAGGTTTCTTCAAAATACTACAAAATATCGAGGTTTGAAACCAAATATACAAATACTACAAAATATACAAAAATACAATAAAAAACATTCTACTGCGTCAGGTGTTAAGGCAACTTGTGTATCCCTGAAGATCTCACACACAAAATTTCAAGTCCGGGTGGGTGCCCTTAGGTATATCCCCGCTAGTCAGTAACCTAACTGTTAAATATCTAGTAGGGACGCATCATGGGATGATTTATTTTTAAGAAACTACATGGGATAAAGTTAGTTTGAAAACCTCATTCCTTTTCTGTAGCAGCCTCTACAAGGGTCTTTTACTCTGTTGGTCTTTATGGTTTTGTTTGTAAGTTTAGAAGAGAGAAGAAGGAAGAGCTTTGAGGATATAGGGGAAAATTGAGAAATCTCTTATATTTTTTAAAAGAGTATTATTTTTAGAGAGTGATAAATTAATGTTTGTGATTGATATATTTTTAATTTTTAAGAATATTATAAGAACATATATTAAATGTTCACATAAACTATCTCAAACCCCTCAAAAGTCTGTAACCAAAAAAAAAAAAAAAACCCCTCAAAAGTCAAAACCCTCATCCAATACAATTCTTTAGTTCCCCAAACGAGGAGTGTTTTATATTTTGAAGAAAAATAAGCTCCTAAAACCCCTCCTCCCAATGTCCTCTATTTTTTCCACTTAGAGCATCCACATCGGTATGGTCTTTACCATTTAAGACCCGATACCTAATAGTATCCCAATATGGAAAAAAATATTGGGGGTCTCTTAAGACCGATGATCTCACTTAAGACCTCCAATCTTAAGTGGTCCCCACACCACTTTTTAATAAAATAATCATTATTTGAGTTGTTTTTGTTACTTTTCATTAATAAATAGTTATTGATGAGACTCATTTAAACCTATTGATAGAGGATCTCGAATATACTATTATTAAAAAATAATAAAAAAGTGATGTGTTCATGTAAGACTCGTTTAAGACCTCAAATGTGAGGGTCTCCATTGTGGATGCTCTTACTCCTTCCTTTTTTTTTTTTTTTTTTTTCTTTTCAATACTCTCTCATTCCTTCCCGTCCAAACTCGCAAAGGAACACTTAGGCGTAGACATTAAATATGGATGTGATATACAAAAATGCCACCTCAAATATCGAGACATAACATCCCATGTTAGTAGAGCAAGGTTGTCTTCTTCCACTATCATCAACAAAAGATCCATATACTGAGCATTGTGGTTATGCTTATGTATGCTCGCTCTTCCTTTGGTTCCTCGACCTTCGGCTGCTCTTCTCAACACTTTGGCAGTGACTGAAATTTTATTCCCTTAACGCGAACGCGACTAGCAATTCTTTCCATTTCTTAAATATCGATTAAACGTGAGAAAATCAGAACAGACATCACATGAGAAATCAATAATTCTACAACTTTGCATACATTTTGAATTTTATAAAGGCTTAATGTCATTTTGAGCATTAAATGTCATTTTAAAATAAGGGTCGTTTTAGCCAAAAAAAAATTGTTTCAAACTAAATGTCATTTTGAGTTTTCAATGCAATAATACATTTTCTTTTCAATTGTACCCTTCAATCAATAATAAATACATTACTTCCAACATATTATTTTTTCTTTAATGAAAAACAAATCAATAGTTAATTAAGATAATTTGATAAAATAACTTTAAACGACATTCATTTTCTAGTGCAAAAAAAAAAACGACATTCATTTAAAAATGGAGGGAGTATGAAATTGGCATGTATTTTTTGTAAAGTATACCAAATTGTATCCTTTTGTGCTTTTTTATTTAATAACACTAGACTTTTGACCCGTGCTACCGCATGTAACGCCCTATTTTATTATTTGATTTATTTTATTGAGTTTAGAGTATATTTATATGATTTATGTGATTTAAATGACTATGTGGTGTGTTTTTATTTTATTAAGTGGTGTTATTTTATTATTTAATAGAATAAGATTTGAAAATAAAATAAGATTAAGTTGTGGGGGCTGTTTTGAAAATTAGAAGAGTTTAGTGGGATAAGTGGAAATATATGTTATTTGGTGTAGAAATATATATGTTATCAGGTGTAGAAATATATTTATTATTTGGTGTAGAAATATATATGTTATCAGGTGTAGAAATATATTTGTTATTTGGTGTAGAAATATATATGTTATCTGGTGTAGAAATATATTTCCTATTTGGTGTAGAAATATATATGTTATAGAAATATATTTGTTATAGAGATATATTTGTTAATTGTTATAGAAATATTTTATATTATATGTATATATATATATATATATATATATATATATATATATATATTAAAATAGAATATTGAGACTTGAAGGGCAGATTTGGAAATAAGAGAAAATAATTAGGTTAAGGATTTATATAAAAGGGGAGCGTTAGAATTAGAAAACAAGGATTTCGTGAAACCTGTTTTTGGAGAAAAAGGGAGAAAACCAAGAGAAGAGAGAAGTCAGAGAAAAGGAGCAATCTTGTAGAGTCCGATCATCTAATTTAAGGTAAGGGTGAGACTAACTATAACACCCAAGGCTGACGAGGGCGGGGAGTGATCGCCGGTGCACAAGGAACGACAATGAGCGGCTCCCGACAGCTTCTAGAGGAACCGAATCACGCCGGAATGAGAGGGATCCTGAGGCCTTGTATGTATGAGACTACTTGGTTGAAGGAAGGCTTATAAGAATTGTTGGGTACTACCTATATCAACAAGATGCATCTTCTTTTTGGTAGCTCATTCCATAAGAACTCCACAGTTAAGCGTGCTTGACTTGGAGCAATTTTGGGATGGGTGACCTACCGAGAAGTTTCCCGATAAGTGTGCGAGTGAGGACAAAACACGCTGAAAAGACTCGTGTTGGTTTGTGGGGTCAGTCGACAATGCTGAAAGCAGTCTGGGATGTTACACTAACTTTCTCTAATTCTAAGTTGTATAATTTTAAAATTGAGTTTAGCATGTTGTAGGTTGTAGTTATGGGAATTTGGGAATTAGGTTTTGAAGTTGTAATTGGTTGTTAATAGAGTAGAAAATCTGTTGAATTTGTGTAGAATTGATGTTCGGATCATGAGTTATTCTTGGTGCAATATTTTATATGGTTTTGAGTGCCTTAACATGTATAGAAATCGTTAGACAAGTTTTTGGATTAAATTTGGGCATAGGAAAGTTAAAATTGGGATTTTGGGGTGAAAAGTGGGTTTTTCCCGAGTTGCTCTCTGACAGCACGTCCTGTTTCATGTTCTTGCGTCTTTTTCACACGTTTCTGTTTTGTATTGGCCTTTGGTGTAAACATAAAAGTTGTAGATAATTGAGTTAGCTTTCCAGTGGCTTTAGTTTGACGTGAAAATGATTTTTGGTTCTTGAGATATGATGAAAATACTCCAAGTAGGTCTTGGTGAAATCTTATGAAAATTCAGTATAACCATTTCTAAGTTAATCCAAAACTCATGGGATAATTCCAAACCTCAAAACTATAAGTACTAGGGGTTTAATTAAGGGGTTTAAGAGTATTTAACCTATGTTTTGATGGATCTAACTTGGTTTGACGTGAATATCTTTGTTGGATGATTTAATTATTATATGAATGTATATGAATATGATGATATATGAAGTTGATTTCTTATTTGAATGTACCTGTTGAAACTATGATGTTATATGATGTTATTAATGATTATTGTTGTTGGTTAATGTGAAATACATGTATTTATGTGGAAAAGGTATGATATAGAAAATAATATTGTTATACCATTCAAGTTGTTATTATTAATGATGCTATGTTGTGAAGTTGTATGTTGCTGTCTCTGCTGTATTGATTATTAAATCATTAAGTTGCATATGTTAGTCAAAGTTGTCAAGTTTTAAGTTGTTGTTCCAAGATATTGGAGTCATATAAGTTGTTGATGTTGTCCAAGTTGTAAGTTGTTGAGTCCATGCATATTCATTTGAAGTTGAGGGCTTGATGCTCTGTGAGCTTTTGCTCTTACGTTGAGGGCTAGATGCCCTATGAGTGTATTTATGCTCTTTATGTTGAGGGCTTGATGCCCTGGTTGGTACCACATGCATGATTAAGAAATTGAAGTTGCATATGTTGAGTTTAAGTTGTAGAAGTCGCATTGTCGTTGTCGTTAAGTTGTCATTTGTCAATGAGTTGTTAATAAAGAACTAAGTGAAGTATTAATACTTATTAATCGTTGTTGTTTATGTCGTTATGAGATGATGTTTATGAGGTATTGTTTATGTTGTTATAAGATGATGTTTATGATGTGTTGTTTATGTTGTTATATGATGATGTTTATGATCTGATTATTATGTGCTATATGATGTTGTATATAATGTGATGAATATGAAGTTAATGATGATTAGAAGTTGGAAGAGTTATTAATGAAGTATTATAAGAAGAGTTAATGTTATTAATTGATGAAGTTTAAGTTGTTAAATGATTTTGATGATTTATATGCTTATTATTATTGAATGTGAAATCTCACCCCTTCTGCTTGGAAATGTTGCCCTCACAATTAGGTAACTTGCAGGTAATTAAGATTAGCTGTGAAGTGAGTCGACTCTCTCACGTGTCGTCGTCTTAGGGTCGCTCTGATACGTAACGGGATGAGAATTTTTGTTGTTGCTTTCTATTCATTACGTATTATTTTATGAACTTTCATGAACATGTTGTTGGAATAACTTTAAGAGATTTTATGTTGAGGCCTTGGTGTCAAGGTTGTTTTAAACGTTGAAATAATTTCCGCTGCGAAGTAATAAATGATATGATGTTTAAGTTGGACAATAAATAGTTAATTTACACGAATATCATTAAGCTCCATAAATATTTGCAAACCGTTTTATGTTGACAATAAAGTTTTAAGTGAAAGGATAAAGTGTTATGTTAACAGCAAGACACTAAAGTTTTATATGCCGCTTTTTTAGACAGAACCAATTTGAGCAATAAATTCGCAAAACACCTGCTTCAAATGCATTAATTGAGATGACTCTGTACATACTAACAATACTCCCGATATCATAAATGTTGGTGCGACTGGCATGCTCAAAAATGGGTTGTTATGAGTTTCGAAAGATAGACTAAAACTTAAGGCTATAGAGATGCATGATTTCAGCCATAAATCAAAACTATTTCAATTCCCCCTATATCATAAATGTTGGTGCGCCATCCATGCCAAAAAATGGGTTGTTGTGAGATTTGAAAGCTAAACTAAAACTTAAGACTATAGAGATGCATGATTTCAGCCCTACATCAAAAAAGACTTTCAATCACCTCTATGTCATAAATGTTGGTGCGCCTGGTATGTGTAACGCCCGATTTTATTTATTTAATTATTTTATTGAGTTTAGAGTCCTTTAGAGTAATTTGTTTAATTTATTGTGATGTGTGTTATATTTGTGTTATATGCTGGCGTTTTTAGTAGCATATTATATTATGTTATTTGGTGTAGAAATATATATATATATATATATATATATATATATATATATATATTAAAATAGAATATTGAGGCTGAGGGGCAGAATAGGAATAAGGGAGAATGCCTTAGGTTTATAAAAAGAAAGGTTAGAAAGTCAGAAAAGATAATACGTGTATATTGCTTTTGGGAGAAAAAGGGAGAAAACGAGAAGTCAGAAGAGAAGAATCTTGTGAGAAGAGGAACAGTGTTGTAGAGTCCGATCATCTAATCTAAGGTAAGGGTGGGACTAACCTTCTTTAATCATGAGTATATAATTCTGAAAAAAGGGGTTTAACCTTTGTAGTTTTTGTTAGTTTTGATGTTATAGAGATTAGGGTTAGATTGAATTTAATTGTTAAAAGCGTAGGTAATCCAATGACATAGTGTACAGATTGATGTTCAGGTTGTATAATAAACATAGGAAGAGTTTTCTATAAAATTTGGGATTTGGGTAGATGAGATTTTGGGTTTTTCGTGTGAAGTGTCGATGTTTAAGCGTTTTTGCCAATAAGTGATTATGTGAGGTTTTGGGAAATAATTATTGGGATGGTTGAGACTTGAAATTTCTGTAGATTATGATAGAGTTAAGTGTCAGGACCGTGTAGGCGAAAACGACATCAAAATCCGATTAACGGTTTGAATTTTACGCGCGAAATGGTGAAAAACACACTTTTTGAAAAGCAGATTTCTGGACCTAATGCTGTCAAACCGTGTCACGATTTCGCAGGCTTGACACGATTTTTGTGAATCAGATCCTTCTTATTTCACTATTTTTCACCCTTTTATGCTCTGAACCGGGTTTTGGTATAAACATGAAAGTTTTAGATAATTTTGTTAGCTTTCCAATGGCTTTGGTTTGACTTGAAAATGATTTTTGGTTTTTGAGATATGATGAAAATACTCCAAGGAGGTCTTAGTGAAATTTTATGAAAATTCAGCATAACCATTTCTAAGTCGATCCAAAACTTATGGAATAATTCCAAACCTCAAAACTTGAAGTACTATGAGTTTAATTAAGGTGTTTAAGAGTATTTAACATATGTTGTTATGGATCTAATTTGGTTTGACGTGAATATCTTTGATTGATGAATTATTATATGAATGTATATGTTGATGAATATGATGTTGTTCATTCATATGTTGATGAATATGATGTTATATGGTGTGGTTCATGATTGATAAATTATTATATGAATGTATATGTTGATACATATGATGTTATATGGTGTGGTTCATGATTGATAAATTATTATATGAATGTATATGTTGATACATATGATGTTATATGGTGTTGTTCATGATTGATGAATTATTATATGAATGTATATGTTGATGAATTATGATATTATGATGCAAAGTCGTTGTTGTTGTTGTTGCCGCCGTTGTCGTCAATGTCGATAAAGTTATAAGTTGTTGTCCATGTCGTTAAAGTTGTAAGTTGTTGTCGATGTCGTTGAAGTTGTTGGTTGTTGCTGCATTTGTTGCTGAGTCCATGCATAAATATTAAAGTTGAGAGCTTGATGCTCTGGAATGTATAATCATTCATATTAAAGTAGAGGTCTTGATGCTCTGGAATGTATAACAATTCATATTAAAGTTGAGGGCTTGATGCTCTGATTGGTACCACATGCATATTACATTGTTAAGTTGACGCTGTCGTTGTTGCATTGTCAAGTTGATGTTGTTGTCGTTGATGTCGAGTAGTCGGTGTTGTCGTCGTGTTGATAAGTTGTCGAATTATTTTAATGAGTTGTTATTGAGAAATTATGTGAACTATTGTTGATGATGATCTGCTGTTGTTTTATGTGGATAAATTCTCTTATCTAAATTATTGTTTATTAGTATTTCTAATGATGAATAGATGTTGTCATGTGTTGTTAAATTCTTTTATAGAATTATATGCTTATTATTACTGAATGTGAAATCTCACCCCTTCTGTTTGAATGTTGCCTCTACGTGGGTAACATGCAGATAACCAGGAATAGCTGCAGATGTGAGTTGACTCTCTCTTCATCGTCTTAGGATCGCTCTGATACGTAACAGGATGGGGATCTTGCTCTGTTTTCCATGTGTTACGTATTTTTATGATTTGTGTTGATGAACCACCTAGAATGGAATTTTAACAAGTTGTTTATGTTGAGGCCGTTGTGCCATTACGTTGTTTAATGAATGTTTCCGCTGCAATGTAATTTGAATTGTTGACATGAGATGTTTTGAATAAATAGTAATTCTACTCTATTTATCTTTTAAAGTAATGTGACATCCTGTTTAAATTGATTACTCTGATTATTATGTAAAAATTTTCAAGTTTGAAAAACGGGGTATTACAGTATGCTTGTTAGATAAAATGTTATGAAGACACTGTTAGATAAAATTCCCTCTAGTTAAAATTAAAAGTGTCTTATTCAAATAGATTTGGACTTGTTGTCTATATGTAATCCGAGAATTATAATTTGTTGTCTACATGAAGTAACTGTTCCAATGAAATGTTATGACGTAGTCAAACGAAGGAACATACATAAATTGTGCATTGATTAGGATAATTTGTGTCTTACTTGTAATCAATCATCCATAAATTGCATTTAAACTTAATACTCAAACGAAAAAACATTTTAAACCCATTATTTTGGCTCCATGAAGGATACATGTACAATATAAATTGCTGGCAAACAATCAAGTTTAAATTGCATTTAACCTTAATAGTCAAGCGAATAAACATTTTAAAACCATGATTTTGGCTCCATGAAGGATTATGGTACACTACAAATTAGGGGCCAAACAATAATCCATAAATTGCATTTAAACTTAATAGTCAAACAAAGAAACATTTTAAACCATAATTTTGACCCCATGAAGATAATAACATAAATTGCATTAAAATGAAAAGATAATTCAAAAACATCAAATTGAAGAGTTACACGGAATCAAGTTGAAGAGATAACATAGTATCAATAATATTGCACTCACATCTATTACACGAAACTCAAGTTGAAGAGTTCTATATTGAACTCGCAATCTGTTGACAAACTTGTCCAAATGAGTTATAGGATTTGGATATAATGGAGCTGAAAAAGATCAAAGATTCAAAGAAATTAGTGCAAGTTTAAAAATATATATGAAACAAAACATAGGAGATCAAGAAAGAAGATGAAACATGACTAGATTTTGTAGTGTTATTTTTACCCTTCAAGCCCTGCAAGGCTAAGAGAGTCAATGCATCACTTTCCATTGTTAAGTCTAAACTCTTTTGACGGAAATATGATGGTAGCCGAGGACAGTGGGAATGCAATCGTTAATATACACTACTTGTTAAATGAATCGTGAAATGTTATGAGATCTACGGTTGAGATGTAAGGAGTGGTTGACTGTGTTGATTAACATTAAATGAAATCGTTAATATACATTAAAAGTTATGAGATATACGGCTGAGATGTAAGGAGTGGTTAACTGAGTTGATTAAAATTAATTACGTATTAGGGAGGGAAAATGAGGATGGATTAGGGCTAACATGATAGCTTGATAAGTCTAGCTTTTATATAAAGGATTGACATATCTACGGAGCACCTTCAAATTGTTAATTTTGGGTATAATTTTTTTTGGTCAAGGTTTTTGGGTATAATACTCACGGTTCTTAGCAACTTTAATTATCTTTAAGTTTCAATGAATTGGGAAATGGGTTTTATACTCCATCCGGTCCTATTTATAAGAAAAAATTAACATTTAGATTCATTGAGTAATTAATCATTTATGCAATGAATCAAAAAAATCAAATATTTTTTATAAATAGGACCGGAGAGAGTATTTGAATGAAGGGAATCAATACTTGCCTGAATGAAGGTTGATTAACCAAAGGATTTCAAATTCATTTTGATGGTCCATTTCATCGAATGTTTTTTTTATTTCTCAAATGAGGGCCAATCAGTTTTAAAAGTTCCATAAGCATATGATTTAGTAGTAATCAATGATAATCCGGTGAGTAAATAAATATTTGTATTAATGATCGCCAAAAATAGATTGATTGAGGTGGTAAATAACATGAAATCCTTAAGCATATGATTGGGAGTTTGATTTCTGATGGTTGATAGGAATGACCCATCTTAACACTTGTGTGCTCCAAAGGTTTTAACGAGATTAGTCACGACTAAGCGACAATGAAAGCGTTGTATCAATACCAAGATAACAAAAAAAAAAAATTTGTATTGTTTAATAATTATTTTTTGGGATATTTAAATTAAAGGGTTAAATATGTTTTTCATCCTTATAAAATTGAGATTTTGTATGAAAATAAGAGCAAGATTCACCGAATGAAAATAAACTAAAAAGAAGGTAACCGTTAACCACCATCTTACTTTTCTATAGCATACCTGATTTACATAGTAACACTAACCACCACCTTACTTGTCAAAATACTAAAATGAAAAAGGAAACACCACCCTGTTTCTATTATTTCCTACTGCCAATAACCAATATACCCTTGTTCTAATTCCCTCCTCCTAAGGTTAGCTCAAACACCCCCAAATCCATGCTCCCACTCCCACACCCTGAACCAGAATTATTCTCTTGCATTGGGGCTTGATTATGACGATGCTCAAACTCGTACGTTACAACCAGGATATTTGGATCATCCTTTGCTTTCTCCACCCTTTTCCTAGCTGGACAATTTTTAGACACAGTGCACCTATAATAGCCCCTGAAATAAACAAAACAAATTCAACCTTATGTATTTTTAGAAAATAGTCAACTAAATAATCAACGGCTATAAATCAATCATCACTCACCTTGGATGTGGTGTTCCCTTAATCGGTTTGGAACCATACTTCCTCCATGAATACTCATCTGCTGGTATATCAGCAATCCTTGAACTTATGCACGGGACTCTCACTTCTCTCCTGTTCCGATTTTTCCTAAAAAAAAAATAAAATCAAAACGTTATAATATTAATATGCCATTGTTGCTAACATGCAGTCAAAAGCAAAGAATAATGACTAAATGACAAATAAAATATGCGGGGTCAAGATTCTGTCTGTGACATTTATTTTCCTTGTCTTTTTTACAAGACAGACAGTGTCGAAAAATTCGTTTGCTGACAAACGCGAAACATAACAAATTAGAAACTCATGTTGTCGTTTTCAAGCGTGACGTGACCAATGAATGTTGACTATTAACAAATGATTCGTAAATTAATTGTACCTTTTCTGGCAGTGGCATTTCTTAGATGCGGAGGTTTTCCCAGAGACATCGCCGGAGTGACTGTGACAGCTTTTCTTCAATGTCGGCGATGAAAGAGGCGGCTTACCACCGGAGACAGCAGGGGTGAGGGTATAAGATGGACCGATTCTGCCGCTGGAAACGCTTCTATCACCGGTGATGGCGGAGGACATGAAGGATGAGTAAGATGTAAGAGGCTGTTTACCACGGGAGACAGAGGGGGTAAGGAATGGAGATAGACCTAGTCTGCCATTGGAACCACTGCCTTCGCCGGTGTAATGGCCGGTAATGGGGGAGGACATGAATGGTGTGATGGATGAAAGAGGCTGTTTACCTCGGGAGACAGCGGGGGTGGGGATGATAGATGGACATGGACCTAGCCTGCCATCGGAAACACTGCCGTCGCCGGTGATGGCGGAGGACAGGAGTGATGGAAAACTAAATGTTTCCTTGGGGATTTCTAGATCTAAGGATTTAGGGTTAGATATAAAGGTGTAAGGTTTAGTAAAATCGAGAGTTAAAGGTTGGTTATGGCTCTTGGGAGGAATTTGAATTTGAAGTGGTGGTGGTGGTGGCTGAGTAGAGGTGGAGGGAGTGGATGATTTTGGCAGCGGTTGATCAGGAGTTGCATTCGGATTGCGGCGGAAGCGAGCGTGGCCTTTACGGTTTAGTAAGTTGGATAGTTTCTTGAGTTCTGAAACAGTGATGTTGGTGAGTTGAGTGTTTTGAAGAGAGGGTTGGGGAGAGACGTTATTAGCGAAGCTGGTAAGTGAGTTTATGCTTTGTGTGGCAGTTTCTAATATTGCTTTTTCTTTTTCCTCATCCATGTTTGGAAAATCCATCAATCTCAATGTCATTTTCTTCTACTAAAAATGGACAATGGCTGAGTTTATGTTTGATTTGTATGGAAAATGATGATGATGGGTGAGGTTAATTTATATGGAGGAGTGAGAGGCAAAAAAAATGTTTGAATATTTTTTATTTTTCTGAATAAAAAAATACAAAAGTTAGTCAATGAGTTTTTTAATTTCCTTTTATTCTACTTGATCAAAGGGTGGAGATTAATCTGATACGATTTTGTGGGGTGTTGAACTTTGAAGTGGGTCCAAAAAGCATCCTCGGGTTCTAACTTTCTCAGCGTTGAATTTCATAAAGAATGATTATCTAGAAAATCTATTACTTCCATATTGTCAAAAAGAAGAAGTAAAAATCAAATTCAATTCAACGCGTCACTTTAATAGGATTACCGTATTTTTGTAAAGACTTCCCTTTCCTAGTCATAAGAAAGGCAGTGTTTTTAAAGAAAAAATCGAAAATGATTGTGTTTTTAATCAACTTTCTTTTTTCTTTTTTGACAGCATTGATCATATTGTAATTCTTCTTGATAACTCTCTTTGCTCTTGTTTATTGTGTAAGAAATAAAAGATATAAATCATTAAAATTAAAGAAACGCATTAAAAATGATTATTTGTATTTGATGTCTATCAATTAGTTTTAATCCCACAAACTTACTTACTTTTAATATTACCTCTATAATAACAATAGTACAAATGAAATTTACCTTTCTTTAAAAAAAAAATATGAAACCTTCTAAGTTTTAACGCATTCAAAAATTTATCAATATTTCTAATGAAAAAGACGCAAAATCATTAACACTGTTTTTAAAGGAAAAAAGGTCAACAATTTCTTTTTTAATAAAATGACAAGAGGAAGTACTTTCTTCCTAATACTCATTGAAAATATAATCCTGATTAGTGTTATTACAAATACTTATTTGTGATAGCTAAATGTATATTATTGGAGTAACATATTACAAAATATACTAAATTACTCAACTAAAAAAATATTTTTTTGGGTAGCTTTACAAGGCATAGCTTCGCCTCTAATTATGAGTAATTCAACGTGTAACTTTAATAAGATTATTACTGTTCCAAGTCATAAAAAAGGAAGTATTTTTAAAGAATAATCGAAAACGATTGTGTTTCTAATCAAGTTTCTTTTTTATTTTTTGACAGCATTAATCATTTTGTGATTCTTCATAATTACTCCCTTTAGTCTTGTTTATAAGAAACAAAAATATAAATCATCATGATTAAAGAAACACATTCCTATTTGTAGTTGATGTTCCTATATCAATTAATTTTGATTCCACAAACTTACTTGTTTTTTTTTTAAGGACAAACTTACTTGCTTTTAATATTACATCTATGATAACAATGGCACAAATAAAATTTACATTTTCTTAAAAAAATAATATTAAAATTTACCTTCTAACATGTTTGAAAATTTATCAACGTTTCTTAAGATGAAATTTACCTTCTACCATATTTTAAAATTTATCAATGTTTCTAATGAAAAAGACACTAATCATTAACAATTTTTTTAGATTAAAAAAAGGTTAACACTTTTTTTCTCTTGTAAAAATTATAAGACAATATAATCATAATTAGAATTATATTTCGAAAAAAAATAACAAATACTTTTAAAAAAACTTTAAAAAAAGTTAAATATATTTTTAACTCATACAAAATCATAAAATTTTAAGTTTAATCTTTAAAAAAAAAAAAATCATTTTATTCCCTATTTGTGTTCTATGGAGACTATTTTGATGGACTAAAAGTATCAATTTTTATAAAAAAAATTATCAAAATAAAAACTATCCTCACAAGCTACAATATTACGGTAAACTAAAATTAACATTAAAATTTTATATAAATTAAACTCGAAGACTTGTGATTTTGTAGAGATTAAAAATGTGTTCAACCCAAAAAAATACTTATATTTAAGTAAATAATACCATAACCATGAAACAAAACGAATAGGAAAATTGCCATGATTTTCATCAAAACCAAGATTATATTTTTTTTTAACAAGTCAAAATGAAATTTATAACCATAAACAAGCAGTCCCAAATTTCCAATAACACAAAGCATGTCAAAGAGACTACAAAAGATACACAATGTCAATCTGTCAAAACAAAAAACAATTAGCCAATGTCCAGATAAGTAAAAGGACTCGACCACCACCTATGAGTGCCAAACACAAATGTGGCATGCTAAAACTAAACTAAAATTAGAAAGGCTTTCAAAGTTACCAACTTTTTTTTTTTTTTTTTGTGTCTAAATACACGGTATTTTTGTTTATTTATTTGTGAATTTTTTTTTTTATCACTAATTGATTGATACAATATTAAAAGTTTCAAATTGAATGAAGTTATAGTTTGAGAATTTTAAAAGCGGAAGTAGTTCTCACATTATACTACTAATAAACTATCATTATCTAGAAAATCAATTACTACTAGTATCATACTGTCAAAAATAGAAATAGAAATCAATTATGAGTAATTTGTCTTTTCAATGCATAAATTTAATAGCATTGCTGTATTTTTAATTTGGGTCCGGTTAACCGGTGCTTCCGGGACACTGGTTAAGCATACCATAGAAGATAATTATTACCACAAAAGAAAACTGTTTTTGACTTTATTATATATTAATTACCCAATTTCAATGCATTAACTACTATATAATTTTTTTTTTCTTAACCTTAACCAGTGCCACGGGGCACCAGTTAGCATTTTGATAAAAAGCATCGCTGTACAATGTTTTGAATCATAAGAAAGGCAGTATTTTTAATGAAAAATCGAAAATGACTGTGTTTCTAATTGTTTCTTTTTGACAGCTTTAATTGTTGGGAAATTCTATGGTGAAGTTGTCAAAATGACTTCTTCGGTGAAGTAATCCTACAGCTAATAAGAACACGCTACGTGTGTTAGTTATGTCATGTTATAGTGGCGGATGCATGGTATATATTATGTACCTTGAGTCAAATTTAATTGTATTTTAGCCCTTAGATTTTTTTAATCATCGAATTAAACACTTCACTAGTATTATTGTGTTGCCTTTCCCACTATATTTATTTCTTTTCTCCTTTTTGAATTTTTCTTCCTTCTATTTCAAAAAATATTTAAATAAACCTTTTTATGATAATCCTTTTTATAAAAAAATATTTCATTATTAAAAATAAATAAATCCAGGAAGATTATGAACATCATCACCATGTTCATACCTTCATCATCTTCTTTATTGAACAAAAAACAAAATAGCTACTCTAATTCACCTCCAAAAATTAAAATGTCATGATTTGTGTTACGAAAGTTTCCAGATCTATGTCGTAAAATTCAGCAACATAGGCGCAAAGATAGGATGAAAGCGACGATGACAGCAGTAATCCGGCGATGGTTTAAATGTTGTCTGAACAACACACAACATTTTTTCCAAACACCTGATTTTGTGATTTAAATAGATAGAAAGGAAGAGGGGAATTAGAAGAGTATTGAAAACGAATTATAATCATCATTTTCGACCTTGAAAATAAGTACAAATAATCGGGTTCAATTTCGGGTGCCAATGATCTGAATCGGGTTTAAACGACCCGGTTGGAGGTTGAAGACGACTTCACCGAAAAAGTCAATTCCCCGACTTCTTCGTAGAAGCTCCCTTAATTGTTTTGTGATTCTTCTTAATTACTCCTGATTATGAAAACGATTACGCGGTCCAGAGATGACAATTAGGCTGATAAATTTAATGGATTCCCACAAACAACGACTACTAATGCCTAATGGGCATGTGTAGGAGGAAGGGTTTACCCACAAAATTAAACAGGTACGAGCACTCTAGTACCTACGTTGCCCTCCACCCGCATATATACATATATAATTATTAAATTAATCTATCCTAAGTTTTAATAAATTAATTTTAACACAATGACATGTAAAACTCATTTAAAAATACTTTTTTTTTAATCTTTTTGAGACATCATTTTAAAATAAAAACTTAAAAAATTATGAAAAATGTGTTAACTTGTGCCCTTAGGGCACATATTAAGAATTCTACTAATATAAATTATATATTGAAAATGGTGTTAATTTATTGCTCAAAATGTTTAATATTATTATTTTTTCAATTAATTCTTACCATTAATGAAATGAAATTAATGCTTAATATGTATCCTAAGGACACAGGTTAACAAATTATATATTTTCTATATGTCATTTCCTTTCACATTGTAGTGAACTTTTTCTTCTCTTCGTTGGAGAAAATTGGGTATACAACAACATAACGAAAATTAGCAAAACTTGTTAACTAACAATATATATCTAACAACCTCTCAAAAAAATAAAAAAATAAAAAAATATATATATATACATATATATATATATATATATATATATATATATATATATATATATATATATATATATATATATATAACAAAAACCACACACACGTAAAGTAGAGCATTGTCTTGTTTGATTGGGTATAATATTTTAGTTTGAAGAAGACATCTTAGGGTTTTTTGACTGAAAATTTGTGAAAGAAAAATCTTGTGCATGTAGTAAAAGTTAAATGATTTGAACGAAACGAAAGTTAAATAACTTCTTTAAAAAAATTAAGATAAATGACCAAATTAATACAAAATAATAGGATAAATTGAGTACGCGAGGGTTTTGCCGCTATAGTTAAAGTGTTGTTAATAGGTATAGATACAAGCGTGTAGGTACTTATATTGTACGGGTATGAGTATTAAAGTTGCTATCCATAAAAACACAAGTACGGGTATTTTTTTTAATCTATGGGTACGAGAACGAGCACTTTAGTACCCTACACATACCCTATCCATTGTTATCCCTAGCTAGTACCCACGTTGCTTCACACCCGCATATATATATATATATATATATATATATATATATATATACATATATTTTTATTAATGTATAAATAAATAAATATAATTATTCATTGAAAAATATATATAATTATAATAAATAAAATTTAAATATTAAATTAATCAAGCCATATTTTTAATAAAATATTTTAATAATATTTTTATCTTTTGTGCACATCGTTCAAAAATAAAAACAGCAAATTATAATTCTATATTTTCTATATGTCATTTCATCTCACATTGCGTGAACTTTTTCTTCTCTTCATAGGAGAAAATTTGGTATACAGCATAATGAAACTCACCAAAACTTGTTGACCAACAGGTTAATTAAATTTTTGGTCCTATAAATATCTGCTGTTTTGTTTTTAGTCCCTATAAAAATAAATCACACTTTTTAGTCCTTACAAAATTTTCTGTTAGTGTTTTTAGTCCCTGTTAAATTAAAATTTGTTTAATTATGCTTAAACTTCTAAATTATTGAAAGATTTTTTACATACATATTCATAACATCGTAATACACTCTTTTGTAAAAAAAAAATTAGTTTTTTAACATGTAATGAATTAAATATGAATTTTTCTAAAAGCCAAATTTTCAAGATTATATTAATGAAAATTTGGACTTAATAATAAAATTTTAAGTTACTTTTTTGCAAAGGAACTTTGTATAATATTCTAAGTAAGTATGTGAAAAATATGTTACAAATTTAAAAGTTTAAGCACAATTAAGCAAATTTTAATTTTACAAGGACTAAAAGTATGTGTTGGTCTCTGTTAAATTAAAATTTGTTTAATTATACTTAAACTTTTATATTTTTAAATGATTTTTGACAGACATGTTAAGAACATTATAATAATCTCTTTTATAAAAAAATTAGAATTTTTTAACATGTAATGAATTAAATATAATTTTTTTAAAACGCCAAAAATTCAAGATAAAACTAACGAAAATTTGGACCTAAAAATAAAATTTTGAGCTAATTTATTGTGGCGGAACCTTTTATAATGTTTTAAACAAGTATGTAAAAAATCATTAAAAAATTTAAAATTTTAAGCATAATTAAACAAATTTTAATTTAATAGAGACTAAAAACACTAACGAAAAATTTTGCAGAGACGAAAAAGTGTAATTTATTGGTGACGGAAGTTGTTTGCGATGGAATTTTGTTAAGCTAGTAACGGATTACTATCGTCTCTAATTTTTTATTTTTTTATTTTTAGTGATTAATTAAATGATATTGTTGATGATGCTGAAGTTGAAAAGCATAATATCCACAACTCACATCCCTCTGTGTCCCGTATGAATTTGGAGATGGGGATTCATGAAGATGATATTCGGGATGAACTAGAGAATAAAATAAAAAGGAGTTGCATGTGCCGCACTTAATTTGATATATGAAAGCCATTGAATTAATTTAATTTAATGGTTGAGATTTGGTATAAGTTATCATCAGAAGTTATATATTCTCTCTGTCTCTTAATGTAACCTCTCTTTGTTTTTTTCACATTTTTTAAGAAAAATTGTCAGTGTAATTAATATGTCTGTTTTATGTATTAATATTACCAAATTGTCATTTGTTTGTATGTGTATTAAATTTGACTTTTCATATTTCAAGACAAGTTAGTAGTATTAATTAGGGGTATGTTTAGGAAAAATAATAAATGTATTTAGTAATTTGAAAAAGGTTTTACATTAGGGACAAAACTAAAATCAAATGGATGCTCGCATATAGAAACAGATGAAGTATATAATAAAAGTTTAAATATTCAACTTTTATAATTCATTAATTAAGTTCAACGATTACTTGCTGAGTTGAATTTCTCAAGTTAACTCAATTCATTACAAGCCCTATGTGGAAAAATGTGTGTGACAATGCAGACAAGAAACGAGACCGAGGTGTACTTTAGTAGCCAAAGGAAATGAGAATTTCAGAAATAAGAAAATCTGCTGACTTTTCTTTGCCCAAAATAAAAAATTGGCTACAACAGTCAACAAGTGAATTGGAAGTTCTAAGTTTGGAAATGTGCATATCAGAACACACAATAAGCTGTTACTTTTATAGTTTTTTGGGGTTGAATTATTTGTATAGTTAATTAAATTAATATTAATAACCCCTTTAGAATTTACAAACATAAATATTAGAATTTGAATATATAAAATTAGTTATAAAAATTTAAAATTATTTTCTTAAGTATTATATATATAAAGTTGGTGGTACCCCTTCCCGAATTTGTATATGCAAGAGTTTTAGTGCAACAAACTATCTTTTTCTTTCTTAAGTTAATCGAGTCAGTTTTATAAACAAACTTAATTTTTAACTAAAATTCAGCTCATTTGATCCAGAAACCTAATGGAAGTGAAACTTCAATTTCAATTTATTTACATTTTATGATGCTACATGAAAAAAGTTGATTCCAAATTTTAAAACAAAAATTAAAAAGCAACTCCTCCATAGGAGAATTTCTTTTGTTTGATGAACATACTTTCTGTACGAGATGATTACTGAGATTGATATTGATCTGATTGAAATATTGTTGCAAGGCCAGATAATTTGCTCAGACTTGAGACTCACACTTGATTTGATTGTGTAATTCCATCTCGTTGCTTAAAGGTTTTTTTTTTTTTTTAAGGAATCTCGTAGCTTAAAGATTAACATTTTAAAAAAGGTTTGTCTAACATGTGCAGTATTGCACATGTAAAGGTAACTAAAAGTAGTAACTTATAATTGAAAACCAACAATTATTGATTAAAAGTTACATATTTAATATAAAAAACACAAGTTCCAAGTCAAAGTTACTACTTTAAACTTCTTAGCATGTGCAAAAAACTCTTCCAAAAATTGATGTGAATTTACTCAAATGGGGCACTATGGGAAATGAAGGAATCCAAGCAAGAAAATAAAAAAATATGATCACGGTTGAAGAAAGGAAAAGATTTCCTTCAAATTTTGTAAGCGACGAGAAAAGGAAATGGAGAGGAAATTGCAGGCGCCACACTTTTGATTTCTTTTAATTTAACTAATGTAAATCATTATACACACACATTTGCTAACTTAGACCATCAAAGAACATCAAGGTTCAAAATAGCAAAAATGTATTTTTATTTGAACAAAAAAACTAATATCCACTAATGTAAATCAATTTAAAGTAAGAGATAATTTAGTAAATATTCCTCAAACTATCAGTTATAAAATAAAAGTGGGTCTAAGTTAGCAAATTGGTGTAATTTAACAAATATGTTTTAATCATAAAAAAAAAAAAAAACAACTATGTTTTAATGAAAATTACTAGGTCAAATGAATCTAAAGGTCTTTTAAGTTTTTCATTTTTCCCAAAGTGGTCATTTAAGTTTCAAAAGTCTCAAACAAGTCCTTTTTGTCTTGCATTGTAGATAACATAGTTGGTAATTGCTTCCTTGAACTCATCTTTGGTACCAAATTTGGCTCCTAACACTCACTTAAAATCAGTAATCTTTTTAGGCATGGCAAATGGTGGGTAATGCTCTTTGTTGCTATAATCTGAATCATCACCATCATCCTCTAAAAGGACTTGTTTGAAACGATTCAAAAACTAAAAGGACTTGTTTGAGACTTTTGAAACTTAAAGGATCACTTTGGAAAAAACAAAAAAAAACTTAAAAGACCTTTAAATGCATTTGACCAAATTACTAAAGTAAACCTCAAGTTATTTGTACTAAAATAAAAGTGGGTCTAAGTTAGCAAATACGTTTAAATGAAAATTACTAAAGTAACCCTTAAGCTATTAATTTTAAATAATAAAGATGAAAGACATTTTTGTCCAAATGAAAATGTGCACTTTGCTAACTTGAATCTTCATGTTTCCCGCTCAAAAACATGAAGAAGTTAGCAAGTCTACTTCCACTTATATATATATATATATATATAACTTACTCCCACTCAAAATCATGAATAAGTCAACAAGCCTACTTCCACTTGCTATTGATAAAAAAATCATGTTCTACCATTTTGAACTACTATTAATTGAAGGCTAGTTTTGTAAATTTGTTTTTAAAAACCATAATTGTTTTTTTAAATTCAATTTACTATATCAATTGGACATCGTTCGTTAGACATTGACAATAAGATGTGTTATCCTGTAAGGGCGGATGTATTTATCTTGTAGGCGTAGTTTTATGAAACGGAAATAACTCTTTTGCATGACTAATCAGCATGTGAGAAAGACTCGTTTTATCGGCACCATAACCAAATTCAACATCATCTCAATCTGATAAATGACTTGTCAACATTTGATTGGATTCGTCATGATAGAGACGACACACAATTGATATTAGAAAAATCACTGAATATATATATATATATTCCAAAGATGGATGAGTTTAAATGCTCTGATCTTGCATTACTCTTGACCAATTGCTATTTGTGCAAGAAATTTGATAGGTTTTTAGGATTAAGGTTTAGGATTGTTGATTTCCCATTAACTTTTGAAACATTAATGTGGATTGTTAGCTTATTTTTGGCTTTCTTAATCGCTAGTACTATTGATCTCATCCTTCAAAAAAAAGAAAGTACTATTGTCTCAAAATATGGATGAAGAATGTCTTAACACATGATCCCTCTAATGAGCAATGTTATGGGCAGACGCTTCAACACTCTCCCTTGGCCACCCTCTCTTTGATTGGGCCATGTCTCATACATGTTTTAAACTACTATCATTTTTGGCTACCGGTTCTATACCTGCTCATTAATATATATTTGATTTTTTTTATATTTTTTTTACTGTTAATTTATCTTTTTCGGCTTTCATCCAGCAACCCACAACCATTTGAAGGGTCATTTCAATTAAAAAATAATGTTATAATTGATCTTTGTACTGCTAACAGAGCAAGAAATAAAGCTTCCATTGTCAAAAGGGTGGTTCAGGTTCACCTTTGAAGAACCTGCATCAAATTGGATTCATGGGGAATTTACCAAATCAAATAAATAGAGCACAATGATCACCTAGTAAACAAAGAACCCATTTTTTACACATGCATCAATTTGGACTTTGAAACTTGCTGAAAATTAAAAGCAAATTTCATATGGGTGTGGGTTTTAATTTGCAGATGAGAGAAAGAAAGAAAAAAATACAAAATCCAAAAACCCAGAAGTTAGATGTTGTTTGATTTGGTGTGGGTTTTAATTTGTTGTTTTGGCCTCAGAAGTTAGATGTGGTTCATATCAATTACGTACTTTTTTTTTTTTTTTTTGTAAATAAGGATATAGTATTAAAAAAAAGGATATTGCATTATTCCTCTAAAAATAAAAATATTCTAAACAAAAATATAAATTATAAATCATAATAATATTCAAACGATATCTTATTTTAAATATAAACTATATTTTAAATCTGAAATCTCAAAAAAAATATTTAGCATATTATTAAACATTGTTTTATATTAAAAGTAAAGACAATATTCTATTGATTTTCTTTCAAAATTGAATCCAACTTATCTTGAAGTGAAAGTCTTTTTCTATATATAACGAGTGCAACACCCTCCAAAATAGAAATCAAAGAAATTAATTTTCCTCTTAGTGGTCATGGCACCATATGAATGTTATAGGAATCATGAGCATCCAAGTCCCACAGATTTGTTCAAATTCAATGTCTGTATTCGTTATTACTTTGCTAACTCAAATCACATACACCATGAAATTACCTTCAACAACCTTCCAACCATTGCATGCCGAAAATTCTTCAGGCAAGAGGGTCGACTTTACCTACTGACACATTTATCTAAGGAACCCTTAACCTTAGATACGCTTGATTACATAATAACTCAAATGACATATGCAATTCAACAATCATACAATATTGATTTTGATTATGATGATGATGCTGATGTTGAAAATCATTCGGATAATTCACAACCACGTGAGTTTTCTATGAGCTTGATATTGGAGATTCAAGAATGTGATATTGGTGATGAACTAGAGATGGAACTTGTTAACGATGAAGAAGGATATGAAGAATCCATAGAAGAATTTGGAACTTGTGCTATATGTATGGATGAGTTTGATCATGTCGATATTAATAATGATATTGGCACATCAAGGATATTCAGGATGCCTTGTAATCATGTGTTTCACCAACAATGCATTGTGAAGTGGCTACAAACTAGCCATACATGTCCCTTGTGTCGATACCAAATGCCCACTACTCTCTCTAATAGAAAGAATTGAAATTAACCTTATCGAAGATGAGAAGGGAGAACAAGGAGAGATATTATACTATATTTTATTTTACTTTTTTATGATTTGTAATTTTTATTTATTTTTTCATGGATGCTAAGTTATTTTTTTATCACTTTGATTTTCTTTTTCTTATCTATTTTATTAGTTTGATAGGATAGTGAATACGATATGATATTGATACGTGAAAATTTTAAAATTTAAGATACGATTTGGTTGGAATACTTTAATAAAAAATTCAATTTAAAATAACATATCTTTTTTTTTTTGGTCCAATTTAAAATAACATATCTAAATGCATAATATTAGATTAATTTTTTTTATCTAAAAATTCAATTTATATAAAGTTCATAGAGAATGCACGTTATTTCTCCTTTGGGTGATGGCTCTTTGCATCCCTTTTGAATTGAAAAAAAGAGAATGTAAAAAGGTGCAGTTCTTGAATTTTATAATGAATGAATTGAGCTCGTGACTTACGGTATAGATGCAAATTGCAATCATGCAAATACCCACAAATCTGATATCTAGTACCGTCAAAAGAGAGAAACAGCCAAAAAAAATAATTGATTGGATCTACTCTAGCATGCAATTATTCATTATTTTAATAAACGTGTTTTTGTTGATTAATTTTATTTAAGGGAAATGTTATACGGTATCTTTGGGGCACTTTTTAAGAACCATAAATAGTAGTAAGTATTTATAAAAATATATAATCAATGCAATAGAAATCAAAATATTTGACTTTTTTAAAGAATAATTACTTATTTTAAAATCTTTAAAGAATGCCCTAAAGACACTCGTTAACGAGACCGATTATTTAAAGACAAGTTTAAATCCAATTCTTTTCTACAAACCAAACAAATTTATTTCACATTATGATTTATTGGGATCAAGCACCCAGGTGAGACTCACACAACACTACAAAAAGAAAAGAGATGAATTACAAACACACATGACAGAACACATACATAAGGATAGACACCTACCTAAATCTTAGATGCCATTTGGAATCTTCCAATCCTAAAATGTTTCAAGTCAACCTCATTAGTTTCCCCATCCACCACAAGTTGAGTCAATATCTTACCAATAACTGGAGCCATCTTAAACCCATGACCCGAAAACCCAACACCCAAAACCACATTTTTTCCAAACTCACCACCCAAAAAATCAATCACAAAATCCTCATCTGGTGTCATTGAATACATGCAAGATTGTTTCACCACTGGCTCACTTGAATCAACAACCCCACCAAATATCCCTTCAACCCATTCCTTCAACTCATTCATCATCACAACTGAGCCCCACGGTCTCTTATCCGGGTCACACAACCGACCACCATGGACCGCGGCTTTAATCAAACCCGGATACTCCAAAACGGGTGTTCCGTATACATAAGCCTTACCAAAGCTAGCAAAAGTTGGAAAATCACCACCAATTACGAATTTACCTTCATGCCCTTTTTTAATCCTCCAGTAACAAACATGAGTCTCCACGGGTTTTATCGGAATTTCAACTCCGCTAATTCTCTTAACTAACTTATTCGCCCACGCTCCAACAGTTACCACACATTTTTTACCGCGAAACTTTTCACCATTCGCGGTAAAAACTACAACACCTCCATCGTTTTTGATATCAGTCACCTTTGTGTTGTCTTTCAAAACAGCACCGTTTTTGTAGGCGAGTGTCTGAAACATGGCAGTGGCTTTCGTGGGCTTCAGTATGCCACCGTATTCAGTGGACAAGCCCACCCAGTTTGCCGGTAAGTTAAATTTCCCGGAGAATTTCTCGGCAACTTGCTGGTGGTTGAGGAGCTGGTGAGGGATTTTATGTTTCCGGCAGTTTTCGACGACGGAATGGACGACTGGGTCGTTGAATGGGCCCATGTCAAGGTGCTGGGCTTTGAAATAAACGTTGTAGCCCACTTGGGCCTGGGCTTCTTTCCAAAGTTTGTATGATTCCATCACCATAGGGTAGTAATGGTTTTGAATATAGGTAGCACGAATTGTGCGGGATTCACCGTGGGAAGAGCCACGGTGGTGGAGAAAGTCAAATTGTTCAAGCAAGAGTGTTTTGAGACCCCTTTTGGCTGCTTGGTAGGCGGTGGAACTTCCCATGACGCCGGCTCCGACAATAATCACGTCAAACTGAGAATCCTCCATGGATAGGATCAAGTTTTTAACAAGGGAAAAGGATTGAGGGAGTTGAGTGTTGGTGATGCTGATGCAGTGTGTGTTGGCATTTGTTTAATTGTATGTCAATATATAGAAAGGGTGGAATCTCTTTTGCTGCGCATGGTACTACACGACATATATTTGTTGTTTTTTTTTTGCGTAATTTATAACTAGTGGAAGCCATGCATGTGGTCAATTATTTTCACGTTACAGAAAAGAAAATATGACAATTTGAAGTAATGAATAATAATGACGGAAGTCTAAAGTCTTACATATTCAAGCAGAAAACTAACTTTTGACAGATGAAATCCAAACTCATCAAAGTATATGTAACAAAGCCGAGTAGCAATTGAAGTTGTATTGGAGTATCCTATTCATGATTTTTTTTCCCCATGTGAATAGGTTTTTTTTATTGGAGATTAATCTCTCAATTTAGGTAGTTTTGCAATAGATGACACAATTTTTACTTAAGGGATTTAACACTTCAAGACTGAATTTGATCCGAGATTTTGAGTTAAGTTGAAAGAGAGCTCTTACCATATTATTATATTGCTTTTGTAGACTCTTGAACAATAGAATGTATACATGTTGCTGAACTTCGTCTTATGAGATAGCTCAGGGCCGTATCTGAGGTAAGACGACTGTCCTAGGCCTAAAAAAATAAGTGTGAAATTTGGGCCCAACAAAAAAAATTGGGGCTCATTAAACCCTAAAATAATTACTTAAATTCTAATAGAATGTGTGGTTGTTAGTAATAGGCTTAGTTCTTTGTGACCAATTTATAATTTATTGTGATGTTATAAATTTCTAGCCTTCTATCATCCTAAACTCTTCCGTCAAAATCACTATAGAAATTTGATTAAAATTGTAGGTTCGTCATAGGCCACCAAATTCTCATAACCGGCCTTGAGATATCTATACACATCATTATAATTAAAATAAAATATGAATATCATTTATAAAAGATATCCTTATTTACTTATAAAGACTAGAATGTGTTTTTTTTTACATTTGAGGGACTAACTTTTTTTTTTAGAGGATGCGAGGGACTAACTTGATCATTTTAATTTTTTGGGTATATATAATCCACGTAATCGTTTAAGAAACTATTCAATTCAATTATCAATTTTTTGGTTCAGAAGCTGATTAATGTGTCCCACTGGCCGATTAAAGTTGTATTATTTTTTCAGAGACTAATATGTTCGTATGCCAAATATTAATGAGGTACTAATACTAACAGCTAGCTGTTTTCAATGGTGAAAGGGATATGATATCATAGGGCCCATTATTTACCTCTTGCAATGCTCTTTGTCTTGATGAGAAGAATTGTGGGGAGAGAGTAACATGGTTTTCATGTGCCAAATGAAAGGTAAAGTCACCATCAACTTAATTTAAAGACTATGACATTTGCTTGAGTTACGTACACTTCTTAGCGCATGCATCATATATGTTGGTAAAGAACAGAAATTAGATTGCTGGCCTTTTCTATCTCTTTCATTTTTTTCTCTCCAATTAATCTCATTCGTAGATCATGAAGAGTCTATGCAAGGAAGGTGACATCCACTTAACTAGTTCCTCACATAGAAATAGTTAATGTATGGTGATTCGCATCTGTGTAGTTAACATAGGAGTATATACCAAAATCAATACAGAAAATAAGAATAAATGAATGAAACTGTGCAGTTAGATCATAAATTCAGAAAACTAGTTGTGAGGGGTTTGAGTAATATAATATGCATGATCGAAAATCCAAAGTTCAAATCACACTGTTTCCATTACACAAAAAAAAAATATCGCAGACTGAAAGTATATTTTAACTAGGGTATTATGATTCAATTGCGGTGATATTATATTTTATCCACAACGTTATCATTGTTTGCCATTAAGAAAAACACATCTACGCATGAAGACAAAAGACAAATATTTAGGACATGGCCGTATACGAGTACTAGTACTGATTAGTTTTGGAGGATCATTTTCTAATACCAACACATTAGACGTTGATGGTTTAATTGATTAGGCAGGACCACACAGAAAGCCAAGACAATACCAAGCACTACACTGTACACACACTAGTCATGACACGTAGTAGGTTGAGAAAGTTATTTCATCTATTTCACTGCATTCTAAAATTACAAAAGGCCAAACCCTTACATTTTATTGAATCAAGTTAAAATTAACTTTATACAAATGTCACAAATTCTCCTAAAAAAATATGTCGCAAATTATTCTAGGTGTGTGCTTATATTAATTAATATATCTATATGAACAGATAAGTTTCAATAAAATAAAAAACTATAACCAACCTCCATGATCAGTGAAAGGAAAGAAAAGAAAAAAAAACGAAGGGATTTTACACATTGGAACAATTATTATTTTCAAAATAATATTAGCATTTGCCATGATAATGGAATACCAACTATGCTAACATTTGTCATAAAAATTAGAATTATAATTTACACTAAGCTTTAACCCATGCCCATGCAACTGAGTTTTGTTGGAGTTATTCTAGCTAGTCCTAGTTTATTTTGGTTCAATTACAGAGACGACGGTAACTATGATTACCGTACCTACACTTTCTGTTGTTATTCCCTTTTCACTAAGAATTCAGAATGCTTTCCTTTGTTCCTCTTACATTTCCTTCAATTTCCTTTGCACTGTAATTTTTATGAACCAAAACTTTGACCTTCCAAATTCCTGCAAATATAACCAATATCAACTGAGCTAAGGAAGAAACAGAGCATTCAAATTGAATTAGAATAAGAAAAATGATAATAATAGAATAGAAAGCGGGAACTATAACAAGAGGAAACAAATTCATTTGACCGTCCCGTTATAAAATCCTAGTAATACAGTCTGGCTGGTTTTCAGAATAAGGTTCAAATGTGCTTAAAATTCAAATATTAAATTAGCCTAGAGCATAAACGAGAACAACTTAAGCTATTCTCAATAAAAATGTTGCAGAATGTAACTTTTTAAAATGCAATTGCTACAAGTAAATGTGTCAATGACCTTTGATACAAACACAATTTATTTATTCATCGAAAAAGATTATATATATGTATACACAATTTATTTATTCAAGTGAACAGAATCAGCAAAAGTAACAGCTTCATAAAGCGTAATCAAAGAAAACGGTTAAAGCAGAACCCCTGGGGTGGTGATTTTCAAAGCTAAACCTCTTGTTCCAAAGAAACAAAGTAAACGTTAGAATGATGAGAGCCACAATCCAATTTGCAGAATGATGAGAGAAAACAGCTTAACTGCACACTAATTCTACTTTTTACGGTCATCTATACATTTTAGAAAGTTAGTGGAAGCTAAACACTTCAATCCAACCTAATACTATGTGTGCTTGCCAACTAGCGCCTAATAGATAGTTTAATAGAAAATCCAGTCGTACACATTCATCGTTAACCATTTTTTCTTATTTTTGGAGTTAAAGAGGATTCCAAACGAACAGTTCAGAGATATAAAGTCCCTATAGAATCCACAAAAAATAAATGACTAATTTGAGCTGGAGCTTGGAACCACTACTATATCCCAAAGCTGCTTAAGCATGTGCACAGGAGTTAGCTTCACAATATGTGCGACATATTTTCACTTCCCAATCTAGCTCCAACAAACCTATTCCCAACACCACTCACTGTCAGTCACTGGTTTACGGCTACACAGGGTCTGCACCACAACCTTTGACTTTGAGTCAACACTTAACTCTACTTTCCGAAAACCATATTGCCTTGCTAATTCCAAACTTTCCAACATGCCCTATAGCTCATCAACATACGCAGTGCAGCTTCGAAAAATCACTTAACCATTCACCTTCATCTCTTCTTAATAGTCCTCCCTCCCACCATGACTTTCGCTGTCTGAATTAATTGTAATCTATCCTGCCAAAGGTGGCTGCCAACCAACCTGAATTTGACTGTTTTCTGTCGCAGCAGATAACACATCAGCAGTAGCAACCTGCTTATACTGTCGCGGCGCCCGAGTGACGATCTCAATCCACGGAGTGGCCTTCCAAAATTGTCGCAGTGAATCTCCAAGTTCATCCACATCCTCAATGAGTGTCAAGCTATAGCCCACAAAGAGGACCAATCTTTTGGCTCTGTCATGTTCCTATGGGTTAAAATTAGATGAATCCACTCATAAGTTTACAGAAAGAAAAAGAAAAAAAACTGGTTCCTGAACTCATCTTCTACTAGTCGGATCCACACCCTCAAGCACGTGTAAAGTAGTCTCAAAAGTATCACCTCGGCTCAATGTTTACGAAAAGCTTCTCCCAAATGCAATGTATGCTTCCTATAGTTAGTTCACAAATGATCATGACTAACTAACTATCCGCATAAAGTGTCAAGGACCTGTTTGAAATGCTTCTCAAATACTGTTTTTTTGTTTTATAAAATTGAAAATTTTAAAAACTTGTTTGATGAACGTCTTTCAAAATTTGATTATTTTAAAACTGTAATTTGTTTGTTTTAAAAACTGAAATATGGAAACTGCCGAAAGGTGTTTTGGTTTTCAAGTTTTCTCTCAATTGAAGAAAAACACGGAAAACTTTCATTAATGGCATTTTAGTAAATATTTAAAAAAAATTAAAATACTGAAAACTGATTTAAAAATAGGATAATCAAACATGTCTTTATTCTTAAATAGTGTTTTGTAAAAGTGATTTATAAAATAAAATTTAAAAACTAAAAAGCAAAAGTCAATCAAACAGGCCCTAACTCTTTCGGGCCAACCGCCAAACTTTTCTCCAATCACCGTGTTCGACTAGATTATCAAATCCACACAGCAACTGGTATGTTGTTGATACCTTATATTCCCCTTTTCTTGATCCCAACCAAATACATGCATGCTATCAGTCTCATTGCTCAAAAATCAGGCAAGTTTAGATCTAACGGCGTAAGAGTTGAATTAATCACAAAAGTCTATAATCTTTATAACAAAGTGTTAAATTGCTGGTAGTCATTGAATGAATTGAACTCAAAGCTAACCAGAAATATGGATCGTTGGAGATGAGTTTTGACGAATAAAGGTGCGTTCACAGTCGTGTCTTCAACCTGGTCATTCAAATTCTTATCCTTATGCTTAAAAGCTTTATCACTTGCTATGGGAACATGATTTACTATTACATTTAATTGATGGAGGTTATTGGGTGATAGATCGATGAGCATTAGAACAACCAGCTCCATCAGCATCACTAACTAAAGTAGCATTGCCTTGAATTGTTTTGGAGCTTGAGAGAGAACCCACGCTCCAACAAATCATGAGCTCACTCTCGAACAGACCAAATACAGCGAAGGTTCTTTTTCAGATGACAACGAAAACTTGTGGAAATTTTCCCACACAGAAATCATGACCTATTGATCAAGACACTTCCATAAAGGAGAGAGCTTGATTAAAGGCAGGCCATAAAGATGGTTTATACAACCTTATAATTCACTTGACATTCTTCTTAAGAATTTTTAATAGCAATCTCAACCCCCTTCGTGCACAGGCGCACGAGTTGATTGCTGAAAATATGACATGAGCTATTTTGTCACTCAAGAGTATGAGTAACCATCAAAGGATCAAAGGAGGTTAAGAATGAGACACTAATGTATATAACAAAACTCCATGGTGAAATAGTGGCAGCCATGTAGACGATGCAAACTCAAAAATCTAAGACCCCTCAATCACAGTAGCAAATAAAAAATCCAATAACTAATCAAACGATATTCCTGCAAGAATCATAATCTAATCCAGAAGGCAAAAACCAAAGAGGATCGGTCGCAACTAGATGTTATGCTTGAACATGCATGGTATATCATTTTTTTAAGTAAACTTTGAAATAGTCAAATCCAAAATAACTAAACAAGAGGAATGCTTTTAAATAAGCCACCAACAGGCTATAGAATGTAAATATGTAATAAGGTACGTTGCGGCCTTCAAAAAAGGTTCCCCAATAGTTGCATAAAAATACTAAGCCTGTTGGCCCAAATTTCTAAGAAATGTTTTGCCTCAAAACAAAATATAGATGTAGACATTGTACATATAAGTCAGAACAGAAAGAAACTGCTCAAAAGTATGTGGCAGGTATATAAATTACTACAGCAGGGACCAAATCCGCCATCTCCATACAAATAATACCTACCAAAAAAATATGATCTAATAAGGTAAGATTTCAGAAAAGTCATGTATTGCAATTGATACGAATACCACACTACTTAAACCATCACATCTAATTTATTCACATTGCCGACTGCATATCATTATGATTACATTTACAGTGTTGTCAATTGCAGATCGTAGAAAATAGCGGTTTGTTCAAACTATACTACAATGCTATAGCCGCTATTTGACAACATTTTGTACTAAACGTACCGCAGAATAATAACGGTTTGTTAAAATTCCGCTATGCTACAGTGCTATAGCACTGCTGTAGCTGCTATTTGACAACAGTACATGATTATAAACTTTGTGAAAGAGAAGGATTGCACAAGAAAAACTAGGAATTTATTTACGGGCCAAGAGAGGATGTATCTTGCAGTCAAAACCTTTAATTCAATGTCTATCATACATTTTCAGAACTGGCATCCCAGACCATGAAAATGGTCAAAAATTTAAAATATATACAAACCAATTTTGTAATTTACATTCTATATGGTTGGAATTTCAAATTTAACATTGCTTATCAGCACACGCAGAACAGTGCATTAATATAATCCCTCAACAGTATATAAGTGAGAAGGTCTTATAAAGCGACACAATTTATTGAATGAAATGTTTAACTTATGAATTATGATACAAATGACTTTCTTCAATAAGACTATGAAACTATAAATAAATTGAATAGATATCGAGTTAGCCTGCCCTCAGCTTCAGACATGAAGCTCTGCATCAAGGCACATAAATAAGAAACAACAAATCAAAAAGAAAATAAAAATACATTACTACCATTCTCCGACGCAGGAGGCATGACAGCAAAAAAATTATGCAGGACATTAATTGGAAGCCAATCAACAAGCAAACCTTCATTCCATTCCTATCCACTAAATCCGCCACCATACAGTTCTGCAAATTACTTGGAATGTTGACCTGCATGTTGTCAATACACAGTCCCGGTGCTATCCACTTTTACAGGCGCGTACCAACTGTCCATTACCGATAGACCACGTCACATATTCTTTTAACTTAGGCCATGACTTAAAAAGAATTCTCACAACCACTAATGTTATATAGCCTATAAGGAATTATTCTGAAGTTTAATGCTCAAGTCTCTTATCTAGTCGATGCAGTGCAAATTCGCAACCACTAATCACTCATTTAAAAAACCTAATGTTATATATAGCCTATAAGGAATTATTCTGAAGTTTTTTAACCAATACATGGCTATGTCCTTTTGTATAAAAACTTTGATTTGGACCTTCACTAACATATGACGCCTACCAAAACCTTCCGTGTATCCAGCCGCCGGTCAAACTAAAGGCCCTTTAATTTGACAGATATCTCTAAAGTCATTCTCGGGATAAATCAATCTACAATATTATAGCTTATAAAAAGATGGCAATCTCATGCAACTATCAACAAGTAATACAACCATATACCTCGATTCCTCAAGCACTATATTCCGAGGACTTGCCCTCAGTGACATATGATGCCTAACCAAAACCTTCCGTGTAACCAGCCAGCCAGTCAAACTAAAGGCCCTTTAATTTGACAGATATCTCTAAACTCTAAAGTCATTGTCGGGATAAATATCAATCTACAATATCATAGCTTATAAAAAATGATAATCTCATGCAAATATCAACAAGTAACACAACTATATACCTCAACTCCTCAAGCACTATATATTGTGAGGACTTCCCCTCATGAACACTTCATCAAATAGCAAGGAAAGGAAAATAACGTAGTTAAGTTTACAGTCACTGCTTAATGCGGTGCACAGAAACTCTTAGAATCTTGGTTAGAGGAGCCCCAACCTCAAAGGCGAAATCATGTCTGCCTGAGGGCATCTAGGTTGCACTAAAGCATAGATAAGCATTTCAAACACCATTACAATCTATTGTCAGGCATACAAATGAATACTTTATCCTCATACCTCCCTCAAAAGTAACTATAGCAGGGCACTGAGGGACAAGGTTTATGAAATTCAGTAAGTGTAGTTTTATGGCAGATGTGACACTGTCTTGCTTCATTCCATAAGGATTTCTACATCAAAAAACCTTTAAATCTAATGCAGTTCATGGAAAAACTTCAAAAATTTCCGTACTCATACAAGCACTCATAGACTTGTAACAAGCAACAGCCTTCATAATTTCATGCGGGTTTTACTCATGTAAACAAAACCTCAAATAGCAAGGGATTGAGCAGATAATTCAGGTATATATATTTCTTAAATTTTGTAGACCTAAAATTCAAAATAAATTATTATACCAATAAAAGAATTGAAAATAACGGGAAAAATAAAATAAAGAAGGAAGACCATAAACTCAATTTATCCCTTACTAAAAGAAATTCCGTCCTAAAAATGTATCTTACTTGAGTTGCGCTGTACCATTGCCGATATAACTATTATGACCTTGTAACCTCTAACTGGTGATAATTAAGAATTGTCAAGTGATGTTTTCGTTTTTCTGGTTCATATTTATTCAAGCAGCCAATGAGAAAGTTGTCATAACACACTCAACTATCTATCCCAAAAACAACCACACCTTTTAACTCATGAACTTATTATATCCTCTATAAAACTTTGAATACTATTACTACCGTCATAATTTCAAGAGATCAATCCAACATCAAGCTTCCGATAATACATTTGCAGACTCCAATTGCAATTAACTTCAATAACTTACTATTCCATCCAATAATCACAATTATAACAGATGTATTCACATTCAACACAGATTTTCCTCAATTATTGCATTAGGTATAGCCGAAACATTAAATCTTAATCTCAGAAGAAGAAAAAAATGCAAGACAAGAAAATTACCTAAAGCTTAGAAGTCACTTTTGAATCTTCCAATCCTAAAGTGTTTCAAATCAACCTCATTAGTTCCCCCGTCCACCACAAGCTCGGTCAAAATCTTCCCAATAACAGGAGCCATCTTAAACCCATGACCCGAAAACCCGGCACCCAAAACCACATTTTTCTCAAACTCACCACCCAAGAAATCAATGACAAAATCCTCATCCGGAGTCATTGAATACATACAAGCCTGTTTCACAACAGGCTCGGATGAATCAACCAACCCACAGAATCTCCCTTCAACCCACTCCTTCATCTCATCCATCATCACACCTGCCCCCCACGGTCTCTTATCCGGGTCACACAGGTTACCACCGTGAACTGCCACCTTAATCAAACCTGGAAACTCAAAACTTGGCGATCCATACAATAAAACCCTACCCAAGCTAGCAAACGTTGGAAAATCACCACCAATTGTAAACTTCCCTTGGTGCCCTTCCTTGATCCTCCAGTAACATAGGTGAGTTTCCAATGGTTGAATCGGAATTTCAACCCCACTTATCTTCTTTACTAGCTTGTTCACCCAAGCTCCTACTGTCACAACACATTTTTTGCCACGGAATTTTTCACCTTTCGCAGTTAAAATAACAACGCTACCACCATCGTTTTTTATGTCTACAACTTCAACATTGTCGTTTAACACAGCACCGTGGCTACGCGCCAGTGACTGAAACATCGTTACAGCTTTTGTGGCTTTGATAACACCACCGTATTCTGTTGAGAGACCAACCCAATCATCTGGAATGTCGATCCTGCCGGAGAATTTCTCGGCAACTTGTTCACGGCGGAGGAGTTGACAGGGGAGATTGTTTTGGCGGCAGTTTTCGACGACAGAGAGAATCATTGGATCGTTTGAAGAACCCATGTCAAAGTGATGAGCTTTGTAATAGACATTGAAGCCTGCTTGAGCTTGAGCTTCTTCCCATAATTGGTAGGATTTCATGACCATTTGGCAGTAATGTTGTTGAGGATAAGCTGCGCGAATTGTGCGGGATTCACCGTGGGAGGAACCACGGTGGTGAAGAAAATCGAATTGTTCGAGAACCAGGGTTTTGAGGCCTCGTTTGGCAGCGTAGTAGGCGGTGGAGCTTCCCATGACGCCGGCGCCGACAATAATGACATCATAATCGGAACCTGAAGACTCCATCTTTTTTGATTGATTGATTGGTGAATGTGGTGAGTGATCGTTGATTTGATATTGTTAAGATGAGAAATTGAGAATGAAGTGATAGAATATAGGCTTAATTGCACTTTTGGCCCTCTATGTTTTAAGAAGTTGCGATTTTGGCCCCCTAATTAATTAAAATATAAAACAGCCTCTATGTATTGGATTTTTGGCAGTTTTGGCCCCCTAGATCAATTTTGACTCGGTCACGTGACACTTCAAAGCCGTCAGGTGTGCATTGTTTTAATTAAAAATAAATAAAAAAAACACATAAATTAAAATAATTAAATAAATGAAAAAAAACAACAAATAATTAAAAAAAAAAAATGAAGGAAATCATGTTTCAAAATCTGATAATCCCTCTTCTTCCTCTCATCTCTTTCTAAAACACTGATATTCTCTCTCTCCAAAACCCTTTGTTCCAAAATCTTGAAGCTTTATCACCACCATGGATTTGCTCCGATTGAATATCTCTCGTATTCGAATTGTGACCAGAAACACGAGGAAGTAAAATGGCATTCTAATTTTTCAAACACAGGTAAACTAGTTGTAACATTCAGGAACAGAGTTGATGAGGAAATATAAATAGAAACTATCATTATACTTTTAATAATGTAAACAGTATGCAATTGTTTCTAAATTTTTGGGAGATCATCAAATTGATAATACAGAGAGTTCTTATTCATGCATACAAGGTAACATGTAGGAGTTATTGTGTCTCGGATGATGAGTTTTAAAACACTTTTTAACTGATTCAAGAATATATATATATTCTTACTATTAAAGATTATTCATATATTCTTGCATTATTCATGCTGACACTGATAATATTGCATTTATAACTGCAAATTAACAAATAACTGAGCAGTTTATAATAGATATACAGATAGGAAACGACGGAGTAAAGGAGGAAAAAAAAGAATTTATATGATAAATATATCATGCTATTGGATTGTTAGGGAACAATGGAGGTGTAATTCTTATTCAAGTTATGTATAAGCAACATGCAACTAATATAGTTGCCTTGTTTTATGTCATTTATATATGTCAAAGTGCATGTGATATGCTCCTTTTTCTTTTGATAAAAACGAAACTTTCGTTTCGTTCCGTTCAATAGAACATTATTTTATTATCGTGCTTGCATTGAGCTACTTATCTTTTTTCCATGCTTCTGTCAATGGAGCAGATTCTTGAATCAGTGTTTTAGAGAGATATGAGAGGAAGAAGAGCTATAATCAAATTTTGGAACACAATTTCCTTCCTTTTTTTTCTTTCCTTTTTATTTTTTTTAATTATTTGTTGTTTTTTTCATTTATTTAATTCTTTAATTTATATGTGGCTTTTTTATTTTTTTTTAATTAAAACAATGCACATGTGGCGGCTTTGAAGTGCCACATCAGCGTTGACCGAGTCAAAATTGGTTTAGGGGCCAAAACTGCCAAAGATCCGATACATAGGAGGTTGTTTTGTATTTTAATTAGTTAAGGGTCCAAAATCGCAACTTCTTGAAACATAGGGAGCCAAAAGTGCAATTGAGCCTAGAATATAATGTGAACTGTTTTTTTTTTTTTGTTTAATTATAAACCTTAATTGACAGCAAAAACATAATTTCGTCATAAGTAAATGTCCCCATGAGCTTAACTCATTTGGTAAGGGATAATGCACAATATATGCAGGGGTCGGGGTTCGAATCCCGGACACCCCACTTATTCATCTTTAAGGTGAATTTCTCTAGCCATTAGGCTGCTTGACCAAAAAAAAGAAAAAATTGAGTAAATAGGCAAAAAAAAACCCCGAAATTGTAGCATTTGTCAAAAACCCCTCTGACATTTAAGAAACTTCAAATCCCCTCTGAAATTGTCAAACGTTAGTCAATTACCCCCCTCTGTTTGTTTTGGCTGTTAAACCATATGACGTGGCAAATAAATGTACATGTGGCACCTCCACATTGGCTGAATTTTATGTCACGTCATGGGGATAAATGACTTTTTTTCTTTCTTTCTTCATCTTCCACTTCTTCATCATCTTCAACATCACTTTCATCAATGTTCATAAAAAATGCAGAATTTGTTTTAAGAAACAACATCATCGTCGTCATCATCTCATTGCTTCACTCTATGTGATGGTGGCTTATATCATGTATCATTTTTTATGGTAAATTCAGTGTGGTAAATGCATGCATCATTTTATGAAAGGGTGGAAAAAATTCAGTGTGGTAAATGCATGTATCATTTTATGAAGCTTCATCTTCATCCTTTTAATCTAAATTTTCAGAGAGACTGAGAGAGAAAGAATTGTTTCACCATCGTTCTTCATGAGATTTAAAAAAAAAATAATAATTGAGTTGATGCAAATATAGATCTTGTTTGAGAACATGATATTGGGGAAGGATGGCTCCATTACTTTAGTTTTGAGTTTGCTTGGATGATGGTAAATTTATATTATTGATAATGAGATGATGATGATGTTCTTCGATAGGTTGTAGTTTTTCAAAATAAATTATGCATTTTTTATAAACATTCATGAAAGTGATGTTGAAGATGATGAAGTGGAAGGAAGAAGATGAAGAAGAAAAAAAGTCATTTACCTCTATGATGTGGCATAAAATTCAGCCAATGTGGAGGTGCCACGTGTACATTTACTTACCACGTCATATGGTTTAATAATCAAAACAAACGAAGGGGGGTAATTGACTAACGTTTGACCATTTCATGGGGGTGTTTGAAGTTTCTTAAAAGTCAGGGGAGTTTTTGACGAAAGTTACGATTTCAGATTTTTTTTTTCCTATTCACTCTATTATAATTATTTGATGTCTCGGCATTATTTTACTCTTGTGTTTGTTATTGAACAAAATATCCTTTTAACAGATAAAAAACAACTGATAAAAAGAATGGTTGTAATTTTGTAACAAACGTTTCTTTTATATAGTTTTATTCAAACAAACTAAGTTATTTTTTAAAAGAAAAAAATTTAAGAACAATTTTTTGGGTGTTTTTTGTATGGTTAAAACCGAATTAACCGTGATTTTCTCAAATCCATATCCATGATTTTCTCAGAGTTTATTATATTTAGAAAAATCTGTATTTTTAGTTATGAATCATACGAAAAGTATCTAAAGAATTTATACCTAAGTTTTGTCCTTTTAAAAAAAATAAACAGATTTTTTATAATGTTACGTGTATTTTAATCCGTAAAAAAAGGGCTTTATGAGACCATCTGTTATAATTTTTTAAGAAACAAAATCATTTTTTTTACCACTAAAAAAATCACTTTTTCAGAAAAATATATCACTTTAAATAAAAAGTAGAGTAAATTACACTCCTCTCCCTTCAAAGATGTTTGAATTACACTCCTCTTCTCTCATCTCTTATGTTAAAATATACACTCCTCTCATTTCAAAAGTAAACTTTATACTCCTCTCCTCTGTAAGATGTTTGAATTACAACTCTCCCTTAATAATTAAATATGCACTGCACTTTAATCTATTTGAACATAAATAAATATTTTTATGATATATACTATACTAATTTTGAACCAACATTTAAGAAAAACAAATTTATTTCTTTATAATTTAAATGTTTTCTTTATATATAATATAGATATTAAAAAAATATGGACGGAATATTTATCACCAATGCTTAACAAAATACGAGAAACATATTTTCATAAGACAAATTAACGTCATCTTTGTAATTTTGACATATTTTTAGTTCATCGTTGTATCATTTTAGGAAATATCATACGAGATCCTTTTAAGTTGTATGATTGTAACAAGTGAATATAATTTAACAAATAATATTAAGGATAGTAAAATTGTTTGCTAAACAAAAAAATGGATTTGTTTTTCCCATCTTATCCAGTTCTCAAGCCCCCTATAATTTTTACAAAAATGCCCATGGAATTTCGGATTATAAAATTCGAAAACATCCAAACTGAGTTCTGATTTTATAATCTGAAATATGCTTATATATAATCAAGAATCAAAATTTCTCCAATTTCAGCAGTTTTGAATTTTGCTTTTAAAAACAACCAAAAAATAAAGTAAAAGTAATAAAAACCTGTCAAATAAAATCATTAAAATACCACTAAAAAATTATAGAAATCGAATATAGCTAATGCAATTTTATTTTTATTTTTATGAGAATATGAAAAATTAAACAAATGCAAAAATGAGTCTAAACGATTAAATATTTTGGAATTTGTGGGACGGAGTCTCGTAAGAAGTCCCTTCTAATGGAGTCTTTATCCTTGATTTTTTTTTTATGATTTTTTGGGGAAGTTTCGGAGCAATCTGATCAAGTGGACCGAAAACTGCATTTTTTTACTAAGAATAACTAACAATGACATAAAACAGAAGGATTAGAGTTATAAAGATTAATATGTTCCTTAAACTGATTATGTATGTTACAAACAAACTCATAATTTATGCAGATACAGTTCGTATTATATAATCTGAAATGTTTTCCCTCTAAAAAATGGTGTTATGGGATGTTCATAATAAAAAAATGGTCATGTTAACCGGTGCCCGGACACTGGTTAAGGAAGTTAAAAGAGAAAGTTTTAAATTAAAAATGTCACTTTTTATACTTTTAAGACCTTGAATGCACAAGTTCCAATGTAATATTACTACATTTGACTTCCCTAGCTAGTGCCTCGGAGGCACCGGTTAACATTTCCAAAAAAAAAATCAAGGAACACGCCCTACTTTTTAAGGTTTTCGGATTATACAATATGAATTGGTGATAAACTCATTTTTTTTCATCCCACAGGAAAGAAAAAACTCAATTCGAATCATAAAATCCCAAAATCACGTGATCATTATCGTAAAAAAAAATAAAAATAAGGCGAGCGAAAATTGGTTAAAGTGGAAATAATAACAACCACAAAAAAATTGGTAAAATTGTCTAACCCCGTTCATCCAACCCTTTTTGTCAACTATACTATTAATCAGTATGTAATGATGCGGGCGGCGAACCAACTTGGATAAGCGAGTTAAAACTTTCACTCTTTTCCATTCTATTTAGGGGTGGGAATAGGCCAGGCCGCTCGTCAGGGGCCTATGACCCGACCTACTTAAAGCTCGGCTCGACCTAACTCGTTTATTAAATAGGTTAGACTCAAGTTTTTTAAAAAGCTCATTAATTTAAATAGGCTAAGACTTATAGAAAAACCTATCAGGCTATGTGTAATTATATATACTACTATATTATATAATACACGCGTATTAACCTCTATAAAATACATTTTATAGTATACATGTATTAGCCTCTACAAAATGGACGTGTTAGCTCCGTAAAATTTTAGTGGATATATATGTTAATAAAGTGGGGGAAATGAATGTACATGCTTTACAAAATTTTATTGATTTATTAACCTTTTAGAAAATGTATGTTTATTAGTCTTTTTTGTAAGTATGTCAAATGTTATATTTAAAATTGTTAGTATAAATTAGACTTTTAAACAGGCTAATAGGCAGATTGAGCTTTTAAAAAGGTCAGGTCAGGCTTAAATAAAGTCTTTGACAGGCTAACCTTAGGCTTTAGTTTTTTCAACTAGGCTCGACCTATTTAAGTAAAGTCCGGCTCGACCCGGCTTAATTGATAATAACAAAACATTTGTACAAAAAAAAACACAATTTTGTCAAAAAAAATATATAGAGAGAAATGTGATTTTTAAGAACATGGAGATTGGAAAAAGAAGCTCATTTGCATTAGTGTTTACTTGATTGTTTATGTTTAGATTAGATGACTATGTATATGTAATGCAGGACACGAGCAGGGGCGGATCCACACTGAAACATGGTGTGGCAGTTGCCACACCAGATTATTCCCTTTTTTTTCATATACTTGACTTAAATTATTATATATATAATATAAGTCGCAAACATATCAGAACTTCTTTCTTGGCTCAATGGTATGTGCTGAGTGAGTTCGATTCCTGGCGTGTTGCTATTTTGATGTTTTTTTTTAAATTATTTGTATTAAAAAAGGGTGTTGCTGGGAATCGAACTAGTAACAACAAGGTAAAACGCAATCACCCAAACCACTTATCTATAGCATTTAAGGTATCAATGTTTTACTTTGTTAATATATATAGTTGCTTTGAAAGTTTTGCCACACCAATATCAAATGTCTAGATCCGCCCATGGACACGAGTTGGTCTTTGAGAAAATAAAACACAATTTTACTCTTTCAAAAATTAAATAAGATTACATTGGTCTTTACGTTAAACTTTATGCAAAATTTTATGGGTGCGTTTGATTTGCTAAAAAATGAAGGACAGGACAGAACAACTCCAGTTGTCTAGTGTTTGATTTGTAAAACTGTTTCAGGTACAGGACAAACTGGAGGCAAGAGACATGACAAAAATTGATATTTTTGTGCCTCAACAAACCACAGCACAACTTTTTGTCCTACGTACAAGTTGTCTAAAATATCAAAATAGCATTTTGTTCCCCAAAAATTGTATAAAACAAAAAATTATTCAATGTGATAAAAATTTGTCCTGTGCTGTTCTCCCTTGTATTGTGCTGTTCTTTTTTGTACTGTTCTGTACTGTACTTGCTGTTTTGCAAACCAAATGCACCCTATAAGTGACAGAATAGGAACCTCTTGATAATATATAAGAAACTTGATCCTAACCGCGAAAGTTATCAAATAAAGTGTGACTTTAATCGCGATATATCGATAAAATCAACATTATAAAAGTTCATGATCCAAGAACAGAGAAAAATTTCTCATAATATAGAAAATTGAAATTGATTAGTCTTCAAATTCTAATCTGAGAATTACATGAGCTTCTTATTTATATCCTAAGCTTGAAATACTATAAATGAATTCTCACTACCATGCATTTACCAAATATATTATAAGTGCATGTTTATTACCTACAAAATAGACACTAATATGATTAAAACTCCCATTAGTCGAATATTCTAAAATGGAGACGTATCTGTATCAGATACCGATACTCCGCGATGCTCGCAGATATGTACTCACAGAATATCATAATTAATTATTTTAGTTTAAAATATATATTTTATCGAATACTTATAAGATATTTGACATATACACACATATACTTATAAGATAATTCACAAAGACGTAAAAAAAAAAACGAAAAGTAAAAAAATGAGTTTGTGTTGTTAAAATTCAATGTATATATGATTCAATTTAAAATATGAACCACTATAATTATTTTTATTAACCAATTAAAAATTATGTTTTTGGTGGATGAAAGTAACGAGAGAGGAGATTCAATCAATCAACATTAAACAAACTTTATCTGAGTTCCTTTATTGATGTATTTGTTAATATTCTAACATATAAATGAAAATAGAATATGATTTATACGAAAACTTTACATTTATTTTTATTTTGATCACATATTATTTTTTGTAAATTATAATTTTAATGATTATATAGTATTTAATGTTTAAAAAAAAGATTATATTTTTTTTTTTGTGTCTGGGGTTCGAACCCGAACCACAGACCTTGCATATATTATTATGTATTGTCCTTACCAACTGAATTAAACTTACGGGGATAAATAGTATTGAAGAGTAATCCATGCTTATTTTTTTTAAATATTTTACATCCATATAATCATTAATATAAATATTTTGTTAAATTTTAAAAAATTATGCGTATATGTATCACATCGTATCCACATCCCTAGCACGTATCGGGGCTTCTCAGGTTTGTTCTTACCGAGTAGGAGTTAAGTGGATGCTGTTGTTTTAAATTTGTGTACGTTCAAAAAACACAAACAGTTAACAAAGAAACGTGCTACTGCAGCAGCTGCTGCTAGGGTTTTTCCTTCATTTTTCAATCTTCACCTCTTCGTCTTCAGGTTCAGAAATTTTGTGTTTCTTGAAAACCTTTGTTAATTTCTTAACGTTTTCTTCTATTTTCTCATTCCCTAATTTATGTCTGGGTCGCTTTTTCAGCTGAAACGATGACTCGCGTGTATATTGGAAATCTCGATTCAAGAATTTCTGAGAGGGATCTTGAAGATGATTTCCATGTTTTTGGAGTTATACGAAGGTAACTCAATCACTTTTTTATAAATTTGAATTAGAATCTCCGCATTACAGTGAATTAGGTCAACAAGTAATTTCATACTTCCCAATTGGATTTTTGAATTGTCAGCTTGAAAATTATATTCAAATTAAATTAATGTAACTTCCTGTTAAACTATCATTTATACTTTATAATTATTTTGATTAGATCATAATTTAATTTTGTGAATTTTGTCTGTGTAGTGTGTGGGTTGCAAGGAGGCCTCCTGGTTATGCTTTCATTGACTTTGATGACCGCAGAGATGCGCTTGATGCTATTCGTGAATTAGATGGTATGTTTTGAACCATTTTGACTGGCATTGTTAATTTGTCAAAATTTTCTCACTAATTGATTATTATTTTGTTTCATGCTCATGTACTTTTGTGCTTAATTGTTTAATCTGTTTATGGTGGATGTGTTGAATTTGAAGGGGATATTTTCTCCTTATTTTGATTTACTTTTTTCATTTAAAGAAGCTGTAAGCTTATGAGCAAGTAGATACTCCCTTTCTTCTACTCATCACTGAGAAAACCTGTCCGGACCTATAACCAGTTTGATCTGTGCATCAGATTGGACATGCTATTGAACTGGATCTATGACTGGTTTGGTGTGGCTCAGCTTTTTGCAGTTGATTGATTTAACCAAATGAAATTATGAAAATGTTCCCACTAAGATTCAAACACAAGCTAATATGTAAAAAGAACACGAACCACTGTGCCAGAATATTTTATGTATAAACTTGCAGTGTTTGTTATTTATACAATAATAAAACCAATGCAATGTTAAGGGAACTGGCTTATACTGTTAATCTATATTGAGTCTTACTTTTTTTTCACTATTCTCAATTATTTTTGGCATGAAAGTTATTGAAATCAATGTATACCAGTTCAGCCATACGATTTCATCAGTGTGCTTTATTTTTTTGCTAGGAATGCTTTTTTGTTTCAATTCTAAAATATGGATTGGTATATCCTTCCACTCTATTCAATGGGGAGGCACCTGGGTTGCTTAATTTTCCCTACTATTTACTGTGCCTTTTCATTTTTCTTCTATGGAGCAGGTAAAAATGGTTGGAGGGTAGAGCTTTCTCACAACTCTAAAACTGGAGGTGGAGGGGGAGGCAGAGGTGGTGGTGGCGGTGGTGGTGGTCGTGGTCGGTCTGGTGGGGGTGGTTCTGATTTGAAATGTTATGAGTGTGGTGAACCTGGTCATTTTGCCCGCGAGTGTAATTCTTCTCGTGGTGGCTCTGGACGACGTCGGAGCCGCAGTCCACCTCGATTTCGCAGGAGCCCAAGTTACGGGCGAAGGTGAGATTGCTTTATTCTGAATTTATTGTGATGAAAATAAGATACAGGCTATTCTTCCAAAGTTAAAAAAAAAATGACATTGTTCCTTTATTTTTATTTTTATTGGGCATAACTTGTACCGAGTAACGTACTTTTTCATGATTTGGTGGTAATATTTGTTTTACACATGTTTAAATAAAAGTGTTTCATTTTCACACCTTTAATTGAAATGCACCAGGAGTTACAGTCCTCGTGAGCGGTCCCCTAGGCGGCGCAGCCCTTCTCCTCGTCGACGCAGCCCTTCACCTCGCCGGCGCAGCTATAGCAGGTCACCACCTCCTTACCGTGGGCGTGAGGACGCAACACATGCTAACGGGTTAGGTTCCATCTCTCTGCCTGGATTTACCTTGGTATCACTAGATGGTTGCCTGTTTTAAACTTGTGTTTTCTTTTACTATCTTGATTTTTTTTATCTTAATATCTCTTTTATTAATGTTATATTTAATTTAATGATTTTAGTAAACCTTGTTTTGTAGAAGTCTTTTATATTGTGTGTCTGAGAGGTGTGTTCATATGATAGGTTTCTTGAGCTTTACTCCAAAATGTTGCATTTCTCAAACCTAATCTCTGTTGAAGTGTTCTTTGGTTACATGGAGTTTGATGCTCTGGCATTTTCCCCTCCTCTCCTTTTGTTCCCTCTTTACAAAAATCTTGTGTTTGCTCTAAATTTATGGCATCTTCTTGTCTTTATATGTCTGTTACAAGAAGATTTGCATGGAAAATAAAACTGATGACCTAGAAGATTTGCATGTTTGATTTTTTAGTATGCAATGTTTATTATTCAACTTTAAGGTGCATAAGTCATGTTGTGACAACTTTTTGTTACCTGCTGTCGCAACCAAGATCGCTCTGCAACCCTCGTGCCAAATTATTTGAATTTCTAGATTTTGAATTCTATAAGTGTTACTATGCATTTGTGCTAACATACGATGATGTCCATATTGTTCAGAAATGGGATAAGGGCTGCACATCGAAGCAGAAGTTGATTTTTCAGAGTTGGTAATCGTGATCGCTCAGAAGATAACGGGAATTTGTTAATCTAGTGTTTTCAACTGCAGTATGCATCTGTTTTGTTGGGCAATGCCCTGAGCTTCTACCCTAACCGGTTTAGTTACTTTCTTGATTTAATGTCTTGTGTTTTTTTTTATCTACACCGAATTTTCTAGTAATTTTGCAGGTAAAACAATCTTTTCAACATGATTGCTGTTAGTTTGTTAAAAAGTGTTCCGGATATTGCTAAAATATATGCTTTTTTCTGTGTTGAGGTGTCTTCTGGTACTGCCGCCTTGGTTTTGTGCTTCCACATTCCCTGGAATATCCTCCCTGGACCCTGGCTGTCCTTCTGTGTGATTTTGAATGGTTGTTATTCCAGGGTGGCCACAAGCTTTTTGTTTCATTGAATCTCACCACTTGTGCACACCTCAGACTCTATTGGCATGCTTTTTTAATTATATTATAAGTGAACGACGACATCAAATACTTCGGGCAGGTAATTATATCTATTCTACCGAAGTTAGGCTCATGAGTTTGCCTGCCCTATACACGTGATATGAACATAAATATCATTTGATGGAGCACCAGAAATAAATTGAGTAATTATATTACTGAATATGGAAATCACAGCAATACACAGTTACACATTCCGCGATCACATAGACTCCTAATAAACGACTGGCAGTTATTTTCTTACCATGATTGCCATTTGGCAATTCTGTTACTATTTCATAATTGTACCATGAAGCAGTTACTCATGCTGCTTCCCATGCTTCTCAAAACGGGCAGTTAGTTATATTATATACCAATGGATCAGCCTCTTAAATCCCCAACCCTCTTAAAGATATGCTTATTCTAATGTTGCATTGACAGCTGAAAGTCATTTTAATGCACCAGAATTGTTTGACTGTTGTATTTCCTTTCATAATGACTCGGCTATCTAAAGTTACGTCTGGTTCCACATCATCCGGTTGAGGCTTAAAGTCTGCAGAAAGCCTGGGTTCCATGGTATTAGATCCAACGTGCTTCTCAAGTACGACAGGAAAATTTTGATGTAGGTGGTCAATGCATGTTGTAGAAACTGGTCCTTATTTTTCTATAATCTTGAAAGGATCATAATAGCGAGCCAATTTATGGTCGATGGGCTTAACAATTGATTGTTCTTTATGAGGTCTCAACTTTAAAAAAAACCTAATTTTGTAAAAAAAAAAAAACAGGTGATCATTCATGTTCATCCATATAGAACAATGCTATTTACAGTGAAAACTATTATATTATCACGAACCTAACGCGAATCAATTATGAGCGTTGGATATAGTTAAATGATTCTTGAATTTAGTGAGAATCTCTGTCCCTTTATGTTAAAACTTTTGCTTTTCCTTTAATGACCAAACACCCGTTGGAGGGATTCGTTCTATGAACCAAATGAAAATGTGTACCAGTACCAGTAGTGGCTTGAAGGGGTGTTAGACCAAATAATTCAAACGAACAATTAGGTGAGTTGGGATATATAATAATACATGATAAAAGAAAAAAGAAACTACCATAAAGGATAGAACAAAACATTTCATTTCATTCTATCTGCAAACTAATATCTACATGTTTAAGAAAGTAACTTTAGAAAATATCAAATACCATAAACTTTTATGTGAAGCTTATAAGCATAAAATTTTGTTAACTTGAAGTGACGTCTACATTCGTTTTTGTCTTAGTGTGTTTGGTTCAGCTTTGGATAAAATTAATTCTGACAGAATTGATTTTGATAGAATTGATTTATGTTTGGATACAATAATGTAGAATTGATTAAACAAATTGAATATTGTTTGGATAATTTTGATCAAAATTGATTTTGAATGTATAATTACTAATATGGACATAGCTAAATACAAATAAATGGACATAGTTGAATGTATATATAGAACAATACTAAATGTAGATATATTATTTACTCTAAATAAATAAATTTTCTATATTAATTTAAAAAATAATAAATGTGATCATTAAACCAATTTTATTTTACATATTTGTTCATATATTTTATATTTTTTGATAAAATAAATTAAAGTTAAATAATACTAGAGTTAGTTGCCAAAAATGATAAAATAGAGCGTAAAAGAAAGGTAAAAAAAAAATACAGTAAATTTGAAAGGAATACGGTAAAGGAAAATCCAAAACTTGGTAACTCATACCATAAATATTTTATGGGGGCTAATTTGGTTCGTTAAGTTTTCTGATTAAATTTGGTTCATCAAATTAAATACAAAACAAAAAGAAGGAGAAATGATAAAGAGCAATAAAGGAAAATAATAGGTTGTAATAATAAAAATATAAAATTTATTAGAGAATTTATTCTAGCTAACTTAAAAGCTAGGAATTGTAGTTTCATCCAGAATTACTTTTGGAGATGAGAATTGATTTTGAGAAGTTGAACCAAACATGTCGGAATTGCAAGTTTTCACTTTTAAAGCTACCAGAAGTGCTTTTAAGAGGTATAGAAGTTGAATCAAACACACTCTTAATTAATGGAGGATAATGCGCATCATTGATAAGTGATTAGAGGGTCGAGGGATATAACCATTATTTCTCTTTTCTCTATGAAACTTTTTTTTCTTTAAAATAAACTGGGTAACATATCATTTTTTACTGGAGCTAAAAAAAATATGAAAGAAAAAGACTATCTCGATCGAAAGAGGAAAATTTTTAACCCCAAATCACTGCATAGTGAGCATATGATGATAATAGGTGTAAAACAATATGAATCCCTAATGAAAGAAGTTCGATTAAACTCTTGCTCTGCCTGCTTGCTCCCATTCCATATAGCGATATAGTATAGTAGGCTAAATTACCTTTTTGACCCCTTAATTATTTAATTAGTTTCGGTTTGATCCCTTAACTAAATTTTGATTTATTTTGGTCCCTTAACTTTCTCTCTGTTACACGTTTTGGTCATTTCCGTTAAATTTAATTAAAAACATTAGGGTTTAATAAAAAAATATTAACTGCTGTACACATGTCATTATAACATTGGTTCTGGGAAATTTTTATTATATTTTTTCCTTATCTTCAACTTCTTCATTAAAATTTTCATATCTGTTTCACATTTTCCAGATCTTCATCTTCTCACAGCAAAAAAAATCTCTTTTCTTCTCTTCTCTTTTCAACAACAACATATACCCAATCTCAATTTCAACAACAACAATTCCATCAAATCATTTCAACAAATCATTTAAGCAACAACAATTCCAACAATTTCTTTCTCAAATCGTAAATTGTTAAATTCGTTTTTCCCAATTCTGGAACCCTAATCGTTTTTCCATTTTCCCCAATTTAAGAACCATAATCAATTTCGTTTTCCCCAATTGATATGTTTTCTGTGTTATGATTATTGAGAGTGTAATTTGTGTGCGGTTTGCTGTGTTTATTGTTTTCCTGTGTTTGCTGTCATGGATGTGGTGCAATTTGTGTGCCTCATTTGTTATTTTTCTATTTGGTCTTTGGACTTATGGTTTTGGATTATGATTATTGAGAGTTGAAAGATGATGATGATTATGATTTTTGTTTATGCTTTTGGAATTTGTATGGAAAAGATAATTGGAAGATGAGTAATTAGAAATGATTTTTCTTGTTTATGGTTTTTGTTATAAAATTTGGATTTCTTTTTGTTTATGAAGTTCTGGGTTTGTGAATGAATTTTATGAGTTTCTGAATTTTTTTCTTGTTGCTGTTGATGGTGTTGTTGCTGAGTTTTTAAACCCTAACGTTTTTTAATTAAATTTAACGGGAAGGACCAAAATGTATAACGGAGAGAAAGTTAAGGGACCAAAATAATTCAAAAGAGAAAGTTAAGGGATCAAAATAAATCAAAATTTAGTTAAGGGACCAAACCAAAACCAATTAAATAGTTAAGGGACCAAAAAGGTAATTTAACCTATAAAGTATAAACTAATAATATAATAATGTACATCAATAGTTTATTTTATACAACATACCCTTTAGTTGCCCACATTTCCATTTCCAACTTAGACGTGACTCACGTTTTTTTTTTTCTTCCTTACAATTATAGTGTAAGAAATTGGTACAATATTATAAAAATTAAAAAGCATGACTAGATACATATGCTGCAACTGCAAGTATGAGATTAGACTTTAGAGCTCATGTATTTACCTAGTATTGATGATGATACCGGATTTATGTTCAAGGAAAATAGTATCTTGTGCCTTAGAAGGCAGAAGCCTAAGCTGGCACAATCGATCACATTCTTCCCGTTGATTGAGGCTCAGATATAGCTAAGTGGAGGAGATTCTGGACCCACTCAACTATACATATCGTTATTTTATTTTGATAAGCATGTACCATTATTTTATGGGAAATGTTAAGGGCATTAGAAGCTTAAAGTGTTTGAAACAATAAAAAAAAAAGTAACTTTTTCATTATAAAATTTATCAATTATTTTTATTTTTAATACTTAACAAATGCGTTAAGGACATTTGTTAACATAACCCTTATTTTATGTTTTAATCTGAAGGAGAAATCAATGTCGTCTTAAGTTAGGGGTATAACAATGATCTCCTGATCATAAAAATAACAAGATTTTTTTAGATAAAGAGCATTTACTAACCGCAACAATAATCAAGTCTTGCCTCATCTACATGGATCAAATTACACTATAATATTCTATTATAAATTATGTTTTAATCCAACTTAATAATTTCTCTTACACTAATTTTTTTTAGGTCTTTTTCTATCTATAATGTTTAGATTAACGTCAATTTAATCTACTCTCATCAAATTTGTATGTTCCCTTTACATGTCAAACCATCTAAAATTTTGACAGGTGTACACACTTGTTTGTGATATCAATATCAATCTTTTAACAAAAAAAAATGCAATCATATGCATGTCATCTACAATTACTGGCTCATATTTTCTCAATTAATATGAAATGGTTGTTTATATGATCCGTCAACGTCCTCCTTTTGTGCCGGTAACAATTTACACGGACTGCCTGTTTCTTTTCTCGTAAAGTAACCATTAAACTTCATTAAAAAAGAAAAAGATAGAAATGTTCTCATTTTTTTTAAGGGTCCTGCTAATCGGTGTCTCCGGTGTACTGATTAATCATATCATAAAAGAGAATTATTACCATAAAAGGAAATTGTTTTGACTTTATTATCAATTAATTACACAATTTCTATGCATTAACTACTGTATAATTTTCTTTTTCATATCCCTAACCAGTGTCCCGGGGGCACCGGTTAGCACAAAAGGACTGTGTTTTTTAAACTAATTGATTTTACTGTTTATTTTTTATTTTATTTGAATGACCTTTTTTTACCAGTAAATATTTAAGAATAAAGTTTTATTTTTTTTTGAAGGAATTTAAGAATAAAGTTCTAATGGTAATGTTCTGTAGAATATATATTTAAATAAAAGATTAAAATATAAAACACCAAATTCAACTCTCTTTCCGCATGTTCTAAACTAACATGAAAACCGCACAATCAGCATTGTAAGAACTACAACTAAGTTGTCTTAAAAATTTATCCATAACCCTATCTATATATGTGGTGATACCAATGTTTTTGAGTCATGGATCAATTTGTGTAATTTAAACAATATTTTAAAAATAAATAAAATATATTAAAACCGGTTGAACCGACTTAAGTTTAACAGGACTACAATGTAATTGAGATCAAACAAACCAGCAAATTTGTCGATTCCCGGATGAACCGGCTGGTTTTAAAACAATGATCCATACAATAATAACATAGATGGATAGATAGATAGATCCCCATTGAGCTTAGAATGCTACTTACTTCAATGAAAATATTTCTAGAAGAAAATAAGTGAAACAATCTAAGGATGGATATGTTTTTCCAGCTATATATATGTATTTAAATAAGCAGTTTATGATGGTATGCACGTTGCTGAATACTATTGTAATGTATTGTATATATCTTGAATTCAATGTGCATTATAATATACACACATAGCTGACTATTTGAGCTATGTTAGTGGGAGTCCGTTTTGTTGGTTATTACTTTTTTCATTTTCTTCAATAACCTTACTTTGCCTTCATTGGAAGAAGTTCATAACACGTTTTGTTGATCCAACAAGTAATGTACTAATAAAAAGGAAACAGTTGACTCCATTATGGTATTGCAACATTCCATTATGTTTGAGTGTGAGCATTTCAACAATAATTCTTCTTAAGAATTAATGGAGCTCAAAAATGAGAAACTAGTCAGGTTAATTCTCTACTACTATTTGATTTCTCACTCTCTTTTTTTTCCTTTCAATTTTCAATGCAACTTTGCACTGATTTGATTAGTTGTTTTAAAAATTTACAGGTTCTCCATTGATGGAAAGCATAACCTTGAGAAACCAATGTCAGTTTACAAGATTCAGAAAATTCTTAATCCGGAAGGCAAAATTAGTAGCATTGTTGATACTGATAAGAATGGAATGAATATCAAATTTCCAACTTTTGAAAAGTTTAAGGTTTTCCAAGAAAATCATGAACCATGGAAGAAGAGAATTCTTGATCCAGGAAGCGATATCTTTCTGGAATGGAAAAGGGCTTTCCTATGTTCTTGCATACTATCACTATTTGTTGATCCATTGTTTTTCTATCTACCATCTGTAGCAATATCAACTAATAAGAATTCATCATGCATGGTTACTGATTTGAATTTAGGAATTGTTGTCACATGTTTTCGGACATTTGCCGATGTTTTCTATCTGCTGAACATGGTCATAAAGTTTAGGACAGCCTTTGTGTCACCAAGTTCAAGGGTTTTCGGAAGGGGTGAACTTGTCATGGATCCCAGGTTGATTGCGAGACGGTATTTGAGATCGGAGTTTTTCCTAGATCTTTTTGCTGCATTGCCACTTCCCCAGGTACTATATCAGCAACTGAAGATACTGATTTTGATATGATTTATGTATAGGAAATTTAAGACTATCAATATTTTGTTTATGCTTAGAGACACTTCATCGTGGCGTGAATTGTGAAACAGTTCAAGTTTTAATACCCCATGAGTAAATTTAATGATGAAATAGATTTTTTTTTCTTATTCTAATTAATGGTATTAACAGAATGCCAAAGTTATGTAACTTATCTATTCCTTTTTTGGAGACAATAACCAATCTATTCTTCTATTCTTATATATACAAATGGAATACAAGATTTTGCTGTAATATTTTTTTAACAAATTTTATCTTATCAATGGTTACAAATTATAAATAAAAAACAAATGAATGCAATAGTTAGAAATTTGCGCACAATTCATTAGTTTCGACTTCCGATGATAGTTTCATTAGTTACCAAAATCTTTTGCTTTTATTTTTTGTTGATATTTTAAATTGAAACGAATATTATACAATGAATGTCATAAAATAGACACACTAAACACAATAGAAATGCAGATAAACCTGAATGTGAGTGACAGTTAGGCTAGAGCTTTATGCAACAAGCAATTCATACACATTTTTTGAGTCTATTTGCTTGGTTTTGTATGGTCTTTATATTTTGTCCCTTAAAGAGATGTTATATGATATTGTTAACGCTTGCTTTTCTTTGTTGGCAGATTGTGATTTGGTTTATTATGCCAGCAATTAGAAGCTCCCATGATGATCATACCAACAATGCTCTTGTACTGATTGTCCTGCTTCAATATGTCCCCAGATTGTATATGATTTTTCCATTAAGTTCTCAGATAGTTAAAGCTACTGGTGTTGTCACAAAGACGGCTTGGGCCGGAGCTGCTTACAATCTTTTACTTTACATGTTAGCAAGTCATGTATGTTGAGTTTTCTTCAATCACAAGTTTCCTTTTTTATAATTTAAAGTTAGTTATCGTCTCTGAGCATTCCTGGATATTTTATTTACATTGTTACAAAAAAAATCCTATACTTGTAGGTCTTAGGGGCATCGTGGTATTTGTTGTCAATTGAAAGGCATGCTACTTGCTGGAAATCTGAATGCAGAAATGAAAACTTACCTGTGAAATGTATTCTTAACTACTTGGATTGCAGTACTATAAACGATGGCGATCGCGTGAAGTGGGCAAATACTACTTCTGTGTTTGGTAACTGCAATCCTGAAAGTAGCAAAGTTTTCAACTATGGAATTTTTGGAAATGCCGTGCAAAATAATGTTCTCTCCTCTATGTTTATAGAGAAGTATCTCTATTGTTTGTGGTGGGGGTTGCAGAACTTGAGGTTTGATTTTAGGATTTGTTATGCGATGTTTTTTTCTTTCTCAATTATCTTCCCTTAGAGATGAATATTTGACATGAAAGTTAGTTGTACATCACATTTTTTTATTTATTCACATTCACATTTTACTAATCTCTTCCTTTGTGTATTTTCAGTTCTTATGGCCAGAGTTTGACTACAAGCACATTTGTTTGGGAAACTGCATTTGCAATACTCATAGCTATCTTAGGTCTGGTTTTGTTTGCTCACTTAATCGGCAACATGCAGGTAATTTGAATTTTCAAATCTTCAAAATGTGCATTGTTTCTCAATTGTCTTGTCAAGAACAGGCTTCCATGTAGGCTATAGACATTGAGACATTTCAATCTTTTTGAAATGTTATGTGTATATAAGCATGCTCAACTCAACGCAGACCTATTTGGAATCTATTACTGTGAGGCTTGAAGAGTGGAGGCTCAAGCGACGTGACACAGAAGAATGGATGAAACACCGGCAACTCCCACAATTTCTCAGAGAGCGCGTCCGAAGATTTGTTCAGTACAAGTGGCTTGCAACTCGAGGTGTTGACGAAGAAACAATCCTGAGAGGCCTCCCTACAGACCTTCGTAGAGATATCCAACGCCACCTTTGCTTAGACCTTGTTCGACGTGTATGTTCCTCCCAACAATTAATCTTTGTTCAGTTAATTTGTCATTTTCTCAGCTACTTACGTCTTGTTTTGGAGAGCTTATGAAACAACTTTTGTCATGTTCATAAGTTCTCAAACATAACTCTCGAAAACAACTTATAGTTCAAAACAGTTTCTTATGCTATAAGCAATTAATTAAGTTGTTTATCCAAACATGACTTTGATAGAAAATGTGTTATAATAGTTTCCTTGCATTTGAACTATAATAGTTTATTGTAGTTTATGACACACACACACCATGTAATGACTTTCTCTACCAATTACAGGTTCCCTTTTTCTCACAAATGGATGATCAACTACTTGATGCAATATGCGAGCGATTGGTATCATCCTTGAGTACTCAAGGCACATACATTGTCAGAGAAGGAGATCCAGTTACCGAGATGCTTTTTATCATCAGAGGGAGACTTGAAAGCTCAACCACAAATGGGGGCAGAACTGGTTTCTTTAACTCTATTACCTTAAAGCCTGGTGATTTCTGTGGAGAAGAGTTACTTGCTTGGGCATTGCTTCCAAAATCTACTCTCAACTTGCCTTCTTCTACGAGAACAGTTAAAGCTCTTGTTGAAGTTGAAGCCTTTGAACTTAGAGCAGAGGATCTTAAATTTGTCGCAAATCAGTTTCGACGTCTCCACAGCAAGAAGTTACAGCATACATTCCGTTTCTACTCTTACCATTGGAGGACGTGGGCTGCTTGTTTCATTCAGGCTGCTTGGCGCCGGTTCAAGAAGAGAGCATTGGCAAGTAGTCTTAGCTTGAGGGAATACAAGTCCTTCATTGATGAACAAGCAATATATCAAATGGAGGAACACGAGGAAGAAGAGCACCGCAGTTTGGTGAATTCAAACACCGCACAAGTAAAACAGAATCTAGGTGTCACTATACTGGCTTCAAGATTTGCTGCAAACACAAGGAAAGGGGTTCAGAAGATCAAGGATGCAGAGATGCCCAAGTTGCAAAAGCCTGAAGAGCCAGATTTTTCGGTAGAGCCTGAAGATGATTAAGCTCAATACTACAAGGGCCAACACCTGGAGTTTGATATAATCTTCATGAGTAAAAAGTATCATTCATCTTTTGAATGAGAACAGTCTGTTATATATCTATAATATGTGTGCATCAGTTGTTTGTTGGCGGAAAAGCTCTCAGGTTGTCTTTTTTGAGTGATGATTTCCATCACAGTTAACCTAGTTGAAGGCTTCTTGCAACCAGTTGCTTTTGTTCACGTGGTCAGCTTGTAAATCTCCTTCACAGAATCATTTGTCCTCCTGTATATTAGAATTTCTTGACATACCATGCCACTTGTATATTACACTGCACTATTGTTAGCATATTTATACTTTATGTTCCTGTCTTAAGACATTTTGTGTTTGATTAATGTTTTTGTCTTGTAATTTAAACTTTTGGTGGCATTTTGAAGATTACTTTATTTGATGACTAAAAACGTTATCCTGAACTTTTTTTTGTAATGTTCAGATTAAAGTTTTACACTGTTGTTATTGGTAAACTACTATTTCCTTCTAGGTCTGTGTGACTGGTTAACTATTTGTACAACTGTGAATGCAAACTATATTATCATGACCGACATATATGTCCAAAGAAATGGGGCAAGCCCGTCCCTTAATCATAATAGTGAGGGGCAAGTTGTGACATACCATTGAAGCATATTGGGTCTGGGGTCAGTTGGGAAAATACAATTGATTAATCAATTTTAAGCGCATGAATTAGTTAGAGGGGCCACATTAGTGCTATATGATTATGATCAAATCCACTAGAACTTTTCTCTACTATTTCCTGCCGACACCATTTTATTTACTTAACTCATGTTCACGTAATTAAAGTACAAGTTTAATTGCCAAGTAACAACAAAAAACAGAGAAAAAAACAAAGGGGTCAAACAGAAATGAAGGAATAGAAGCTATTGTTTATATCAGATACTAATAGAATGTACAGAAAGATGAACTTTGCTCAGACATTTGGAATGGTGAAACAGGAAACTAGAATCAGAACTTAAATCCCAAATACAACCAAAGAACAAAATAAAGAAAACTGAAGATTTTATACATCTAAATGTAACAGATTAACATGAATTCTATATCTGTAAAGAGTCCAGTGACCAGTGCCTATATGGAATACTTGTGATGAATCGTTTGAATGAATGAAAAATCGATAGGGTTGAATAACAGAGAAACCTTGTTTTGGTACTTAAAATAAAATATGTTTGCTAGAGCTGTTCTGAGAGTTTCAGAAAGGAAAAAAAGATCGAACTTCACTTTGTTGCTCATTGTATTGCTGGACTGCAACTTATAGTGTGAAAGTGTGTGGAAAATAGAAAAGTCATGTGTCAGCGCACGATTGAATGGAAGCTACATATAGTTGATTCAACACGGGTTCAGCATCCTTGGAACGCGAAACATGCTATTGGATGATTAATCAGCAGAAGATGTGGTGTTCTGAATGAAAACTAACTAGCTCATCTGCTCTCCAATCAAATCAAGGCCTACAAGGAAGAATGTCATCCCTTGGAAAAACAGAAAGTAGAAATGAACTCCTTGTGCAGATAACAGACTTCTGACACAAGCTGTGAGAAGAAGGAATGCCAAAGTCAGTTCTTTTTTATATATCTTGTTAGCTTTCTTAACAGGTTCTGGAACTGCTTCTTTGAGTTCCTTCAATTGCTGTAACTCAACAAGTCCACTGTCAGAAGCTCCTCTATGAATCTTTTGATGTTCTATTGACTCTGTTTCTCTTTCTGCAGCAGCAAGTAAGTCAGACTCTGACGACCTTCCAGCTTTCTTTGTGACAATCCATTCATAAGAGCTTCCCAATTGGAAGAGTCCAGATACCATTGCATTGAATTTAGTCACAGACATGGTGTTTTCAAAAAGGAGGTAAGGAACAATAAAAGGAAAAGATTTAGGTGCAGGAAGAATGTTAAGGATTGACATGCATACAGGAACATAGCAGATCAACCATAAAGGAAGTTCTGCCTCTGGAACAAACATGGTTAAAGGAAGGATTATGCAAAATAAGGTGAAGGAATAAAAGGGAAGGATTAGTTTCCTTAGTAGAAAAAATAGCAGAATTAAGTTTGCTTTCTTCCACGGTGACACCTGCAGTTAAACAAAATTTAAGACCCTTTAGGCAGTACATATTATAACCAATCATTGCAAATACTTAGTACCAGTGTTGTCAATTGCAGATCGCAAAAAATAGTGGCGTGTTCAATTTCTGCTATGTTGTAGTGCTATAGCGCAGCTATAGCTGCTATTTGACAACACTTTATACTAAATAGCATATTGCGGAACAATAGTGATTTGTTCAGATCATGCTATGCTGTATAGCCGCTATTTGACAACACTGCTCAACACTTGCTTGTGTTCATCACTATTCTATTCATTACATCAAGCTGTGTATCAGATGTACCTTAGATTTCAAAATTGCTGGAAGACACAGCCTAAAAAGTTGCATAGGCCCTGAATGCCAGCGGTGTTGCTGCTTCCTGTAAGCTTCATATGACTCAGGAACTTCACAAAGTACCTGAAATTTGAGAGTTTTTCAGGGATCTTTGGTCTTAACACAGAAGTTCGATTTCATGAAGGCGACATAACTATCAGTATTATGCACTATGAAAGAAAGGAGATAAAAGATACGAATTGAAAATAAACTGTCATTTATGATCACCTTGACATCATTTAGGAAGATAAATTTCCAACCATTGAGGTGAGCTCGGACAGCAATGTCCATATCTTCTACAGTTGTTCTCTCCAGCCAGCCCCCAGACTCTTCTAGGGCTTTGATTCTCCAAACACCAGCAGTTCCATTGAAACCGAAGAAATTAAGAAACACCCCATTGACCTGCTGTTCTACTTCAAAATGGAAGCATAAATTTATGTTTTGGAGACGAGTCAGCAAATTCTCATCCTTGTTCACAAAAGACCATCTAGCTTGGACCAAACCTAATTCAGGATTATCCTGTAATAACAAGTCATTTGCAAATCTTAAAACATGTTAACACTTATCGATAATCATATCTGAATATATATGTCATGATCTTCACTTAACCTTGAAATGTGGCACAGTTTGCTTAAGAAAATCAGGGTTTGGTTGAAAGTCTGCATCAAATATTGCAACAAATTCATAGTCATTCACGTAGTCACAGCTCATTGCAGAATTAAGATTTCCAGCTTTATATCCAGTCCTGACCAAGCGATGCCGATAGATTATGTTGATTCCCTTTTGGTTCCACTTAGAGACCTCAGCCTTAATTAACCACTGTATGCTCTCATCATCAGAATCGTCAAGTACTTGAATCAGTAAACGATCCCTTGGCCAATCCATTTGACACACTGCAGAAATTGACTGCTCATACACCTGCATAAAGTCAATTGGTGCAAGATGAACAAAAGATGAACTCCATATTTTGTCAATGTCATTGATTGCTTATAATAGTTAAAAATTCATAAAACAACACAACATCAAATGGAAAGCATTTGTGTTTCTGAGTTTAGGAGGTTGCAGAAAATTCATAAGGGAGTTAAAATCTTAGAAGTATCAGACTCGACGCACACTTTTCTATCTTCTTGTGACATTTGCAAAATCTAAGTTTGACTTAAAGAAATTAGTTAACACTATTACATTGAAACTGACTGGTAGCGTACACATCAGATATAAAAACCTCATAGCAAAAATGGAATGCAGAAGTTCGGTGTCATACCTCTTTCTCATTGCACATTGGAATTTGAACCAAAACCATTGGATAAATGCATAAAGATCCTTCAACATCATCAACCTTGAATGGATCCCCATTGATCATTGGCTTAACCTTCTTGAATTTGATCCAAAACCACCCAAAACAAAGAAGCATACGGTCCACGGATTGGATAAGAAACAAAACAATACAAAACTTTGAAAGAGCCTGAATCGGTGGAGCAATGTAGTCAGCACGAAACGTCAACCAAGCAACATAAACCATATGGAACAACCTTTGGAAATCAGAAGTATGAGGAATGTGCAAATTGGTATTCCCAAAATGCCAACCTTGAAAGTAAGCAACAACCTCAAAAGCCAAAACGGCCAATGAAATTAACAAAAACAAACTAATGATTCTAAACAACAATTTCCCTTTTTCAACCGCCACTCCCTGTCTACGAACCAACCTTTTCTTAATAGCTCCAAGCAAATCCCAAAGAACAGTTACTAACCAGGTAACACAACCAACGGCACGATGAGCTTTGAGAAGCAAAACCCACCTAACTTGTTTAGCATTCTTGCCGCGGTTTTTATCTACTGGCCTAAATGCAGCATCTGCGCCATTAATCTTCACAACTGAGAAATTGGGGTCCTCCATTTTCACCACCACTGGTGTTCCTTTCTGTGAATCCTTCATCCACCAACTTGAAAAATCCAATCTTGGAGCCATTGTAAATCACAGTTTCACACAGACAATTAAACAAACAGTTTGTGTGTATAATATAATATAATATATGAAACAAAAACACTAAATTGATGAATCTTTTCAAGTACACATCATATCATAGTAAAGTAAAGACAGCAAAGAGTAAAGACATGGATCTGAAAAAAAACACAAGTTAAGATTCGTAGTTGATGTTATTGGAACAAAAATGCAGAGTGGAAAGAAAGAGTGAGGATGTTTTTGAAGATACCTAACATTGGAAAAGACACATTATGAGGGAAGCAAAGAATAAGACACAAACTTTCAAGGAAACAAAATATTTACAGTGATCAATCATGGAATCTGTTAATTAAGATAACCAAAATTAGTGACACTGAAATGGGTACTAGGAAATAACGCACCTGAAAAAAACAGTGTTGAAATTGATAGTTTTTTTTTTCTGAAGAATTTAAGATTGATAGTTAAAAATTATTAAAAAAATTCAGTTGTGATTTAAAAAGATATCTATCCATGTTACTACTAGTACATTACAAAAAGATTATTATGTTATGGGTCTACTACAGTAACAGTACCCACCCACTTGTTAGAAGGAATTCAGATTCGGACAAGTTTGGTTATCATTACAGTAATCTTCATTTAGTCAAGATAGCCAGAGCATGTGAAAAGAGGTTGGTTAATTTTTTTAGTTAAAAAAAAAGATAGTTCAATTTTTAAATTTTGATTGAATTCGCTTGGATTAAAAAATTAGTTAGTGACACAATAATTGTCTTAACTCACAATAAAAATCAGATTTTTTTTTCTTTTTGCACCGGTTTCCGACCCACCAATGGTGGGCGACTAATCCGACTCGTGCGTAGAGGCATGCGCACTGGTCAAGCGTTGTTTCCCCTCGGAATCGAACCCACCAATTTTTAATCAGGATTTTCTTTGTACCAAAAAAAAATTGCTTCCAATATTAATGTTAGTTAAATTCATTGAATTTGGATTTGAATCTTTTATGGGATTTCATTTGTCTTGCAAAAGAAAAAGAAAAAGAAAACTTGAAGTACATTATATTTGAGAATAAATGTAAATTGAATCTGCAATGATTAAAATTAATCCAATATTACCATAATAGATTTGGTTATGAATGGTCAAACCCAAAATTACGTGGAAGTATTAGTTCACACCCAAAAGATACCGATAAGAAGAGTAAAATAATTTACTAAAAAAACATAGTAAAATATTACCAATCCACATATAATGGTGTAAATGACCTAAGCTCTCACAGACTTTAGACTTAAGGTCTGTTTGGAACCACAGATAGTATATGGAAAGAAATGGGAGAGGACTGAAAATTTATTGAAACTCGAGCTTCCGTCGTTTGGATCACATGTGATTAGGATAAGAAAGATCATTTTTTGTGGGGGCCACTCCCATATATGTTTCCGCTCAAAACTGAAAAGAAAGTGATGGAAGAGCATCATTTTAGGGAATAGTCAAATATTAACCTTACTTTGAAAGGTTTTCTTTTTTAATGTTACTTTTTTTAAGCATAACTTGATAGTGTAATGCTAGCATGTCCTATAAATATACAAATACATAGTATAATATAATTAAACAAACTTATTGTTCCGGAATTACTACGTTTATATAAATGTTTTAATTTTGTAATTATATATATTATATTAATAGTCATATTAATTTTCCGAGGTGTAATAGTTATATATATATAAGGGATAAATGCATATATTTTTTTAAGGGATAAATGTGTATATTTATTGGCACATACGTACACAAATTTCATATTATATAAGAATATTTTCTTTCACCTTTATATTATATTGTATTTTACTTAAGGGCATGTATGTCATTTTACAAATATATCTCTTTCTTTTCTCTCATTTTCTATTCTCTTTCACTTAAACCAAACAACCACAAAATCATATCACTTTCCACTCACTTTCATTCCTTCAACATTCTTTCCTTATACTTTCTTTCCTTTCACTTTCTCTTCTCATCCAAACAGACCCTTAGAGCCTGACTAAACTATTGCTTTAAAAAAGAAACCTATATTCGGATGAGTAGAGTTCCCTAAGGATTAATGTACATTATTATTACATATATCGATATCAATGTAGAACATTATTTATTGAGAAATGGCAGCTTCTTGGGGAATATACCTTTATTCTTTTTATTACAATATATTACCTGATGCCAAAAAAAATATACCAAGGTACTGCACACAAGCTGTGATAATGCAAACAGATTATATGGAGTTAAACAAAGTCGAACTCCAATTAGTTTTTTTTTTTTTTTTAAAAAAAAAAAAGGAGGAAGAAGGTTCACGGAGACACTAGTATAACTTCCTCCTTGGTGGTGGTTGCCTCTCTCTAGAAGAACTGTTTCAATCAATGCTGCCTAATCCTAAAAGAATAATAAAGTGCCACACCACCATTTTATGTTAAGCAAATAACCAACTAAGTATTACACTTGCTTAGCTTTTTCATCATAATTAGGTTCATAAAAGATGGATTTTGTTAACGAGTTTCGTGTGGCATTATTTAAGGATTTCAAATTAACTAACTAAGTAAAGGTTTATTTCAAAAAAAAAAAGTGCTAAGGTTTAGAGAAACACTTATTATAGATATATTTAAAAGTATTCTCAAAAAATAAAATTACGAGAACTTTATATCGATAACTAGTGCAATTGTAGAGTATCTATAAATCAATTGAGTACTTACGCAATTGAACCAACCTTTATTGACATGAGATAAATTATTAAACATTAATTTTGTGATTTTAAAAGATTTATATTTTGCCACGATGTTTTTCCCCTAAAAAAAAAGAGATAACGTTAATAGCAAGCGGGTGGACAAGAGAAGACATGGAGTTTCCAAGTAGAATTGACGTATTTTCAATACAACTCTAATTATTAAGTAGAGTCAATAATCTTAGAGATTGAACTGATCTCTCTTCGTGCTGTGCATGCATGCATGTGACCACTTAGATTAGATTTCCTCCGACAACATAAAATCTTGACAGACGACAATATTATAGCTGGATTTCAAACGAGGGCAAGCGTGTATATTGTTTCATGCAAGTTTTGTTTTAGTCATCACAAAAAAACATGAAACTCAACTTTTGTTTCTTACGGTATATAATAACAATTATTTTTCAATCATAATACAAGGTGAAACACAGGTTCATCTTAAAGAGTAAGGAACAGTGACGAAATACTTTTCCCCTACACAAGTAAATGGGTATGACTTGGATAATTCTTATCTTCAGATAAGAGGAAAACCTGTTATCGGTTTTAACTCAAAATTCTTCTTCTTCACTAAAAGGAAAAGGAAAAGTGGAAAATTCGATGGTATCAACTACCAACCAACCAAATACTCAAAACGATTATTATTATTATTATTATTATTTTATTTTTTTTTATATTTTTCAAAAAAATATGTTCGATATTTTTATTGTGCTAACACGTATAAACTATGAGCAATATTTTTTTTATAAAATTTTGATTTTTATTAAATTATAGGTATTGATATTTGTGGTTTTCAACTTGTAACAAATGATGTTTTGTTATCTTTTTCAATAACCCAACAATATAGCATTCTAGACAAATTTATTTAGGGACATAATTGAAATTAAAATAGACACCCAAAAATCATTTATTCTATTTATATATTATAGATTATCTATTAAAAATCAAAATGATGATCTATGAACCAAACACTACCAGAACATCAATTGAGATTTTGGATGTATGTTGCTCTACTAATTATCTAAATAATATAATTATATTTTCATTAATAGTTTGCTCTAGTAATAGTTCTTTAAAATTGTTTTCGTCGATAAAAATTGAAAAAATACTCTCTTTTTTTTTTTTTTATAAGTTATAAACATTGAATGTAAAAAGTGAAGAGAAGTGAAAAATAGTGCGTTCGATAGATGGTTTAATGAATGAGGCGCTCAAGTTTCTATCCTATTTAATGAAAAACAACAGTTTTCAGCTGAGTTAAATTTCACTTTTATTTCCTACTTTTCTTTTAAGGGAATTATCTACCTTTTTGTGTGTTTAATTATCTGAATATAAAATAAATTAGTATAGTGACCCGTGCCAAGCACGTGAAATAAAAAATATTTTTGATCAAATGTATATATTTTATATTATGTTATCTTAAAGTTATAAGTGTGGTTATAATTTAAATTTGATATGAAAAAAAATATCATCTTAATTTTGTTAATATTGTATATATTTTGAAATATATAAACATTGCACATAACGATTAAAGTATTTGAATTTATACTTATACTAATTATTTGTAGTATAAGATGTACTCATTGTTAAACTTAGCATATGTAATATTTTTGAAAAAATACGCCAACGTACTATATATTATTATTAGTTGACATAATGTATTTTATTTATCATAAAAACTAAAAAATTTGTATTTTTTTATATAATAGTCAGTGTCAGATGTATATACCTAGTCTGTGAATGCAAACGTTAAATTTTTTTACGGGTGTGTATAAATATAGTTTGGGCTACAGAAACGCCGATTGTTATTTGTTTTCATTTTTTTACAAAACCAATGGTCTAATGTAAATATTGTATTTTAAGGTAACAACGATGTAAAAAAAAAAGTTTTGCATATTTTTATACCTGAAAAGTGCACCAGTTAAAAGTCAATGGCAGGAAGATATGCTTATATATAAATTGAATGTCCTGTAATGACCAGTACGCCTTACAAAGAAATTAAAAAAAAAAGAAAAAAGACTTCCAAACAATATGCAACTTTAGTTTTCTAAATTATAACAACAACAATTCTAAAAATAACCAATGATCATACTTTTTGAAAAACTTCACAATACACAACATTTGTGGTCTCCTTGCAAACATTATTATATTTATCCAAGATGAGCAGCTTCAAACCTTTTCTAGAAGTAACTCGATTGACAACGACATAGAGTTGTCCATGCGTGAACACGGGCTTAGGAAGATAATCTCCCACTCGAGATAAAGATTGACCCTGACTTTTATTTATTGTCATTGCAAAACAAAGCGTCAATGGAAATTGTTTGCGCCTAAATTTGAAGGGTAGTCCTAGATCACTCGGAATAAGATTCATCTTGGGAATGAATACCCTGGTACCTGCCCTTTTTCCTGTAATTATGGTAGCAGCTATCGTGCTCTTCCCTAGATGTGTAACGGTCAGCCTCGTACCATTACTCAGTCCATTGGTCTGATCGATGTTTCTCATCAGCATAACTGGACATCTCACCCTTAGTTTCAACCAGCGATTTGGAATTCCAGAGCTCTTAATACCATTTAGAAATTCCGCTGTGAACCACTCTCATTGGACATCAGAATTTTCACCCGATCGACAAAGAGAATCAGAGCTTAAATACTCTTTCTCTTCACCTGGAATCAGTGACATCATATATTTGTTAACATGCTCGACTGAATCAAGCGTTGGTGCGAGTATTCCCCTTTCTTGAAAAAATAGTGGGTCGCCAAGGTTATCATTCAAATCGGGATACACAAAGTCTATAAGTGACATCAGCGGATTTGTTGTGTCCGATATGAGAAAATCTTCAGGAATTTCTTCATTTCACCATTCTCATCCAAAGCGTCGTTACCGTCTCTAATTGAGAGTATCCACTTGCCAAAATTAGCAATTTATTCCTGCTCTACAGGTACCGAAGATGCACTCAATCTCATATTAACAGTAAGCCTCAACACATTAGAATAAGCCAATATCTTTGATGAATTGATTGAGGCATCAAAAATATCGTGCCTCGTTGCTTTACGGACAACAGGCAGTATCTGCCTGAAATCACCACCTAAAACTACTGTCATTCCACGAAAAGGTATAAACTCGTTTAGGGGATCATTCTTGGACATGATATCACACATTGATCGGTCAACTGCCTCAAAACACCATTGGTGCATCATTGGAGCCTCATCACAAATTATCAACTTTGCAGCACGCACCAGGTCTGCCCTAGGACTATCCTTTTCCATCGTAAGCGATGATGCCTCCTTAATCTCAATAGGGATTGCTAGTGTCGAGTGCGCGGTTCTTCCACCTGGTAATAGAAGAGCTGCTATACCGCTGGATGCAGCATTCAATACAATTAACCCTTTCGATCTAACAGCAGTCGACAATGTTTTCCATATAAAGGTTTTTCCAGTAACACCGTAACCATATAAGAAAAAGAAACCACCGTTGTCAGAACCAACAGACTTTGCCGTCTCGACGAAGAATAATATTTGCCGTCTAAAAAAATAGTGAAAAGCTCTCTGGTGTGTTTACTTTGTTAGGTAGCCTTGAATTTATTGCGTTTTTTTTTTCTCAAAGAAATATGTTCGATATTTTTATTGTGCTAACACGTATAAACTATGAGCAATATTTTTTTTTATAAAATTTTGATTTTTATTAAATTATAGGTATTGATATTTGTGGTTTTCAACTTGTAACGGATGATGTTTTGTTATCTTTTTCAATAACCCAACAATATAGCATTCTAGACAAATTTATTTAGGGACATAATTGAAATTAAAATAGACACCCTTATTCTATTTATATATTGTAGATTATCTATTAAAAATCAAAATGATGATCTATGAACCAAACACTACCAGAACATCAATTGAGATTTTGGATGTATGTTGCTCTACTAATTATCTAAATAATATAATTATATTTTCATTAATAGTTTGCTCTAGTAATAGTTCTTTTAAATTGTTTTCATCGATAAAAATTGAAAAAATACTTTTTTTTATTTTTATAAGTTATAAACATTGAATGTAAAAGTGTTGAGAAGTGAAAAATAGTGCGTTTGATAGATAGTTTGATGAATGAGGCGCTCAAGTTTCTATCCTATTTAATGAAAAACAACAGTTTTCAGCTGAGTTAAATTTCACTTTTATTTCCTACTTTTCTTTTAAGGAAATTATCTACCTTTTTGCGTGTTTAATTATCTAAATATAAAATAAATAAAAGACATCAAATCCAAATATATATCCAGCATTGGTTTTCAAGAGAACTGCAGACAGTACACGAAAAAGAGAGCATAGATGGCATGGCTGAAGTGCTGAACCTTAATCACATGTAATGTAATGTTATGTTTTCTTTTTTTGAATCAATATCATGTGTTCATTAATTGCTACTTTGTGCTTACTGCTTTTTGTACTCCAGCCTCCTTGGCATCACGGGAGATGTCCCTCCCTCCCTCCCAATCCCTTTGCATAATAATTTCTTAGTAATAAAATAAGGGAATTTATACGGTACACTCACAAAATGAGGTGTATCGGTACTCTTTCTTCATAATTTTATAAATTAATGATATTTTTTATGAATTAAATAATTATTTATCAATATTTATATTTTATAGAATATCATTTCATAAGAAAAAACATCAGTTCATTGTTTATAAGAATCATAGTAATTTTTTACATATTATCGTAAAATATAATCAATATTCTCAATTATGAGTGCTAAAAATTCAAAAAAAAAAAAAAAAAAAATTCATTAACACTTTTGATGAATAAGATTTAGTTATTATAAATATAAATGATAGAAAATAATATTTTTCTTCAAAAAAACAACTCATTTAACCATTAATTTAAAAAGTAAATGTACCGGTACACTCAAATATATTGGGTGTACCATAGAATTTGCCAAAAGTTAAGACATTAGTTAAGAAAGCGAAAAATAGATATTTTAAATTGGAAACAACAACATTTGACTTCCAAAAAGTTGAATACAACATTTTCCAACATAATTTTTTTATATTTGTATTCTTAGACAATATCTGAAAGATACTTTTTTAGTATTTTTCAAAACATAAATATGAAGAATAAGAAGGATGACCTACTTAACAACTACTTAATAAAGGTGTCAATAACATTGGACTGTAAGGGACAGGACTTACGAGATTTGGCCCAATGCATTGTATATCTCACGTTCCCTTGCTATCAATTGTCAACAATGGGTGTTGAACCAGGATCATGCATGATCCTACATTTAATTCCTATAGTGATAGAAAAATTATTCATTTTCTGCTAAACATGTATTAGAGTGAAGTATTCTTCGTCGAAAAATCTAATTGGCCACTTTTAGTGTAATTTTCCTTTCCAACAACATTTTTTCTTTTACAATGTTCGAACTTAAAACTTTTCTTAAGGGATCCTAATTTAATTCAGTTCCATTCGTATCAATTTAAAGTTTGAAAATTCTTGTAGTGCTGGAACAAACTGGGTGATTGATATTTACTTGAAAATTATTCATTTAAAAGGTTTTCTAAATTAATTATTGGAGTAAGTAATAAATACAAAACATTATATTTTTTTGGTAGAAATATAGATTTTTTTTGGTAGAAAAAAACATTATATGTTTATATATTTTGAATAAATTCTACATGCTTACACAAAAACGTAATTATAGTTTTGGGTTTTTAGTTGATTAATAACTCTTACGTGGTCTATTGGTAAATTAACGTTTTGAATCTGGGGAATTTTTTTCTTTTACGGCATTGGATCTGGGATACGTATACAAGTTTAAGTTAAGGAGCAACAAAATGGATTCTCTCCATCGAAAATAATATTGAAGAAATGATGTGGTGATCTTGACCATTATTCTCCCTCCTCATTATTTTTTCAACAAAGAGAATCTAGGATCAAAATAACCCTACGAACAAACTTGGTGAAAGGATGGTTTTACAAAGCTAACAAACAACATTTTCTCTTCTCCCTTTTTTTCCTTCCAAATTCATTCCTCAACTTTTCTTCATAAACATAGGTGGAGTCTAAGTTATTGTGATGACATCAGACGTGCAATCCTCCAGAAGTCAAATATCACTTTTTGCCATAATGGGTGCTTGCATATGTGCCCCACAGTTTTTTCAGAAAAATGATGAATTTTAGAGTGAGGGTTCTAACAATTCCCTCACTAGTGAACCACATAAACAACAATTGATATCCATTAAATTGATGGATCATATCATACACCATACACACTATATTGCAACCCTTCTCTCTTTCTTTCTCCCTCTTGTGTCTTCCTCCCCTTCTTTCTTTTTCATCATGATAAAACCTCTCAAAAATCAAAATCATATTTTCTTTACCCAAATACTAAACCACTTTGACTAAATCTTCAATAATCTCAAAAATTAATTCAACCAAAAGAGTCTAATAAAAACATAATTCGTGATTGTGAGGGATTTCAACCCTAATCTAATGGAGATTAATGTACCAAGTTGATAACGTTGCTGGAAAGTTCATTCCCAAACATCATCAAGTAACTAAGGAGTTATATTTTACAGAAGAGAGTTGAGTTTGTATGGATTTACTTTTATGGATGAAAATCAAACATCCAATCTTACTTGCACTTGCAACTTAACACATCGAACTTATATATTTTAATAATTAATTTTTGATTGGGATATGATATAAATTTAGATCATATACAATAGTAGTAATAATTTTGAAATGGTTTGTCAGGTCTTATGACTCTCTGCTTCTGAGTAACTGGAATGGTGGTGCGACGGAGAATGGAAGAAAAAGATAATTAAAGAGGGAAAATGAAATGTGTTATCCGGTGTATTTGGTGTACAATAAGACACGTGAGTTTGATCAATCCTAATGGATCTTAATTATTATTCATTATGGTCCACTGATGAGGGACTTGTTAAAACCCTCACCCTAAAATCCACCCAGAAAAATATAATAAAATGGATCAAGAGATAACCGTCATCCAGCTGAGCTTCCTGAGCAGATGTAATATTCTCCAACACTTTTATTAACACTCCCAATTGTTAGATGGAATCATTGTAAGTTTCACCATTTTGAAAATAAATGTCATAAAATGATGGAACCCACATAAAACTTACTCAATATGAGAGTTATTGCAAGCTGTTCTCATGTATCAGATTAAGCATTTAAAAATCAACAAACCAAAACCACTGATAACTGTCAAAATTGGAAAGAGGAGCCACGTTTTAGTGTTTTACTACAAACCAGAGAATTGAATAATTCACGTTCCAAAGTCGAGATAAGGGCATAGACGTTAAGAGTCCAGACAGACAGGAATGAAATTAAGTTGATAATACCAAGAATGAATTTGAAGGTAAATTAATAATGCCAGAGATGCATTTGATAATGGATCCAGACATAGACTAACTTAATTGACATTTTATAATTTTAAGTGTCATTATGGAACGTTGATGATGTGAGGACTAAGTTGATACATCCATACAATTTCAAGGACCAACTTGGATTTATTCATAATGCCCTAATCGACCATGTACAATGGCCTATTGAATCTGACATTCAATAGGTTGAAACCATTGCAATGCCTTGTTGAATATGAGGGAAGAGGAGAGAGGTGATTAATGGATTCAACATGTTTAATATCTGACCGAGGGGCCACGCGGCGCGTTTTCATTTGGCCACGCACAGCGCGTGCAATACACGCGCCGACAGGGCGCGTCGCTGAAGGAAGACGCGGAGAGAGAAACGATTTTGGGATAAAGTGGGACACGTGGTCCAATCTGATTAGCTGGCTGGATTTTTATCTTCTTAATAATTTGGACTCAATTATTTCATTGCAAATATTATTATTATTTTTTTATTTTTTCACCAAAATTCATGATTTTTTTTTTCCTCTATAATAGAGATTTGGATCATTTGATTTGGACACAGAAAAAAAACCATAATTTTCACTCTCTTAATCTTATTATTAGCATTTCTTTTGAAATTTTAGTCTTTATTTAGTGAAATGGATCCCACTAACAATCAATTCAACACCCAAAATTCTTCTGTATTGCATTTTATGTTAAGAAAATAAAAATAAATTATTTAAATAAATTTTATTTTTACAAAAAAAAAAATTGTAAGTGTTTCTTCATTTTAATTTAATTATAATCGATAATTATAATTTTATGTAATTATAAAAACAAAAATATAAAATTAAATAAGAATAAGAAATAAAAGGTGGTGGGGTAGGGTGTTGAATGAAAAAACCATTGGAGAGGTAAAAATTGAATGGGTGTTGAATTAAGAGAGAGAAAATGATGTGGAGTGTTGGAAATTGAAAAAGTGGGTGTTGAAGGTTGTTGAATGTATTTTACCATTGTAAATGGTCTAATACTCTGCTGTATATGCAACAGAAGTACAATTATGAATTATTTTTATTGAATTTTGAATATCGTGTCAGTATACAATACCTCTGAGGCTCCAACTATGTGATTTACCGGAAAATGATGAGAAAGAGAGGGGGGGCGGAGGGAGCTACAAATACAACCATACAACTAGTAAATTAAAGAAAAAGAAACATTTATCCAGCTGCTATAGCTTTTGCTGTAAGTCGTCAATACCACTTCTATTTACGATGAGCCTCCACATCTGTAACTACCTTCACTGTCTTACTTTTTTTCTGCTGATATTTAGCATATGAATACCACACGCCACCAGCTGTATTGATGACCAATCCAGTCACATTCAAAGCATGGACTTGAACGCCACCCAGTAAGAAGAAACCAAAGGTCTGAAGAAACAATAAGAAACAGATTTGTGTTTGTATTTATTATTCAATGTAATAAGTCACATAAAATACAAACAAAAGATGGATGGATTATGCCTATGTATCAATATTAGGTTCTAGTGACAGAAAATTCTAGGCTGCGGTTATGGTGCATAAGGAAATCCTTATGCACCCTGCATAAATCCAGAAATGGTTTTGGAGTACAATTCACAAAAACCATTTCTGGATTTATGCAGGGTGCATAAGGATTTCCTTATGCACCATAACCGCACCCAAAATTCTATGGCAAACACAGGATCACTCCTAGCTTACCGTGGAACCAACTCCTTTAAGAACACCCACAATCGTTGTAGTTAAAGCAGAATTAACAATAGTGCACAAGAACATGGTGAAGTTGAGAACAATGCCCATCACCAACGAAAGAATAAGGATCACCAGAAATGAAAAAGAATAACTCTGCGAAGGAAAAAAAAATAGTTAAGTTAGATGCTAGCTTTCACATCAATATAACACTAAAATAATAAATGACACAGCCATGTCACGTTATCAGATATATGCAAACTTTTAGTCTTTCCCAGATATGTTGAAAGCAATGGTTTCTGATGTTAACCATCACAACAAAGTTTATACAATCTATAATTTATTCTCATTTGAGAAATACACTTAGCCTGATATAATTTAGAACTGAATAAACTGTCAATTGATCTGACAATTAATTTATAATTATAGAGCATCTAGTTCATTATCATAGAATAGACAAATAGGTACTGGAAAAGACCCGTCTTATCATGCCAAAATTAAAAGTTATTCTAAGCGGAAGTATTAAACTTGCTTTCCACGACACTCAAGTAATTGCACACCCTTTCCCTATTTTTCTTTCAACAAGATTTCTGTTTCATGCCCAATCCCGAGTTCCCACAAACTTAAATTCTCTCCAAACCTCAACCCCCCCTCCTCAACAGGTAGGTGTTATTTTGAGTGAAAAAATAGGTGGAATATTAGCATAAAACTACTCAAACCAGACCGAGGAGGGGAAGACTGGCGCTGACATAATTGATAATTCCCTTTGAGTTGCCCGACAACTCGGAAAGACAAGCACAAGACAATGAATAAGCACAAAACATTTAGTATTAGGGATAACCTAATAGTAAGTAGATCAAAATCAAACAATAACCAAGACTTTTAGCAGTTTATCTTGAAAACATTATATTTATTTATCAGATTGTGTAGATCAAAAGACAGACTTTTAGCAGTTAATTTTGAAAGCATTGTATTTATCAGACTGTCTAGATCAAAAGACAGAAAATGCCAACATTCAAAACATGGTAGCGCAGAATCAATTTTGATCCAAAGAATAACGTTAAGAGTCTGACCTTTGCAAATAATACAGATAAAGAATATGGGAATTCCCCTGTGGCTATAATAAGAAACATCAAAAACGGAAGAGATAAAAAACTGTTGTAGAACATGATTTCCACTGATGAAAGTCCATTCTCAGCACCAGATTTTTCCACCAGCACAAGGTACATGGTCTGCATAGAAGAGTAGGCAACACTATGAGAAAAGCATGCTCATTTACATTATCTATTACTCCATTTAAAGGATTATGGACAACAAAATATCAGCATATCACCTGGAAGAAAACAGAAATGAAAGCCATGCTATACCCAAAAAGGTCAAAGGAAAAATCTCCAAGGGCTGCTATGAGAACTCCAGCAGCAGTCAATATCACTGAGAGAGTCACCTGATATATGACAGAAAGGAACACCACTTCTATTCAGTGTAAACTTTACTAAAATTGGTAGAGAAATCAAAACAGCCCCCGCAAAATAAATACAATCGTAGTTTAGATTGAGATTCCATAATGTCTACTCTACCAGAAATTCATTAAGATAAAAGCAAATGACGATAAATCTAAACATCAAAAGATTTTTTGTCAGCTTAAGAGAGGGATATAATATAATGCTAGCAATAGTCTTAGTAGGCAGAAGGCACCCAATCAAACAAACATAACATTTTGATACTGTTCACTACTGTTATATAAGGTTCCTTCCCTTCTTCAATTTTCAGAATCCATTTTGGGAATAATGTTTCCACACGAAGATCAAAGTTGTATTACCAGCTTAAACACCCTCTTCATAACATTAACAAAGCCCTGTTGCCAATGGTTATTCTTCTTCTTCTTCTTTAAAAGCAACAAATGCTTTTTCTAATAACCCTCTTTGATATTTGTTGACCACAGTTTAATCACGAGATTTTGTTGTTTATCGTTCATAAACTAGCTTAAAAGGTGGCAGAATAAACAAAGCTTTGACATTAACAAACAAAAAATTAAGAAAACTACAGAAACCATTACCTGAGTTGTAGGTCTCCCCTTCCCCATGAAACATCCAGCGATAAGTACAGCAAGCGGTGTAAGCCTCTTTATGGCAATATACATTGGGATATTGACTCCTTTCAAACTGGCCAAAGCAAATGCGACATTAGCATTATAGAAAAACGAAACCGGGAGCAGTTGCTTGGCCGTTGCCAAATCTACTCCTCTTGCTCTTGTGTATCCCATTTTTCGACCAAAGTGTATAAGCAAGGTGGTAACCAGTTGCTAAGAAAGACAAAAAAGCAATAAATGAATGTTAAAAAACAATATTATATCTGACCCTTAATTTAAACCTACTTAAATAAAAAAAAGAAAATCAAATTATTAGATACTCCCTCGAGCCTTAAACATAAGCAAGAAAAGTATATGTAAACATGATTTGGACCAAATATATATACTTTTTTTCTGATTATATTTAAGGTAGGAGGAATTACATTTATGATTTATCACTAACAATATAAGCATTTTGGAAAGGTAAAGTTTATTCCTAAATATAAGTCTGTTTGTCCCTAAAAAAAAGTCTGTTTTAAATTACTAGATTAATTTATTATTATTATTATTTTAAAATAAATATAGACATAATAATTAATGATGCATGCTAAGTGTCTTGGAAGATATAAGTCAGAATTGAAGACATGCATATCAATACATAAAAGAGAAAGATAGATTAAGCATGCAATGCAAACCTGCAAAGTGAGGAGAGTCATTGAATGTGCATACTGCATGAGAACAGCTTTATTGATAAAAACCATTGCCATTGAAGCAATTCCATATGACACTGCCGCGATTAAACTGCATCAACATTTACCAATTAGATTAGCTGTTAATTAATTGATTAATTACACATTCTAGCTTGCGATTGAAGGAAGAAAACCTTGAAGAAAATGAAGTAGATTCTGCATCGGTTCGGATCTCCATGGCGGAAGATGAGATCGATCGATCGAATCCAATCAGTTTAGGATTTTACTTATTAATAATAAAACTGAAAGTGAAAATTGAATCAAACAGTCACTGAATTGAAGAATATAACCGAATCAAGTAATCAAATCCAACTACGACGAATAAAAAAAAAGAAGTGGAAATGAAGGTAATACCTGGTAAAAGTTCGTTTACATGTCTATGAGAAATTTAACACAAAAAAAAATAAAAAAATAGAAGAGGTAGTACAATGGGTGAAGAAAAAGTAAAGAGGTGAAATTGAAAAATGGAAAGAAAGCGATGGATGGATAGATAGATAGTTAGTTAAAGAGAGAGTGAGGAGTAGTGGTAAAATGAATGAAAGTGAGAAGAAAAAAAAATAATAATAATAAATAATAAAAGTGATTTGTGAAACACAGCTGGCGTAAGAAGAGAATCGGCATCATCGCAACGCAAGGTGTGGTTGGTGGTTCCCTAAAATCAGAGCAAGATGGAGACTCCCGTGTGCTTCACTGCACTGCCGCTAGCCTACTCTATTTATTAATCACAACGTTTAATGAGTGTCATTCGCATTAATTAAAGTATTAAAATACTTTGAGTGTCACTTTAACTAAAAAATAAATTGTTTAAAAATAAATGTCATTTTACATTTTTAATACAACTTTAATTTTTTCTTCCAACTTTACTTTCAATAAATACTCTAACTTTTCTCTCGCGCAATTTTCAATGCAACTTTAAGTTTGTGTTATGTCAAATGATTATTTCATTCTATTTTTTAATCTGTGTGTCAAAATCTTAAACGACACTTATTTTAAAACGAATGAAGTAGTTAAATTTATATAAAAAAATAGTGTAATTATTATTAAAACAAAAATAAGAATTTGAATTTCTAAGACAAAGTTTTTATTAAATGATTCATTAACTAATATGGTTAGAACACTCCTTATCAAAACATTTTTTATAATTGTTTCCTATTTTATGCACTCTCCATTTTTTTTTATTTTAGGGTTATGCTAATCAGGGCACTAGTTAAAGAAATTAAAAATGAAAATTTTGCATTGAATTCAACAATTTTTTAACTTTTAAAAAGTTAAATCTATCACTTTTTATTTTTTTAATAATTAAAAGAAATAAGAAATTGCACATGTGGCGTCCACGTCAGCATTGATTTGGTCAAAATTGACCTGGGGCCAAAACTGCAAAATGGGCAATACTTAGAGGGCTAGATTGTGTTTTATTTTGTTAAGGGGTCAAAATCGCAACTTCATAATACTTAGGAGGCCAAAACTGCTATTAAGCCTTTAAATTTTGACAAGGTCTTCGGTACACAGCTCCCCCGCAAACGTAATTCCTCTTTCACCGTCTTGTGTTTAGTATGAATGTGGTGCGTGAGTTTCAAGCATCATTGTGTTGTCCTATTAAGTTTTGACTCGGTTTGAGATCTTTGATACCCACGTAATCAGTCACTAGACCTGAGAAAAAAAAATCCAATTTTCACACTCGGTTGTTTTAGCCTTCTCATAACCTTCCATCGGCTGAGAGGTTTCCTCGCATAAACCTTAATCGTTTATCCAACATACTTGTTTTTAGATGTATACATGATTTAGCTAGGATTATGACATAGTGAAATTGAGTTCAAATTTAAGCATAACAAAACATATGATTCATTTAATTAAACGACAACAAGTACAAAATTATGACGTGAGTTTTAAATTTGTTTTAAAACAATCAAAGTCAAAACAAACTACTATGAGGAAATTAGAAAAACATGGAGATTTGCGTAAATAGAAACATAAAAAAGTTAAGAATTAAGGTCATGCTTTGACGATTTACTCAGTCTTTTGCTTGTTGATGAAGAATGCCAACTTTGTCTTCTACCTTCTCAAGACGATCCCCCACTGCCTCTATCCTGGTAGCCACTGTCTGCTCTAACTGAGTGACGCTTCCCTGCAGCTTTTGCAAAGCATCCAATACCTGCAGAATTGTACTTTGATCATTTGTTCTTGCATCTGCATGTCGTGGACCTTCTGATCCATGTGTTTCTTCCTCCATTTCAGTTGTATTTGATTGGTATAGTTCGATGGTAGTTTGGTTAACTTGCAGAGGGGAAATGTTTGGAGCAGGACGAGAGGCAGATCGCATCGATTGAATCTTTCCTTTATTAATGACATAAACTGTGCAAAAATTTGGTGCCATTTTTGACACTGTTCCAGGAATATCGAATACCTTGAATCTTCTGATGATGAAAAAAATTCATTCAGAAATTAAGTACACAGTGATATAAAAAATCAATTATCCAAGCGAAAAGTGTGAAGTTGTCAGAAAGTATGGTAGAAAACTAGAAGCTAAAAGTAAACTTTGCAACATGCTATGCTACTTATAAAAATAGATGCATACTCAAGCAAATTAGCTCTTGTTGAGGAGCCAAGAACCAAATGCTCAATTCCCGTCCGAGAGGCATATTCAATCAATGCTTTTGATACATCTGCATCTTCCAGTAGTACACACCTGTATTGTATCTTTTCCACCAAAAGAAACACACAAAAATAGAGACTATAAGACTCCATAAAACACTTAATTGATCATTATTGCCAAAAATACTCGTTGTATTTCAATTCCACAAACATGTTTAATCCCTAAATTGAGAATTGTAGATCGTAGACAATATTGATATCTTCAGTTATATTTTTTTTTGTAAAAGAAATGCAACTCACATCTTTGTGTAGACAAAACACGCAATATGGCATAAAAAAAGTTGTGTCTTGAGCTTCTGGTTTGGTTTTTACTCCTCCCCCTGCAATCAACCAATTGACAAATCAACAATGTAATGAAAACATAAATAATATATTTACACAATGAAGCATAATAAAATACCTTTACAAGTTACAGAGAAATGTGCTCGTTTTCATGATAGTAATAAAAATGCAAGTTTTATGGATATGGTAGAAAAGAAGTATTAATCATCATAATGTATAAGAAATACATACTTTGGGTGAAATTAGAAGGCGGCAAAGAAAGAGAAGGTTCCTCAATTTTGACATGGATGAGAATTACAGTTGCATTTTTTGTGAGGAGATTATCAATAGCCCATTTGAAAGCACGATGGCTTCCCTTTTCATTATCTATTGCCACTGCTACTAATCCATTTACACCATTAGTCTCTTCTATATATGCTTATTTTTAGCTTATAAAAAAATCGCTAGATCATAAAATTTTGTTCGAACACAAAACGTGAGCATGCCTTTTTTATGGCCATGGTAAGGTGGGGGAAAACATACCTATAATAGTAGAGGTGATATAAAAACCGACCAATTGATTAATTCTATAAGGGTATCCGTGTATCAAATCATTGGTTTAATCGTTGATCATCAGTCGAACTGTATAACTGAAACAAATTGAACTGATTTACCCGACTCTGTAAAACTATTATTTCCATAGTGTAGACAATCCAACCAGTCGATTTATCTGTAAATATCATTGGTTCTAATTGGACTGATTAATATGTCGGTTTCTAAAACTGTGGTTGTTTTAGAGGAGGCGATATAATATAGTAATAGATTGAAAAGAAAAAAAAAACAAACACTAAAAGGAACATATGCAAAAATTTAAAATGTACAAATACAAGAAACAATGTATTGCAACGTGCAATGACGTATTATTATTAGTGTTTATCTATACCGTGACAATTATAATTATTGAATGTTATGTGAAATGTGTATTTGATTGTGTGATCTTGTGAAATTATCGTGAATAGAACTTATTGTGCCTTAGTTTAGACTTAAGAGTGGAGTTTGTGGAGGAGGCCAAGGTAATCTCGTGGAGGTGGATTCTCAGGAGAACCTCTATCCCGGCTTGCATGTTTTATGAGTGGAGTTGGTGTCCCCGTCAAGTTCTGGTGCGTTAATCTGCTGCTGTTTGGTGGTCAGGCTCGTCCCAGCCGTGCTGTTATTCTGCTGACAGCGCTGATGTGCTGCTATGGTTGTGACAGTTCAGCAGCAGCTTCTGCTGTATTGCAATGTTTTAGGGGATTTGTTGGTTGCTGGCCTGTTGTTTATAAGGCTTGGCTATGGGATTGAATTTTGGTGTGGATCGCTAGATTTCAAAGACATAGCTTTCGCAATCTTAGATTCTTGGGGTGCTTGCCTGGTTTTAGTTCTTATATTTGTTGGGTGATGTTACGCTAAAAGGCGGCATCTTTGTAGTTTCCTTCTTTCTCCGGCTCGTCGCATCTTGCGTGAGTTTTGGTTCAATAATATTTGCCGTTTCAAAAAAAAAAGTTTAGACTTAAGAGTGTAGGGTAATTCGTAAAAACATTAGACTATGTTTGGATTGATGGAATATGGTGGAACGAGAAGAAATGGAATGAAATATGTTAATGCTTTATTATCTGTATTATGCATTTCACCGCAATCTAAATGGTAGGGTGCTCGCACCATTACACGATTTGAGAGGAGTGAAATAAGTAGAAACAACATCAGCTGAAGCTGAAACAACGGTAGCAGCAACAACAACAGAAATTCATACATTAGCAGTAGCAGACACATTATGCGTATGCAGTGCAGTGTCGATGCAAGCTTTTTTCGTGGACAGAATCACACACGCGTTGGTTGTTGTATTTGAGGCATAAAATGTATGTTTGTTCGAGCATTTAAAGGTTGGTCTCAGCATAACATGTTGGTGCATGAGGGAGAAGCTATTACGTTGTTGAATGCCATGAATTGGGTGCAAAAAATGGGATTGCAACGTGTGATGTTTCCAAGTGACTCATAGGTTCTTATAGATGTCGTGTGTGCTAATAGAGATGGTTTGATGTATTTAATGTCATTGTTGACAACATTGGGCATATTAGCCTATACAGAATGGATGCACAAACTCTACAAAATTTTAATGGATATACATGCAATATATGTTTGTAAAGTGAAAAAAATTGGATGTACATCTTTACAAGATTTTATTGACTTATTAGTGTTTTAAGAAATATATGTTTATCAGTTCTTTTATAAATACGTCAAATATTCTATTTAATTTTTTTAGCACAAATTAGAGTTTTAGACATGTTAATAGACTAGACGAGATTTTTAAAAAGGTTAGATCATACTTAAAATAAAGTCTTTGACGAACTAATAAGTTAAATTTATGTTTTTTTTTCTTCAACTAAGTATAACCTATTTAAGCAAAAACTATTTCGACCCGGCCAATTTCCGCCCCTACTTGTCGTGTCTTTACTCTTAGACATGTTAGACCACTGCTTCAATTAGTTTTTTCACAAACACAAATACAACAATGAAATAATGGGTTAAATATTAGTAGTACCTATAAAATCTATTTCGTACAAAATATACCGTGTGCTGGGTTAAATATTTTGTGCTAGAAAAAATCCAATTCAACTAACAACACTGATATTTTAAGATTTCCTTCAAAAAACAATGCTATTTTAAGATTCAAAATCTTCTTTTGACTTCAAAAATTCACAGCTGTTTTTATGAGTTTCAATCGTGTTTGTCAATTCGTTTTTTTATAATACTCTTAATGTTTTATCATTTCATACAATCTATTCCTCTCTTTGTAATAAATAATTATGAGTAATATTAATAGAAAAATAATTAATGTTTCATTGAGTTTTAAAATCAACAAGTAAATAAACCCAGAAAAATATATAAAAGCGACAATAAAAAATTAATCGAGGATGAAAGTATTATTTTCGATCTTTATTATAAGAAAATAAACCACGTTTATTTAATATTTGATGCATGTTGTCTATATTATAAATAAAATATATCAATTATTAAATAAACATAATTTTCTTTTCCTATAATAGTGATTGATAGTAGTAAGTAACGGTAATAATCCCTGTCGTTATTTTTTTTATTTTTTATTTTATAAAATACAACTCCCTTTAGTTTATTTTTATTTTTATAAAAGACAAATAAATCAATAAAAATTAATGAATTAAATACATCAACATTTGTTGATCCATTCATTTACCTCTTATAAAAAGAATTAGAGAGAGTACAAAAGTAGACAAATTTATAGAGTTTAAGAAGGGGACAAATATTGTTGGATTACATTTTTCATAACTTATTTATTCTTTAAGTAATAGTTTCCTATAAAAAAATAGAGTGAAATGTGTTTTTTTTTTTTAAGGATAAGAAGAAATTCTACATAATTCCAAAACAAAATCAATGCATTTTTAAAAAAAGATTGATGCTGGGTGTGTTATTAGTTGAGTTACATGCTGTATAGACATGTCTTAAATTTTATAGTAACAAAGGCTACGTCAACGTTATTTGTAAGAGTGATTGTTTGGAAGCAGTTGACCTGATTATTGCTGATCGTGATCATACCTTGTACACTTATGTCACTGACATCCTTCATACTAGAGATGATTTACACGGAAATGAAAATACAACATTTGTGCATATTTTTAAGGAACAAAATATGTATGCATATTTTATGGCCAAGGAAGGATCACATGCAATGTGCTTTGCTCACTGGAACTGCCATCCGTCTGACATTGAATCTCTCACCTTGAGAAATAAGTTTGGAACTTAATTTCAACTCTCCCTCTTTTTTCCTTTTTCTTTTTGCCTCGTTACATTATAACACTATAAAAAAAAAACTAAAAAGATAAGAGATTGAACAAGACATGTACGACACAAGAGATTGAGCAAAAATTAAAATATGTGTCCATTAAACAACATGAAAACTTTTTGTACCAAATATAGTATGTTTAAAATACAAAATAACATTTTTTTATGGTAGTTGAGGTTTAAACCTCGGACGTTACATATATTTTCTTTATCAACTTAAACTCGCACCAAAATAACATTTTATAAGACAAAAAGTTGTTGAACAATATTTATACCTTTAAAAGTTAAAAATGGGTTAAATAATCATCTACTGAATATCCCATCCACGCCAACATGATTAAAAAAGATTGGAGCAGGACAGGAGTAATACCGACCCACCCACAGACCCGGGTCCGATCCAGTTTGAGTTAGAGAGTGGGGGAGTGGATGGAGATGGATTGAGGGGAGAGAGAGAGATTGACATACATTGGAAAATGGGGATTTGGGCGTGAGACTATACGAGAAGAGAGGAGTTAGAGAGAGAGAGTGCAAATTTCCACACACCATTTGGGAACGAACCAACGAACGTCGAGCAGCAATTACCCAATCACCAACAACCACTTCTCCATCCATCCAGGTTATTCAATTTTCCCCCTTTTCTTTCCACTCCAGATTTCATTCACCGATTCGCGATTTTCATTTTCATTTCCATGATTTCGAGCTAATTACACGCGTTTTGATTCGATTCGATTCCTCTTTCTTCTTCAGAAATCAATTGATCGAGTATTAAATTAAATTAATATGCAACAGAGGCTAAAGTTGCAGCAACAACAACAACAACAAGCACTCATGCAGCAAGCTTTGCTTCAACAACAACAGATGTATCACCATCCTGGCATGCTCGCTGCTGCCGCCATGACCCAGGTACGCACTCAATCTTCTTTTCCATTTCGTTCCTCTTTGAGAGGACCTCCAATTGTACCTTCAACTCATTTTTAGCTAGAATCAATTTTACAAATTCAATTCACTTAAAATCTATTGTCAACTCTATCTATGCTTCTTATTTTTTTTTTTTTGTATTCAATTTTACACTTAATTTTTTAGTCTACTTCCGGTGTTGAACCATTCACTTAGGAATTGTGTGGTAATTTCATCCCAATTACTAGTATATTCTATGCATCACCTATAAAATCAATAGTAGATTTTGGCAACTTCATATCTGTAATACTCGTTTCTGTTTTATTTAACATTGTACATGATTTTATACAACTTTCCATTAGAAAGAACACATAACTTGCCAGCCCTTTTAGGTCTTCACATTTCAATATACCAATAGAAACAACTCAACATTTGCCAAAAGTTTCTTTAATCCATTGTAGTCTATTAAACAAATGTCAAGAATAGTTAAGCTATGGACACACAAATGGTCATTTTACAATGGATGAACTGTTACAGAATTATTTTCGTTGGTCATTATATGGTATACTAAAATTGTTTTACACAATTAATTGGTTTACAATTTGTATTATTAGTCAGATAATTTGTTTTGTTTAGAGGCGTGTGAGAAATAGTCTAGTGTTTTACTATCAATGAAAGATTGGAAGTTATTATTTTTTCCTTCTACGATTCTATTTAGGGTATCTTCCTACTGTTGCCTGGATCTTATCTTTTCCCCAATTTTTAATATTTGTTATTTTGGAAATTTTTTAGATGGAGCCTGTACCAAGTGGAAATCTGCCTCCTGGTTTTGATGCTTCTGCATGCCGTAGCGTGTGAGTGTTGGATTTCTTTTTGCGTTTACATGTTTTTTGTCCTCAGTTTTGTTGTGTTTGTTCCCAAGTATGTTGAATTTTCCTTTTGGTACATAATTTCTACCTGTAGAAGCAAATTTCTTTTTAAATATGATGCTTTTAATTGGTCTGAATTTGTGAGAGATAAGTTTGATGGTACTGATTACCAGAAGTAGTGTAGTTTTCCACTTTGATACCTAATTAATCTGAACTTTTGTGCTTTCAGTTATGTAGGAAATATTCATGTAAACGTCACCGATAAACTTCTCGCAGAAGTTTTTCAGAGTGCCGGCCCTCTTGCTGGGTGCAAGCTCATACGAAAAGAAAAGGTTTGATTTATAATTCAATCCAATGTTCTTTGCTGATGAATGATGATCATATATATTATTAGTTATTACTATTTTTAGCTCATTGCTTTCCTATTTCTAAATACCCTTGTCTTAAACAACTATAAGGACTCCTAAATTTTTCACAAAATATGGTTATTAGTACTGATGAGCAAGTTTATTTATTTTTTTTTAATGTTTATTTTGGATATTTCACTCAAATTTTCTTTCTGGGGACTCCTTGTATAACTCGTCCTTACAAAACTAACTTGAAAGGTTTGTATACAAGATTTTGCTTCAACCCCTTCTCCAACTAAAAATGGAATTATATTCTCACTCCGACCTATCCCTATTAATCTAATTCAAGACCCAATCCGTAGATGGACATCACACTAGTAGTGGAGTGAGACTACCATTTCAAGAATGATCTATTCCTTTTCACTGTAATGAATTTTTCATTGAATCCAAGACGAAAAAATTTATAGCATTTTAGAGAGCAAACCTCCCAACGCTTAGAATTTTGAATCAAACAAGTCTCAAGAGCCCTTTCCCTACACTTGCTTCCACCTAATCTTTATAAACTATTTTCAGACCTAATCTCTTTTCAACGAGGGACATGGGTAATTCCCAATATACCCTCTTATGCCTAGTATACTATTGGGCCCAGTCTGCCTATCAATATACTCTAATGTCATGTTAGATTTTTGGATTAAGAATTTAAGCCTAACTCATCCTTACAAAACCGGCTGCCAAGGTGAGGGTTTAGGGACATCTTTCTTTATTAAGTTTTTTCAGACCTTATTTCTTTTCAATGCTAGATTTGGTTTTTTCAAATACCTTGAGATCTTTATCTTGTAGAGGTGATAGGTTGTCATGGAATTCTGAATTGACATGCATCATATTCCAATAAAGAAAAATATGTCAGTACTTGGCACAAAATTTGTTTGGTGAAGGTGGCCTGACCTGTGCCAACGAAGAGTGTTCGCTGTTTCCCTTCTAGAGAACTCTACTGCTTGATGAATGAGGTGGTAGTGTCTCGTCTTTGTTGTCTAAATTACTGACCACTTATCTGTCATGATACCAGCCTTGATAGTGTAAACCCGTAAGATAGGCTTCTCTAACTTGGAATTATGCGTTGAAAGCCGAGAGCTTGAGAGAGAGAAAATACAGCTGCTAAGAAGGCTATATACTACTTAGATCCTGCTTGTGTGTTATAACTTATCAGTCAATTGGCATAGTTATCAGCCTTGCTGTGGGGTACACAGTTAAATTTCCCCAGACAGTTGCTTAGTTTAGTATCTATGTGTACTATGTTCTTTTTCTAGTCCTTATTTCTACTCCCATTCTTTACTTTTTGGTTTCTGCTGACGTGTTTGTCTTTTTTTTTGTTGGTGAAATTACTGTTTCAGTCCTCTTATGGTTTTGTGGACTACCATGATCGAGCATCCGCAGCGCTTGCAATAATGACATTACATGGACGGCAACTGTAAGCATTATGTTCAATTTGTGTTTATTTTGGTTCTGTTGCATATTTTCTTAACATGTGAATTGTGAATGCATTCTCCATCCGGCTTTTCTAGAGATAGATGAATAAAATTATAATTTTTCACATACTTGAGAATGCAAATATCATTCTAATGGCTCTACAGCTGTTCATTAATTCATTCTATCTTGACAGACTTCACCGATATTGTTTTAATTATGCAGTCTTGACTCTTGACAAGGGTCTTTAAGTTTTCCTTAATACATAGCAACAAGGTAGTCAAAATCGAGATCTTAGGCAAGATCGGAGAGGGGTCACAAGATCGTGAATCGAGGGATCGTAACACGGATCGTAAGATCCTACCAAATTCACATATTGACATATGTATGCATACAAACTCATGTAGAAGCATAAAAAATGAAAAATATATTATATATAAGTAAAAAAAAACACTGTAATTACTTGATCAATAAACAAACAAATTGTATACTTGTTAATTAAAACTTAATATAACATAAAGTATTTTCTTTTATCATTAATATTATTGTGTTTGTGTGCATGTATTTTTAAAATCACATTATTGAAAGGAAAAAAAAACAGATTAATCATTGATAAAACAAAGTATTAAAAGGTTATTTAAACTAAGGTGAGAGAGGGAGTAGTGCTATGAACCTGGGTGAAAGTTTGTCAAAAAAAAAATGAACCTGGGTGAATTGCATTGGTAAGTTTCCTCAAATTATGGGTGTATTGATAAGTTTCCACAATTATTGCTTAGTGGGTTTATTGGGATGATTTTCTATAATAAATTGAGTTATTATTTTGACTAAATAATTAATGGGTTTAAGGAAACTAACCGTTTCAGGGAATAAGAAATGAAAAAACTTGCACCAAAAAAAAAAAAAAAAGAGGCACAAAACACGTTTGGGTCAACCCGGGTCGGGTCATCAACCTCTGAACCGGGTCGGACCGATTCTGCGATCTTCCGATTTTCCTCTGCGCGCCGTCCGCTCCGCTGTCGTTTCCGATCTCCTAACCGCTCCAGATCGGTGATGGCCATCGAAATCGCAAGATCGTACGATCTTGGGTGTTAGATCGCGATTTTAACAACCTTGCATAGCAACATCACAAAAGTTAACTTTCTCATTATTTCCATTTGCAGATATGGTCAAGCACTAAAGGTGAATTGGGCATATGCTAACAGCAGCAGGGAGGATACCTCAGGTTACCTTTAAATGCAACCCATCTATTGTTGGTTTTGATGATTTTGTTTCTCCGGGACATTCTTTTTCTTTATTATTTTCAGTTGTATATTCCTTTAATTTCTAGTTCAAAATCATCAGGGCACTTCAATGTTTTTGTTGGTGATTTGAGTCCAGAGGTTACTGATGCAACTTTATTTGCATGCTTCTCAGTCTATACTACTTGTTCGTGAGTTCCTCGTTGCTTTTTTCCCCCTTTATTACATTTTTTTGGGTCACTGGAATAGGTATATTCTTTTTGATGGTGAATATTGTAGTCCTTGTTAGTGGTGAGAAGTTGAAGAAAGATAGATGATATGGGGGATTGACTTCAGAGCGAGTTACTCAGTCTTGCAAGACATTTTGGTTTTTGGAACTTACTTTTCCATCATCTCTCTTATTATCTGCAGTGATGCTAGGGTTATGTGGGATCACAAAACTGGTCGCTCAAAAGGATATGGTTTTGTTTCTTTCCGTGATCATCAGGTATTGTTTATTCTGTACGCTAGAATTTACAGGAGAGACCAACCAATGAACTGAGTAGATCATGAATATTTTCCTTAAAGACCATTATCTTTGCTCTGAAAATTTATTTTTCCATGTTTTGCTACATGAATTAGTACAAACATAAACTTATCCTTACAAAAAAAAATCATCGAACTGCACTAATAATTTGCTGAACTGGTGAATTAATGTCTTTATGCAATTAATATGCAGGATGCCCAAAGTGCCATAAATGATATGACAGGTTAGACATTTTATTGTTTACTCTCATACTGTTCGTTCATGCCTCTGTTGTTATCCTTCTATTCTTATATGAGACCATTTCTTCTAACTTGTTGCGTTTCATGTGCCGTGCAGGTAAATGGCTGGGAAATAGGCAAATAAGATGCAATTGGGCAACTAAAGGAGCTGGTGGCAGCTCAAATGAAGAGAAGATCAATGACAGCCAAAATGCTGTTGTACTCACAAATGGATCTTCAGGTATGATGCACCTTTCTAAATATCTGTGATCCCACATCTATATTTATTAATCCATGAAAATATAGATGAAGGCAACAACAACCAAAGCCTTTTACTCACTAGGTGGGGTTGGAAACAAGAATATATGTATTATAGATAAAGGTTGCAGTTTGAATTTGTTTAATTTTCCATATTTAAACTATTATATTGGCTGGAAATTGCTATAAATTCATTGTGCTGAACGATGTCATACTAATTAAAATATATGAAGGATATCATGCGAAATTTGGTTCTTCATATTTGTTATGCACAAACATTACCTTTATATAGTAAATGGAGTGGATTTCTTATTGCTTGATGTTTTAGACGCCAGTTTTGATGCATACTCTCTCCGGAATGAATTATTATAAGCAAAAGTGATCATATTACACATACGGATTCAGGACTCAAAAATGCACACCAGTAAAACTTAGATGTGTGGAGCAAATATCAATGGCAACCAACAACCAAACAGTCAGTCACAAGCAACAATAATAGATCTAGATCCAATCTAGCAACGAAGTGGAAAGCAAAACCACAATCAAACCAAAGACAACAAGATAAAGAGAGTAGAGAATAGAGAACAACACACCTAGAATTTGTTCACCCAGTTTGTCCAACAATGACCTACGTCTGTAGGAGAGAGAGATCTCTCCACTTAACAATCAATGAGTTTTTTTTTTTTTTGCAAAGAGATACAAAAGATTTGCAAGAAATTAACTTCAACACGCTCTCCAAGAGCAGACCTAATTTCTACCCTTTTCCCGAATCTCATCCTGTGACCAAGAGACTCAATGATTTCACTAAGGATCTCCTTTTTTGGTCTCTCAAGATTCAACCAAGTTGCTCACAAAGACACCACCTCACGTGTTTCCCATCCCATGAACCTCTCCCCAATAGCCCCCTCTTTTGGTTCCAAGATTCACCTCTTGACCCTTTGAATCTCACTCAAAGACCCTCAAAACTTAGCCTAAGTTCCCTAAAAGTTCCCTCCTTTGGTTTCATGAGAGTCCCCAACAAATGGGTCAAAAATTGCACTTTATATCTCCTATACCTGTTCCAATTGCGCCAGGATTAAACAAGTACTACCTCCGTCCCTAATTATAAGGCCCTTTTGAAAAAATAACGGGAATTAAGATAGTGGATATTTGTATTAAATATGTTTGTAATTACTATTGTTTTTACAATTTTATCCTTTAAGAAAGAGAGTTGGCTTATGTTTTCAACATTTTATTTATTGCTGATTGAAGAAAAAGATGTATAATAAATAGGGGCATGTATGTAAAGAAATAATTAATGTAGTTGGAAATAGAATAGGGGTCTTATAAAAAGGGACAAAAAAAATTCTCACAAGGGTCTTATAATTAGGGACGGAGGTAGTATAAATGACCGTTGCCCAAATCATGCCATGATTAGAGGCCATCATGCCACGATTTTGGACGTGAGTTCAACACTCAATTTTGAGTCAAATCTCAACAATAATTGGTCAAATTTAATCTATGCAATCCCAATTTAAAAAAGCTAGTCTATTGCCTAAATTATCCTCCATGACTAAAAAATGGAGTCCTTAGCAATAGAAAAGTTAAGTTAAATTAGGGGTAGTTTAGAGATACTTTCATTAAATATGGGAGAAGTTCTTAACTTATGCTTATAAGTTAAATTAGGGGTAGTTTAGAGATACTTCCATTAAATATGGGAGAAGTTCTTAACTTTTTCTTATATTTCATTCTAAAAAATACGAGCTAGTTTTTGCTTATATTTCATTCTAGAATTCTAGAGTAGTAGTTTAGCATATTGTGCCTGTTGTATTAATATTATGCACCTTCATTAGTGTGTTTAAAGGGCATGTGTAGAGCCAGCCAATCAGTTAATGCTTAATATAGACAACAAACAAACTTTAGTTTGAGTGAGACTTTTGTAAGTCTTGTTTATTTACATGCCGAGTATTCTAAATTTCTAATATTATTTTTGGCAATATGCGCCGTACATTACTTCTTTTGAATATTATTGTTTATAGATTTATTGAATGATGGTTGGAATTGAGACCCTATTAAGCTCTATGACTTCATTTGCTACTCTGTTTCTTGTGCACTTCTTTAAACAGGCTGAGAATTTTGGGATTGCTGAGAGATAAGTATTGCTTTTTTGTTGTATGTTTTACAGATGGAGGTCAAGATAACAGCAACGAGGATGCTCCTGAAAACAATCCTTCATACACCACAGTTTATGTTGGCAACCTTCCCCATGATGTAAGTTATATGAATTGAAGAATGAGATATTATGGGTTATTGTTTTTGTTAGAGATGCAAGTTTATGCAATTTCAGCTTGTATTTGCATAGAAACAAGAATGGGCTGTGCGCCTGTGCCCCTATTATGTTTGCGGCCTCAAGCCCATTAGTTTCTGTTGTAACAAGATTACTACAGCTTAACTGTAGATAAACGCCAAATCCACCCTGTAACTAATTTAGTTTTAACAATAATAATCAGAATATTCTGATAGATCAGAGTAATAACATGACAAAATTGGAAACTACATGTAAGTGCATTGTAATTTGAAAGAAATTCAAGAGATTGATCTCACCACAATATTTAACCAGAGCAACTGCTCTTCAGAGAAATATACCCTCTCTCTGCCTCTCCTTTTCTCTCAATTGTAAGAGAAGTTACAGAATACTCATGACATGAGTGTTAATAATTCCCTTCTCCTCTCATATAATCTTCCATAATCTAACTAACTGCCAGCTAGGCGGCTCCCCTATTCACCCCTCTTTTTCTTACACTCATACACTGTTCAAATAATGGGCTTATCACTCTTTGTGCCTACTATCCTCTGTGTAATTTCTCTTTTCCTGCATCTTAAGAAATTCAACAGTTCGTATGTTTGTAAGTACAAAACTTAATTTTTATTCACAAATATGAAAAAACATTGAAGTATTATGTGGGATTGGTTTGGTTTGTTTAGTTAGTTTAAGCTTTAAACATAGTTTTGGAGAAATTGTCAAGACATGCATTCTTATAGATGTGTTGTTTTTTCTATCAATGTTTTAGTCCATTCAAATGGTGGGTTGATACAACTTGATTGCTTGTTTTGCTGGACGACGGATTTTGGGGTTTTACTTTTTGTACATTCTGACGAACAGAGTGTCTTTAAATTTGCCAATGATGTTTCAGCTTTCTTACGAAGTACCTGAGTCTCAATGCCTCACTTAACCCACCTTCGTCTTCACTTGTTCTTAGGTCTCTTTGAACCGAAAGAATAAGCTTTTTTTGCTCTGATGAACAGAGTTATCTGTAGTGGTGTATTTTCATTTTCATCCGTCTCTTTTACCCTTATTCATTGGCCTTGTTTTGGATCTAGCCTTGATTGAAAAAAGGCACTCCAGTGGTTTGTATTGAAATCCAGCTGCAGTGTGTGATGTAATTTCAAAAGTCACTTCCGCTGTAGTATTACCATGGCAGACAGCACTAGGTGGACAGTTGCAGTGTGGCATGGCTGCAGTACTTGCAGTTACGGCAGCGTGCCTCGTATGATGCAGTATACAATTCAAAACCATGCTGAGACTAATAACCTTTTCTGACTTTATTTACAAAATCTTTTTTGGTGTGCAAATTGTAATAACTCCCTTCCTTGCATCTCTACTCTTTGATGAATTTCTGTCAAAGTATATCTAATCACTCTTTGATGAATGCCTGTCAAAGTATATCTAATCTGATCTGTGAATGACATTTAGTTCACAATCTTCTGGATATATAACTTACAACTGTGCTTGAGATCACAGGTAACACAAGCTGAACTCCATTGTCAATTCCATGCATTGGGGGCTGGGGTACTTGAGGAGGTCCGAGTTCAGAGCGGCAAGGGTTTTGGATTTGTCAGATACAATACTCACGAGGAAGCAGCAATGGCCATTCAGATGGCTAATGGAAGACCGGTTCGTGGGAAGACTATGAAGGTAAGAATCCTTTCACCTGTTGCTGGTCTTGTCAATTAATCACTTGCTGTTTCTGTGCTGGGGCTACTGTTTGCCCTATATAATAGTGCCTGGTAAAGTCCTTTTAAAAGAAGGCTTAAATAGATTGTTTGGTCCCCCTATTTTACCTGAAACTAGATTTTAGTCCGTCATTTCAAAATCCAGGTTTTGGTCTCCCAGTTCCACATATTGTTGCAATCTTGGTCCCTGCATAGTTTTTAGCCCCAATTTCGTATATGAACAGAAAATATCAGAAGTTATCACTTTTGGCCCCAAAAATTACCACTGGGTGACCAAAACCCGGATTTTGAAATGGGGGGGGGCTAAAATTCTATTTCAAGTAAAATAGGGAGACCAAGAGTGAACAGGAATGGAACTCTTTTGTTCCACCCGCCAGTAGCCGTATAATGTTGATACAAACATGCTTGCACCTATCCATGGTCCATATCACATAATTGTTCTGCAATACGCTATTTACTATAGTGGCGTTATAGCAGCACTGTAGCATACTTGGATCCTTACAAACCTCTATTTTCCACGATCCACGTTTGACAGCGTTGGTGATGACTCAATTACAGGATCACCTTTTCCACTTTGAGTATTTTCTAAAGGCTCTTGGTGAATACAATTTATTTTACTTGATTTGTGCAGTGTTCATGGGGTAGCAAACCAACTCCTCCTGGAACAGCTTCAAATCCATTACCTCCTCCTGCTGCACAACCATATCAAATACTTCCTACTGCAGGGATGAACCAAGGCTATACTGCCGCTGAGTTGTTGGCTTATCAGCGCCAGCTGGCCTTGAGTCAGGCCGCTGTTTCTGGCCTTTCAGGACAAGCTCTTCTTCAAATGTCTGGACAGCATGGCCTAGCTCCTGCTTCAATGGGTATAAACTCTGCGGCATCTCAAGCCATGTATGACGGATATGCTGGTAATTCGTCAAGACAGCAGCTTATGTACTATCGTTAATGGCTTCACCAGTCGCGTTGTTGCCTTCGGTGGCAAGTTGCGTTGTGCACCACATTTCTCTTTCCTTTTTTTTTTTAATTGCGGTATTCTGGCTTGATTTTTACTTAATTTTTAATTTGTGTTGTAATTTATGTTGTTTGGTCTAAGAGGGTTTAATGACTCGGATCTATGTTTTGCTAGAACGAGCTGCGAGTTTTATGTTTGGGTAGTTTTTATTATCGTTTAATGTATCTTTTTTATTATCATTACTGTATATTTATAAATTATTGACTCAAGTTCATCTTAATCTTAAGTAGTTTTATACCTGTTTTCCTTTCGTGCCGTGACAAGATAAAGTTTTGGAAAATTTAGTGTTAATTATGGTACGTATTAATCTTTCGTTTGTCGTTTTTTACTTTCTATGTTTTTTGGTTGATGGACACATTTTTCGCAGATTAGCATAGGCCCTTCAACCGTTTTCATTTAACTCGACTTATCACTTGGCTTTTTTTGATCTGTCAAAAATATTCTCTAGATAATTATTTAGTAACAAAAAAAAACTAAGATAATTATTTATTGACAAGTACTTTTTTGATGGGTGGAATGCATGGATGGACTTCCTGTCATGTTACCATCTATCAGTTCATGCAACCAGATGCTCATTGCATTTCGTTTTTCTTGTGTAGTTCCTGTAGAGTAATGTTATTTTGAATATTTAACACTATACTAATACATCTTTAATCTTTTCCTCTAAAAAAATACATCATTTATGATTTTTAATGTGATTAGGAGAGGTAAAAAATAATTAAAAAATCGAATGGTACATGTTTCATATAAATATAGAATTTTGGATAACTGAAAAATTGTCAAAATAACATAGGTGGTACCTGTACGCCCAAGGTTTCTTTTTGATTGTTTGCAATGTTTGTGTTGGTTTGAATTTGATTTTGGGAGAAGAAAAAAAAAAAATCAAACTGATTAATTTTTATTGAATTTGGTTTGTATTTTTATTTTTAAAGAAAACTATATTTAAATCAAAGAATCAAATTGACCCAATTTGGAAAGCTGTAAAAATCTTGTACCAAAAAAAGTTGTAAAATCAGTCTCAGTCGATTTTTTATTTATTTTTTTGTTGACAAAAGTCTCAGTTGAGTTGTCAATGCTGTATTTATTTCTTCATATAATATGTATAGCTGAAAAATCTTCCCCAACTCCTTAAGATTCCGTGTCTGTTTTAATTCACATATCTTAGTTTTGATTGTTTTAGAAGTCATTTCCTTATTCTTTCTATTTCTTTTCTTGACGCCACCTCTCTCTACTGCATCGAGGTTTCATAGATTCACATCAATACAAGTTATAAATCTGGTTATAAAATTCCTTCCACAAGAGCCACCAATGGATTCTCTTATGTGCAATTTACATATGAGAGAGTAGAATGTGCTCTCTCATCTTTCATCAAAGAGAGAAATACATGAAGAATTTAGATGAACTAAGTTTGAAGGGTCGTTAATTATAAAAACTACAAGTAATAGATTAACTTTTCTTATTGCAATTTATCAATAAGGAAAGAAATGTAAACATATTTACATGTATATCCATACAAATACATTGAGACCCTGAAGTTGTACCTTTAAAAAGGCTACGCTTTCGATGCAGGAAAGAATTAAAGAATCAAACATTCTACAAAATGAATCCTCCACCTAAGTAATTTACATTTTTACGCATTGCACATATTTATTTGGTCAACGGAATCTCTTGTTTTGACTTTGTTAGAAACCAATTGTTGTGTTTCTTCTAATCTCATCAGACCTGATTGGTGTGTTTCTTCTAATCTCATCAGTCTCAGAGTGAGGAAATAGAGGACAACTTTCATCCTGCAACATGGCATAAGCTCATCATACCAATTTGTTGAGAGTGTAAAAGATTATTGCATTGACAATGTGTATGAATTAGGTCCTATTGCTTTAAGAGTTTATTGAAAATCTTATCATATACTGGAAAAACAGTGTAGAGACCTACCAGAAGCAGTGAAACTTGTCTCTCATGGGACATATTTATAGAGCTGCTGCTACTGCCACTACCATCTGTTGAATTTTGCTCAGCAAGTTCTCTCAATCTGTCAAGTTCTGGCAGTACAACCTTACCAAGGTCAGGTCTATCTCTTCGCCTTAACTCGGCACACTGGACCGCAATTTTTGCTAATCTCAAAACATCCTCCATTGGCCAATCAGTCACTGTAGGATCCAACATCTCAGTAAATGTTCCTTTCTCAATAGCTCTGTCAACGTTATGTGCCAAACCCATTGGTGATTTTGCTGTCAAAATTTGAAGGAAAATGATTCCAAGTGAATATACATCTGATTTCACACCTAACATTCCTGTTTGCTGATACTCAGGATCTATATAACAGAATGTTCCTGCTGTTGCCGTCATGCGATATTGCGTCACACTGTCGGCCACAGATGGCGGAACAAGTCTTGCCAAACCAACATCACTAATTTTGGCTACATAGTTTCTGTCTAGCAAGATGTTTCCTGGTTTCAAGTCTCTATGTACTATAGGTTCTGGTTTTGTTTGGTGAAGGAATAACAAGCCGGTTCCGATTTCGGCTGCAATTTTGAACCTTAGCTGCCAAGAAAGTGAAGGACTGTTGCCTCGACGAAATAGGCAATCTTCCAAGCTTCCATTTGACATGTACTCATACACTAGACATCCATATTCCGGACAGGCTCCTAAGAGGAGAACCATGTTTGGATGCCGTATGCAGCTCAGTACCTCAACCTGTGAGGAGATCGTGTCAACTAGGGTGTATTTGGATAAACAGATTAATTAAAATTTTATTAAATACATTTTCTCATATAAGTGTTAAATGTATAAGTTATTTCTATAGTAAAATAGTGAATATGGTTAAACTGTTTTCGTATAAGTTGTAACCTATGCTGGAGAGATTATTGCAATAAGATGAAACCAACTTAAAGACATCATAAGCTATTCTCATTAGCTATTGCAAATACTTCTGCAAGCGCTTAGACAAATGTCTTAGAATAATAAAATTTATAGAAATCGCTTAGACAACTTAAGTTTTTGGTAATTGTTGTTATTTTATAGTTTAAAAGATATTTTTTTTATAGAATAATAAAATTTAATTTCAATAATGAAAAAGAAAGATAAAATTATAAAAGGTCTTTTACTTAATTGGAGAAACTCCTCTCAACTACTTTTTAGAAAGTTTCATATATCTAGTTTTTATACATAAAAGATAAGTTTTTTTTTTATTTATTTTTAATCATTTTAAAATTATTTTTTGAAAGAACTTGTATCTACTGTGTCTGTGTGCTTACCTCGCGTTGAAACTGCGATCGTCCTTGTGCTGCATCGGGGCGTAGAACCTTGACTGCAACAGGTGTATGGTCCAGAAGGCACTTAAAAACTGGACCATATCCTCCTTCTCCAATCTTGAGGGATTGTGAAAAAAAATTTGTTGCAGCTTCAATTTCCTCAATTGTATACTTTCTATACCTGACATCTACATTTACTAAAGCATCCATTACTTTTTTTTTCTCTTCTGCTTCTCTAACTGCTTTCATCTCTGCATGAAGTCTCTTCTGTGCTTCTAGTTCTGCTATCCTTTTTTGTGCTTCAGCGGCCTCAATGGCTGCTTTAGATTTTTCTTTCTCCTTTTCTGCAATTGCCAATGCAGATTCCTCGGCCATCCTTGCCTCTTCCAATCTCCTTTCTTCTTCTAATTTCCATTTTTGAAGTTCTACTGCCTGTCATGCAAATTTCAAAGCATGTCTCAGATTTATATACTATTTAGCTCTTCCAGGATAAAGCCAGATATACAACGGGGGTCTAGCGCAAATGGTTGGTTGGTGCGCAGGGTGCGAGAGTGCTTCTTAGTGATAAAAAAAATGATTCAAGCCAAATGTTTGATTCATACCTTCTGTTGTGCTGTGAGTGCTTCTTTACATGCTGTGTTGTACATTTCCATTGTTTGCTTGAGCTCCAACTTTAATCTTCTCATTTCAGCCTCCATGTCATCCTATAATTGCAGCACAAGACTATATTATCAAAATGGTAATTAAATCTTGAATTTAAAAATTTCCCTTGAAAAGGGAAAATATAACTAACTTAAGTCTACGAGATGTCAACTCAGTTTTAAGAGTTTGACCTTGTAACCTCAAGGGACAAAGTTTAAATTCTCCATAACAAATTGTAAAATGATCATTAGTACTACTACTAATACATGCACAGGTAATGCAAAACATATAAATTTTCAATGCAATGTTGGTTTCCTTACCACGGCCTGTGACGAAGAAGATGAAAGCCTTTCGCTATCAAATGAGAGTGATGTAAATTCGGTAGGGATGGTTGATTCCAAAGACATCCTTCCGTGAATGATAGACTCAAAGCTGTAGTTTACATCTGATTCTGAGCTACATGATATCCAAGGGCCTGGCTCTGAGTTGTTATGCAATGGAGGCAACATGCGGTCCGTACTCGACCTTCCAGAGCTTACAAAAGATATGTCACCATCTGGCTTATAATTTTCCATATATTGTTTGGTATTGTAACCTTTCCTAGTGAATGGTGACCTGCATTCAATAATTTTTTTTTTTTTGATTCAGATGACAATTACAAATTAATAGAAACTAATTAGTGCATCAAGAATAAAACATTTGCCATGTTATGTTACTAACCTGAATGAATCTGTTCCATCTTGCAATTTGCGTTGTGCAGCATCATAGGAATTCCTTGCTTGTTCTACAAGAAACCACATTTCTTAGTGAGCAAGCAACATGGTGATATTACACATAATAGAACTAGATGTGTAAAGGTGTATGAATCTAACCTTTTTCACTTTGCTCCAACACCAAATTTATGTCTGATTGGTCTTGTTCGATAGTAGTTTGACTAACTTGTAGAGGGGAAATGTTCGGAGCAGGACGAGAAGCAGATCGCATCGATTGAATCTTTCCTTTGCCAATGACATAGACTGTACAAAAATCTGGTGCCCCTTTTGACACTGTTCCAGGAATATCTGATACCTTGAATCTTCTGATATGAAAAAAAAAAAAAATTCCTTAAGAAATTGAATACATACTGATAAAAATCTCTTAACCAAGCTAGAAATTTAAACTTTTATTAATGTTTGGCGATATAAAGTTGAAACAGTGCAATCTAAAGTTACATATTGATTATTTTTCATGTTAATTATCAGAATGGATGGACGGTACAAAACTAGAAGCTAGAAGTAAAATTTGTAAAATGTGATGTTACTTAGAGAAATGGATGTATACTTGAGCAAACTAGTTTTTGTTGAAGAGCCAAGAATCAGATGCTCAATTCCTGCCTGCGAAGCATATTCAATCAACGCTTTTGACACATCTGCATCTTCTAGTAGTACATCCTTGCATTGTATCTTTGCCACCAAAAGAAACACAAAAAACAAAGAGATTATAAGATTCTATATAATGCATGGAGTTCTAAATTTACCACTATTGCAAAATATACCTGTATTTCAGTTTTATATTTTCTTTTAAGAAAAATGCAACTTACATCTTTGCGTGTACAGAAGACGCGATATGGGAGGAAAATGTTTTTGTTTTGAGCTTCTGGTTCTTTACATATTGTTAAGCCATTAGCATTTATCCCTGACCCTGCAATCAAACAATTGAGAAATCAAATCAATATTGTAGCTATTATAAATAACGTACTTAAATGCTGCCAGGAGGCAAAAAATCATAGTAAAATATTTATAAAAAGAAATGTAGTAAAATCTAAACGCACGTTGACACAAATAAAAAGAAGACAATATATCAATCTGCATGCTAGCAATAATAATGTTTACACAAAGAAACATTGTAAAATATTTATACACGTTAGAACAATAAAAAAAGCTAAGAGACGTGTCCGTCTGCAAGCCAATAATAATAATGTAAGCTTTATGCATATGGTAGAAAGAGCGTAATAATCATAATATGTACAAGGCTTACTTACTTATGGTGAAAAAAGAAGGTGATGAAGGAAGAGAAGGTGCCGAAACCCTGACATGGATGAGAATTACAGTTGCATTTCTTGTGAGGAGATTGTCAACAACCCATTTGAGTGCATTTTGGCTTCCCTTTTCTTTGTCAATTGCCACTGCTATTAACCCCTTTACCCCTTCCTTGTTCTCTGATGAATTCTTTGGCAACCACATTCCTCTTTTTCTACCAAAACTCTTAGTGTTCTTTCAATGAACACAAACCAAACTATAGAAACCAGAAAAAATAATCTCTTATCTCCCTTTTGCAACAAACCATTAAAACTCTCTTGTTTTTTGCATTTTTGAAAAATGAAAATAAAATGATAACATAACTTGTTGATTTTTGTTTTGAATCTCCTCTGTACCTCTTCTAGCAAAAGACTTTTTCGGTATGTGATTGATTTGTTTACTAATTTTCAGGTTCTTTTGTGTTAAGAACAAAATAATAGTAAATGTTCAATTTTCCTCATACAACAAATAGCAACCATTTTTGGGCTTTTTTTTAAATTACTATTTTGAGCAATTTTCACTAATGTGGCAACCACAAAGATTGTTTCATTCAAACTCTTGTCTTAGAATAACCAAACTTTGCGGGCTATCTTTGACTTCGTCCTTCGTGGAATTATAAGACCGGAGTATTATATTTGAACCATATGTAAAAAAAAAAAAAGTTTTTTTTAACCATGATATTGATACGAACTTTCCACCGCCGTTTAACATTCCGTTGGGGAAACTGTGGGGCATGCAAGATGGATTCTTTCCCTTCCAACCAGATTTAATCTTTTCTATATAAATTTATTTTAAGTTTATAAAGAATTCATTAGACTTTAAAATTGTTTTAACACATAATGTGAGCATGTATTTGTTTTGTTATGGTTATGATCAGGTGGGCATACATAGGGAAATGGATTTCTTGTTGTAAATGCATCACATATTTACATATCTCAGACATTGATTTAAATCAATGGTCCGAATCATTTAAAATTAATCTAAAAATTTCGTAATTTGAACCGTTCAATCTCTAATAAACGATTGAATTCAATACTTGATAGCTACGATGATATCACAATATTTTTAATTATTGTATTTAGAGAGAGTTGCATGATATTTTATACGTTAAACAATCTCTATAGTTCCAAAGTAGTGTTTTGGTAGGTTCATTTGTTCATAAACTAAAACAAAGTAAAATTGATAAAATTAACATATAAGTAAACTTGCTACGATTAGACTTCCTTAACTACTTTTCTAATGTATCATCGTGATCAATTATATACATTCAAGTTATCATCCATATCTTCACATGTCGTTCTTTGTACCTATTCATTTTCGACAAACGACAAGTTATCTATTGTATTGTTTAACTGTTAACCAATATGAAATCATTAACGACCCGACAATGTTATGTGACTATAAACCTATGACTGTTCCTCATATTTTGCCTTCACATATGAATTATCCAGATCCATATTTTAAAATTCCTTTCCAAGCACTAATTAAATCAAAATATTGTTTTCACGAGTTGTCAATTCAGAAATGCATTAAGAACAAGGAGAAAACATCAATATATTGAGTAACAAGAATATATATGATCGTCAAATCAAAAGTAATACATAAGAGTCATAGTTAACTACTTCTAATCTCAACAAAAGAGAAATTAGTTATTCATACTCAATACTCATGGAGTGTTGGTAGCTTTACACAAAGAGAAGAAATCATGAAGATGAAATAAACATCCAAGACGATTCATCACTCTTGAATAACGTCTCCTCCACCTTGCTAGCTTCATTTTAGTCTTGTCTCTCTGTATTTCTCCACAACATCCTCCAATGAATGAAGCTTGAGTTCTATTTACAGATGAAAGGTAAGTGGGAAATCGCTAATTGATGTAATGTTCGCTAAGCAAATTGACTTTTTCTTCATTGTGAAGTCTTTGTCAGACATACTCCAAGTTACTAAACCCACTGCAAATCGCTAAGCCGCCTGATTAGATCGCTTAGCGATTTTGCTTTTTAAGACTTCTTTAAATCTCTGACTTGAATTTGCTAAGCCACTAGTAAAACAGACTGAATTAAAATAAAGATTTTAGATAAAGAGAAGATGAACATCAAAAATATAAACAGGTTCACTATCAACCTGATAGTTAATTCAGTCATTTCAACCTGAAGAATTTTCTACTAAACAGTCCTATAGACCAAAACCATGAGAGTATACCTTTGTTGTACTACCTTACTCCCATAGAGTCAGCTAAAATTAAGGTAGGTGGTGTTGAGATGATTTGCTGAATATGTCACTTCTCACCCTAACCTTTCACATTCTTATACTTTTACTTCCTTTATTTAATGTCACTTGTCGAGTAAGCCTTAATTTAGGATTTAATTTGGGGAGATGTGATGATGACTCTAACACTAATAAATGGACGCACAACGTCTTGAAATGTGATGAGTTATACCATACAATTTCACTGCATGAAGTTATACTAGAATGTGTAGTTGCTCCAGCCTATAGTTATATCAGAGTGTCTCTCTTCGATAAGAGTAACTATTCTCTTCGGAGCGCATTTATCCATAATAATGATCTTGCTTCATAGCAAGTATTTCTTTCAGTGTGCTTCCATACGATCTTCAATAATTGCCTTTACAAAGTGTTTTACCAGAGGATCACCTTGATGTTCTTGATAGAGTACAACCATTAGTTCTTCATGTTCTTGACTGCGCACATTAAAAGACAATTTGTTCTCTTTGAGTGTTCTTCAAACCAACATGGTTTTTACAATCTCTCCATTTTTGTTGATGATAAACATGAACAATTTTCCTTTCTCAAAACAAATGTTCCTAAGTCGTTTCCGAGGCTCCCCTTAAATCCAGTATTACTCAGAATATATGTTTCATAAACACAAACATTTCAGATAATATTTGATGCAAAGAAATTATTATCATAAAGTAAGAAAGCATGCAAATTTCTAAGTCTATCATGATTTGATTGGCATTCTTAGTTTACACATGTTTCTTTTTGTTTGATTTTATTAATTTTAGTTCCTATAGTATTCTCAATAGTATTCTCTTCCTTTTGTCCCCGGACAAAGAAGTGTGGAGAATAAAAAAATAATAGAGACATAGTAAATATTTAATCATAGAAAATTACATAGGAATGAAAGATAAGCGGGCAACAACCTGCGCTGCTAATCCTTTTTGGATGACAAAACCAATCCTTCTAAAAACTACATCCATAGACCTAGGAGATACAACATTACTATGTAATTTTTTTATTAAACACAACAAAAAATAGATTACTTAAAAAATGTCACACAAACCAGCAAAATAAAAAAAAGAAAACTTCAAGAAAATTCTAAGGTTTTAACACTCCTGGGGGTTTAGAATTTTGGCCAAGATGGTGTCCAAGACTTGCTGCATCTTTGCTCTATCTGCTTCTTCCTTCTCATGTTTCTTCTTGATCACTTCGACAAGTTCGGAGAATGCCTCCTTTGTCACAAATTCCGTTTGTGAAGCAGGTTGACTTGTTGACACATGTTCTTGACCTGATGCACTTTCTAGATACTCCTTTCTGATGCGATTCTATCTAGTATTGTAACCTGTCCCAGTGAATGCCAATGGTGACCTTAACCTACATCCAGTAGCATTTTTTTTGTTGTTGCTTTAGATGACTATTTAAAATGCATCATGAATAAAACATTTGCTAAGTAATGTTGCTTACCCGAATGGATATATTCCATCCCAGGATCTACCTGGTGCATCGACATCAAAAGAATACCTTTCTTGTTCTAAAATAAATCACATTTCTTTGTGAGCAATAAACATTTTGATATTACACATAATAGAACTAGATTTGTGTCTAATTGGTCTATTGATAGTAGTTTAATTGGCTTGTAGAGGGGAAATTTTTGGAACAGAACTAGAAGCAGGTCGCATTGATTGAATCTTTCCATTGCCAATGACATAGACTGTACAGAAATCTGGTGCCCCTTTTGACACCGTTCCAGAAATATCTGTTGCCTTGAATATTCTGATAAGAAAAAATAATCCCTCGGTAATGGAATATCTTGAATTTACATGTTGATTATTGTTTGTGTTAATTCTCAGAAGGGATGGTAAGAAACTATAAGCTAGAAGTAAAATTTGCAAAATGTGATGCTACTTAGGAAAATGGATGCATACTTGTGCAAACTAGTTTTTGCTGAAGAGCCAAGAATCAGATGCTCAATTCCTACTTGAGAAGCATATTCAATCAATGCCTTTGATACATCTGCATCTTCTAGTAGTACCCTCTTGCATTGTATCTTAGCCACCAAAAGAAACAAAATAAAACAAAGAGATAATAAGATTCTATATAATGCAGGTAGTTCTTAATTGACCACTATTGTCAAAAATACTTGTTGTATTTCATTTCCACAATCAAGTTTGATCCCCAAACTTAGAATTGTTGGTCATAGATAGCATTGATATTTTCACTTTTATTTTTTCTGTAAAAGAAATGCAACTTACATATTTGCGTGTACAAAAGACGCAATATGGGAGGAACATGTATAGAGCATCTGCATCTGGTTCTTTACATATTAATAAACTGTCATCGTCATTGTCATTAGCATTTATCTCTGCATCTGGTGGCAGAATTTTAACATGGATGAGAATCACATTTGCATTTCTTGTGAGGAGATTATCAATAGCCCATTTGAATGCACGGTGGCTCTCCTTTTCGTTGTTTACTGCCACTGCTATTAATCCATTTACACCATCCTTCTTCTTTGGTAACGACATTCCTCTCTTTGCACCAAAACTCTTGATGTTCTTTCAATAGACCCAAACCAAACTTTAAATTCAAAACCAAAAACATATTTCTTCTCTTTCCCTTTTGCAAAATAATAATAAGTAGAAAAAGTAATAGTAAATATCCAATGTGTTTGATTCGTTTACTTTGCTTTTGGTGTTCAAAAATCAAAACAAAATAATAGTAAATAACTAAATATCCAATGTTCCTTGTACAACAAGTAGCAACCGTTTTTGGCGTTTTTCTACCATTACTATTATGAGAAATTTTCACAAGTAGGACAACCACAAAGCTTGTTTCATTCAATCTCTTGTCTTAGAATAACTAAACATTGCGGGTTATCTAATTTGACTCTGTCCTCCTTGAAATTACAATAGTGACCTAATAAACTGGATTGTTAGATTTTAACCAAATGTAATGTAAAAACTCGCTAATATTTATAGATTTATTTTAAGCTTATAAAAAAGTTCGTTAGATGTTAAAAATTGCTTAAACACAGAATATGAGCATGTGTTGGTTTTCTTATGGTCATGGTCAGGGGGAGCATAGATACATATATCAGCGAAATAGGCATTTTAAAAACTGACTCGATGATAGTTTCAGTAAGGGTACCGAGCCACTTATCGAACTGCCATCTACTGACCAAGTGATTCGGTCTCTACATATTGGTTTGCGCCAGTTAAAAAACAAAGAGAGGCTCAATTAGACCCCCACAATCTTGCAAAAAGCTCACCCATAATCTTGCAAAAAACCCCCATATATAATCGGAACACACCTTCCGATCAGCTTTTTTTCCACTAAAACCTATAGAGATTCTACTTTTCAATAGGCCTTTCTTCGAGCAAAATGACGAGCCTGTATAGCAATTTCCTCCATAACATAACCAACCCAACACTTGGATTGAGCCGGACCTATCATTGGTTCTCGGTTGGACCGGTCTGCACCGGTTTTTAAAACTACGGCTATTTCAGAAGAGGTTATGTAACATAATAATAACTTGAAAAATAAAGCAGCAAAAAGTACGAGGAACATATGCAAAATTTAAACTTTTCAATATAAGAAATAATGTAATGTAACCAATAAGGCACAAGAGATATTGTTTGTCTTAACCCTTTGGTTTTATAGAAAGGAGCCGTGATAATTCGGAGTTCAGAGATGAGGTAAGTTAAGTATAACCAATGATTATATCAGCCAGGATTCGAAGGCACAAGAGATGTTATTTGTTCAAAAGAATCTAGGAAATATACTGAAAAGAAAAACCATTTAAATTTACTAGAGGACATAGTAGTCGTATATTTAGCAAAATAAGTATACAAGCATGCTCTAAATATATCCCATACACTGCTAAAGGAAGGGTTTGCCTAAACTTTTCATTAAATGGTAGAGTAATTGATCTGCTCAGACATTTCCCTTACAAAAACTTACCTTTCAAATAGTAGGCTTTAACAACTTAATGATAGGAACAAAAGACATGTATTATCTTATGTTTCACAATTTGAAGTCCATCACTACCAAAGTAGCTCATGAATATAAGTGGTTGCAATCTTGTGTGATTCTATTTTCTACCAACATTGGTCATTGTTGACCTTCTCAAGACAACTAGGATGAAGATCATAGTCACAAACATCACAAGAGAATGTCCAGAACTTGCCTTGTTTCTTACAAGAATCACATACATATGCTTTGGCCATATCCAATTTAAGTAGATGTTCATGCTTGACATCCTCAACCTGTTGAGGCAAAGCCTCTCCTTCCTTTCTCAGGGCCGCTTCTAAATCTCTTATCCTCGATTCAGTAAATGGAAAAGCTTCTGCTCCGTATGAGGAGACCATGAACTGTCCATTCAAACTAATGACTTTTCCATCTGGTCCAATGAAAACCAAAGCTGGGATTTTTTTTATATCAAAGATTCTACAGAGGTCATGCCTTGTTCTGTCTTCATATGGGATAGCAAGCCAAGGCATGCTAGTTCTGTTGACATTGAATTCTTTAAGGTCCCTATCTGTTGAAACTAAAACAATCTCAAAGCAGTGGCCCTTTGTATCCTTGAGATTGTTGTATGCATCTGCAAGTTGAATGGTGAAGGCATGACAAGGAGGAGACCAGTAGGCACCGAAAAATAGCCCTACAGTTTTCCCGGTTAGTTCAGATACAAGCACCTGCAATACAACAACGAAACATGTCAAGTTTTTTACTATAGAGAGTTCCATAACTGCACTCTATGACTTGACATCAAGGTTTTTAATGTCCTCGAATAGCAACTCCTGCATCAGCCATATTTAACTGCAACCGCAATTTAAAATCTTGATTACCTACTGCATAGTAAACAAAAATTTCAAGTAGGGCTTTAAGATACCTTTCTATCATCTCCTGAAATGAGAAAGTTGCGTCCTCCATGTGTCAATAATTCATCCAAATTTACCTCTTCGCGTTTTCTTTTATCTATGGCTTTCAATTCCTCATGTCTCTTCCTTGTGAAAGGAAATGCATCAGCACCATAATCCTCAATCCACTCAATCATGTTTTTGTCAACAGTTAAGGCATCAGAACATAATGGAATGAATGATGGAATTCGATCAACCCGATATCTATCAATCAGTCGTCTATTCAATTTTGCATCAAATGGGACAGCTAGCCACGGCATACTCTTGATGTGTTCTTTAAATCCATCCTCATCATGGTCAAATGAGATGAAGATGATCTCTATATTTATCCCTCTCTTTCTCAGTGTTTCATAAAGACCAACAAGATGAGGAATGAAAAGTCTGCAAGGTCTACACCAGTTGGCAGAGAAAAATAGACAGATGATTTTCCCATTGCAATCGGACAAGGGTACCTAATCTCATGATTCAAAGATGGAAAACATTAGCTAGTTTAACCTAGATCAAAAAACTAAGCAAATTATGGAATTTGTTTTCTTAAGCCAGATTTTATCTTTATTTATTCATTAGAGTCGCAACAGGGTGAGAACACACGCGCGCGAGCAGACACACATAATACAGAACGAGAATTCTCAAGAAACTAAACTACAGTATACATAAATTTTTGAAGAAGTAAACTACAGTATATTATTATATACCTTCCTTTCACAAGATAAAAGGAACTCAACACCTTCAGCTGCAAAAACTTTCAGAACATCAAAGCTGTCAGGATATTCAGCTTCAAAATTTAGCCCTGCCATAGGAGCCTCAGAAAACAGATATACTCACTTCTTTACAAACTTTCTTGAAACCTAAATGATCAAGGATGAGCAAAATATGAGTTTTAAAATAAACACCTAAAATTGATTAAATAACCTTATCCCTAAAAACATAACCCTCACACTTGTTGAATACTTTTGCAAGGAAAGATAGACCTAGAGACAAAAGCAATTCAGATTCTTGCAAGGGAATCTTTTACTTTAAAAAAAAAATAGGACACAATCCTGCAAATTAGGAATAAAGAATACAAAGAGTTTATGATGATCACGTAATATGGGAGGATATTCCTGTGTAAGAAGATGCTTCTGCCGAAGTGTTGCCTAGAAGCCTCTACTAATGGCACATCATCACCGCCTTCTCTAAACCACATATATATCACTTGATTGATTTGTATTATTTTTATATTGTCACATCTTTCAATGGTTTTCTTAGGAAATATGGTTGATACATGATCTGATTTTTTATTTTTTTATGATCATATACATGTTATGAACATATCTTAATAAGGTGGGACCAAGTGTAATCAGATGATGGTAGATAACAAAATGCTTCATTTGTGTGGGAGTGTGTCTCAAGCAAGCATCACTTAAACAAAAACTAGATTATCGTTGCAATAAAAAACTAAAGCAATCTAAAAATAGATGCAAGTGCATGTTGTGCTGCAAATTAGTATTACTATTGTTAATAGAATTTTTGGAGTGAAAAAATTACCTTAAAGATGCGGAGAGAAAGGGAAGGAAGAGGTTGAGTCTCCAAGAAGAAATGAGATGATGTTAGAACGGTGGGACAATTAACGCTTTTAATGTTTATATGACGTGGTAGGGTAGAAAGAAGACTTTGTTCCTTATCCAATAAAATGCACTTTATTTATTTTAAAATATCATTTATTTAAGTTACACAATCTGAAATTAATAATCATTTTGACAAAAATAGCCATCTACTGACAACAAAATATACGCCATTGTGGATTTTCATCATACCCCATTTATGTTATTTTAGGATTTTCTTCTTCAAAATTAAATAGTTTGGTTATTTGTTTTTTTTTTCTTTTTATGAAGAGCTTGGGCATATGCGTTCACTACTAAAAAGGATATGCTGACAGTAACTATCTGGGCAGCTGCAAGTACGCGTATCTAGCTCTTATTTTTTTAGCAAATATCTGACTCTATCATGTGAGAATCATGTGCTTAAATTACTAATACTCTTTTTCTTTTAATCATTAAATTAATAATACTTGTTTGCTTTATATACCTTCAGCCTTTATTATAAAAAAAATTAAAATTAAATCCAATGCAATAGTTAGTTACAGTAACTTTTTAAATATTTTTACAAATATATCTTTATAAAAAAATAAAACATTAAATTACATCGTTAATATTAAAAGATAGAAGTTAAATAAGGGATACACGAGTCTTTTAAACAATAGTTATACCTTAAAAATTATGATATTTTCTTATAAATAAAAATAATTTTTTTAAAAAAATTATAATAAAGATTGAAAGTAGTGTTATTGTTATTTTATATAATTAACAAAACATTAGAATAACAATGAAATTTTATCTCACTAAGTAAGATCAACTACATAGATAAAACTACGTTATACTATAATATAATTTTGTTTAATGACTATTGCATTTTGATAATTTAAGTTATATTATTGTAAGAGTTATCTAGATGTTTTCGATGTTAATTTCGGTGAGTTGATTTAACTTCTAGAAAAATTCCACCACCATCCTATGGGATGATCCCTCTAATTTTTTAAGTGTTTTATTTATTATTTTATCATTTTTTTAAAAAAGATTTTATATCTTTTTTTTATACTAATTAAACACTTACTATTGATCAATTTATACTAACTAATTAAACACTTATTATTAAATCTTACACCAATTAAAACTCATCAGTTTACCGCATAAAGCCACTTTGTAACGACTTTTTCAAAATAACTACCAGATAATTAAAATTCATTGGACTAAGTACGCTCCCTTTCTAATTGTCACCTGTTTTTCAATCAATGTAAAACGAATGGAAGGAGGCATTCTTTGACTCGAATTTGAGATATGCCACGAGACGAGGGCTTATTTAATGGTAGGTAGATAACATATGCTGCTGCAAATAGGAATTGTTGATGATAAAATCTCGAATTAAATTAAATAGCATAACATAGACCCAGAAAAAAAAAATAGCATAAAATGAACGGTACAAACCAGGATATGACTCGGTGCTTATCCACAACTCTTGTGTCTAGAAAATGATACTACACGACAATGACCATTTTCAATTTTTCACCAATTTCAATGGAATGGTTTAGTTTCTCCTTCGGGATGCCCTGGTAAACATATCTTTGATGTTATGTGATTCTGTCTCCACTTTCATCTTCTTTGCTTGTCTACCCTTCTTCACAATTGTAGGCTTCTTATCATCACTCTGTTCCTGATAACATTAGCACTTGATTTCAGCAAACAATTACGATCCAAATTCCATAATAACAAATTTAAGACTCATTCTTCTTGTGTCCAGTAAATACCTGTGGTGCATTATTATACAAACCCAAATTACTTTCCTCAGCATTTGCTTGTGCTTTTCCTGTAACCTCAAGTATGTTTAACCTGCAAAAGCAAAATCTACTCAATTCCAATCCAACCGTGGTTATTCTTATAACTGCAAGAAATATATAAGTAAAATGATCATAAAAGACATTCTCAAACGTCATACTTAAGATGGTTACACAAAGGCTGCAACCAGTGCTCTTCATTTAAATACTCTGCTAATATAGAAACTGCATCAACCACTGCATCAGTAACATCAGTAGTTAAATGAATGGAAAAATTTGTGAAATGAAAAGATCAGATATGCACTAGTTTGAACAGAAGCATCACCTATGCACCGTCTATATTTACAATCAAGGGATTGGGGAATATTGCTAAGAAAATATGCGCACTTCAAGTATTCTAGCTATCAATAAATAAGATCAATTCATTCAGCTATTCTATTTCCATTTTCAAAGTTTAACAACCAATCTAACATTACATAATTATTTGTTTCAATGCAATATGCTGTGTAATATATTAGTGTCTGTCCAAAAGAATTTTAGCCTGCATTTACACAAAATGCAGACATCATTTTAAAGTTGCCAATGTACCCCTCATCATCATTGTGCATGTATACAGAATACAGCTAAAGGCACCAATCTGAGAGCAGATGCACAAGCACACACTTCAACGAATCCCTGTATAACTATTTTCCTTTTCCTTATACAAATATATCTGTCTTCTCAATTTAACCTGAAATAGAATAAAATTATCCAAAAACTAGCAGAACAGAATGGTAATAGAAAATTTACCCGTGTCTTTCTCTGATTGAGCAGCATAGTTTTTATCCAACTTCGGTAGTGTCTGTTTTAGCTGACAAACCTAAAATACGAGAAATCAAAATTAAAAACATCAATAACGGTGAATTTTTTTGTAGCAACAAAACAAGGGGATGGTCTAAAAGCATATACGGAAGACAAAAAGTAAGCTACAATGTAAACTCCCTATAAATCAAGCTATTTCACGTAAGGTTTATGGTATGATGATGGTGGTGGAATTACTAGGCAAATGCAATTATACTCTGTATGCTAGTTTTAGGGGGGTTGAAAGTTATGCAAACTAAATAATAATAATAATAATAATAAAGAAAATACAAGGAGATATAGACAAACCTTATAGCACAACCAACGCAGAACCTTGACATCATCGAGTCTAAAGAATTTTAAGGATCCAACTTCTGCATATGCACAAGGATAGAAGAGAACAGATTTAAAATCACCACGCTAACATTCAATTTCCGTAACTAAAGATAAAATATGATCTCATTACAGTAGAAGTCAAATCTTACAGACAGAATTACTGCAACATTAGAGAGGGAATCTATCCTATCACCTAACATAGAACTACCGATACACAGAGCCGGGAGAATTAAGAAAAACATTAGCAATGAGGTCACCATACTTGGCACTCAACCAGAATAAAAGACATAAAGCCAACCATGGACTTCTCATTTTCTTTCTTCAATATCTGCCCATTAAACTACCTAAATTGTACACATGGCCAAAGTCCAAACTGAATTTGTAAGTAGAAGGTATACAAGATACAAGAATTCTACCTTTGACTTCACAAACTACTTGCATACAGTTCTCAACAAGGGACATTAACTGCTGATAGCCTGGATACCCATCAATAAACAAGATCTCGTCCAATTGCCTGAATTTTCCAAGATCATCGCCTTTCTGCATGCATTTTAAAGAACCAGTGATATGCAATTATGCATGATACAATTTTTTCGGGGTTGGGACGTACAATTTACACCTAATTAATCCTTCACAAAACTCAAAAGTAAAGGTTTAGCAGACCTCATAGATAAGGCATATCTTTGACTATGTGTGTGTGCGTTCCTTTATCGTTATAAACTTATAGCTATTACTATTAGGGTCTGTTTAGATTAACTTAGTTGAGCTTATATACTAGAATAAGTGCTTCTGAAACTGTTTGGCAGAGCTTATGAAGATAGCTTGTAAGTGTTTATGCTAACAGCACTGAATATCAGATGTGCAATTAAAACCTTATTTGCTTTATCAGCAACAATTGACGGATGAATGACCCAAATGGGAAAGAACAGGAAAAATAAATGACTACTGTCTTGCAATTTCCAAACAAAAATTACCTTCATCCTTGCTTTCTCGAATAAGGGCAACATGATGAAAACGGGATCAACAGGTGTGGATAAATACATCCGACCATCTGTTAAAGAAAAAACATAGTGATGATAAAAATGAGAAGAATATATGCAAAAATCATTGTTTCACTATAGTTTGGTCGCAAGTGAAAGACCTGGAAAATTAACAAGAGGAATCATCATGCTTCATCCAGAGAAAGATAAGAAACAATATTTATTTTTCAAAGTGTTGGTTAGAATTACAAGAACAAAGGATAAGATGAGCATGAACAAAGACATTATTTCAAAGAAAAGCATAAGCTAATGATTTCATCAAACATGAGGCTGATGATAAAAATAATGTACCTCGGTACAATAAAAACATAAAGTGGAATAGAAAATGCATGCACTGCGTTGCATCTTAGATAATCAAACATCTACCTTCACTTGTATAATCTCCCAAAAACCAAGATCCGTACAAGTTCTTAAACCATTGAAATTCTTGAAGCACCCCATTCACAAAGAGATATTGCGTTGCATTTCCTGCCAAACAAATGATAACATATGTAAAGGATCCAAAAGAAGAGAAAGCATGACAAAGGTCAGAAAGCTCAATGAGGACCAATTCCACAAGAAAAACTAATAGCAAAGTAGTACAAGTTACAGCATTGTTAACAGAACAATATCAAGTTCTGATGAACACGTTAAGTAGTAAAGATAAACAAATTAGAATAAGAACATGTTTGGATTGGCATATTGAGCTTGTTTACCGGTATAAGCACTTATGAAACCGTTTGGCAGAGCTTATGAAAACAGCTTTTGATATATCAATAAGTTGTTTTCCGTTTTTTTTTCTTTCATAAGCTCACCATTATAGCTTAAGAAAACAGCTTAGAACTTGTATGAAAACATAATGACTTTATTGTATCTTTTACAATATAGATATTTTAAACATGAGCACTTTTTTTCTTTCTTTCTAATTCATAAGCACTTATATGATAATTGTTTAAGTTATTCAGAGCTTAATTAAGATGTTAATCCAAACCAAACATAAATCACGTGTTCTGCAAAAAAAAATTATAATAAGAAGATATGATTATTATGAATGGTGGAATATGATTTCAGTTACCGGATTTGGGATTTCGGAGCAATATCATACGTCCCAAAGCATTTCCATTTGCACCAAGATCTGCAGTTGCAAGAAGAATACAATTTTGAGAAATTAACAGCAGCAATACATTTCTGTAAATTAAACAAAAAAAAGCAAATAAAAAATGTTAAAAAAAATAAAAAAAATGGAAGAGTATTATTACCAGGGGCAACAAGAACCCGGGATTCCTGAACACCTTCCCACCAACTCATAGATAGGTTTATTGCTACTTGCTAGTCACCGTTCTTTCTTTTCTCACCTCTATAACTAGTGGCGTAAAAGGAGTGAAAACTATTTAACAACAATTAATAAGGTTCATTTAGACATTATAACAAGCATGTAGTATACGAATGAGATAAACATTCAAATTTCAATCAAAATATTAAAGATAAATAAAATATAATGGTTAAACCACCGTGAATCAGTGAGTCAGTGACGGCGAATGACAACTCTGCCCGTAACTGTGAAGAAGAGAGAAAGAAAAAAGCGGCAAAATGGAAATAATGCGCGCGCCAATTCCACTTCCTCTCGATCAATCCCAAACCGGAACAAATCCAAGGGCCTTCAGGGTCGGTTCACTCGGGCCCATTCCATTATTTCCGACTAAAAAATTGCTTTTTTGACATAGAATACTTCCTATTGACACAAAAGTAATTTATCAAAACGTTCTCAGTGGCGGTTAACAACCGTTATGCCATGCGTTGATAGTTAACTGCCGCTGGCTTCCAGCGGTTGTTAACTGCCGTTGCTTTCTGTTATATGAACAGAACAGCATAGGAGTTTCCAAAACTCCATTGTTACGTTTTTGGATTTCTCAGGTGCGTTTTTTTTTAGCAAACGTCAGTCATTCCAAGCCAATTTCAAGCACAAAATCAAGTAAGTTTTTTGAATCCTATTGCATCGCTATTTTGTGATTGATTTGTTAGTTTTTTATTTTTAAATTGCGATTATGTAGGTTTATTGATTTTATGATGTTATGATGGTTTAGGTTGTTTGAATTGTTAGGTTTAGGTTAGAATTGTTTAGATTGTTAGAATTGTAGAATTGTTATGAAATTATGGTAGAATTTTTAGGATTAGATGAATTGTTGTATAATCGTTGTGATTGGTTTAGGTTTGTTATGAAATTTTGTTGTTGAATTTGTGATAGAATTGTTACGATAAGTTACGGTATAATTTATAGGATTAGTTTAGATTATGATGAATTATTGTAGAATTGTTACAACATGATGTAGGTTTTGATCGCTGAGTTGTTTATGTAGATATGTCTCAGAATCAGGGAAACGTTGAGGTGGACAAGAAGAATGACGGTGACGACAAGAAGAAAGAAAAATCGCCGATGACATGGCACGGAATCACATGTGATGGATCCGTCAAAAAGAAGGATTCGAAAGTGCTGGTGTATAATCATTCGAGGTTGAGGAAGAGCGGGAGGACATGCTATTTTGGTCCTCAGCCAAAAGCAGGTGCCCCAGGGACTGTCGAGGACAACCCAATTGACTTGTGTGGTGAGGAAGATGAATGAATGTAATGGGTTGTAATATCTAATTGTTTTGGATTTTTTTATGTTTTTTTATGGTACATTTTGCTTGACATATGATGACTTTGAATAAATTTGTGTTTTGAATAATTTCAATTAAAATTGCATTTGGAATAATTTCGATTAAAGTCGCGTTTTGAATAATTGCGTATTTGAATAAAATTTAATTAAATCTAACGTGACACTTCTATACCTTCATTTAAACCGGCCTAACAAAAATTTAATCTTTTGACAGGAACAATGCGAATGTCGGTCGAATATTGGAGTCCTGCCGTTTGCCAAGTTTGTTTGACAATTGTTGTAGCTGGAAGGTGCATTCGTTCGGTACCTAATGACGATCTTCAGGCGGAATCAAACTTTTGATGATATCTTCAGTTTATCTCAACAACGTCACCCGCATATCTATCCACTGGAACATGTTGTGCTCCCAAAACATGCTCGTCAAGTTTTCGTCGTTCGTAGATTCCACCCAATTAAACGATACTCTCCCCTCGTCGAGCGTTGGACACTTATATCGACCGTGTCCCACCCTCCTTGTGTCTCTGGGGTTGACTCCTTGGTTGAATTGTGCATGAACGTCGATCCACCCGACCATTGTTTCAAATCTACACAATTAGAAATTAAAAATAATCAATGAAAAACTCATTCAAACACTTGTAGTGAAAATTTGACATAAACCCTAAAAATCCTAAACAAACCCTAAAAAATATTTAAAATTCGAAAAAAAATATAAATTCAAGCAATATAACTTCATTATAATAGGTTTTCATAATATATGTTAATAGCATTTCAGATCTACAACATAACTATATTAAAAGCAAATATTCAAACCCTAAAAAATATTTAAAATTCGAAAAAAATATATAAATTCAAACAATATAACTTCATTATAACAGGTATTCATAATGTATGTTAATAGCATTTCAGATCTACAACATAACTATATTAAAAACAAAATTTCAAAATTTAATAATTAAACAACAACTAAAATTATAAACATATAAACACATATACTATCTAAAATGTATGACAATAGCATAAGTGATAAGTTACTTGTGATTTAGTAGAAGAAATTTTGGATGATTTGGTAGAGTTTTTTTTTAGAGAGAGAGTGAAAATTTGAGAGAAAGATGATGATGGTGGAGTGAGTGTCTGGAATATGGCTACTGACTTGAATATATCACGAACACAACGGCAGTTAACAACCGCTGGAAGCCAACGGCAGTTAACTGCCGACGCATGGCCTAACAGTTGTTAACTGCCGCTGGGGACTCTTTGGTAAATTACTTGTGTCAATAGGAAGTATTCTATGTCAGAAAACAATTTTCTTCTGACTATCCACAATTTTTTCTTTTTTGTGGTGGTCGGAGTTTGAACCTTGGACCTTACATATTTTATGTATTATCTATACTTTTTTATTTTAATTTTAATATAAAGTTTTTTAAAGAATTTTAATTATTTTAATTTTAAAGTTATTACATGTTTTTGTTCCCTCCACAAATCGGTCAACCGTGAAAATATCAAAAATTTTAAATTAGACACTGTGATTAGGATTCAAATCACGAAGTTGTTTATTTATGTGCATAATTGTTATTTTGTCTATCTAAAAAAAGCTGCTACCTCAGTATACATTTTTTTGAGAATTTTTTATCCTTTGTTTATCAATCTCTTCTTGATATTTTCAGCTACATAAATTATTTCTTTACCGGTATACTAATATTTATTTATATTTTGTTCTTCAATCAAAAATATATATTATGTTGAAAACATAAATTAATTCTCCCAAAAACCCTACTTTTTTCTTCTTCTTCATCCATCAAAGAGGGATGATTTAAGGTCAATTTTTGACATAAAATCACCCATACCTCGTTTTTCTCTTTCTCTTTTATTGAAATAAGTGATTTTCACATCTATTTTATTTTTCTTTCGTGATTTTGTCGCCTTAGTGCGATGTTGTTTTGTTCGTTGTCTTTGTGTTTGTTGTTTGTCTTTCTTATTTCGTTCAGTTATTTGTTCGGTTTAGATTGTCAGATCAGTTTCGATCCAATGCAAATCCAATCAATAACTTTGACGTTGTCAACGTTGCAAATCCGAAGACATGAGTATTCCAAAGACTTGAATATAGTCATATGTGTAGGCTTTTGTACTTTGTTGTTTTATGTTGTTAACATGGATGTTGTGAGTTTGTTCGCATATTCATCCTTTTTGTTCTTAACTTTTAGCAAATTTGAATTGCATCGATGTACTCTGTCAATTTAAATAAATGAATGAATATCATTTATTTTTGTCAAAAAAATAAAATAAATTAACCCTCGCCCTCTTGAAGAATATAATTGTAAAAACAATACTCCATTTGATAGCAATTATAAACAACTTTTTAATCTTTAAATTCACTCAGTAAATGATGTATGTGGGTAATAAACCATGTAATTTTGCCAACTTTCTTTTTCTTTTGACTAATTACTATCAACTTTCTTAATTCTTTAATTTTGCCAAAAGACTCATGTATTTAGGGACAAATGTAATACTCACTCCGTCCCTAATTATAAGCCTTTTTGAAAAAAAATCTAGTCTCTAAATATAAATCCTTATACAAATTACTAGTCGCATTTATTATTATTTTTCTTTAACATACCTCTAATTAATACTAATAACTTGAACTGGAATATTAAAAGTCAAATCCCTTACTCTAAATGCTTATTAGGTCTAGCAACCATTTAACCTAATTTTTCCCTCTAATTACATGCAATTAATTGCTTTTAGTCACTTAACCCTCAATATTTTCCCTCCTCTTCTACGTCTAATTTGAATTTCAAAAAGTTTATGGTTGTATTTCCCTAAAATACTGCCTATCAATAGATATTCGTGTGATACATGTTTTCAAGTGGTTGCTATTAAATATGACCATTGTCATACCCTATGCAAACTCTATTAGAAACATGATAGATATTTTGGCAAGTGTACCAAATACTATCGAAGTAGTAAAAATATCGTTCCCACGAGGACTGTGTTAATCTCAATTTAGCAATAACGTTAATATCTATGATATGTAAATTTCTTTTAGTGCCCGAGGCAGTAGTTTTGATTGCATAAATTTAAATAACAGAAAATAAGATAGTTTTGGAAAAGACAAGGAGAGAGATGAGATCAGGTCTTTCGAATCATCGATGTTCCCCTAATTGGTATACTGCACCTATTCGTATTAATGATTTTCTAGTTCCACGATAGTTAACAAAATAGCCCTAATCAATCCCTTGAGTTAGGACCCTCTTCTCAAACTACAGCCCCTAATTCCTTAGGTGGTCTAATAATTCTCGAAGGTTTAAAGCACATTAACCTAATATCACTAACAAACGATTATTCATTCCTAGACTAACCATGTTTATTAGAACAATTCAATTAGGTCTAAGTCGAAAGCTAGGGTCAGTAGTCATTCGTTCTCACTAAATCATGTTTATATTTGATCAGGATATAAAAAGCATTAAGAACAATTGAATTGAATAAAAACTAGATTGTCATTAATAATAAATAGAGTTTCACAACAACATGGATCAATTAGGGTTACAAGGAATCATCTCAGACCTAATCTCTAAGAGATTTAGCTACTCATAATTGAGTTTACAATTAGCATAATCAATGGAAAAATTAAAACATACATAAACTGGATTGGAGATGATGAAATCGCCCCTTCTGCAGTCTTCTGGGTGTTAAAATCGCACCTTAGCTCTCCAAAATCGTAACCCTTGTCTTTGGAATAGACTTCCGCTTAAATAAGCACAGAATTTCGCCTAAAATCGTGCCACGATTTAAGTAAATCGTGCCACGATTCTCCTTGAATCGCAAATCACTGAATTAGGGTTTCCTCATATCGTGCCACGATTATGCCATCGTGACACGATTTTTTCAATGTCTAAGCTTGATTTTGGTCTTCTAAAATCGTGTCACGTTTTTACCAAATTGTGACACGATTCTCTTCTTTGTATTTTCTTCAGTTTTCTACTCTTTTGCTGCATAAGTTGACTTGTGAACTCCAATTTGTGAACAAACTACATATAAAAAGACTCTAAAAATAGTGAATGACGGACTGTCATCAAAACCCACTTCTCCATATTGTATCTGTTTCCAACGCATGCCAATTTGAATTCCAATTTACCTTCTTTTAAAAATAAAGCTGTAAAATATGAGGTATTTTCTGATGTTACACACCATCTCTCTTCAATATAAATACAAGCCAGACACCTAATTGTATTCCTGTTTATTATTCCCTCCCTGTCGGGTAAAGATCCTCTCCATTTAGTATAATAAATGGAGCATCCAATTTGGAGAGAGATAGAAACATAAAGTTAGAGGTGTCAAATGGGCCGGCCCGGCCCAAGCCCGAGAGGCCCGACTATAGAAATGGGCCAGCCCGGCCCGGCCCGTTTATGATTGGGCCGTGAAATCTAGAGCCCGGCCCGGGTGGGTCATGGGCCAGCCTGGCCCGTTTGTGTTTTATTTTTAAATTTTATTCACTTTTTTTATATATTTTCTTATGTATTAGTTACTCACCATTATTTTTTTGCTAAAATATGATTGGATGGACATAAAAATATAAATAATTTTTACATTAACATTGAATAATAATTAAACTCAAGATTATTCTTTCAATTAAATCAAATTAATAATTTATAAACTTTAAAATTTTAAAACTGTAAGCTAAATTCATCCATATTTATTAAGTTTATTTATTTAAATATTTTTTTGTTAATAAATTTTAAATTAGTTGATAATTTTTTAAAAAAATATGTTGTTTTTTAACAAAAATAAAATGAAATATGGGCCAATGGGCCGGCCCAAAGCCCGGCCCAACTTTTGTCTGGCCCAAATGGGCTTGGGCCAAAAAAGCCCGAGCGCATTTTTTGGTTAGTTTTTTAGGCCCGGCCCGGCCCAAAAATATGGGCCAATGGGCCGGCCCATGAGCCCGGCCCATTTTTGACAGCTCTACATAAAGTAGATAGTGGGTCCCATCATCATTAATTATTTTTTAATTTTTTTAAAAAAATTTTTGTGTCTATATCTCTACAAATGGATGTAACGGAGAGAATAATAAATGGAGAGGATCTTAACTCCTCTCTGCCATGGCTAGACGTAATGCTGAGACATTGCTGTCCTATCACGCCTTGACTGGTAAACTGTCTATGCTTTTGTATTATATGTAAAAGCTATTCATTCAAGCTATTGCATGTAAGCTGTTCTATTTGCTTCGGCAGGGCCTTCTGGTGGTTTTCTGGCAGTGTGTTGTGCCCGTTTTTTCCTCTTAGATGTGCTGCTGTTTTCTGGGTTTAGGGTGTTTTTTTTTTCTTTCTATTTTTCCTCCCTACTGTGTTTACAGGATACCTGTTGTTTGCTGTTTTGCTGTCTAGCCTTTCTCCACTCTTCTTGAGAGGTTTTGGTGGTTTAATAATATTTGGCTGTTCAAAAAAAAAAAAAAAGATTTTCATTCACATCTGTTTGTTGTGTTACGTTGTTAATCTGATAGGTCCGTTTGTTGTCAACCCCGTTTCTGAACTCAACAAAGACGTGAACATGTTGCGAATGAAGTATAGGTCATATATAGTTGCAAAATATACTATGCTGAAATGGTAGTCTCCGCCGCATAAAACACACAAAGCCTACCAGTTCTAATATTGTTTTGAAATGTTGTTTATTAAAAAATGTATGATTGCAGTATGCCCTTGACTATATCTTAAAAACAGTTGCACCGTTTAAAAAGAGTTTAAATTTTATGTAGAAGAGAAATTGAGTGTACTTTTTGAAATGATGATGGCTTCTTATTGTATCAAAGTTACATGGCTTCTAAAAAAAAGAGTAGCAGTTTGAATTTCAAAGTTACATGGCTTCTAAATTGAGTATCCAAATTACTTTTTGAAATGATGACGACTTCTTTTTGAAATTGAGTATACAGTTTGAATTTCTACAAGCTTTTTATTATATCAAATTGACATCAGTCACACATATTTTAATTTAGGATAGTTTAAGTAAATTGAATGTTGTTTTTTCAAAAACTTAAAATTTAAAAAAATTGTTGAATCATGAGGTTTATCACACGCGGTTAACAGTGTGGCTTTATAAATTCTAGGCTTCTACTTAGATTGTATGTGGATCCACAATTACAATAAATCATAACTTATAATAATAAGGAGATAGACAACAGTTGTTATTCCCTTGGCTTTTTCTTATTTTGTAAACATAAACAAAATAAATGTATTTGGCTGTTCACATTTCAAAGCATTATTAATGATTTACCGTACTTGATTTTTTAAAGTTTGTTTGTGGCATAGAATGAAAGGTTTCATATAAATAAAAGGAAGTTATAGACTGTTCAGCTGCTTCATTTTTCCAGTATAGATTTCACATAGTTCCTTTTTGGTGCAGTGAAAATCATGTAATGTCCATGGCGTGATTTAATGTTTGTTATAGAAGATATGAGATGAACAATGAAGCTTAAGTATGGATAGAAATGAGGATAACTATCCTTTCTTCTCATAATTATGCATTGCCGTTGCATATTGTGTCCAAAACTAAAGTGACGATTATGGTTGAGAAATACTTAAGGGAGTGAACTAATAGGGAGAAAGGAATTTGATCATTTAGACTATTAATACTTTTTAGCTCATTTTGAAGAAGAAAAGTTTGTATCTCAATATCTAAAGAAACTATAATTGTAAAATAAGTATCATGGAAATGAATTGTAAGTAATGACATACCATTGAATTTGAGAATTAGACATAATGCCTCTAGAATGTCTAGATTTTAAATAGTTTCTCTTGATTTTTAAAATGACTGCTTTTTTTAATTTCTTATCTTTGTTTTAAGTAATATCTAGATAGGCTCACATGCCAGTTAAAATAGTAGATCATACTTATGGAATTGAACTTGATACATCATTGACTAGAAGGATTTTAACCAATATTTTAGTGGGTTTATTGCACTATTGTTGAAAACTAATTTGTGATGCATTTTGTTTTAGAAAAATGCTATTATGTATATGTGTAATTTATCATTGTTGTTTTAGCATTGAGTGTATTCTTAGGTTTTTTTTTTTTTAGGGATCTTAGGTTGTTAGTATAACAAATTTTATGGTACATTCAATAAATTTGGGTGTATCGGTACACCAAGTTGTAAAATTAATAATAAATGAGTTGTTTTTTTGAGGAAAAATAATTATTTTCCATCATTTGACAACTAAGATAATTAAATTTTATTTACCAAAAGCTTCGACGAAATAAAATTTAATTTTTAAGAATTTTTATTACTCATAACAATGAATATTGATTATTTTTTATGACAAAATGTAAATTTTTTAATATGATCCTTATAAACAATGAAATGATGGTTTTTCTTATGAAATGATGTTTTCTAAAATATAAATATTGACAAATACCTTTTTATTTCATTAAAGTGATCGTTAATTTATAAATTTTGTAAAACAAGAATACCGGTACACTCAAAATTGTGAGTGTACCATAGAAGTTCCCTGTTAGGAGTTTGTTATGGTGTTTCCTGCATAATAAAGATAATGTGCAAAACTTTTCTAATTTTGACATTCATAAAGTATTCTCTGTGGTTTTTGACTCTTTTATTCTCATATAACTTTGCTTTTGGAAAAGAAAAAAAAATGTTCCTTTACTTTGTAGTATCTTCTCTATCATAGGAAATAAATATAACTTAACAATCATATAGAAGAGAGACGTTTCCCAAAAACAAAATTATATCAAAGAGAGGGGAAATATATCTAGCAATATCTGTGTTTTAACATTGTTAATTGAAGATATTGTTAACCAATAAATATGGTGAAGATACTACTATAACGTTAAATGTGGTCTATGAAGAAGTATTTCTCAATTATGATTAAATATGTTTTTTTTTTACAAAATTATGATTAAGTATGTTAATGTTAATACAATTGTATTCTACTATTTATTTAACATCTAATTTTTTTTTCTTTTTCTATGATATACTTTTATTCCTTTATATTACAATCAAACATATGGGTTGGAAAAATAGGTTGATAAGACCTATTGGTCTATATTCTATGATATACATTTTTCTACGATAATATTTCATTTGAGATTAAAGATTACTTATTGGTCTTTATTATAGTCGATAGGACCCGTGCGCCATTATAGTCGATAGGACCCGTGCGGCGCACGGGTTGACAATCTAGTTAATATAAACAAATGATAATTTAGTAAAATTCACACATAAACCGAACATATTAACTTTACCGCCAATTATTTTTAATATGTGTGAAATTATTCAAAGGAACTTATAATAAGGGACATTAGGGTTATTATTTTAAGGAAAATTTATTATGTTATGTGTGTTTTTATAAATGACAAAAATGTGAGTGTAAAGCAGCACACCGTCGAATGTTGGCATTGATGCAAGAGTAAAAATAATATATACATCATTCGATCATTATTATAAGTAAAAATTTATATTTTAGATTCATTCAATTAATGATGTATATGATCTTTATATAGACCACATATATCATTATTTAATACATAAATATAAAATGTTGATTTTTTCTTATAACAATGATCAAATAGCGTACTATTTAAACTTGTTTATTTAACAGCCTAACAAAATTTTAAAACACGTCCTCACCCCTAATATCATTTTGCATCTTATTCATAGTATCAATTAGATACATTATTTACACAATAAACTTTAAAAGATTTTGTTTTTCTAGACAAGACCCGAGGATATTTGTTAGGATGTTTTTTTTTTTTTTGAGAGATTGTTAGGATGTTTTATAATTTTTTTTTTGGTAGTGGGATGTTTTATAATCTAGCAAAATAGAACCGTATGACGATAAAATCTAATCAGATGGTTGTGTAAAAAAATAATAACAAATTAACAATTAATGATTATGATTGTGTTAATGTATAGAACTTATTTCATTTACATCAAAAAAATCAAAATAAATATAGAATAATATAAAAATTTTATTTCATTTACATTAGACTTTATTTTTATTTATAACAACATCAATTTATTTTTAATTTGCTTGTCTCTCTTTTATTCCTGCCTCCCCTCCTATTTTTCGTCATGTATTTACCTTTTTTTTACATAGTTGGAGTGTATTATTGCATTTCTTATGATGATGATTTTGTATGCCTTAATAATAGAAATATTATTTATTTTTATATAGAGAGGCTTTGTGTGGAAGGGATGAGTAACTTCCCAGGTAATCACGAGGAAATAATAGAAGAGTCTTTGTAAATTAAACTAGAAGCCTAGAGCTTTCCATCTTCCTAGTTATAGCTGGATTGATGTGACGAGGAGTGGTTATATAGCTTAAAGTTCAACATAGAACTAGGAACTAAATACCAAAAAATCTGACGAGTTTTCTTGGGATGGTTTTAAATTTTAACGTTGTATCGCGTGATTTTTTTTTTTTTTTTTTTAGATTTAAACTTTAAATTTTGTATATATTATGTATTTTTTATATCAACTGAGTTAAACGCGCGATTATTGCATAAACTTTTATAAGTACTGTCATTTTTTTTAATAGATAAAGTGACATTAACAACTTAAAAATACACTAAAACGAAGAATCTTAAATTAGAACCTCAATTATGATTTCAAGTTTATTATTTTACCTGTCATCCTTAAAAATTTGTTTGATCTATTTCTGATAAATAGATTGTTTAATTCAAGTCCAATTAAACAAATTAGGCTTAATTGTAAAATTAAACTATTAGTCATTCAATTATTACAGAGAATTTTGCCCTAGCCATATCTTTACTCTATTTTATAAATTATATTTAGTTTAGACCAAATTATAAACTTTTTTAGTACAAGAATCTAGTTAAAAACCCTAGCATAAAGTTGGAGGCGGCGTGTTTAATCTGCTAAAATAAATAAGTGACTTGACATTACAATTTTAATTGTATTATATTCTCTCTGGTCACATTTATAAAATAAATATTTATTTTTAAAGTTTATTAAATAACTGATATATTTAGACTACAATTAATCTAGATATATTAGTTACTCAATGGATGTGAAAAAAATGACATTTGCTTATATATGACCGGATGGAATATTTTATTGTAAGTCTCTTTTTTCAGATTTTTTAGACAAATTTTTTAACGAGTTAGATGTTGAATGTTCAGGCAATCAAAATATGCTTTTTTTTAGCACACATCAAAGACCTTTCAATATTTTAATGCCCCTGTTTAACTTACAAACTTGCATTATCAAACTCGGCGCAATCAAAAGATGCTAACGTTTGATCCGCTATGCAATGTTTTTGCACATTTTTATTTTAAAAAAAGGTTGGTAAAAAAAGGCTACAAGCCCACAAGTGTGCCAATAAAATAAAATATAGTGTATAAATGTACACATCACCTAGTGATGGAAATTCTTTTTATTTCCAATACAATCTAATTCATTATTGATTTTAATTATAACTACTATTTTTAATTTTCTCTTTACCATTAACTATTAATATAACTTTGCTCTAAAAAAAAAAAACTATTAATATAACTGTATCTTGATGATGATGTAAGTGTATATTTGTGATAAGGACCCATATGAAAATACATACATACTATAATATAAACTTTTTTATTTATGTTCAATTTTTTTATACATTTCAAAAGAAGAATTTTTTTATACATTTCAAAAGAAGAATTTTTTTTTAAAGTAAATACATATCCAAACCCATAAACAAATGGTCCAATTAAATATGAGATGGTAACAAAAATATAACAGAGAGCAAAAGCTGTCTTAAAACTCAACTTCTTATATAAGTTGTCTTTCAAATATATGGTTAGACTTTCCGCTTACATCAACTACTTGTATTTTTTTTCTTCATAAATTTCGTAATTAATAGGTTATAAATAGATTCATTTATAAATGTTCAATGAAGTTATTGTTCTTTTTAACTTGCATGAAGGTGTGTTTCTTTTTTCATAAATAAAATAAAGATTTCAACTTCTTATGATGTAATGTGGCTCTATATATGCATGAACGTCGCACCCTCGAGGAATGAAGCAGCTCTCCCCAAACGACCTTTAATATATTTAAATCTTAAAGTCTTAATTCTCCTTCATAAAAAAATCTCTAAGTCTTAATTTGATAACATTGATCGTTGAAACAAGTAGTGCGTTTGATTTTGAATGGTACAACAAATGTACAGTTTATTTGTACGAGGGAAACAGCATGTTAGGGGCCGGGGTTTTCGCTGGAAACAAAATAAGCTGGTAGCTACACCACTCAATCTAACATAAAATATATGCTTAGTAATTGATTATTTAATTAATCATATACTTAATCTCATGACCTAGTCACCCTTGATTTAAATTAATCAAAACTATGGATTTAACTTTTAAAACAAAGAATGATGAGGGAGAGAGAAGGGCTCTGACTTGCACTAATCACTCACATGCGAAGCCTCGGAAGCACAGCTTGACGTCCAACTCCCCTAACTTGGACAACATTTTTTTGTTGCTTTCTATTCCCATATGCATGTGACATATATAGGAAAACAATATGCTTCATTATATTATTTCATATAATTCAACATTTTAAATTTGTTGCATCATGATGGTAGCCTATAACATTGGGTATAGGAGCCCCTTCAACTATATGTTGCTTAACACTAGGGTTTCCATTTAATGTGGGCTCTTTAGGGTTTCATCGTGATGGACTCATTTTCAATACATGAAGTCCGTCATCTTTAGTCAAACAATTAAGTATGGTAGCACTTTTGATCCCGAGAGTAGCCTAAATCAGTGAATGGTAATCGCATATTAATGTTAGAATATTAACAATCACATAAATAAGTTAGACATACATATATTCACTTAAAATCTTAAAACATTCCATATATAAATCACCTCTGATATATATCATTCGATTAATCTATTTACATAAGTATTATATAGCATGAGATGAAATCCAACGAGCGAAAATAGTTGAAATCATGGGATGGAAAGGAAAACATGGGGAGAGAGAATTCAATTAGTTAACGGAAATATAAACATCCAAAGATGGTAATAGTTTCGTCGCTTCTCGTGCATGTTTTTGTCGTTCCATAAAGCATTTTTCATCTATTATAATCGATGCAAGACTAATCACTCAAACTTAAACTAAAAAAAAAAAAAAACTATTTGGTAAGGATACAACTAATTATACAAATTCCAGTGGATGAAATATAAATTAAATACTATTTGAGCCTATATTTAGTTTTGTCTTGATCCTAATTGATGAGCTCACGTAATCATACTCACACAATTTATTTATTATAGGAGTAATAAAAAAGGAATTAAACCTTTTAATATTGAGATTCTCAAGGTATGATCATTCTTCTATAAATTGGAGGCATTGCATCAACTCATATAGCCAGGCTTAAGTTAGCCCAAAAATGAAGAGGGAACTAAGTTCAAATAATCCAATTCCCTCATCTAACTTCATACTCTCCAAAAATATAAAGCATACATAAACCAAATCTCATAAACAGAGGCACACCACCATATATATACATCCATAATATCAACATGGATCCACCAAAGAAACCTAACAAAATCAGAGAAATCGTTAGACTTCAACAGATCCTTAAGAAATGGAGAAGAGTAGCCAATACTTCAAAAACATACAGAAGCAGCAGCATCAACAACAACAGTACTACTAGTAAAAGCATAAAGTTTTTGAAAAGAACACTTTCAATGTCCGAACGGGAAGGAGGAGGATCAAACAACGCAGTTCCTAAAGGCTACCTAGCCGTTTGTGTTGGTGTAGACCTTAACAGGTTTGTTATACCAACCGAGTATTTGGCTCATCAAGCCTTTCATATATTACTCAGAGAAGCTGAAGAAGAATTTGGGTTTGAACAAACTGGTGTTCTGAGAATTCCTTGTGAAGTTTCAGTGTTTGAGAGTATCTTGAAGATGGTTGAAGGAAAGGATAGATTTTCTACTCAGAAATGTAGATTTGGCATTGAAAAGATGATGGGATACTGTTCCTCAAACCAACTTGGTTATTATCATCAACCTCATAGTCCAATGTGCAGATAGTTTGTTATAATCACTAGACAATTTTAACCATTTTTTTTCACTTTTAATTTTATCTTTTGCTAGCTCTTCATGGAAGCCAATCTATATATGTATGAATTATATATGAGAAGAATACAACTTTATTGTCTAAATTTTGTATTTTACGGATTAATTGGTTGGTAACACTGCTACTTTTTTCTTTTTGGAACCAGTCTAGCAATTTTGGATGACAGGTGATATTAATTTGGTAAATGAAACATTTAATTGACAAATTTATGTACTATATTACACTAAGCAATCTAACCTATTATTCTAGAACTAAAAAGTATGGATGTTTTACTGAGCAATTGCTAGGATGGATAATGCAGTGTACGATGAACTAATACTTGAAAATAATTCAAAACTCTAATAACAGTCTATCACTAGGTAAAAGCTCATCTCCTCACGATTGAAACAGTGATTCATTTGGTACCAGTTTGACAAAAAAGAAGAAGAAATATTGTCATTTAAGAAAAGTACATGTGTGTGTGTATATATATATATATATATATATATATATATATATATATATATATATATAACGAAATAAGATCTTATGTTTTTACATCCTCTAGGAAACTGGGTGATAATAAGTTGACAACTCATTAGCATATATACAGAAGTTCTTTAAAAATATTTCATTGAATCAATTAAAAGCATTTAGCAGAAAAGCTTCAAAGGGAGTCAATTAAAGGCCAAAAGAAGACTAGTGTAGTTTCTAAATAGAAGAAATAGTTCAAAGATTTTTCCCATAGTACATGTTTTAAAATGTGAAAAATGGCACTACACTGTTCCTTTTTAGAACTCTGGATCATGTAGATACAAACTTTGCTGGATTAATTATTCACAAGTAACTTGACAAAACGTGCCTAAAACAATTAAGTGTTGCTAAGGTAAGTGGAAGGTATATGCTAGAGAGTGAATTTTTATTGGTTTTCATGGTCTGATTAATCTATGAGAAAATAGAAGTAATCGTCCAAGTGTGAATTTAAATAAAGGAGATCTTAGAATACCGACAAATGAAATCTCCAAAATGATAACATGATATTAAGATAGTAACACAATCTACGGATTTGTCTCATCTAAGAATCCATGCTATTGTTTCCTTTGGATTGGGTTCTAATCCCATTAACATTTCTCTTTTAAAATAGTTGAGATTGCGGGTTGCAATGTCAGTGGGCAATTACGCATGTTTTCCACTTTAAATGATGCAGTTGTACTTTTTTATGTGAAAAATATATCAATTCATATGGCTTTAAGATCAAAACAAAATCACAAGTGGTTCAGTTGTACTTAATAATAATAAAATTTATAGTCTGTCATATATCGTCTACATTTTCTAACTAACATTTTATCTAAGTTTAATTTTGTTACATTGAGTTAATAAATTACATTATCATTTGAATATATGCATTTTGCTGTCAAATTATATAAAGAATGCATGTAAGCACACACAACTTTTTAACCTTTGAGCGTAAACAAATTAAACTTTATCCTCCAGATCTTCTATTATGGGGTTCAAATTAAAATTTTACATCAATCATATTCTAATATATAGCTGCCAGCTCACATGCATTCAATTTCTGCAGCTAAAAACACTTGTAAACAGTGAAGCTTGAGAAATATGCCCTCGTTATCTGTGGTAAATCACAAGCAGAGGCTTAAACTTTAAGCTTCTGCATACATGATGCAACACATGGGATCTTATTAAGTTCAGGAAGACTTCTGTTAATCAAATGGTGGCACATGGCTTAATAATCGGTGGCTTAATTATAATATGTATTGCGCTCATCAATTATTTGGAGGTTACCACACCAGACTCATGAGTCATGATTTATGTATACAAATCAAATATAATATATATGTTAGCATTTAACATGCAATATTGATTCCATTCAAACAAGGTACAATTGTAAAGAAGTCAAAGAGCTATCTTCGGATCCTAATTAAGTCTTGGCACCATGCATGCGTAATCAGCTGGGAAAAAATCCAAAAGTATTTCTACTTGGGAGTTACATTACAGTAGTCAGATTACTAAGAATATCACATGTTCCCTCTCCATATTAAAATAGTCATCATCATTATAATATATCTGAGTAATTGCAGTTTATGAGTCAACAAAAGTTAAGACTAAGTATATTCAACTTTTTTTGTTGTGTTAGTTTTTAGTCTATCGGAGACTTCTATATTTTTTTTTTGGCCAAGGTTACCCTAGTGATTTGTACTTCTACATATCAAGTGTTCTATACTACACAGAACATCTACTCTCTTGAAGCTAGCAAACTCTAACTTATCACAGTCTCTACTAGGAAGTTACAGCACACATCTATAGAAAGACCTAAGCAAGACTTGCACAAACAAAACCAATAAGCTCTGAACTATAAATGTGAATTGATAAGTAAGCAACACATTCAAGCTCTGTTTTAAAAAAGTAAATATACAAATTAATAGGTTAAACTTCCAAAAAATTGGTTTCTTCGGAATATGGTCTTTAGTAGTCAATGTGAGTGTTTTACAGTCACATTGTTGTGGACATAGTCAGCTTGATCAAAATTGGGCTGTCTATCGTACAACTTTATATATTAGATTTGCTTTGAAAAATTCGAATATGAACCGTCCAATTAAGGTAAGACAATTGAGATTGCACGACAATCCCGACTGCAAGGAATTCAAGTCCCATAATGCAGTGCCATTGGCTATATTTTGAATTAAAAGCCACAATAGTTAATTTATGAACCTGAAAAATATGTTCAGTTGAGCGCAGAAGAATATGGTTCAGATATTTGAGTAGTATGATAACGCTCAGATAACAATCATAACTACAAAATAAAAAAGAATGCACATTAACTTTTTACACACACAGAGTATCTGTGACATTGAATTTTGACCACAGATCACAATTTCATACGTTTCCAAATTTGATAATAGCGTTTAAAATTTCAGCATTCCATTTATTTAAAAGTAAAAGCATAAAAAGTGAGCCAATTCAATAAGGTATTTGGTGAAGGTTAACAAGTGAAATTCTAATCACGAGCAACTTCTTGTTTGTCTAGCTATTATCTATCATAAAAATTCCTGACATAGTGCATGTTTGGTTGACAATAAGTTTAGTAGAATCATGGTATATTGATGTGATTTTAACAAAATCTACACTTTAAAACTTGAACACAGTCCCGGTTATATTGTGATTTCATCAAACTCATTGATCCATGATACAAACACGCACTAGTTAACTAACTCAAAGCCAGATGGAGATTAGTTTCAGTCCTTTTCAAAAAGTTGTAGTGAACTATATCTCTCTACTTGGTATGAAATATTTTGGAGAAAACAAATGAAGGCTCAGAGTGTGAGAGAAACCAAGTGAATGGTGGTCGGTGACTACACTAACAGTAAATATAGGTCCCTGAAAGCCCGGGTTGACATTCATTCACTACTTTCAGCTCTACTTTCGTCCAAATTTGATTACTTAAAAATGGAACAAAGAAGAACCATTACTTTACTTAAAATATAAATAGTAGAACGTGTATGAAGAAGAATGCATTGAATTTGAAATATACAATTTGAAATATCATATAATATCATCAAATCTGTTTGCATATTAAAGATGTCAAGGATAAAATAATACTTGTAAGTCCAAGATGTTGCAAGCATTACTAGATGAATTAGTATTGATCATTAATCATTAATCAGTAATCAATAATTTAAAAATGAATCAAACATTAAAATCAAAATTAAATTTTTCAAACCGTAGAAGCTCTCTCAATTAGTTAATAGGAGAATCGTTGAAATGAGGAAAAGTGACACATTTGAAGACCTTGCAGTTAGAACACAACACATATCCAACCTGCAACAATAATTATAGCAAATAAATAAACAATAATAGTAATATTTTTTTATTAAGTAATAATAACGTACGGCTTTGCAGGATGGACATCGACGGTAGATACGGTTGTTTGGGGCTTTGACATTAGTCTTTTGGCCTTCACAAAAGTCACAGACCAACCATCCTTTCCCATTGCAAGGATCACACATGATATTTGTTTCTTCTGTATCCACCTTCACACACTTTATCGTGATGCTGCGAATGTGTTGCTTACTACTATAAGGAGCAACAAAAAAGCTACGACTATGGCTGGAACTGGAAATTGAAGGGAGGGTCAGAAGAAACGGTGTTAATGCAACCGCCATTAATCCTCTTCTCTCCTCCGACGATTACTTCTTCCTCGTTTCTTCTCCTTATCATTAACCAACAACTTCGACCTCACTTCTCCCAAAAATAACACCCTTGCCACTCTCATCTAAAAAAAATTAATATTTATAGAATATGTTTGTTTTAAATTCATACAAAATTTATTCATGTTAAATTTAATCTTTCTAATAAGTCTTTTTACAAAATATTACATAAATTTAATAGTAAAATGTTTGGTGGACACCCATGTCAATGTGTAAACCTTGAGATAAAATGATGTGATAGATTGATGATGAAATAAAAAATATATATATAAAGAGATAAGATAAAGTGTTTATAGATTAGATAAAGTGTTAAAATATACGAAGATGTATGTGAGGTCTAAACATATTATTGTTGAATTTAATAATTAAATAAATATACAAGTCTATTTTTTTTGCTCTTAACGATTCAATTCAAAGGAAAGGGATTATGATAATGTGGAGTTTGGACTCGAGCTCGTTCTCCTAAATAATTTGTACTTTAAGTATGTAATTAATCACTTAAGTCAAATTATTTAGTTAAACACGAAGATCTACTAATGATGTGATTCTAGTTAAAGAATGAGTTAGTCTTCACGTCATGTTATCACTTATTTTAGAGGGATGTCATCACTTGTTGCGAGGTAGCGGGTTTGCTTGAGGTTTAAAAAAAATTGGGTCAAAGTTTATCCGATTGAATAATGAAATTACATGTGATTCAATTTGGTTAAAAAAAAAAATTTGAAATTCAATCCATTTTTTTTTTTACAACATGACATATAAACACATTTGGTGGTATTCTATTTTGTGTGATTTTCTATTTTATTGATCAATGTGCAACTTTAATTTGGATATGAACACCTGGGTTGTGAGGTATTATGTATCACATTATGGAATTATATGGATGATAGCAAATGAGTTAAGTGAGTACTCACTCTGTTATAACAATAAAAACATCTTTATCTTTCAATTATAAAACTTAATAACAAAAATGTCTTTCCAATATTTTTTTACGGCAACTTCTTTTTCTCATATCTTCTTCTACCTTTCTAATAATGGGCATGCTCCATTTTCTTCTTTTGCAAAATTTTGACACAATCTTTTATTGTTCTTTCGTGCTAATTTCCATTTCACTCGTAAAAACACCCATTCTTTCAACAGACCCATTATTTTCAAGAATGTGATTATTATTTTTTTCATCTGAAGAGCCACAAAAAACATGAAGCGAGACATGAAAACCGTTTGCAAATGCGGCGAGGAGGACCGCTTCTCTATTCTAAGATGGTACGTCGCATATGAGGTGATCACCAACTGTAACCACTGCACTAACCGCCGTAGTCGACAATATATTGTTACATCAGTTGTATTTTCAATGTCCATGTCTATATAATTTACATAAAGAAAAGAGTGTAATCTCTCACTATTCGCACAAGAGAGATAAAAACACTTTGAGAATTGTTGTTCCCACATCTTGTTTGACTGTGCCACATGAGTAAAATACGAAAATGTCATTCGACAGTTTGCTACCGAAGTTTTTAGGCAACCGGCGGCAGTTAACTGCCGAGGAAAACCTCGGTAGTTAACTGCCGAGGAAATCCGAACTTAAACAATTTCGGTAGTAAACTGCCGAGGAAATCTTCATCTATAAAACATTTCAAAATCATTCTAACAGTATTTTTACAGAAAGTTTTAAAATTCATCATAACAGTTCAAATAACAAATAAATATTGGTGCAAAGCACAACTTAATTAAACCAACATTTTTGTACATTAAACAAAGTAAAAAAAGCCCATGAAATTAAAAATAATGTCATCAAAGTAGAAATATACAAATATACATAACTCAATGTCATCAAAAGACTAAAACTAAAAAATAAGTCCTAAAAAAGGAAAATAGTACTACTGGTCATGATCCTGATGATGGTGCCTCCTCCTCGGCCTCTGGGCTCTCCTCCTGGTCAAAATCAGCGCGATCTGCTCCCTCATATGGGTCATGGCCTCATACCACTGCTGAGGGGTCATGCTCATGACCTCCTCCTGGCCTAACTGCGCATCAGCGTAGGCAACAGCGCCACTAACCATGTCATAGGTGTCAGGCGAGCTTCTCGCCTCATACCGCTGCCACTGCTCTGCAATGATCTGCTCTTCATTTGCAGGCCTCGGAAGATCTACTGGAATAGGTGGCAAGATCTGAGGGTGAGACACCCTAGTGTACCACAGGACATAGCCATCCGCCACCCGCCATGTATCCTCTCCTGCCTGCTCACCCCGAGCGTCCGCCTTAAGCGTGTGAGTGCGGAAGTCAACGAACATCTGCACAATGGAAGGCGGGGGAGGTCCCTAACATCAGTCGGATGTCTGGGGATGGTCTGCACGTATCCGTACTGCCTCAAAACCCTCTCGGGCAAGTGACGGTACACCCTACGGACGCCGCACATAATCCATCCAGAATACCAGAAAACCTCCTCGAAGTCCTGGATCTCTCTGTGCTCCTCGTACGGCCTCCAACATACATCATCTAACTGTATACGATCGAGCAGTGACCGATACGTGATCCCCTCCCCATGACCCTTCTGGAGCTTCCACCTCGCTGCAACCGGATAGTTTTCCAGGTAGTCAGTGTTGAGATCAACACTGAAAAACCCTGGAAAATGCGCCAAAAACCATGCCTGCACAAACCAAACAAATAACATTTATAAATTATTACGCACGGAAAAATATAACAAAAAATTAAAAGTTCACAAAAAAATAAAGTTAACATAAATATAAAATTTCAGTTTTCTTACAGTGAGCAGTGTCACGCTCCCCCCAAGCGCTCTGTGTCCAGGCCTACATGCATCCGCCAACTCGCCGTATAGGTAGGCGAGGGTCATAGCTCCCCAGGAATAATTACACATCCCTGCGTAGCCGTCCGCCATGGTCGTCAAATATATCAGCTTGATGCGCTTGTTGCTTCTATCGCCAAACAACAAGCATCCGACCAAGTACAGAAGGTAACACCGGACGCAGTATGTCCCGACTTTCTCCAGCTCCTCAACCTCCTCAGGATCCTCCGTACCCGCCAATACGTTGGCCCTACCAAGGTATGAGGTATAGAAGTCCCTCAGCCTGGGGTAGCTAATGTACCTACCGTACTCCTGGTTGCAGATCTTCTCAGCCTCATGCTGGGTCACACCAAGATACGTCATCAGCAGTGCCGCTCCCTCATGCTTGGGCATCTTCTTCCCATGGGCCAACATCCGCCCCTCAATAGGAAGATGCGTGAGACATGCGACATCATCCAATGTCACAGTCATCTCCCCCATCGGCATGTGGAAGGTGCTGGTCTCCGGATGCCACCTCTCGCATAAAGTAAGCAGCAGGGCATGAAGCACGGTGGAGTACCCCAAGTAGACCAAGTCATGTAGCCCGCTCTGCTGAAGCGCATCCCAAAACCAATTCTCATTCCCGTTAGGGCGTCCGAGAGTGAAAATCTTCGCCCCATGATTAATCGGTTTAAGCACGCGGGTCTTACGAACCTGAAATAATAGAAAAAAAAATATGAATATAATAATTAAACATAAAAACACATAACAATGTATAACAGTGTATATAATAATTAAAAACACATATAAACAAAACAATTAAACATAAAAAATAGAATTAAAAAAATAAACATATAACAGTGTATATAATAATTAAAACAAACACACATTTAAAGAAAATAATTAAACATAAAGAAAAAGAATTAAAAAAAACACATATAGAGGTGAATATAATAATAAAAACAAACACACATTTAAAGAAAATATTTTAACATAAAGAAAAACCAATTAAAAAAAACACATATAAAAGTGGATATAATAATTAAACAAACACACATTTAAATTAAAGAAAATATTTTAACATAAAGAAAAAACAATTAAAAAAAATACACTTACATTATTTGAATTATACCAGAGTGGCAACGCCACATGACCGGCATAAAAGTGGAGCAAGGACAAGTCAGCCGGTCCACCAGGAAAGGGAGGGTCCGTAGGTAACACCTCCGGTGCAGCAGCTGCTGCAATGTCATCCTCGTCTCCTGCATCCTGCTCATGTGGTATATGATCCTGGTCATATCCACCGTCCGTCACATCATGATGTACCTGATCCTGATAGTTCAGGTACTCCACCCCAGTCTGGTCAATAGGCTGTGACGGGTCAACAACCTGTGACTCCTCAGGCTGTGTAGCCTGAGAGCTTCCTGAGCCATCTCCCCTCCGACCTCTACCCCTCTTTGGGATGTGGGCACTCTGTCTCTCCCTGCGGTGGCTCTGAGTCATGGCACGCCTACCACCAATCATCCTCGATGGATCAATGGGGTCCTGATCGGTCATATCTACAAAAAATAAAAAATAAAAATTAATATCATTCAACCACTTTATCAACAAACAGTAAACCTAAACAAAACCTACACTTTCACATTCAACCTAAACATAACCTAAACATAACCGCTTTCACATTAAACCACTTTACCAAAATAAAGACATTGATTGAACCTAAACATTATCATACACATTATCATTAACATTCAAACGCAAAAAATCAAATGCATTATCATACACATTCAACTTAAACTAAACATAATTCAATATACACTTTTTCAATATGCATTCAACTTAATTCAACATACACGTTTTCGAATTACAATCAAGATCGTATCCAATACCTAAACTAACTAAATAATCAATAAAATTGTCATTGACACATTTTATCAAACACTTTGTGTGCAAAGTATCAAACATACTCAAAATGTGTTATTTTGCCACCAATCAAAACCACATTATACCCTAACATCATTCAATCATCAATTAAACCAACTACATTCAATTATAAACTACATGCACTCATAAAAAAGTCAATTCCTACATCAACCCTAACCACATGAAAACTACCATTTTTTTAAAAAAAAAACCTACCCAAACTAACATTATGATTAAAAATGAGTCAAAATACTTACTTGTGATTAAATGGAGATGATGCACTGATGGCAATTGGACCCAGATCCAATGGATACCCACAAAAAATATCCACAATGGGTAGGGTAAAACCCCGCTTTTATGGATCTGGACACGGGTACGGGTAATACCCACAAAATTAAATGGGTACGGGCACGGGTAAGGGTACTATACTACCCAGACCCGCAACCCGCATATACATATTTATATAATATATCATAAATTATTTATTTATTTTTTATGTATAATTAATTAATTTATTTAGCTATTTCAGCTTAAACCTAAACTTAAACCAAACAACTGCTTAATACAATAACAACTCCATTATGCCGGTGTATAATTTTTTAGGGATATTTTGGATGTTTTCTATTTGACTAAATACCACGATTCATATTATTTTATGAGTTAATTTTAAAAAATTGGGATCGTAGTTTTATTTCATTTGTGATATTTTTTTTTCATAGTTAAAGTGCGGGTAATGAATGCGGGTATGGGCACTGAGGTACCCATAGGCTATGGGGAAGGGGACTAAAGTTGTTGCCCACGAGGGTACGGGCACGGGTACGGGTATTTTTTATAAATGCGGGGATGGGGACGGGCACTGTAGTACCCTACCCATTGGGTACCCATTGCCATCCCTACACTTGATTTTGCTGAAAAATCGAAGTTGGATGGTTTGGAAGAAATTTTGAAGAATGAAGAAAACTGAGTTTCTGCGTTCTGGTTATGTCCAGTTTTCCTCGGCAGTTAACTGCCGAGGAAATCCTCGGTAGTTAGCTGCCGCCGGTTCACTAAAAACTTCGGCACTTAACTGCCGAAGGGCATTTTCGTATTTTACTGGTGTGGCACAACCATACTATATGTGGGAACAGCAATTCTCGAGAAATTTTGATGGAGTGAGTTTGAATAGAAATCCACTGTATTCCCTCATGTAGTGGTGTAACGGTCGATTTGGTTCGATTCTTTTGGAGAAAATAAATTTGAACCAATGTTATTTTTTTTTAAGATGCCAAAAATAAAATATATTATAAATCCTCTTCATTTTGCACAAGATGTGCTTAAATAGAAAAAAAAAATACAAAGAGTCATAATAATAAAGATGACAAAAAGCAAGAACCAAAATTACAAAGTTGGTGTACCACGTTGAAGACCATAAAAAATGAAAATCAAAAGTAAAATCTGATTTATTCGTTTTTAACCACCACTACAAATGAAGCTTAATACTATCCTAAAGTTGATCGTAACCTAAAATTTTGTTGTTAAAATTCTTAAATGACGTTCCTTTCAAACGATCTAAGGACAGACCAACCTAAAAGAGTAGGTCGTGTGGATCAATGTAGTTTTTGTGAAAATTTCTCACAAAATTCAAAACAAACCGATCAAACAGGTTGGTTTGATTATGTTCACGGAGTTGACATTTTTAAACATTTAAGAAAATTGTTTTAAAAAATCTAAGTAATTTACTTTTCATAAAAAAAAAAAAAAAAATCATAGATTTTTCGTAAGTACATAGCTACAATGAAAATACATGAACACGTGGTATATATATTTTTTAAGATAACATTGAAATAATAATAAATATAATAATTTTGTTTGGTTCTCATACGATTGGTTTTGAATGACGTAAAATTAATACCTGAATCAAGAAGCTTGATGTTCTACCATCTAAAAGTTTCTGATAATACATGGAAATGATAAAAAAGTTTAACGGTAGTTAACTACCACCAATTTTTTAATTTTAAATTCAGCAGTTAACTATCGTTGGAGTCATTTTGATCATTTTCATGTGTTATTATTAAGTTTTGGAGGTTAGAACAACAATTGTTCTGAATCAAATTGGGATTGGGTTTGATTGGGACCCAACTTGCTTGTTTAAATCTTCGGTTCATGTAGTCATTAATTCAGTTCCACACTCCTATTCTCATGTTAAATTACACGCGAGATTCATTCCCCTTGTACTTTCTTCAATTTTTATTTTTTTGGTCAAGTACTTTCTTCTATTTTTTACTAGCAAAAAGACGGTACTCACGTGCAGGGCCGTTCCTAAGTAATTGGAGGCTCGGCTCTCATGTAAAAATAGGCCCCCTAATAAAATAAAATAAAATATATTTTTTAAAACAACAATTATCTATTTAAATTGAAAATAAGATCTTTAAAGACTAAAAAAAGGTGTTTATTGTAACTAATACATAAAAGATCAATATTCTAATCAATTATATAAAAATTGAATTCAAGCGAATATCTTTATCAATCTTCTAGGTTATATTTTTCCTTAGTTTGTACAGAGCCAAAAATAAAAGGTTTGTAATGTTTTTTTAAAGAATAATTATAATGTTTGTTCTTGCAAATAAAAAAATTATAATATTTGTTGTTAGAGTTTAACTATCTTATACAATAAGCATCGGCCAAAAATTACAAGAAGTGTTCTAACAAAATAAGAAAAAAAAATTATATTATGTTTTCATTTGTAAATATATAATCAAATATGTTAAGGATAATTTGGCTAAATTGAAGAGATGATAGATAAACTTCAAATCCATAAAAAATAATGTCTAAGTCAAAGCCTTGTCATACTAAAAATATTAATTATAGAAGCAAAAAGGAAAAGAAAATCATAAAACATGAAATGTGAGTGTTGAACCCATGACCAAAGCATTAACAGCTTGCTATTGTAACACTAGGCTGCTTTAGCCAACATAATATATAATTAACGCTAAATATATTTATTATTTTTTACTGGGCTATAAATTTTTATATGAGGCCCATACCTTAGGGAGGCCCAGCTCCATTGAGCTGTTTATCTTTCCGCTTTTTTTATTGCGCTAACATTTGAGAATTAGGAGCGGTGTTCTTTTATGAAATTTTGATTAAAACTAAAAATATAATCGTTTGTTGCTTTCAAGTTATAACAAACCAAACTAACCATGATTATCTATTTCAATAACACAAAAAATATAACAAAAAAAAATATCTAGATACCTTTTTTTACGACACCAACAATAATCTTTATTATATAAAATGTTGTTTAAGGGTATAATTGAAATAATGGAAACGTATATAAATATAATCATCTAGTTTGTTACACTTTTTAAATGATAAAGGAAAAAAAAAAACAGACATATATATAATCATATCATGTTTGTTATATTTTTTTTAATATTTAAATTTATTTTTATCCTTTGTTACTTGTATTGAAAATCTAGGATATAATGTTTTCAAAAAAAAAAAACTGTCTCATTTTTAAGGAAAGGTCGCAACTTTTAAGAAATTATTATTATTTAAGAAAATTTTCTACTCTCATATAATAAATTATTCAAAATAAAATATATAATTAACTATTTAATGCAATATTGTTTTTTGTCAAGTATTCTAGTGGTTAGAATTTATTTTTTTACAGGGTGAATAAGTGGGGTGTCTAGAGTTCGAACTCTGTCCTCTACGTATAACAATGCATGTCTCTAACAACCGAGTTATGCTCACGTGAAAATTTAATGCAGGATTTCTAGTTCAAACATCCCACTTTTAAGATGTGAATTTCTAGCCATTAAAATACTTGAGAAATAAATAAACAAATATTAAAGTTATAAACGTGGCTGGATTTAGTTACAAAAAAGAGTTACACATTCAATGTGCAAGGTTTTCATAAAAGTAGTTTTAAAGCAATCAATATTGCTCGGTTTTCAATTTCTTTTGAATCAATTTGTACTTAAATTTTTCATTGATTCGGATCAATTTGGATGTCAACACTATTAAACTTCGATGAATATTTACAAAATGAAAAATCATCACTATGCTAGTTGGTTAACCTACAATTTTTTGTTTTTTGAAGGCACCTACAGATTTATCAGATAGTACTTTTATCAATTTAAAAAATTGAAACATCATATCGTTGCTTTTAGAGGATAATTTTAGTTCATTAATATTTTTCTGTAATTTAGACTAAAAAAGAAATCACAAAAAAATTTCATACATTTCAAACTAAACAAATTGCTTTCTGAGGATAATTTACCAGCATGCATGTCACACAGTAATTATGGTACCAAAATTATTCAATAGAATCATTTATCCAAACATACATATTCCCAGGTTTCATATCACATAGTGATATGCTGTTTTGTCTAAGTAATTTTAGCAGAGACACTAGTCATTTAAGAGGACAGGTGTTGCTTCTTGTACTACATAGTTTCATGCAATGCAGCCACGACATGCAATGCTTCTTCACCTCTTGCCAAGTAATCTGTCACCGGTTCCCCTTATAATAATGCTATATACCAACGCTTCTTTTTCACACAAACAACTCTACCATCAACTCTCAACACTAAAAACTCAATCCTCAATCATAATTTTTTTTTCTTGTGAATTTGTCTTGCCACCATGACTGATCAAGGAAGAACAGGATCCTACTCATCATATGGAGGATCCTACGGAGGATCACCCTATGACACCAACATCAACAACAACAACCAACCCTCACGCCAAACAGTGAAGTTCATAACAGCTGCAACTATTGGTGTGACACTGTTGTTCTTGTCTGGACTAATCCTTGTTGGTACTGTCATAGGATTAATCATTGCAACCCCTCTACTTGTTATCTTCAGTCCTATCCTAGTTCCAGCTGCTATAGTCCTATCACTCATTGCTGGTGGCTTTATGTTCTCTGGTGGTTGTGGTGTAGCTGCTATAGCTGCATTGTCATGGATATACAACTATGTCTCTGGTAACCGCCCTGCTGGTACTGACACTCTTGATTATGCTAAAGGTTTGATTACTGATAAGGCTAGGGATGTGAAGGAAAGGGCCAAGGACTATGGAAATTATGCTCAGGGTAGAGCACAAGATGCCACAACAGGCGCTTATTAATGATCGTGTGGATTGCTTCCACCTTTCTACATTTGCATGTTCCATGTTCAGTTCACTCCTTGTCACCTCATCTGTTTTGTTTTGTATCCTGTTAATGTGCCGTGTTCTATGTTGTTCTGCTAGTTTTTGTATTTCCTTCGTTTTCGAAGTTAAATATTTCGCCTTATTTGTGTAAGCATTGTGTTGGTTAATAAACACCTCTCTTTTGTAGCTACAAGATTTCCTCTTGTTTAAGATATGTAATAATGTTAATGTGATGGATTAATGTTTCTCCCCTTAATGGTGATGTTTTTCATCATGTTAATGTGATGGATTAATGTTTCCTCCCTTAATGGTGATGTTTTTGTGTCCCTTTTACAAAATTACTTTACTCGCCAAAATAAACAAATAAAAACCTGTGAACATCAGGATAAACACAAGAAATCCTGACATTCTCTTAGAATGTAGATAAACTCAACAACAAAACTTTGTCAAAATGACACATGCATTTTGGATACCATAAATATTAGTAATTCGTACTCTCCATTCCTAATCTTGAAATCAGTTATAATCATTGGCACACAATGGTGGGCAGTCCTTTGATCCAATTCAAATTCTAATATAGGGAAAAAAATATATTTATTAGGATTGATGTTCAGTCCTGAAATGCCTAAATTTTAATATAGTATCGGCATCAAAGATTCATTAGGCCTCCTGGATGTGAGAGTTGAGAGTCCTACATTGCCTAAGAAGTCCTACATTAGATCAACCCCTATTGGTTACTGGTGTCAAGCTCTTGATTCAAGCTCTTGGTATTCAATCATAATCATGGGCGGCGTAGTTTTCACCCAACTATTTTTAAGATTAACAACAAAGATCACCGTAGAATTGTAAATTGCTTGCAGACGGTGGAATCTCCGTGCTAGGTGGTGGAATCCGTTACGACTGCTATTTTTGAGTTTCCTGCTATTCAAAGCTTTCTGGGGTTTTTCTCATGTTTTTGGTGGTTTTTAATCGTTATTAGGTATGATTTGCATCTGATTTACTACAATTCTACTGTTTACGATCTTATGATCCTTTCCAGATCTTACCGAGTATCACGATTCTGAGTACCTTGATGTTGAGAGTTTTTCATCAAAGTAATTAATGTGTTAAACACTATTCCAAAATTTGAGTTCATCTTGGATTTATTGTATTACGAATTAAGTTCATCCATCTAGCAAACTTATAGAGTAAACTGATGTTAGTTGTAGGAAATTTATATTATGACTGACATTTACTTCTTTACTACTTCAGTGGAACAGTTGGTACTTGTTACATGTTAGGATTACTGGATAAATAAATAATAACTAAATAAGCAAACAGACAAACAGAAGAATGAATGTCTGGTTAATGATGGAAACACAGAAGATGAAGGATTGAAACAAAATATACGGAATGAAGAAGATATATGTATGCCTACATACATAATCAATCCCCCTCTGAATGACACGTTGTATTCTTGTTCTTGTATTGTTAGATACCGTAGTTTTGGGCATAAAATACAAAGTGTGTGGAATTAATTACTATAGTCCAGTGGCAAATTAACAACGTGACGGCCATCATGACATCTTGTTTTCTGTTCCCTCTTTTCAATATAAACAGATGTATAGCATCACAGGTAATTTAATTTATTATAAATTTAAGAATACCATAAGAAATTCTACACATCTCTTTTGAAAAATTAAGAGCTCATTCTATATAAATAGGTGGTAAATTTGGTTACATATTGCCTCTCGATTCAATAAAAGCTTAGTAAGATTAGGGGTTTATAGGTTCTAAGGAATAGTCTGAATTTGATCATAAATATATCACTACCTTGCCATTGTAAAAAAAACATTAATATACTTGTTGAAATCATCATATGTATGATTCCAAGAGAAACTGATAATTATTAAGAAAAATAGTATCATACAATACTGCACAGTAAACATAATGCAGAATTTTTACAAGCTGTAAGCATCAAGGGTCAAGTGGCTTATCGTTTTCTTGCTTATAGAAGGTTTCATAAGTCTGAACTCTTGGCTTTGATTCTGGCAATTCCAACTGTTGCATGAAGCTATCAGTCATCTTGACGAAATCATTCATGTGATCTTTTTTCCACTCCTTCGAAGTCAAAACATCAGGAAGAGAATAAGAACATTCTTCTTGAATAGGGAGTGATGCATAAAAAGATATTTAAATTTGAATCTAGAATTAGAAACGAATAAATTAAAAGAGCATGTGAAGATCAAAGACATTCACAGAAACTACTATGCAGGTTGTATGTCAAAATAAGAGACTTCAAAATACAGGACAAACTCTTCTTCTTTCAATTGATATCTATAATGAATCAATAACATAAATTAACCTTGAATAAAACCTCAAATGTTTTACTATCAAGCATTTACATACTCAGCTTTTTATTTTATAGGAGTCAAAATACAACTAACACAGTGCGATCCACCTTTTATTTTGTGCTGAAAAGAAAAGTATCCGTAAGGTGTTCATCAAGGAACTTAAATCGTTATTTTGCATTGCTGATCACTAAATATGTTACAGACAAGAAGAGTCATATCTGGTTTGGAGAATTTGTCAACCCCCAATTACCCAGAGGAAGAATTTCTCAGATTTGTATTTGGTGCAGCTTCACACAATTTTTTTTATCTCAACTCATCCAATCTCAAATTAACAGTCGAGATCGTTTAAAATTGATTTTGGTATTGTGTAATGTAAACCGTTAGACCTCACTTGAGATCGTTTACTGCATGAAAGAAACGTACCTTTCCCACTGCAGGGAATCCGGATCTAGTTGCTAAATCAACAAACAAAGTTCTTACTTACTAATGCAACCATGAACAAAGGCTTAAGTAAATAATTAAGTGGCAAATGATGAAGTAATTGTCCCAACACACAGAGAATAAATATATTGAATATCATTTCATCCCCAAAATGGTAGGAAGAATGATACAATAGAAGGAATTTGTTTGGAAAATACCTCAAAATCCCACTCAGCATATAAATCAGGATCATTTGGATTGCTCCAAACATAAGCATAAACTCTCAAATTTTCAGAATTGTCCTGTACAAATAATTTGACGTTAACATTCTTGTTCTAAGATCATGATGACTTTAGAAATCAATTAACATTGAATTGAATGAAACATAAAAATAAAATGAATTTGTATATGTAAAACTTAGTTACCATTAAGAAAACCTCAACATCAGTTTTAGTATACTCAACATCCTCAAACTCATCTAAAATATCGAGTTCAACTCCAGAGATGCCAAGAAGAACCTGAAAAATAGAATTAATTAATTAAATTTGGTAAGGTTGAATTAAAAAATGAAGAGTGTGGAAGAATTATTTGTTATGATGAATAGAATTGAATTGATTATCTTACTCTGCCAGTGACTTTCTTGGTATGAACGGGGAGGATAGCAGGATAAACGCGATCTTTGATCTTAAATCTGTGACTGTATACAAATTAATCTTAATAGAAGAGTTGAATTGATAGATTTATGAATGAAAGAGGAGAGAGTAAGAAAGAACTAACTAGTCGGAGAGGGTAGCGGGTGAAGATGGAGGGACGCGTTTCAAGAGGGCACAAACAACCTCATCGGCAAGGAGGCTTCCATAAACAAAAACGTTGTGATTGTGATTGTGATTCTGATTCTGAGTAGTGCCCGCTCCAACTCCAACTACGCTAGTATTCATTGCGACGCTCATCTTTCTATTCTCTTCTCTGCACAACACTCCACTCCCTTCACAGGAAACACGAAACTACAATCGTGCGTCACGTGCTAACGGGACTATCATTACTTTACTTTTCACCAACGTAAAAACGGAAACGTGTATCGCAATGCATGACACGTTACGTTAACTAATGCTGAGGTAAAACAAATACCTTTATTTATAGTACATTCAACGAGCCGAGTGCAAATCTATAGAAATCCAATTTTATTTCTAAAAATCAAATTCAAAAAAAAAAATTATAAATTTGATTTTGGTCATTTTTGTACCCTCAAAATATTCAAAAAAATAATAATTCAAACTGCAACTCATGATAATTTTTGTTTAAAAATTCATTTTAGCTTCATAAAAAATATTGTCAAAATTATCATTTAGAAAGAATATGCAACAAAACTATTATAACCTCCTAAAAGTGATTATTTTTATTAAAACATTGTATGAAACAAAAAAAAAAATGTAATTTTTTTTTTTTAATTAAAGTGGCACTGATATAGACTGAAAAAATCAATCTTTTAAAATAGGAAAATGGGCACTCTTTAAGGGCTATAAGTAGCAACTATTTATAAAAATGTGAGATGATGAAATACTTATAAGTAGCAAGTATTTTCTCATCTCGCAGACTGAAGCTATTTCGACTACTTTCTTACTCTGATTAAGGTTGAGATGATGAAAGAAAATGTTAAAGATGATAATTTTTAAGTGGTTTTTTTCATGCACTGAATTTCTTTTGTAGTTTGCAGTTGTACTTAAAAAAAATTACCAATAGTACACAACATGAGGATGTATAGCAACCAACAACATCTAACCAAAAGATATAATCAATTACACAAATTCGATAAATAGTTCAGAGAAAAGGTCGACAGAGGGATATAATCTAGTCGTGCAAGATTCTATAATCCCAGTTTCTTCATATGTTCATTGGCTCTGGGGCACCAAGAATGTCCAGCAATGAGTTGTGAGCCTCCAGTTCATCATGCCATATTGGAAGTTGATCACCTGGGTAGAAATTCCTGGTCACTCCCTCTGAATTTATCTGCAAGGGATTCAAAATGAAGCAGTATCAATTTATCGTGCATATTCAACAATGTAAACCTTGTCTTTAAAGCACAAATCATTGAACATGATGTCTTACAATGACTGTTCGGACAACTCCGCCACTAGCACCATCACGAGCAATGGCAAGTGAAACTGCCTTTTTGACTAGATCCTGTTGTACATAAAAATACACCGTCAGCCGTAAGTATTGAGATAGAAACCCTTAAGGGTGTTTTTGCAAGTTGGGTTTTGGAAGGGAAGGCTTTGGACTTTGGAAAAGAACAACATGATACATGAGCATTTAATATTATTATCATGTTCTTCAAAAAATAAAAAATTAAAATATCAAATATATATCAAAATATAGACTTAAGCCCTACAAATCCCTCCAAAAATCAACTCGCAAACACACCCTAAATGACTATATATATTATATACTTCTTCATCGCAGTCCCTACTCATGTCTTATTTCATCTATCTATCCAAGCCAACACAACTAAAAGATGCCAACAGACACCTCATTTTGCTAGAATAGAGACCCATACCTCAGCTTCATCCTTGGTCATACCGTCTTTCCATGCTTGGTCAAAAAATCCATACAAGTAACTGGACCCAGATCCTATAAAAAACAACTCACGTAAACCATAGGTTTATAAAAGAAAGCAACGAATCCAAAGAATACAGTAAAAGGGTAATTGGTAAGCAATTCATATAAAAATTTGCATAGATAAAAAATCTAGGCTAATTCCAATTTGACCACGAGACCAGCAAATTGACAAGCAAGTCATCAAAGCCTTAACAAATTCACATTCAACCTTCCCAATGGAAGAACCAACCTTATACAAGTCTAGCAACAAATAAAACATTTTCCTACAAAGTTGAGTCGGCTACATGGATAAAAAGATGACCTTTCATGGAAACCTTTAGTTATAGAGAAAGCATATTTATCCCCATACTATACTCTTATGCTAGTTGTGATCCCCTTGTATCGTACTGTCTTTATTTAACTGGTTTGATATAGACAATTCAAAGTTCTGAACTCCTTTCTAAAGCATTTAAAAAAACCTCTGTATGAACCAATGCCTTTTCCATGTCAATATAACTGTGTAAATATTTTTTACCACTCCATTAACTCTAGCATCAAAAAGGTACATACTGATGTTAGAAAATATTTATCAGGTTCTCATTGTAAAAATTATACTAACTTCGGACAATTTTCCCTTTTACTTTTCTTCTTTTCATCCATATTAGACCGAAAGAGAGAGCAGCCTATCAGCAATTGCTTGGATTTTATTTACTCTTCAATCTCTTGTTTACTCAAGTTTTTGAAATCTATAAACAATCTAGATCAACTTTAGTAAAAGGTTTTCCTAGCATCATTCATTCTTGGGAACAAAAAAATATATCTGCCAGATGTCAAATCTTGATATCAAGGCATAACTTTAGCAAGTGAAACAAGCGATGCATCTATAGCTGAACATGAATACAGAAATCCTAATAGAGATTGTATTCATAAACATGTTTTTAACAGTCAAATACCTCCAATAGCAAAAGGTTGTTGTACAATTGTTCCACCTAGAGGAACTCCATAAATCTGACCACCTTCGTACTTGTCCCAACCACCAACAATTAACCCAGTTTGTAAGTTATTCTGCCAATGAGAATAAATTTACATCAGAGCCAAATACTAAGTGGACATACACATACATATAATAGTAAGTTACAAAAGAAGTATCCATCAGGATGACATGATGTCGCCTGTTAATCCTCAACTCAATTGCAATGACGACAGAAGAATGCTGTGCTAATACACATTAACTTGAAAAGGAAAATACACGATAAAGCAGTTTTGCTACTTCTATTAACATTGTCAATGGAGTAGACCGAGTAATTCTCTTGCAATCTAATGAAAAGTTTTATTTCAAGATTTTGAAGGAACGTAGCATAATCTAAACTAGTATCTACTATCTACCATTGCAACAAGCATTGTGGAATTTAGTGGAAACTCAATTATACCACTCTAATTAACAAGAAAAAGACTCAAAGTCATACCTTGTTGTTATATGCGAGAAGCCGAACAAGGTTTGCAGCAACCTTGACTGTTGCAGGTTGTCCAAGCTGAATCCTGCATAAAATGAAAACTAATAGTTATGTGAACATCATCATCATCATCATAAATACACGAACAAAAATCATAATCTAAAACATCTTACTACAAAAGAAAATATTCTATTGCAGTGTATACTCAATTGAAGAAGCCACTTACGTGTGCTGGTGGAGGAAATAGCGCACATAGTCAGAGACAACCTGAGAATCTGCAGCCTGCAAAAAGAAATAGTTTGATATCATCCACAAACAAAAATCTCATCTTTGTATTGCCTTCATTGATACTTCGAAGCCCGGATTAGATTTGTTTCTAATTTGAAGAAGTTTCTTAATTAACTTAAGTTTATGGTTCTTCATTTGTGAAAAAGTCCCTATATGTGTATAGGTATTTTATTTATGCCCAATGGGAGGGTTTTTGAAAAATTTAAATGCGAAAAATTGATTAAACTCATTGGAGAAAAATGTTTTTGGTTTGCATCGAAAACAAAACCTTGAATCAGATTTTCCAAGTGTATAAACTGTAGCTACATGGCTAGAACAACCAAAAAATGAATTACAAATTCACAATCACAAAACAACCAAAAGCTCAAATCTAAACCATTTTTGCAGTTAACTATCACCACCTTTAGAAACAACAATTACGAACCCTAAAAAAAAGTTAAACCCTAATTAAGAAAAATACCGATCCAGAGCGACAGACGTAGACATTATCAGTGAGCTGTGTGATTTTGTCAGATGCACGATTGGCAACGTATACACCTGAAAGTGAGAGAGATCGAATCGAAAATTCAAAAAAGGTAAAGGTAAATTGATTTTGATTAGGGTTTGGGAAAGAAGTTAATTACCAGTGCTGGTTCGAGAGTCGGCACCAAGAACAACGCCGCCGTTGTAGGTAACGCCGATGATGGTTGTTCCCATGGAATGGGGAGCATTGAAATCGACCTTGTCCATGTTTCTGGTAAATTGATTCAGAGGGCGAAAGAGAAGAAGAAAAGAGGCTGGTTAAACTGAATCGAATTGAGGGTGTAGAAATTAAGGGGTACATGGCTTATTTCATTATTTATTTATGTATGGCTTTTTCCCGAAGAAATTAATAAAAATTGACTATTTTTCTGAAAAGAAAAAAAGTTAAAAACTTATTGGGCAAGCCATCTATCTATAAAAAATAAAACTTGTTATGCAGATATTTTTTTCTAACAAACACCAAGAGCATGGTATAGTAAGATTTAAGTTTATTTCTGTCAAGAGAACTTTGAAAAATGTCATCATGAGCATACTATATGTGAGAGTTAACTTAAAATCAGGTTTCTGCAGAATCGTGGCACGATAGCTGGGCAACGTGGCACGATGGAGGTTTTAGTTTTTTGGGCAAGGCACTGGAAAAATCGTGGCACGATGGAGTCTCATCGTGGCACGATGGTGCGCTGGCGGATAAAAATAAAACGTATTTTTGGGAGCAGATTTGTTACAGTTTTGTTACAAATTTGTTACAGATTTTAAGCAGATTTGTTACAGATTTTAAGCAGGACTTTCACTATAAATATAGACCTTGTATCAAAGCAAACTGAGAGATAGAGGGGGCTGAAACAAGGGTTTAGAAAAGCAACAACAAAACTAGGGTTTGTATAGAGTTTGTCTCTTCGGAACAAACACTAGGGTTTGTGGGTTGATTCACCTTGGGAAACACTATTAGGATTGGAGTCTCTTGGTTACGGGAAGGGATTGGGACTTTGGGTAGAATTAGGCGGAAGACTTATTCTTGTAACCCATTGATTTCTCTTTGTAACGAAACTCATCATATAGTGGATTGGAGGGCTGCTCTCTCCCCCAGACTAGGTCAGATTGGACCGAACTGGGTCAACAAATATCTTTGTGTTCTTCTTCTTCTTTTGTTCTTCTCGCCGTTGTTTTCTACTTTTGGCTTGTATTTAATTATTCCATACGCTTTGTTTTGGTTGCTTAATTATCTCTTGCTCCACACATCAAGTTGTTATTGGTGTGATTTTTCATCGAATTCACAACACTATATTTGTGAAACACGTTGAAGAAAGATTTCAATTGTCGGTCTGTGTGTGGACGATTTGATATATAAAGCAAATTGTGAAGAATTGTTTGAAGATTTTGAGTGCTCCATGAAGAAGAACTTTGCTATGACAGATTTTGGGAAAATGAGATACTTTCTTGAAGTTGAAGTAACTCGTAATGGAAAAGGAATTTTCATTCATCAGCACAAGTATTCTAGAGAAATTTTGTCTAGGTTTGGAATGGAATAATGCAACTTGGTGTGCAATCTCATTGTGCCTAACAACAAGCTCACAAAGGATGATGGTGGAAAAAGTGTTGATGCAACAAATTTAAAGCAAATGATAGGATGCTTGATGTACCTTCTAGCTACAAGACCTGACTTAGCTTACTCAGCGTGTTTCGTAACTAGATACATGGAAAGACCTATTGAGACTCATCAAGTTTCAGCAAAGCACATTCTTAGGTATCTTAAAGGTGCAATAAATGTTGGAGTATTTTATGAGAAATGGAAATTGAACTGAGAACTGAAGGGATTGTCTGATTCAAACTATGTATGAGATTTGGATGACAGAAAAGTACCTCAGGGTATATTTTCAAACTAGGATATGGAGCATTGTCATCTAAAAAACAATCTATTGTAACTCTCTCAACCACTAAAGTTGAGTTTGTGGCAACTCCTTCTTGTGCTTGTCAGGCTATATGGCTGAGAAATATCTTCCAGCATCTTGGTTAGACACAAAAGAATTGTACTAAGATCTATTGTGATAATAACACATCTATTAAGCTCTATAAGAATCCAATTATGCATGGAAGATGCAAACATATAGATGTCAGATATCATTTCTTGAGAGACCTTACAAAGGATGGAATAGTTGAGTTGGTGCATTGCAACACTGAGAGCCAAATAGCAGACATATTCACTAAGCCTCTAATGTTGGAAAGCTTCTGCAAATTTGTGGATTTGATAATTTGGATTGTTAATATTTTTAGTGTAATTGTGGGTTTAGACTTGTTTGTTTCTGTTAAGATCATTTAATCTGAAGCTTTTTAGGAGGTTTAGATCAGGGGAGTGTTTGTAATTAGTTAAATAATGTGTTACTTGTAACATAAGTTTGTAAGTTGACTCTATATAAAGCCAAGTACTTTGTAATATAATGCAATGAGACATTTACCAACTTAACATGAGGTGCATAAAGAATTACGTGAGTGTTCCATGAGAAAAAGAAAACTAAAATATATATGTGCCACATCATTTTTATAGCATATATGTCAGTGATTATTCATTTGTATATTTGAAATGAACTTGCAGTAGGAAGAAGGTGATCTATAAAGAAAAATGCATATTGTGGTTGGTTTTAATAGTTTCCTAGGATACATGAACAAATAGATGGTGTAAGGAATACTGTGTATAACCAGATTCTCTTTATTGAGAAGGCTAGTCGCAAAACATACTTTCAAATTAACTGTACATTCCTTTGGTGTGGCTTGCATAGGATTCTCCAGAAGATCCTTGACCATCCAATGTGCCACCTCCACCAACAGTTAATTTGTTAACATATCTAAAATTTATCCAATTATTAGTTGCAAATGAATCTGGATTACTTAGAGCCTTCAATAATCATTCAATTATAAAATTTATCTAAGCATTACATGGACCACTGAAGTTAACATCCTTAAGCATATATGTCCCTTGTGAAATTAAAGAGTTGTTTTTTCTTTCCATTTGCATGCATCTAGGGTAGGAATAGGCCAGGTCAAGCCGGGTTTTGCTTAAACAGGTCAGATCTAGTTGAAAAAAACTAAAGCCTAAGTCTGGCCTATTAGCTTATCAAATGCTTTATTTTAAGTCTGACCTGATCTTTTTAAAAGCCTAACCTGACCTATTAACGTGTCTAAAAGCATATTTGTACTAACAATTTTAAATATAACATTTTACTTATTTATAGAAAAGTTAATAAACAAAATTTTGTAAAGCATGTACATCCATTTCCTCCCCACTCCCACATTATCAGTGTGTGCGTGCGTGCGCGCGCACGCTCTCTCGCGCTCACACACACACACGCATTGTATGCATATCCAATAAAATTTTGTAGAACTAACACATCTATTTTGTAGAGGTTAATATGCGTGATCTATAATCTAATGATAAAACTCAAACACCTAATACTAAGTAGAGAATTGTAGTTTCAAACTTGTTCTCCAACATATCAAATGTCCATACATATTTGTATAAAAAAATGTCTCATCAAACTTTTTAACTCTTTATTTTTTGGTACACTTTTAATTAATATTATTTAATACTTTAAAATTATGACTATATGAGTTTTTTTTTTTTTTTTTGGTCAAGTAGCCTAGTGGCTAGAGCTCACACAATTTAATTGTGGAGAAGTGGAGTGTCCGGGGTTCGAACCCCGGCTCCTGCATATAATATGCAATATCCCTACCAACTGAGCTAAGCTCACGGGGATAACTATATGAGTTTTTTATTTGAAAGAAGATTGACTGTACGAGTTATTATTGAGTAAAATAATTTCTTCCTCAATAATACGCATCCCTCACTTTAGCTTGGTGTCGCCCAGATTGGATCCTTTGTGAATTTAATTTTGCTTGAGATTAGATAATTCAACTATTAATAAATAAATAAAAGACAAAATAGATAGATATAACTATAACAAGTAAAAAGTAAAAAGAAAAATTTAATTGTAGCAAAATCTGTCAACCTATGTTATTAAAGCATATAAACCTAAGCTGACCGTACAATGTTGATCTCTACAATGTTGGTTTCTGCACACCCTCATCTATAGCCGCGTCTGCCCCTGATTGAAATGGGTATTTTGCCAACTTAAAGTCTTCATTTTCTCAAAAATCATCGGTTAGAAATTAGAAAAAGATCATGCTAAGTAGTGTTTCGGGGACACTTGTTAAGGAAGCTCGAAAAGAAAATTTTAAGTTAAAAAAGGAATTTTTAAGCTTTTAATGTAATGGCTACACAACTTTCAATGCAAAATACTACGATTCATTAACTAATGTCTCAGTAGCACTAGTTAGCATTTCCCATCTGGAGGGTCAAATTACAAAACTAGTCAAAGCTTGATGGTACTCCAATGATATATAATCCTCAAAATACTTAAGCTCCTCCACTCACTCGTCTAACTTGCCAACAATAGCTTCAATTTCTTCATTCTATTTTTTTTAAGGAAATTCCTTCATTCTATTATCACTCCGTGTTGGTAAAGCATCGAATCAAACAAGTTTCATTCTTGAAACAATATTAATTTCTAACGGGTTTTATTTTTACCTAGATTAATTTCTAACTGAGTTTAATTGAACAAACATTTAATTTAATTCCTAAACTATCACTTTCTCATCAATTTGATCCCTAAATTTTAAAACCCAACTAAACGTCCCTAAACTATGAGAAATACATCAATATAGTCTCCCAGTTGATTGATTTATGAACCATATTAATGGACGAGTAAAGTTTAGGGACCTTATTGATGTATTACTCTTAGTTAAGTTTAATAGTGCATGGATCAAATTGATGGTAGAGTGATAGTTTAGGGATTTAATTAACTGTTTATTTGAGTTTAATTTTTGAAAAATGCTAAATAACACGACAAAAATTTTCGTGCTACACACGAATGCGCTATTTCTACTTGGTTTGTCATATCAAACACGTTTCTCTCTATTTATGTGTTGTGTTTTCAGCTTCATATCCTCCGTTTCAATTTTCAATTGATCTGCTATAACATCTTTCTTGCTCGTAATGCTACTAATGCACAATCCTCTTCAATTGATTATTTAGATGGTTTGATGGTATTTTTAATTGTTCCAGTAACAGTGCTCTGCTTCCTTGCCACTATCTCTCACCCTCTCACCTTTTTTGAGTTTCATTGCTCTGATCTATCTCCCTCTCTTTCTTAGATGAAACAATTTTTATATGGATTTACCATGGTATTTCGGTCTTTATAATGACAGCAATGGCGGTGGGAGGCAATGACAATTTCCGTGTAAAGCGTGTAAAGGATGACACCAAATAGAGTTGATGTGTGGTTGGCGGTGGACTAGTTATGAGATTTGGAACATTTTTCATTTGGTTTTTTATTAAAATAATTAAACAAATCTGTAAATAGGAAGTTTGTAAGTGTTCGTGTGTTTTTTACGACAAAAATGTCGTGCTATATAGCACTTCTCTTAATTTTTACGTGGGTTTTTGACTTTGTTGCAATGTAGTACGATGAAGAAATGGGGTTTAATTATTTTCCCCCCATTTTTGCATACAATTTTCAATCTATTTAATATTTGTTTATGTTTTTAACTAATTATTTCATTTTAACTCGAATAAACAAAATAGATATATAAATAAAAAATGCAAGTCAACATGCCACGTAGATGTCACATCAATTAAAATATTCATATGACGTGCTCTGTCACGAACCATTTGACATCATGGGCCAATTCTACTATCAACGGGTCGTGTGGATATGGTGGCGATGCACCCTTCCGGCAACTTCTTAAACTCTTCTGTTCTTTTTTTTTTTTTTTTTTTTTGTTGGTAGATTCCATTATTAGTTTAGTTACAGGAATGAGCGAAAGGGTTTCAATGAGCAACGAGGAGTGTGCATGGGGTTTGATGGAATTGAATGAATTTTATTTTCACAAACAAATAAATAGACTTGCCGCACAAGTTTTCGTTTGACTTTCCGAAAGTTATATAATGCTATTGTCATATAATAGGGTCACTTTGCCAACAATTGATAAATATATAAGTGGTAAGAGATTTGAACTATCTAAATAAATGGTCAGATTATTGTGTATGGAGAAAATTCAATTGAGAGAAAAGAGTGCATTGTGTTCAACGGGTTTCCTTAGAAAATAAGTCACAAGGTTTTCACTTCAATACCTATACTATGGTGTAAAAAAAAAATGGATGAAGAGAGAGATATCAAAAGGTTTATTTTTCCTGCTTACACGGTCTCACATATAAGCAAAAGTTTATCAATCAAAATTGATATACCTTTGAAAAATTACATCAACTTTTTCGATCGAATTTTGTTTATATTTGAAACCGGTCTGTAATCTCATGCTAAACAATAAGATTCCTTTTTTAATATCGGCATACCAATAACATCAAAAAGTGATGAAAGTTTTGTAATAAAAAAAAAAAAAAAAGCTGTTAACTGGTAGCCACTTTGTAAAGTAGTTGGTCTAAGAACGCGGAAAATATAGATTACCAATAGTAGTTTTGTTTTAAAGGAAGGTAACGAATAGCTAAACATCACTATAAACAGGATTTGTTCATATATTAAGGGTCTGTTTGGTTAACCCAAAAAAGAGCTTTTAGCTTTTAGCTTATAGTTTATAAGCTCGTTTGATAAAAAAAGTTTTGTTTGGTAACACTTTTTCACCATAAGCTTATAGTTTATTTCACGAGCTTATAAGCTATTTTTCAGAAGCTATTCCAAGTAGCGTTTGAGCTTATAGCTTATAGCTTCTCACTTTTTCTTCCTATTTTACCCTTATTATTTCATTTAAATTGTATTTTTATCCATTATAATTTTTATAATAAGCTACGTAATAAAGACTACTATCCCTTTATTCCAATTTTTATATATATATCAGCTGACCTCTTTTTTTTTTTTTTTTGAAAAAAATATATACCTTCATTTTTTTTTTACGAAACAAAATACTATTATTCTATTAGTGTTACTTTTTTTTTTTTTTTTTTGAGGTAAGTGTTATTTTCTTTATTCTTTTGTATTAGTATTACTCTATTAGTGCTACCTTTTTTTTTGTTTTTGAGATAAATGTTATTTTTTTTTATAAAGTGGAAACACTTAAATGATAATAAATATAAGATAAAATTTTAGTGAATAAAATTTAATTTAATTTATAATACATTGGATATATTAAATTAATAAATTTAAAGTATTTTTTTTAAAAAAAAATTAGTTTACAAAATTACAAATACTTAAATTAATTATATAATTTTTATTATGAATTAAGAATACCCTTTATATCATTTTACATTTATCAGCTAATTGAACCGCTATTTTTACCAAACACTTCAGTTAGCTTATCAGCTATAAACTATCAGCTAACTTATCAGCTATCAACTAGCTTATCAGCTAAAAGCTATCAGCTATCCGCTATTTTAACCAAACAGAGCCTAAGACTCCGTTCATCAACTAATTGAGCAAATTACATTTTTGTTTAGGTTTCATTTAGTACAGTTATCCCTTCGTGAATTCTCTTTCTTGGCATACTAGCATAGAAGCAATTTTTTAATGTTCAATTCACCAAATAGACAAGATAGTTGCTCCAACAGAATTCATTTCAGCTTATACAAGATTGCCATTGTCTAAATAGAAATTATCCTTTTTTAATTAGTACTGTAGATGTAACATTAACGCTCACATTCCAATTCAGAACATTGTCCTCTCAAAAAAAAAAAACCAAAATCAGAACATTGTCTCAACATAACCTAAGGAGAATCTCAATGGAATGGGTGAAAAAGCAGCTAAAACTAGCAAAAGTGGACAACTATATGATATTATTTAAAAAATTGATTGATGGTTAGCAGGGTCCACATCAAATCAGTTTAGATGAAGAACTGAGATCAATTTTTAGTAATCTCCAGGTCCTTAACTATCCAAAGCAATAGGTTCTGGCAGTGGGTGCAACTGAAGGGATGGAATGGGTACATGCGGCTGATGTGGAAGTTGCGTCGGTCCAACCAATTTTTTCTCGTTCAGCACTACATTCACCACTCCAAGGACTTTCCTCACTTCATTAGCAAGTTCTATTACCAAGTCGTCCTCATGACCTGTGCAAGCAAGAGCTCTCAACTTATCATCTCATAAAATTGAAGTGTATAATAGCAAGAAGGTGCTTGCAAATTTTAAATGTGATCATGTAGGAGCTATAATGAATGTACGTACCAAGATTATGCATAGCCTTTTCTAGAAGAAAAAGATAGTCCCTGTTGTTACCGCATGGGCCATTGGCGGTTGCTATTTGCCTGAATGAATAAGCACAGTAAGTGGAATACATGGTTAGGCCAAAATTTTGACATAAAAAAGGGGGGAAAGTAGTGTACAATAATATAATATACCTAGCCATATCCTCCAGTGGAGCAGGTCCCAGATAGTATATGTTGTTTTCTTTGTCTGGCGTAGACGTGAAACTGTAAACATACATAAATGAGTTCTATCAGCAAACTTCTCCTATTAGGTATGACCAAATCAAAATCACTCATGAAATGTTCATAAACAAGCTAAAGAAAATCAAATACTCTGTCAAATAACTTACACAATAACTCCAGTAAGAGCGGGATGCAGAGAATCTCCTTCCTGCAGAAAAGATAACAAATTACAAGTCAGAAACATCAATTACTCCATTAAAGACAACACTAGCAATCACTAGACATACGAAAACAAAAATATAATGGTTGCACATAACTAACCTTGTAGAAGTTTACAAGAGTCTTTTGATCATACTCACATTCTCGCCGCTCCAAATACTACAAACAAATGATAAAAATATTGAAGCCAGAAAGCACACACATAACTTGGGCCTGTGGGATTTTTATTTTTATTTTGAGCTTATGCAAATTAATCAGCTTTTATGTATTATTCTTCACGAGCTTGTCAAGGTAGCATAAGAAAATATGATTTACATAAGCTAGTTTTCAAAGCTAAAAAATAAGGCAATCCAAACGAGCCCCTAGCCTAAAATCACAAATGGAATGTCATTACCTAGAAACTCATAGATGGAATTATGTTAAAGAAATATTGGATCGATCAGAATGGGAAAAAATATAAACTTATTATAGGCTAGAGAACTAGTTTAAGTTTAGAATTGTATAGGGAAAAAATAGTTTTACCTGCATAGCCAGTTTTTCCTTTTCAGGGCCTCCTCGAACGCAATAAGCAACTCCCCACTGAAAACAAAAATGATAGTAAGAAATCAAATATAAAAATAATCACTTCAAGACAAGATAAAGCATCACAGAAATCAAATATAAACTTACGCAAATTTCCCCTTCTTTCTCCTCCAAAGTGCAAGTTCTTGCAGGGTTTTCAGGTGTTCCTCTGTGATCAATACACGCTGCAATAACAAAAATTTGAAACAGCGTGTCTAAGCAAAGTATACACAACAATGGAAATCTAAACTCGTATCAACATGTGAAGCAATGAATTTACCTAAATCAAAGACGCGTCTGTAGTCCTTAATGAACCCAAGCATTTTTTCGTCATAATCAAAACCTGGGTTCCATACCAGTGAACCATAACCAAAAACCCAGAAAACCATGGCTGCAAGATTTCTGTAGGAATAAAAAAACGAAGATCTGTATCAGTTAATTTCCATAAATTAATTATAAAAATATTAGGATTGGCAAGTAGGAATGAAAAAAAGAAAAGAATGGATTCTTACATTTGTGGATCTGAAGAGTTATTTCCCGAGAAAAATGAGAAGAGGATTAATTAAGAGAGGAATGCTGAAACAATTAGGGTTTAGCAATGAAATTAGGGTTGCAGAAATTCCCCTCTTTTTTTTTTTTTTTTTTTTTTTCTTCTTCTATGGATTTTGTTTTCTATTTCCCTCGGGTAAGGCGTGGGGTATTCCAGTTGAGAAAAGGTTGGTATTTATGGGGTAAGAAAGTATGCGAATTTAACGTCCACCAACTTGTCTGTCACGTGCTTTCTCGTCTCTTTGAGCTTGGTAAAGTCATTTTAATTAAATTAATATTACTAACTGCCAACCCTTATTTTATTTTAATATATTCTTCACAACTTATCCATTTTTATTTTAAAATTAAAAGTGATAATATGTTTTTTTTTTCTTTTAACGAGAGAGATTTGATGAATCTTTGTGATTGTAAGGTTGGATGAATCTTTCCTGAAAATTGTTTGAGATTAGGAGTAATAATTTACGGTTGGTTATTTGCAGAGATACAATGAACCTGGACGATAATTGGAGTTAAGACACTTGTGCCAGTTGTTGACTAAACTCAAGCGTGTGATTGAAGGTAAAAACGGAATCAAAGTTCAATGAACCTGGACACACCACACCCACCATGGGAAGCGAATTTAATGGTTCGCTTGTTTATAGAGTTGTTGTTAGTTGGCTTTTGATGGAATTAGGGACCAGTAGTCCACCTTTGCCATACCCAAAGTCTCCGGCACTTTTGGAATTTTCAAAATTGAAACGATCCTTCGTGTTGAATTCAACTCAATTGACATTAATTTAAAATTGAAAATGGCATGCATGTTTTCAAAATTCCCTTCAAATTAGGCCAAATGCAGGTAGCCAAAAGTAAAATATAGAATAAAACACTCAATTTAATCACTAATTTATCATTCTCTCAACAATTTAATCTTTCAACTATTAAAATTCTTAACTATGAAAAATAAATCAATTGAGTCCCTAATCTATTATGAAAAAACAACAAAAATTATTAACATTAACAGAATGACTAAATAGTTGGATGAAAAAATAACCTGATTTAAATAGTTTGTGGATTAAATTTGAGAGAGAATGATACTTTAAAGATCAAATTGATTGTTTATTCATAAATATAAATGAAAACAAACTCTACAAACAAAATGTATTCTTTCTTATAAATAAAAATAAACTCTACAAACAAAATGTATTGTGTATCGATTTTCTGTCGTAATTAATTGTGTGGGTAAATATTCTAAAAATTTATCGTTTAAAATTTGTTTTAACTTAATTTTCAGATTTCAATTTTATAGATAGATCCGTTTTAAAATAAGTCAATCACCGGCACATTGCAAAAATTGAACATGTTTTTAAATCACCGGCACTACTTCTAGCCAAATACACGTTCCTTTAGTCAAGAGACTTAAGTTTTGTGCATCACCAAGAGTATTTTTTTTACTAACACATTCGCAAGAGTTTTAAAGTTGATTATGGTATTCAGTTTCAGGCCAGCCTAATAAATTAATAATCTACGAAAGTAAATGAAGGCCACGATGGTATTACTATTCACCAACAGGTTTCTCTGGTTTGGAAAGAAGGTTTAGGTGGTTGTGGGGTTACTAATACATCAATGTCAATATATAGTTAACCCCCCAGCTCTGACATCTGGTCCAATTCAGCTGATGCAATGGCCACCACCACCATGTGCCATCTTGTGCCAGTTAACACTATCCCAGTCATTTCCCGGTCACACATCAGTTTTTTTTTTAGAGCCAAATGTTAATGTTTTTAAGGGAAGAAAGAATCTGTTAACCGGAAGGATGGAACCATATACATCCTTTCTTAATACTTCTTCAGTGTCAACTCGTACTTCCGAGCTTCACCTTTGAATCGGTTAAGAACATTAATATGCAGATGCGTCGGCTAAGTGTCCTGCCCTCTACTCTGCCTGAAGGAGCAGGGACCCTTCTCATTTTTCATCAAACTATATATTGTTTACACACTTCATAGAATTCTGCATGAGGCTGATAACCTCCCTTCTATAAGTTACCCGTTAGTGTATGCATGCCCTCGTGGATAAAATAGAAGAGCCACAATAAAACTTTGAATACAAAAGTCTAAATATATAACACTTCTCAAAATTTCACCACAATTGATTGACGCACAATCTTTCCCATTTTAACTTAGTCTAGAAACTGCAGGGCAACTGATTATTTGGATAGTGCTTTAGGGGGCAGAAACTACGAAAAATATCATACGACACTACTTGCTGAGAACGTAACTGGTAGTCATTTTGGTACATGCACATTCAATACATAAAGCATGCAACTCTCAAAGTAACAATTCATGCTCCAACCGTGGAAGCTGGAGAACGAGAAAAATTAGTCAAAACCATGCATATAAAAACCAAAGATCTGGTACAAAGGTTAACCATTCAAATCAGGTTTTCCCCGTTCATCAACTAATTCAGATGTCGAACTTCTTTAGCAAAAAGGGAAAGTTGTTGAAAATGTTCACATTCCAAATAGGACGAGCTCATATTTAATTGTGAACATCTTATATAGGTATAGGCTTGATCTTGAAGTGAAGTGAAATAAGATTGAGAACAAAGCACCTCAAATCCTGCAAAAATATTTAGTATAACTAATAGGAATAAGCAAAGGCATTATCTGATAAGAAAAATACAAGCTAAACAAAATACTAACATATCATGGCTTCATGGGGAATATAGAAATCATTATCTAAAACATGATGAAACCATTGCATAACAGCGGACTTTTAAACTAACAGTTAAATTAAGAACAGAATAATAAGATTAAAACCATTGCATAAACTATATCGGTGATTTTTAGGTTCGTGTATGATAGTGATTGATGTGTGTTGCTGGGCAAGTTTATATTTGGTTTCTTCATTTAGTTATGCGCTCTCTTAAATTCTCATAGTCCCTAATCAAGGCAAGCGTTTCAGTCTAGTTGTTAAGCGGTTTTGATATGCTTAAGCAGGTTTGATATGCTTAAATTTTAAAGAAAATTCTGAAATACAGTATGCTGTACCTAGTCAATCTTCTATGATTCATACTACATATAATTGTAGCTTTCTTTGTGTCACTAGTTACTCGTCTCCTGAGATCATTCATTGTTGCTTATGCAAGGGAATACAATTTTTTTCAAGTTCGGAGACCTCTTGAATATCCACAAGTTCTTCAAGGATGGACAGGGATCAACTTATGCTGGTCATGTTACAGAAATGATTTTATAAAAACTCATTTGATCTAAGCTTATTATAGACCTTTACACATTGTAGCCAGACAAGTTGAAAGTGAATGATAACCATTAAGTCAAAACCTTTAGTCATAAGCTTTAGGAATATGACTCCTTAATACTTATAATCATGTTCAGAGAGGTTAAAAAACAGTATGTTACTAACAATAAACAAAATTAACAAATAAAACATCAAACAGAAGATCCTAGAAATAAATTCATCAAAACAGTCAATGTGCTCAATCACCTGAACAAGCCAGTGAAAATTTTGAAGCCCCTCACTGTTTTCAACTTCCGCAACAGCCCCTATCTTGGTTGTGATGAAGGAGATATGCTCATTCCCCATCACAATCTCAAGCTCCTGACGCCCTACCCGGTTCGGTTCTGGCCAGTTGTGATCATCTTCCTTCATAATCTGAACAAAGCCACCAATATCAAACAATCAAACAAACAACAATAACCACCAAATTAAACCAAACCCAAAACACGTTTATTAAAAAACAAACAAAAAACACAATATAATAGGGTAATTTTTTTTAAAGGAACTCGACAAAAAAATTAACAATAAGATTCAAATACAGAGACATATTTCATATTATTGTTTAATGTTATGTTTGATTTGTTTTGCAATAAAATTGAAACAGAAACTTAGCAAAAATTGCAATGGGAAACGAATAGACATATAAGTAAAAAGGTTTAAATATGCCTAGTCCCTCCAAATATGCCAATGTTTCTTAGTCGTTCAAAAAATATTTGTTTGTTTATAGTCATTTGCAAATATGTCACTTTTTACCGTTTGTAATATCTGTGAGTATTAAGATTGGTCAATATTCATTTTAGTCCTTATTACAAAGAGCTACAAGCAAATCTTCTACCTATGACAAGAACAAATATGATACTAAAACAAAGCAACCAAAATCAAAAACAGAAAATTGTGTATTTTTAATGACTAGCAACAAAAATAAATAGAGGACTAAAATCAAAATTCTCGATATTTGTAAGGATCGTTTACATAAATTAGATTACCTCGCTATCTGAAACCATACGACGCCATTCATGAATAACGGCAGGAGATACATAAACCTCCTTACGAATGATGGTGTCGTTTTTGTAATTGGAGTTGTTGGCGTAACGAAGCTTGCCATTGTCAGTGAACTCAAACTCCAAGAATTCGTGACCATGCTTGCCCTTATGTCCAATGTGGTATCTCAAGTAGAACACTCCATTCTCTTTTTCACTTCCCATTTCTCTCAAACTCAATTTGCTACTAACAAAACCATCTCTCCCCTGTTTATTTACCAAGCTGGGTCATTCACTTCTAATACTCATAAATGTAATTAATTACCAATACAAATGTATCATAAAAAATCAAAATGATTTATGCTCATTTGCATTTTTCATAGCACTATAAAACCCATAGCAATATTTTGGCATAAATAAATAAAATATCCGCTATCATAATCATAATTATAAGATATGATCCGAATAATATTTTACCAATGTCATAAGAATTTTTCTTTTAACCCCATGTATTTTAGGTTACACCCAAATTTACTTAATATTTTACAATAGTACCAAAATAACCCTTTCATATAATTTTTTTTAAAACTTTGATTTCATTAATTATCACTCTAAAATTTCATCCTCTTTCACCCACAAACAATCATGAATGTTCAATCAATCTTTGTAGAAGATTAAAAGTGAATCATAACATCTTTCATCCATACTTGATTGCTAAGTGAATTTCTTCTTCTTTTTCAATGATGTTAGAGTTTCAATTTTTTTGTTATTGTTCAACATTGATATGTTATGCACAGTGCAATGACAGTTATTTGATGGTGCAACACGCAAGCGTTAATTTAAATTGTTGAGGTTAACTTAAATTCAGTTTAAGTAAGTTAATGTAAATTTAGTTTGCATAATAGTTTACATTAACCTACTTAAACTGGGTTTACATGTACATGCTTAAAATAAGATTACGTAGATTCATTAAACAAGGTTGAAGAGGTGAAAGCAAAATTTAACTTTTAGTATATACACTTAAACTCAATTTACATGACTTACTTAAACTAAGTTTACATGACCTACTTAAACTAAGTTTAAGTATGTACATACATTTTGGCTTGTTAAAAAAAAGTTTAAGTATGTACATTTAAATTCATTTTACATGACCTACTTAAATTAAGTTTACATGACCTACTTAAACTGAGTTTAAGTATGTACACTTAAACTCAGTTACTTAAACTAAATTTAAGATTAAATTACAGTATAATCAAGTTTATTTAAGGATAATTTTATCATTTTAGGGTGTAACCAGGAATGTATGGGGTGTAATTAGAAAAATTCATGTCATACTTGTGAATAGGGATGGCAATTGGACCCAGACCCAATGGATACCCGTATAAAATACCCACAATAGGGGGATAAAATCCCGCTATCATGGGTCTGGGTAATACCCACGAATTTAAATGTGTATGGGCATGGGTAAGGGTACTACCCAACCCCACAACCCCGCATATACATATTTATTTAATATCATAAGTAATTTATTTTTTTTAGTGTATAATTAAATAATTTATTTAGCTATTTAAGCCTAAACTAAAACCTAAACCAGAAAATTGCTTAATTTAATAACAACTCAATCCTGCCGGTGTACAATTTTTAAGAGATATTTTGGATGTTTTTCATTTGATTAAATACTACAATTCATATTATTTTATGCGTTAATTTAAAAAGATTTAGACCATAATTTTATTTCAATTGTGATGTTTTTATTGTCTTTTCATAGTTAAAGTGCGGGTAGTGGGTGCAGGTATGGGCACTTAAGTTCCCATAGGGTATGAGAAAGGGCACTAAAGTTGTTGTCCACGAGGATAGGGGCACGGATAGTGGTAATTTTTACAAATTGGGGTATGGGGATGTGCATTGTAGTACCATACCTATTTGGTGAGTATTGCCATCCTTACGTGTGAAGAGACTCATAATTAATTATTGCTATAAAAAAAAAGACTCATAATTATAAATGTTAATCACACCCCTGCAGTTATGACTGTACCCTATAAATATAGCATTATCCTTTTTTATCTTACGGAAAATATAGCACTATCCTAAAAAATTAACTTTGTGAAGTGTTTTTTTTCCTTCTTCACAGAAGTCGTACATTGGTTGAAAGAAGCAGGTTTTATTAGGAGGAAGAAAAAAACTTAGGTTTAGTACTTTTGAATCATGGGAATCAAAAGTGAACATGTTAATTAATTGAGTTGAATTTGTATACATGGTTAGTAAAAATAACATACATTATCAGTTTTTTTTTAAACGGTCAATTTTAGTTTTTTTTTTTACCAAAAATAACTTATATTATTTCATTCATCACAATAGAGGTAATACAAGATGGAATCAAATCAAAGATGTGGTGACGAGCGTACAACTTTAACAGCCTAGCTAATGTAAGGACAACAAAATTTGTTTGCCTCCGAATATAACTTATCTTGAAGTTGGAATATTGATCTACCAATAGACATGGTATTACTGAATTCAGATTGGTTCTTAAACCTATCAACAATACAATCCACCACTAACTTGCGATCTAATTTCCCAAGCCATAACATGGCCTCTCTCTTAATCCCAATGTCTCTGCTTCTAAAGCAGAAGGAATGTAGCCATACCACTTTGTTAGAGCTTTGAGAAAATGGTCATGAGCATTCCGAAGGGCAGTCACATACCAATTCTGAAGCTTTTTTTTTTAGTAAGTCAATTCTGAAGCATTGTTGATCATCAAAAGGATTTGCATCCACCGGGTCTGGTGCTGCACTGGACCATGTTGTTCACCCTGATTGGTCTTCTCACAGGTTGTTTTCCATTGTTGCAGCGAATCTCGAGCAAGTTGGACAACAACTCGAATACTCTACATATCCCCTTCCTGCACCTTGTCGTTCCTTCACCTTCCATAAGCACCACAACATCATTGTGATGTCGTCGACAACCTGCATAAATTAAGGGAATAAGAATATGCAGTATGTTAGGCCTGTAGCAGCAGCGCTGCAGAAATTCTCTCCCACAATCCAACCTCATTCCATACTTGTGTTGCTGCATTACATCTGAGAAACACATGTCAATCATTCTCGTAATTAGTTTCACAGCGAGGATGGCAATTTTAGTATTGTAATTGTTAATTTGTTAGTTTATGTTGAATGTGGAAGTCGAACCTGAAACCAACTTTATCACTCTATTTATTTATTTATTCTTTTGTCTTAGCCATCAGGTCAACCTTAGTCTTTCTTTTTTGAATTGTTAATTTTCGTAAGTGGATAAAAAATGAAGGATGAATACACCACTACTTGAATTAGGAACAAGTATCATCCGTCTCAATGTGTCCCTTATTACCCACCCTTATCATTTGTCTATTATCAACTTGAAATAACCACTTACTTACATATTCTTATGCACATATGGTAAGAGTTAAGACAAAAATGAGAAATTTTTATCAACCAAGTTTGAACTGTGTGATAAGAAGGTTGTACTGTAGTTCTAGAGACCACTTAGTGAGGAGCTTTGCTAGATAAAAAGGGTACGCCAAAAAAATAGCAAACAAACCACATAAAGAGAATTGCTCATGCCACTACGACACACAAAACATATTTAGACCACACACCAATTATAATTAAGCTAACCCATAACAACCAAGCTAAGCAAAAAAAAAAAAAAAACTACACCAATGAAGATACTAGCACACTTATACTATTGTTGGCAACAAAGCAAATGACCCAACGAATAACCTCACCAAGAAGAGGACACCATGATTTACTTGCAAACCAAGAAATCAAGCAACCGAATAAAATACATACTTGCACACCTATCCATAACATCAATTTTTTGTTAAGATATTTTTTTTCCTCAATTTTTTGTTAAATTCAACTACATAATCATTATCAATCAACCTTTTTGTTAGTGGGGTCGTTTACCCCATAATTTATGGTTGTCCGTCCATGTATATAAGTAAGAGTTTTTTTTTTATTTTTATGTATATAAGTAAGAGTTTAAAAACACTATATAACAGAAAGTATTTTACAGAGGTGTAGGCGTGTAGCATAAATTATTAATGGACAAAGTGTGTGAACTGAATATTCGTGATGGATAACAAAACTTTTCTTCAAATGTTTTTTGGTAATGTGTGTGAATATTGTACACTCTCAAATACTGAATTTCATTCTTAAAAACTAGAGTACTAGCTAGCTAAGAGATTTAAGTAAAAGTATTTTTTATATAAACTAAAAATATATTTAATTCTTTTTTAACAGAATTTCTGATTTTCCCAAAACAAGTAGAGCATAATTCCACTATCCTCTTGTTTGGACGTTACTTTGGTGGAAGAAGAAATACCTCAAATCGTATTACTCGTCAATGATACAACTTGTAACTTCAAGAATGTCTCAAATTTGTTGATCATTGATGTTAAGAATCAATTTGATTTACAAATGATTTTTTTTTTATAAATAATAGATTAATTCACTATGAAACTTTTTGTTTTTCTAAACAACGATTATTTTAATTTATCGCACTTTTTACCAATGTACATCTAAATCAATTCAATTTAGTTCAAATTAAATCATATTAATTTTGATGATTCAAACTCAGCCTTTGTCAAAATAGAATTATTGATTGCAGCAAGTTTATTTTATTTAGAGGAATGCAACAAGTTTATCACGCCAAGTTTTTTTTTTTTTTGGAATGGCCACGCAAATTGTTATATTATTGATTCTTTCTTTTTTTAAATAGACAAAATTATATGAATAGACTCAACAACATTAAGCACAAAGCGTGCAAAACTGAGAAAAGTTACACATAGTTTGTAATATGCTTTTGTTTCTCTTTTGACCAGCTTTTTCAAAGTAGGACATTATTTCTAACCTAAAATCTACAAATTATTGATCATAAAGTTTGATAAGCAATAATAATGCTTTTTTTGGACTGAATATAATATAATAATGCCATCTTTTGCATTTTTCAATTATTTATGTTCAAGTTCTTTTTCATCACTTAATTTTTTTTTTGAGGGATCACTTTAATTTTCTTAACATTAATTGAAACCGAAAATGTTATTTTCCAGTTCTCTTTAATCACAATATTGTTTATTTTAATATAACATTGTAATGATTTTTTTTTTGACTGAATACAATATTATAATGCTACTTTTTGTATTCTTAAAAAAAAAAACTTCTTTTCATCGCTTTAATTTCCTAACTTTAATTGAAGCCCAATTATTCATCTTCATAACTCTTTGTCAAAAAAAGCAACACTTTTATTTTTGAAAGGAAAAACAATACTTTTATATCACCTAATAAACTATGGCAGCCCAAGAAATTTGGAGGGTTTTATTCCACTTATGGTTAGCTTTTTTAAGTGGAGGAATCATGTAATGAATTCCATATTCCATACTAACCTAAAAAAAAAGTAACCACCAAAAAAAATACTAACCTAAAAAACTTAACATAGTCAAGTTAAAGGGCACTTTAACACATGGTCCTTATTTTCTATAACAATTTTCTGCATAAAACTTTTTTCACTCACATTTAGATTTCTATTCCATCTTTAACAAATTTCATTTTTATCATCAAACACAACAAATAAAGATTGTGTTAAAGTGAGTATTCATCCAAGTTCTACATTGATCAGTTATAAGAAGAAAAATATAGATAGTGATTATAAATATAAAAATTTAGTTTGAGTTTTCTTCACTACAAAAACGTCTCTAGTCTTCTGGACGTACTAGGGTTTGAATAGTTGTGTCATGAAATAGTTTGTAATTTTTCTGTGCAAAAATTATAGTTGAGAGAGTTTGTAATTTTCTTGATGAGGACAAACATAAGTCATCAAGACACGAGGGATGCAATCTAAAGCTTCGGAGGTCATATGACAGGGTCCTGTGTAAATGGTAATGTACCACTAGGTATATAACCCGTGCGTTGCACAAGTTTGATTATAATGTTTTTTTTTAATGTACTAGAAATAAGAAATTTGATTTAAAAAATACTATTAAAATACTTTTAATTTTTTTTCTATGTCAAGTGAATATAGAATATAAATAAGTATAAAATAACTTTCTTACGTAGTTTCACTTCTCAGTGATGACATTTTTTGGAATGTAGGAGATATAGAAAATTTAGAATCTCGAACTGCACTTCATGTTTGTTTTCGGAATCATAGACCAAAGATTTTGTTTGTTGCTAAAGCAATTCATGGCCATGTTCAGAATTTTTTCAGAGACTGGGTTGGCCTCCATAGGTCTCTGGTTTGTTTCTGTTTTATTTTGCAGGTTCTAGTTTGGTTGCCCCGCTTGTACAATTTTCTCTTTTTTAATAAAATTTTATGAGCATGGTGGTAGAGGATGAAGCTGGTCTTGGAGTGAAAACTTAGTTAGAATATTTTGACGCCTCCTGATGTCTTCCATTTCTTTTGATTAAGCAAAAATAAAATAAGTTATTAAAATAAAAATGTTGTATTTAAGAGGCATATGAAATATGTTTTGAGCACAAATAAAACTTTCTTATGAACATGGTGTGCTAGAGTTAAAAGGATAAACTATGTACCATGATATCCCCCTCAGTTGACTCCAGAGAAGAAGAAAAAAGACACAATAAGATCACATAAGTTTTTAAGAGTTCTTCTTCAACAATACTCTTACATACCCTCTCAAATTGAAATTTCATATACTCATATGTACTAAAGAGTTGTTCATAAGACATATTTATTAGTCTGTGTGAACTTGAAAGGCTAAGAATAAATTTAAAAGGTTGAACTCAAAATAAATCCACAATAAAACATTAAAGAGGGTGCATCCTTTCACCTTTCTTTACATTAAAAGTTGGGCACATTTAAGTCTAGAAGAAGAATGCACATCTAATATTTAAACTTATATAATTAACACGATAACTAATTTATACTGTAGACAATGATTTCAATTTATTTTGGTTGAATCTATTTTCTTAATGAATTGTCTTAACCTTTATTTGCAATAAATTTAGCTGGTGTAACTTGAATCATTTCTTTCACCTTTATCTATATATATATTTTAGAGGCACTATTCTATATTTCTCAAATCGCTGTATCTTTGACCTTTGTCTAATAAATTTGAATCCAAGTGTTTTTCTAATGATAACGTAACTTTTCAAATTTTCTTAGGAACTTTTCTTAAACAGTATATGTAACATGTTTGAGTCAGAAAAACAATATATATTATGGAAGAATTAAATGTACGACTTGAAAAGAAAATGAATAAGTGAGAAAATGGAGTGAGGAGCAATAAGCATGACAAATTTTTTTAAGAAAGAGTGAAAGAAGTTTTTTAGATGGGACACATAAACCATATTAAAACTTAGATTACTCAATACATACATATGATAAAGATAAGTATAGAAACTTTTCTACATTCAACCTTAATCTCATAATATTGAAATATATTCCTAATGAAATATTCCTAACGAAATTTACACCTTAATCAAAAGAAGACAGCTAAATAACAAATAAGTCTTACAATTGCAACTTAATAAAGTAATGATGAAAATTCCCAAAGAAATGCGAGTAGGGAAACAATTTCATGTGTTGCACTCAAATTTACCATGTTGTTGCTTTTAAATTATCAAAACGTGACTTTGTAATTCCAATTTCAAGAAGATCAAGAGCATTTCATTAGAATTTCAGGTAGATTTTTGCAACTATTCTACATTCAACCTTAACCTCATATTTATGAAATACATAAAATCGATGTAAATTTTATTAAATCAAATCTCAAAATATTCCTAATGAAATTTACACCTTAATTTAAAGAAAACAACTAAATGACAAATAAGTCTTGCAATTATTCCTCAAAATAAAGTAATAATGATGAAATTTGGCTATAGGAATGTGAGTAGGCAAACAATTCCATGAGTTTCACTCAAATTTACCATGTTGTTGATTTGAAATTATCAAAATGTCACTTTATCACTCCAATTTTAAGAAGATCAAGAGCATTTCATTATAATTCCAAATAAATGTGTGCTTTTACCATTAAAATTGTCCAATTAAGAACATAACATGCTCGCCTGAAATTAAAATGAATAAAAAAATATATTCATTCTTTATATGTTTTCTCTCATGTTTTGTAAACCCTTGTTCTGATCACAATGTTAAATTAAAAATAATAATGAATAAAACTTCAATTTCAACATAATCCTCCCTTTTCCAAAGCCTGCACATGCGAATTCAAACAAAGGATACACATTAGAGAATACAAAATATTAGAAGGAAATATATATGAAGCTTGAAGAAAATAATGAAAACTGTCAAAACTAAAATAGAAAGGATATATAAGCTGAAAAAACAAAATTAGAAGCTTTGTAGTAAACTTGTGTGAACACCCTGAATTCTTAAAATGAGTAGAAAATGAATGTGAGGTAAGTGGTTGTTATAAAGGGTGAGAGTGAATTGGAAGTTATATGATAAAGAATTCAATAAATATATAGATCATAATATGTACTATGTAGTAAGTATGTGAAGAAAGAAAAAGAAAAAAAAAAGGCACGGGATGAATATGAATATATATATATATATATGAAAGAAGATGGATAGTGGAAAAATATGAAATATATAGGAAGTTGGAAAAGAGAAGAAGATGGATAGTGAAAGAAGTTATAAAACATACATTGGCAGTTACATAATAAAGAACTATAGGAATATCTAAGAATATTATACAAATAAATGTGTAGTAAATAGATAAATGATGATTTTCCCCTTGTAAACAAAAAAAAAAAGATAGATAAATGATTCTACCAAAAAATAATAATAGATAGTGGAAGGAGATACAAAGCTTAGTCAATCATCAATTACATATTTAAGAGTTATAAGAATGAGCATAAGCAAATGTAAATATTTAGTAATAAATAGATGGAAAATAGAGAAAAAGAAAAGAGAGAGCCACATGGTGAAAGTTTAGAAAATTAGTTAGAAAGCGGGGCATTGGTGAGATGCCATGTAAGCAAAGTGTATCTTAGAATACATGTATATAATAATAATATAGAGATTTTCTTCCAATTACGCTTCATCTAGCTATTGTGAACCGTTATCACAATATTTAATATAGTAAACCCATTTGCAACCAATAGGTACACCTTACCATCAAGAAAATCAATCAAAATCCATGTAGTATTGTCTTCAAGAGCCTTAAAATCAATGTTCATATCTTTTAACCCAGTCTCTGGATTTAGAAGTTTGAGTTTAGGATGTAGGTCCAGATAAATGTGAAAGTACTAGCAATAGAAAATGAGAGTAATGTTAAAAGTACTATTTACTTAAAATATCGATGACAGTAGCGTTTATCCAAACAATATTATTATATCTAAAAATGGATAACCATTATTGGGCAACATGCACAAGATGTCATGGAGGGAAGAAAGAAGTTGTGAACGTAAACGCCTCTACTAATGTAATGGCAACTCCTCATGGACAAAAGTAAAGTCATAATCTTAGCAACTAGAGAGGAAAAAAAATGCATTGGCAAATCAAAGAATGTGAGAGTGTGTGTGAAGAGTGAACGCACTCCTTGCCAATTGCAAGCTAGTGTTGGGTCTGTGTTGGCCAATGGGTCCCTCTCCCTTATCTCCTTTAATTTTCTTCTCTCAAGTATTACTATTACTTACTAGTAGATATATCATATTACAATGCGCCTTGTCAGGATCGCACTCATCATGACCATAGTTTTGGTTTTGAATAATGTTTACACTTTAGACCAATGATAACATACAACATACTCTTTCTTTCAAAAATCGTTAACACATACTACCTCCGTCCAGGGCCGTCTTAACAAATTCATAGATCCGATTTTAATTTTATAAGGGATGCAAAAAAAAAAAATCTGGGCCCCAAAAAAATAAATAAGTTATTTAAAAAAAAACATACTTTGGTGGGTCTTGAACACATGACCTCACACTCAACAAAAAACAGCCATGCCACTAAAGCAAGTTGTATAAATTGAATAACTTTGCTTTTAATAGATATATAATCATTATTTTCGTATCTTACATATAAAAAAAAAATATTTTGGACCCCAAAAAATTGGAAGCCCGGTGTCGTCGCCCAGCCTCGACGGGCTATGGGCCGGCCCTGCCTCCGTCCCTAATTATAGGGTCCTTTTGAAAAAATAACGAGAATTAAGATAGTGGATATTTGTATTAAATATGTTTGTAATTATTATTGTTTTTACAATTTTATCCTTTAAGGGGGAGGGTTGGTTTATGTTTTCAATATGTTATTTATTGTTGATTGAAGAAAAAGATGTATAATAAATAAGGACATGTATGTAAAGAAATAATTAATGTAGTTGAAAATAGCAAAGAGGTATTATAAAAAGGGACAAAAAAAATTCTCAAAAGGATCTTATAATTAGGGACGGAGGTAGTACTTTTTAATGCCCTCAATATTTTTTACTTGAAAGTGTATACAGGTTTCACCAAAATATATGAATCTAATACAAATTTGATGGACCAACATGAATTTAAATTAATAAAAGAGTGTATTGCAAAATGTGTTTAATAAATGTATAAGTGTTATTTTGATTTCAGAGACTTACTTATCAGAATTATGGCATACCTCAAAATAAGATTAAAAGAGTGTTAAGATGTGTACATATGAATTACTAAAATTATCATGTCGACAACGAGAGTTAAATTCATGGTTTTACGGGGTATCAATTAACCCTTTATTAACTGAATAATATTTTTTAAGGGACTGGACAAACTTTTGTTGACATCATTTCCCCCCTTAATTAAAGTGTTTTTTTGTTGTTTAAAAAACTTAATTTTACAAAGAGTATTTTTAAAAACTTAATTAAAGTATTTTGCAAAGTGTGTGTGGGGACAAAAAAACAAACAATGTCTAGCTAAAATTCTCTCTTTTTTGTTTTCCACAAATTCTTTTCATTTAAAATAATTTTATCTAAGATGTGTTAAACAGTGGATATGTTTTATTCTAAATTTGAACATTGATTCACCACGGTATAAAAATCTAATTCCTCAGACTCAATCATCGTTCGCAATCTAACTCTTTATGTTAGGCCCAACCCTCATTCGTAAAAGCATATTATTTGACTCCACTCATAAACACGAGAAGAAGAAGAAGAAAAAAACTATTAATAATTATCAATAATATATATATGAATTTTAGAGGTTGGGTTGTTCAACTGATTTGAGTTAAGGAATAACGATGCTATTTTTTGTTCAGTGAATATTCATACCATTTTGGATATTCATCCTCAAATAGCATCCTTCCCTGATTTTATTTTGGATAGGATGCTATTTTTTGTTGCCTAAAACCGATCCATACCATAATGTGGACACTCCTGGATATTGTCATATAGTTAAACTTGCAATTATTTTTCGTAAACCAAGTATCCTCTGCTTGGAACTGCGGGCACTAATCCCGAGAGTCTTGTAGAATTTATTGGCAGCAAACTCTCTCTAAGAGTTTCAACGTTGTTGCATGTCCAAGACTGAATTCGAACACATGACATTAGTTAAGTTAGAAGAGACTCGCGTTATTTCAGTTTTTTTTTTTTTGAAACATCAAATTTTATTAAACAATTTGATCCCTGCTCAAGACGAACAGAGACTGGTGAAACTGAGAATACAAACAAAAGGTGTCGTATATAGGCGGAACACCCGAAAATAAACACCCTAAAAACACCCATGAGGACCACACCCAACAAAATACACCTCACCATCTAAAACAGACTCCTTCACGATACCACCACTGTAAAAACGATATCTAACGATCCATCGTCACTACTCACCTCCAAAGAAAAACACCCCTAAAAAATAAATTCCTCGTCCTGAACACCAAAGCTGAGCCACAATCAAAAACTCCTAACCAAAAGACCATTCAGCTTCCACCGCAACTCTCGTTACTTCATCTAAGCGCTCTTGAGTAAACTTGTAATTTTTAAAATAAAAAAATACGTGCAATTTTTATTTCTAATTAAATTTTAAAATCTAGAACCATTAATGGATAGAAATGTTAGTAATATTTCTTAAAAACAAAGAAATGTTAGTAATATTCTATTTTTTAAAAAAGATATTCACTGAACATGAATATTCTCATCCCTACACACAAGTGGTCTGTTATCATATATTGTCTCCAAAATGCCCTAGATGATTTTATGCATGGCTTTAACACATTTTAATAATTACGTTTCAAATCACATGCATTATTCCATATAGATTTCAATGATAGTTACAATTTTACTCCTTAATTATGTTTTGAAATTTATTATGGAATAAATTCCCAAGGAATAAAAAAGATAGTATAAATATCGGTTTTCCTAAGATCCTCTTAAAAAGTTGTGTCTGGTTGTGTAAAAAAAAAGATATGTCAACATAATTCGGTATATGTTATTATCAATCCTGTCAAAAAATAATATTATTATCAATTGATTATCTTAAAAAATAAATACTTCATAGCCCGTCACATTTTATAAATTCATTTTGATATTTTCACATAAAATAGAAAATAGGTTTTTTCAAAATAAAAAAATGGTTAAATATGTTTTTGGTACCTATATTATTTTCCTTTCTCTCTTGTGAGCCGTCACACAAACCCTAGTTTCTTCTCCTTCATCCACCAAAGATGGGTGATTTAGGGTCAATTTTTGACCCAAAATCACCCCTCTAACTCGTTTTTCTATTTCCCTTTTATTGAAATAAGTGATTTCACATCTATTTCGTTTTTTATTTTTTGATTTCGTCGTCAAGACGTTGGTTGTTCGTCGTCTTTGTGCGACGTTGTTTGTTTTTCTTGTTTCTCTCAGGTATTTGATCGCTTCAGATTGTCAGATCAGCTTCGATCCAGTGCAGATTCAATCAATGATTTTGGCGTCATCCACGTTGCAGATCTGGAAACATGGTTATTCCGGAGATTTAAATATAGTCATATGTGTAGGCATTTGTACTTTGTCGTTTTATGCTATTAACATGGATGTTGTGAGTCTGTTCACAGATTCATCATTTTTATTTTTAGCGAATTTGCATTATATCGATGTACTCTTTCAATTTGAATGAATGAATATCTTTTATTTTGTCAAAAAAAAAAATTATTTTTGATCCCTATAAAATTTTCAAATTTCAAGTTTTACTCCCTATAAGAAGAAAATCTCTAATTCATTTAAGATAATTAATTAATTACAATGGTTGATATTTCATCTATTTCATATAAAATTAATCAAATAAGAGTGAATAGTTATTTTTGTTTTTAAAATTGTAACGAGTAAACACAATTCTTAATGTATCGAAATTTCAAAATAATCTCTGATTATATATATGTACTATGTTTGTCAAAATAGTATTTGACGTTAAAATGTTATAATAGTACTATCATATATCAGTTTTTTAAAATACATATTTATTGTCATTTCAGACTCCATAAAAAATTAGTTATTGTAAATATTGAAAAATTATATTAACGTCGGCGACTATGAAAACAAACGAGTGATTAAATAAAAGATTTTGTTAACTTGAAGCATAATTAAATGTTGTACATAATTATCTACCAAAAAAAAAAAATGTTGTACATAATTATCACCCAATAAACAATCCTTTATTTAATCACTCATTAGTGCATACAATGCAACTCACAATTATTTGTAGGAGTGATAATCTATATTGCATCTGAAAAATTAAGTTCAAATTCATAACATTTCATTATTTTCCCCATAGCAATGAATAGCCAAGTCTGAACACGTGATAACTTCTTCAAATCATTCTTTTTCTATAATAATCTTGAAATCAGCAGGTAGAGAATAGAGATAAGTAGCAAACTGTTTTTAACTTCACGCTTGAAAAAAAAAACTAAAATAAAGACATGAATGGGGAATATGGACAAAAGTGGCCCCCACGTGTAGTATTATAACATAAGCTCATATGAAGTTTGTTTTTTTGAATAAACTTTTTAATTAATAAAGTTTGTAATTTAGCAAAAAAAAAGTAAGGGTCTTTCTTTTTTCACTGTGATATAGACTGAATCGAGATTCGAAACAAGTCCACATTCATTCTTTCTTGATGTGTATATAAACCGAGCTTGGCACTACCAAATTATTGGAATATCAAAGTTCCACTGAGATTGCCTACTATATAGTGCAATCAAGCATAACCTTAAGATAAGGATATTATCTAATTAACTATTTCACGTAGAGATATGGAATGGAAGAAATGTTATTTGGATGTGATATTAGTGCCATTAGCAATTCTATTAAGCATTGGTTACCATGTTTGGCTGTGGTACAATGTTCGAACTCATCCTCATACAACTATCATTGCCATCAATGCCAGTGGCAGACGGAACTGGGTTGCTGCCATGATGAAGGTACGTACCTACACACAAATGATATATCTTAAAGTTCTACTCATGAGTAAATTAGTAATAACTCATCTTAAGTTTAATTAATATATCGAACACTAATTGTTAAAGTTTTTTTTTTTTTTCTTTAAAGTTACTCAAGAAGAATTGTGGATAATTTATCAAATAATCAATAAAAATTAGCCATTTAAACAAATTTGCAAGTGAAGTAAAAATTATTTGTTAATACCACATTTTTTTTAGAGAGATTTGTCAATGTCACTTGCAAATTTACCCATGTAACTATTACGGATTTTTTTTTATTTTGAAAGAACTATTTCTTATGGATTGTTGGGTAAGTTATCCACAATTTCAATATTTTTAGTATTACAGGCTAATTCCAGCACCTAAGGAACCTTATCTTTCTGTGTCAAGTATATCGTTGGATATCAGCAACATCATGTTGCAATTTTATCATAACATTGAGTTATTTTCTCAATATTTTGCAAGTTTAGTTTTCTTAAAATTTCTATTTATTTTTTCTACTAGATGAGTTGCCATTTGAGATCATTAGATCGTGATTTGAAGATTCAAGGTTTAAAGTTGGTATTTTAGTTTAAAAAAAAAAACAAAACTTATTTTCAGTTTCTTATCTCAACCGAACGATGACAAATCGTCTAACTGCATGACTGCTTGCTCAGATAGTCGATTAAAAAGTAGGAATGTCTATTTTATTCTATCTATTTTAGAGTTAGTATGTTTGAACACCTTAACTTTTTGAACATCCATTCAACATTATATTTTTTTTTCTCAAATCATCTATTTACATTAACATCATCAACATTACATCAAAATTTAAATGTTTAACTTTTAAAATTAAATATAAAAAAATGTTAAATACAATTTTTTTTTCTTTCGCAAATTGTGTTTTCAAAAATGAGAAATAATTGTTTTTTTTATGGATTTTCTTAAATAGAAATAAAAACAAAAATATGCAACAGACGATAGAAACCGACATGATTGTCCACTAGCTATAGAGTACTTAGGTTCTAGTTGTAGGCATTCACTCTTGTTCTATGAAGCCCCGATATCCGACACGATACCGATACAATACGATACTGATACGGCGATACGGATAAATTTGCAAAATTTCCGATACGATACGGCTGGGATACATTTAAAATTAAATATATAAATGCACAATATATAAACATTACTAAAATTGATGATAAATTACCATTCAAATTACTCAAAATGAGCAAACAAGTGACATTTACATATCTTAAGTTAAGTACTGTTATAAATGGACATCATTAGTACTATCCAAAAAAATCATCATCAGCACTACCCAAAAAGGACATAGTTTAGCTATTCATAAAGAACATCATAGTCCAACATTCACTCCTTAAGAGGAAACACGGACTGTATCAGTCTCCTCTCCTCTGTTTCCATCATCAAAGAACATTGTAGCCTCCAACTTCGGTTCATCTAAAGATAACTCAGCTAATTCAATTCCAACAACATCAAGCGGGTCATGCGCATAAACCAAATCTTCAACCCCTTTTTGGATCCATTTTATTTCTTTTGAAATAATGAATAAAAGAGTAAGTACTCCAATTTTTTTCAAAACATGATGAAGAACATACCTGAACTCCCAGCAATTTTCAATAAGTGAAATCTTGCTCTAGAGTATGAACTCCTCACCTCTTTTTGACAAAAGTTGCACCTCCAAAGCTTGTTTCCATCTGCAGAATCATTATTCTGCACCACAGTGACAGTGACAAATCTCCATAGTGGTTTACTATCATCTTGGGGGTTCTTTTGAAGCAAACGAACTAGTAACACTTTCTTCAATTGAAGACATAACTATTAACAAAAGAAACAATAATAAAACATTAACAAGAGGTTGGTAGTATAAATAAAAAGAAAAAATAAATCTAGGGTTTATTGTTTACATATGCTAAAAACAATCATTAATACAAACAATCTTATTAAGAAGAAAGTAAACATTTTTTGTGAAACAAAAGAGAAGATTAAAGAGAAAAGAAGATATTCAAAGGAGAAGAACAAAACATTAGAGAGAATGGAAATAAATAGAAAATAGAGCAGTAGAGAGAAGAGAATCAAAATAGAGAACCTCAAAATGTTGATGGAGGTTTTGTTGTTGATGTTGAGATGGAGCAATCGGCAGGTTAGAAGGACTGGAGGAGAATCGCTGACGGTGAGAAACTCAAAATGGATTCCATTCCAATTCCATATTTTTTAAAATGAGAGAGAGCGCGCGCTGCACTTCCACTTATTTATATTATATTTATTTCTTATTGCTTATTTTATTATTATTCTTCTTATAAAATGAAGTGGGTTAAGTAAAAGCTAAAATAATAATAAAAAATATTGTCCACGTATCGAATGAAGTATCGGTTAGTTTAGCTGTATCAGGTGTATAAGTTAGCCGTATCCGATACGTATCGGTAATTTAAATATTTTTTAAAAAAAGTTAATTACGCGATACTTCTCTGATACGCGCATCGGGATATATCGGGACGCATCGGTATCGGATACGATTCTTCGTGATTTTTAGAATATCGGGGCTCCATGCATACAACTACCATCACAAAGCTTAGGAATTGTTTGATGCCACAATCACCACTGCACAAAAACTTGCAACTTTACTCTTTGCCTTTAAGGTCGGCTTAAGAATAAAATCACCAAAGTAATCGTCTTAAACTTCTAAATATAAAATAAAAGGGTCATGTTAACTTATGCCTTTAAAGCACATGTTAAATATTAATTTCATTCTATTAATGGTAAAAATTTATTGAAAAAAAATGATTAATAAACAATTTGAGTAATAAATTAACACAATTTCCAATACATAATTTTTGTTAATAGAATTCTTAACATATTCCAAAGGCACAAGTTAACATTTTTCAAAACAAAATTAATAAAAACATCTCATATTCTTGAAATAAAATCATAGGCATGGGATACATATCATCAGTGTAGATTCTCCACACGCATTTTGATTTTTGCGTGATGAATACTTTTGGCATTACGTACTATTTATTTCCGTTGAATTTGTAGCACCCTTAACTTTTTACAAATCTATCATATCACATCATGTACCAAAAACATAATTTATCATATTCCGAACATGACTTTTCATAATCACGTCAATGCAAATACACCCTCCGTCCATATATCTAAGGGTAACACTGGGATGACATAGAGTTGAGTGATAATGATGACATTGACCAATCATAATGTCACAATGTTTGTGTTTCTCTCTCTTTCACAAGCATCGTAACATTGTGATTGACTAATATCACCAATGTCACTCAACTCTATGTCACCCAAGTGTTATCTTATATCTAAGCACCCATTTGACTTTATTTTTGTCCTTAAATCTAAACCCTTTTTCAAATTACAAGATGCATTTATTATTTTTTTCCTAAACATACCCCTAATTAAAACTACTAACTTGTCTTGAAATTTCAAAAGTCAAATTTAATACACATACAAACAAAGGACAATTTGGTAATATTAACACACAAAATATACATATTAATTACCCCGAGAGCTTTTCTTAAGAAATGTGAAAAAAGAAAAGGGTGCTTACATTAAGGGACAGAGGGAGTATGTCCTTGTGATCGACCAAACGGACCTACCTTATATTCCATCAAGATCAGGGTCTCAAAATGGGGACAACATGTCTACTCCGGTTCGCCTCATCCTCGATCCATCTGTAATATTGTTCATTCTTTTTAATGACAAACGTTAATGATTGGATTGGTTGTTAGAATAATTTGTTCTCCTTTATTTGGATTTAAATGAGGATCTCCAACTTTTTTATCGCTTAAACTCAAACTTGTTGAGTTACCCAACCTCTAAAATAATGTCAATTAATAAAGCAAGTTGAATTAGTAAATTGGATTAAATGCACATTTGGTGTCAGATAGGGTTTGGGAGCATTTATGTTAAACCATCGTCATTTTGTAAAAGTTTATTTTTAGCAAGATTTGAGAAAGTTAGAGTATCTAGCTTTTGTAAAATCACGGTAGCTCATCGTAGTATTGACATAGTAACAGTAATATCAATAATAATGTAATAATAATACAAAAGTACTGATGAATATTTTTGCAGGACAACGAGAAGAAAAATATACTTGCTGTACAAACATTGAGAAACACAATCATGGGTGCAACACTAATGGCAACAACTTCTATTCTTCTCTGTTCAGGCTTAGCAGCAATCATAAGCAGTACCTACAGTGTCAAGAAGCCCCTCAACGACTCAGTTTATGGAGCCCATGGAGAGTTCATGGAAGCTCTGAAATATGTGACTCTTCTCACTATCTTCTTATTTTCCTTCTTCTGTCACTCATTATCCATTAGATTTATCAACCAAGTCAACATTCTAATTAACACCCCACAGGATTCAATGTCTTTGGTGACCCCATCATATGTTAGTGAGTTATTGGAGAGAGGCTTCACTTTAAACACTGTTGGAAACAGACTCTTCTATTCAGCACTTCCATTGTTGTTGTGGATCTTTGGCCCTGTTTTGGTCTTCCTTTGTTCTCTCACTATGGTTCCTTTGCTTTATAACCTTGACTTTGTCATCACTAAGGGAAAGATGGACCCAAATCAGAACACGGATTTTGTTTGAGTTTATACTTTTATGTCTGTTTCTGTCCAAAAATAATAACTTTTAAGTAAGAATTAATTGTAGTTGGTCTTTATTTCAATGATCAGAAGTGTATGTTCAATAACGAGGATTGTGTTTCATTAACAAATATGCCAAGGATTGTGTGTGATAGCAAGTTTGATTTAATTCAAGTTTTGCTCTCTTTGCAATTTTTATAATTTCTTTTTCTTACTTTGTAATTTTGATGATCTTTCCATATTTTAATTTACACAAGTCAAAAAAATATTTTAATTTCGATAATTTTCCGTAAGAGAAACGTTATAGACACTTCAATAATAATAATAATATGATGGTAGCCCCGTAGCGCGAAAATCACATTACACATACACTTCTGTAACGGTTCTACAAATTGAAGCACAACAACACTCTCTATGTTTTTAGTATATTTTTTTTAGTAGCTTAGTGGCTAGAGCTCACACAATTAAACGTGAAGAACTGGATGTCCGGGGTTCGAACTTCGACCCTTGCATAAATTATGCAATGTTCCTACCAACTGAGCTAAGCTTAGCTCACAGGGACATATATTTCTTATTTTATTTAGTATTTAACTGCCGCTTATATTTTCCAACACATCCATGATCTGTCATGAGTCGTTGTGAATCTAGTGTCAAGTGGGCATTTACATCACCCCATTAGTGAGGGAGCTGATTTTTTTTTTTTTTTTGAACAGGCCAAGTGAGGGAGCTGAATTGATTTCTACATAAAGACTAGTTCTACTTTTCTAGATATGAATTCAATTTCTTTTGTAAGTTTTTCTATGCAGGTATCTATTTTCAAGCTCTTGTTTAATTTCTCAATTGGACACTATACAATAGCAAACCAATATAGCTGCAAAATTATTCATTGTGTTTTCTTATTTGGGGTTTTTGTATGTTGAGAAGCTACACATTGTTTAGGGGACATAATTAAAATTGATTAAACATTCTAAACAATTATGCCACAATACTATTTTCATTTTTGTTTTGTTTTGCATCTTCTTGTTGGTACACTCTCTTTTGTTTTGTGCTAAGGGAGTTTAGCAGAATAACATGGTGAATCGGCAAGGACAATTTACGATGTGAGGGTGAGTGGAGAAGATGAATGATTGAAAACCAAATAATAAATAATAGGGTTATTAACGTGTTTTTGTTTCCTATAGATATATTAAAGTTTTTTCAGTTTCTTTAAAATTTTCTTTCGGCTTTTGGTACTTATAAAATTTTCAATCACCACTTTTGGCATTGACGGAGTCAGAAAAGAATGTCAGAGTGGGCCACTAAAATTAACTATTGAAAAATTGTTTAAAGTTTCACAAATTAGACATATAATTGAATTATTTAAATTTTTCGGGTGGACCACTACACCAATTTGCGAGAATTTGGATCAACCGAAACCTAAAACCGACATAAAATTGTATAAAATCTCGCAAAATAGACCTATAATTGAATTATTTAAATTTTCGGATGGACCACTACACCACTTTGCAGGAATTTGGATCAACCAAAACATAAAACCGATACAAAATTGCATAAAATCTCGCAAAATAGAACTATAAACGTTGATTTTTTAATTTTTTCGGGTGGGCCGTGGCCCACCCCAGCCCATGAAGGGCTCCGCCACTGACTTTTGGTCTTTATTTTTAATTCAACTCATGTATTTTTTTAATTTTTTTTAAGGACTCGTGTAATTTTTAATAAAATTGTGCGAAAATATATAAAATATCGTAAAAATCTCTTAAAAAAATTATAATTTTTTAAAAACATGAATTTTTAACCACTAAAAATGTAAAAATTCAAATTTTTTTTGGAGATATTTTTATAATATCATAAATAATTTTGTAAAATTTTATTCAAAAATATGAATTCTACATATGAGTTTACTTAAAAGGAGCACAAAAGTAAAAATATAAAACATTTGGGGAATAAAAGTCGTAGAAAAATTTTAGGCCCTGTTTGGATAAACAGCTTATAGCATTATGGCTTATAACATTAGAGCTTACATCATAAGCTCTTATACTTGATAAGCTATTTAAGTTTGGATATGTACACTAAAAAGTACTTACATAAATTGAAGTGTTTGGTTGTGACATTACATAAGCAATTATCGAAATTTTAAATATTTTTAATTTAACAAAAAAATCAAAGAATCGAACCACAAATATCAAGATTTTTTTTTATAAAATTAATCAAGATGTAAAAAACAATATTATAATATATTAATTATAATTATATATATAATATAATCAATATTCGTCCTTAAAAAAATATCAATATTCATATAAGACAAAATTAACATTCGAGGTGTAAATAAATAGTCTAAACATCATTATACACAAGTATAATAATATATGATAAGCTTTCTTTTAAAAAAAAGTATAATAATATAAATATAAACTTGAGAAATTATGATTGTAAACTTACCATATATATAGATATTAATTTACAATTTGTTACAAAAAAAAGACAAGTTAAGTTTGTTTTTTTATTCAGTTTCGTTTTGTTACATAACAAAAAAAATAATAAAAATCATCCTTAAAAAAAAATCTTAGTTACGTGTGTTACTTTAGTAAGATAAGTATATAACAATTTTGTTGCTCATGCACAACCAAAGATAACTAACATTATAATTAAAATATATGTTTTTTTTCTAAAAACAAAAAAATAAAATAAAAATATATGTTTTGAAAAAGTGGATCCAGATAGAATCGAATGAGGTTACATAAATTCATAAGCTCCTTGTTAAGCTATTTAGGCCCCGTTTGGATTGGCTTATTTTGAGCTTATGTGGGCTTATCTACTCGCATAAGCCTTTTTGAAGGTGTTTGGGTAAATAAATAAAAACAGCTTATCATAGTTTCATAAGCTGCTTATGCCATATTTTAATAAGCCTAAATTTTCAGCTTACCTTCCGGCTTAACAAGGAGTTTATGAATTTATGTAACCTCCTTCGATTCTCTCTGGATCCACTTTTTCAAAACATATATTTTAATTATAACTTTTTTTGAAGGAATATTTTAATTATAATTTTAGTTATCTTTTGCGGTACATGAGTAACAAAATTGCTATATACTTATCTTACTAAAGTAAGACACCTAACTAAGATTTTTTTTTTTTGTTACGTAACAAAATGAAACTGAATAAAAAAAATAAACTTAACTTTTTTTTTTTTTTTTTTTTTGTAACAAACTGTACACTAATATATATATATATATATATATATATATATGATAAGTTTATTTACACCTCTAATGTCTTATATAAATATTGATATTTTTTTTAAGGACAAATATTGATTACACTATATATATATATATATATATATATATATATATATATATATATATATATATAAATAATTATAATTAATATATTATAATATTGTTTTTTTACGCCTTGATTAATTTCATAAAAAAAAATCTTGATAACTGTGGTTCAATTCTTTGATTTTTTTGTTAAATTAAAAATATTTAAAATTTCAATAATTGCTTATATAATGTCACATCCAAACACTTCAATTTATGTAAGTACTTTTTAGTGTACATATCCAAACATAAATAGCTTATCAAGTATAAGAGCTTGTGATGTAAGCTCTAATGTTATAAGCTCTAATGCTATAAGCATCTATATAAGCTGTTTATCCAAACGGGGCCTTAGGCTCATTAAAATATGGCATAAGCAGCTTATGAAACTATGATAAGCTATTTTTATTTATTTACCCAAACACCTTTAAAAAGGCTTATGGGAGTAGATAAGTCCACATAAACTCAAAATAAGTCAATCCAAACAGGACTTTAAAGCGGCTAAAACGAAAAGTTGATATATTTATAAAGTCTAAATACATTTTTAACCCTAAATAATGAAAAGACTAATATCTCTTAATTTGATATCCAATTTCCAAATAAAAGAAATTGTTTTGCTATAAATCAAATTCCGGTTCTTTTTTATAAGAAGAAGAAAAAAAAAAAAACATTAAAACGAAGACAATGATTAATTGCTGAACCTTTATAAATGTTTTTGCAAAACATACATTCATAAAAAGTTGTAAGTATTAAATAGGTCAAATATCATTTTTGATCCTTTTAGTTTGACAGAATTTTCAACTTAGTCTTTTAAGTTTCAAAAGTATTAATTAGGTCATTTTAGTTTGACAGAATTCTCAAATTTGTCCTTAAGTTTTAAATAGGTCATTTTAATTGATAAACTATTTCACGTCCTTTTAGTTTGAAACTTAAAGGACTAACTTAGAAATTAAGTGAAACTAAAAGGATCAAAAATGGTATTTGATCTATTAAATATTAAACGAAGACTTGAAAAATCTTTTGAACAATAAATACACGTTAAAGTCGTGATTTTTTCTTTTTATAACAAGGGCACTTGTTAAGGATTCAAAAAATAGAACAAATGACCCTGCATTTTTTTTTTACTTCTCCTGTTTTTTTTGACTTGAATGCTATTTTAGTCCCTTAAGTATTTAATTGGTATCGCTTTGGTCCCTTAACTAAAAAAAAGATTGTTTGAGTACTTTAAGTTTTTTTTTAGTCTCGTTTTGGTCCATTATGTTAGGTTTCCGTTAAGGTTTAAAAAAATGTTAACTCCTGGACACATGTCACCTTGTCATTGGCTCTGAGTTTATTTTTTTTAATTTTTTTTAATATATATATTTTATTTTTTTGTAAAAAAATTCTAGAACCAATGACAAGGTGACATGTGTTAACTTTGAGACACATGTCACGTTGTCATTGGCTCTGAGATTTTTTTAAAAAAAAAAATATATTTTTTTTTGAATAAAAAAACTCAGAGCCAATGACAATGTGACACGTGTCCAGGAGTTAACTTTTTTTTTTTTTTTTTAACCCTAACAGAAACCTAACATAAGGGACCAAAATGAGACTAAGAGAAAACTTAAAGTACTTAAACAATCTTTTTTTTAGTTAAAGGACCAAAGCGATACCAATTAAATATTTAAGGGACCAAAAGAGCATTTAAGCCGTTTTTTTTATAAGTTTGGTATTAGAATGAAATTTTTGAAGATTGACTTGCTTGCTATTTCTTATTGTATTTTGTACAAAAGGATCTTGATTAATTCACTTTTTCATTTGTCGGAGAATACTTAACTTTTTTATATTTGAAAAATGTGTCAAGGTTATCTCTGAAATAGATGATGTAGATGATGGTTGATAAAATAATCCTTGATTATAATTGCTGGTATGAGTACTGCGTCAATTTGTGGTTCGTACTAAAACATTTATTCTCTCGTTGATAACAAATTTGATCTTCATAGATTTTTCGAGATATTTTCTTACGAAGTTTTGTTATAATTTTTATATAAAAAAACTACTTTTTAATGTTTCAATTTGTTGAATACACAAATTTTAACACAAAATTTTCATTTTAAATTTTTTATCAAGCGCCCGGTTAACATTTCCAAAAAACATAAACAAACACGGCAATGGTCGTGGATCTGTGAAAGCGTGACACGACATGAAGATTTTGCACTTTACCAAAACCGAAAAAACAACAACAAATTCATTTTATTTCTCTTACTTCCCAGGGTTTCATCTTCTACTACGATATTTTTGATCTCTCGCACCCATTTGCCTGAAAGCAAGCAATGACAACCTCTTTCCCTCGCTTGCTCTCTACCACCGCATCCAACCCTACTCTCTTCCGCACCGGATCCGACCACCTGACTCGTTCTGTTTCCAACTCAGTCACGCGACTCCTCTTCTCCTCCTCCTCCTCGACTCACCACCACAACGAGAAGGAACAAACACAGACACCGAAGCCAGAATCTCTCCACGACGACGATAAACAAAGCCAAAAGGAAGAAGAAGAAGAAGAAGAAGATAATGATGATGATATTGATATGAACAAAGAAACAGGTGAGGTCGGTGGGCCTAAAGGGCCTGAGCCCACTAGGTATGGCGATTGGGAACGCAATGGTCGCTGCTCTGATTTTTGATTTATTGCTTACTACTTTACAATAACCAATACCATAACATAATAAAGTTGTAAGTCATAAATTGTGTACGTATTTCTCATTCAAATTTTTAAGAATCACTGCGTATTCTCTTGGTTCTTTATTGCTTATATGTATGAAACTGAGGTTGGGTGAAGTTGAACAGATCAACCCTATGATTCTTGAGGAATGTTCAGCTAAGTGAAAATTTGCTTTATTTATTTTTTAATAAACCCTCAATTTCGTCCCTGAACTATTACTCTTTGTTCAAATTGTTCCCTAAATTATTAAAACTTATTAAAAATCCATGACTTATTCCCATCCATCTCCGTCAAATTAGTACCTACTGGTTAATGTTGTATGATTCTGATTTACCAGTTTAATGAATTATAGTTTTCTGGTTTAATGTTATATGAATTCTGATTTGCATAAGGTTTTGTTGTTGAATTAAGCACTACTGCAAGCAGCTAGAATCAACCGTGAGTGGTTGAGCTCCCACTCATGCACCATGTTCCCATACTCGTGATTTTCATTTCTGTCATTTTTACGTAGGCACATTCTTCACAAGTGGATAAATTGCTGTTCTTATGAAACTTTAGGGACCGAATAATCAAAATATGTGAAGTATTGATCTAACTTAGTAGACAGATGAATTGCCAGCATGACAATTAACACTATCCATTCTGCTCAGACTGAGGGACTAAGTGGATGGATAAAGTAATAGTTTAGGGACCTTTTAGTAGGTTATAATAGTTTAAGAATTAATTTAGAGAGAGAGAGAGAGAGAGAGTAATAGTTCACGAACTAAATAGAGAATTTGTTATTTACTTTTAATGAAAATCCTTTTATTTGTGTTTGGGACAGTTCAGTTAGGATTTGAGTTTACAGAACTGTAAGTGAGCTTAGTTAAGGGGGGAAGTGGTTTTCTCAATACCTGGAATTTGAAGGCACGTGGCTTTGTTTATATTGTGATGGTTCTATAGGTTTCTAAATGAATATTGTGTGAAATGAGTACAATAATTTACGGTTCACTTTTTGACATGTGTTGTGTTCATTGTAGATTGTAAATTCGTAACGTGATAGTTGTTTGCTTGGTATGGAACTTTCATAATTATGGGTGGCATATGTTACTTAGGTGAATAGTGGTTATGCATCAATCATTAGCTTTCTATTCCCTTTAACATTTGGTCTCATGAGAATTCCATTAATTAAGGGACTGTTGTAGTGTTGTGAGTGATAGTTGTGTAATTAGATTTGAATATGCTTGTGTGAGTGAATGATGTTGATGATTGTGAGTATAAGAGATGTTGTAAGTTTCTTATAAATAGAGGAAAGGGTCCCGTGCTTATTTCTGTGTGGTTGGCTTGCTTCCTAATGATATTAGTCAGATAGGTGCTTACATCAGTGTTATTAGCAGCCACATTTCCATCATTTATCACTCTGGTTTTGCTAATCTTATGCTCTGCAGGACATGACTTCCACTGCTTGATTGCTTGCTTGTTGTGTCATGTGTGTATATGATGACACGGTGTTCTTAAATTAATAGTTTTATAATGTTGATGGTTCATGCTTCTTTACTTATTAAAAGAAATTTACTGACTAAACCACTTATTTACCTGAGGCAGCTTTGCCTTGTATGTAGTTAAAATTGTGGAATTGTATGTTTCCACAATAGGTAGGCAAACAAGTTGGCATGTTTGTGGACTCGATTTAGTAGTGACTCGGTTGAATTTGAAAATGCAAGTTCATGCTCAAGTCAGAACATGGAACCTGGCAAACAAGTGGAATCAAGAGTTTAGGGATGACAGAGATTTCGATTTTTTTTTTTTAAAATCTGTCCCAAATGATTTGCCCAGTTTGGGAAACGGTCAAGAGAAGACTATATATGTCTCCTTCTCTGCTCGTTGCAACCGTCCAAAAACAGGGTTACTAAACATCACAGAGCCTGCTCCTGTGGATGGCGCAAATGAAGCCTCCATCTCCGGCGATGAAAACAATGCCTCTAGCACTAACAATGCCTCATGTGCCAGCGTACGAGCTTCAAACAAGATCCTTATTTATCTGTTTCTTGCCGGCTGCAAACAGAACAGTTCTGCTAGTTAAATTTCTCCATTCAATGATTGTGTTCTCACTTCCTTTATTTAGTGTTTCTGATTCCTTCAATGATTGTGTTCTGGTATTGTTTATGTAGACACACTAAAAAATATTGGTAGCGTTCAATGTGGGTTGTCTTATATATGGCATTTCATCTTGCGATATTTAAGCATGGAATGAGATCTCTGTGTTTGTTCTCTCTGGGGTTTTTAGGTTATGAATTACAATTGAGGGTTTAAGATTCATTAGAAATGGGTAAATACTCAAGTAACTCAGCCATTTAAAGTTGTAAGATCTCTGGTGTAGAATTTTATTTCACATGGTTTTTTATTTTCTTTTGGGTCCTTTCTCTTGATGGGTTATGTTATTACATGGCATGTAATGTAGCCTTTTCTACAAATATGTACAAGCAATTTGTGAATTCAACATAATTCTCTTGTACATCTTTACGACGAAGGTGTATTATCAGAAATCTCCACAATATGAACGTATATTGAAGAGGAACAAGAATGAACAAAATGCATGTGTTGCATTTGTTTCTCGCTCTGGAATCTGCCCTCAAAGCAGCATGCTCATGAAACTGTTGAGAGAACTATGGTGAAAATAATATTAGAATGCAAACGATATGATGATGAGGCTTTTGATGTGTATGATGAGCTCTTCCCATATGCATGTCACAAGAAACTATTCCCTAAGACTTTGTTTGCGAGTTTGGAGGGGAGGGGAACAGAATGCTTTGAGTGGTGGAAAATATGAGGGAAAATGGAGAAATCTTTCAAAAAATTTAAATGAGTAGTTTTTTAGAAAATGATAAACTAATGCATATGATTACTATATTTTTAATTTTAAAAATAATATAACAACATAAATTAAATTTATTTGAAGAATTCATATAAACCCTCCAAAAATCCTTCTCCAATACAATTTTTTAGTTCCCCTAAATGAGGAGGGTTTAGTATTATGAAGTAAAGTTAACCCCTCAAAGCCTTTCCTTTTCATTTTCCTCTATTTCTTCTATTTGCTCATTCCTTTTTTCTCATGTCTTCTCCTCCCTTCCCCTTCAAACTCGCAAACAAAGTCTAAGAAAGGAGACGCCTAGTGCGTTTGGTAATAATGCAGAGGAAAGAGCATGACAAAGCTCATGCAACCGAACAAGAGACTCGGAATTTCTAGCTTCCAACTTGACAAGAATGTCGGCACACCCATTTAAAGTAGATATAAATAGTGCACCTCATTTACCTTTTAGTATCTTACCAAACAACAAAAGATCATCGACCAACATTAAGTGAGGTATTGAAAGCTCAAATATACCTAACTTTGAAGGAACCCACTCTCCATCTTCTACTCCCTGTGCACTTAGGTGAGTTACTTATTTATACACCACCAAAAGGTAAGGAGGCGTATGAACTCCTTGTCTATTGCCTCAGTTGAGGTAATTTCACTTCCTTCGAAACTTGATTGATAAACGACCATCTTAAACGATCGTAAGTCTTTGCTAGATTCAATTTAATAACAAAGAATATGGTTCTCCATCCACCATATATTCTCACGAATACTTCTAATTTGCACAAAACCAGTTTGATACGGTGAGATGATATTCAGAAAAAGTAGAAGTCCATGGACTACCATTTTAGTGATCCCATTGTTGCTAATGTTGCATAAAAAAATTGTTCGAAATTGGGAAATTATTTTTATGGCTTTTCTACCTTTGAAATGAGGGTTTTTTTTCTTTCTAAATTACCCTCTCTTGTTTATAGGGTATTTACCCTCTCATGATATCAACCAATCAAAATGTAATATACCTTGACAACATTAAATGTCATAAATGAGTCAATTTTTCCTAAAAAAAAATCAATTACAATCATTAGGTAACTTTTAATACTTTTAATTTTTATTTAATTATAGACATGATTACATTAGAGATCCTTTATCTTATTTATTTGCAACACTTTAATCCTTTATCTTTATTTTTTTCGTTTAGGTCTTTTGATATTTTATCTATTTTTTTTTATGAGTTGACCTATTTATTTATTTATTTATGACGTAACAATGCTTATTACACATATTTTTATTGACAATGATATTCAGTGTGGTCTAATATACACATTCTCACGTTATAAATTAATATGTCACATCATAAAAAATTAGATGATGACCAAAATTTGAGAAAAAGTGAAATAGGGGTCTAAAAAATGATTTTTAAAATAGGGATCAAAATTTCATTCTTTTTTATAAAAATAAATAAATAAGTGCATCTAAGTCAATTTATTTTTATCTTTTTCATATGTAAAAAAAAGAATTACAATTGCAAAACCTTTAATTGATATAGATAATCAAATCTTCTAGTCACACGTTTATGTGCAAATTGCTTTTTTTTTCGTTAACAAGATATCTTTTATGTCTCTCAAAAAAAAAAAAAAGATATCTTTTATGCACAAGTGAATATGTTGATTTGTAAAGTCATATAGGACTGTAATCAATACAACAAAATTAATACTTCTGAATGAGGTCGGTGTATTCGGATCTTCAATATGATTGGTTTTTTTTTTTTTTTTTTTAAAGTAGTTTAGTGGTTAGAGTTCAAACAATTTAATTGTGAAGAAATGAGGTGTCGAACCCCGACACCTGCATATAATATGCAATATCTCTACCAACTGAGCTAAGCTCACGGGGATGATTGTGATTCTTTTATTTGGTCTAATATTTTTATATTGAAAATTAGTAAATTAAGATAAAGAATTAAATGAATTTCCTCTTTATTAAAAAAAATAATTAAATCAAATCTTGACGAAAATAAAAAGAAAATCAAATATAAGACGGGACTGTAATCCAGCAGAACCCAATTTCTTTTGAAGAAGTCCACCGTTAAGTGCCGCTTTGCCCTAAACGGGACTCGAATTGAACTCAAATTTCCAGGTTTTTTCTTTTATCTCTCTCTTTATTTATTTGTTTGTAATTTTGCGTATTTTCCTTCACTCTGCACCGCGATTCACAAAGTAGCCAACAACCTCGAACAAATCAATCTTGTTCGTTTATTCATATAGTAATTGTAGCTTAATATTGAATCCTTTCTTCTAATTTCACACACAATTTGTTTAGGGTTGAATTTATAGGGTATGGTGCAAAGATCTCTCTCTCTCTCTCTCTCTCTCTCTCTCTCTCTCTCTCTCTCTCTCTGTGTTCTATTTAGTCAATTATGAAAATTAAAATTATTGGATCTATATTGAAATTTTTGTACACATTCTGAAACTTGTTTTTATCAGTTCATGTTGCATAGTATTGAAGCTGTGTTATGGAATACAAGGGTCCTTCATTGCAACTTCTATTTCAAACTTAAACAAAACCATAGCTTATATAGTTATTTTTTTTTATAAAAACTGAAGTAAAAAGATGAATTTATCTTTTTAATTTTGATTAGTTGTATTAGCTAATGGTTGATCTTGATCTTCTCGTATAACTATTTTCTTCTTAGGCTGTTTTCGCCTTTTCTGTTTTAGCGAAACATTGAGACACGATCTTACTAGCATTAAACTGAGAGGAGGTGAGTTTTTCTGATTGGAGAGATTATATTCTCCACAACACAGACACTTCAACAATGTCTGCTTCCATTGGTAGAATGGTGTTGCAGCTTTGGTTTGGTGACACTAAGATGTTCATTTGATTATTATGCTTTGGTGTCTCTAGATTGTTGAACAAAAAATGACATGCTTTTGCATATTTTAATTATTCGCATTTTTATCATGATCGGCTAGTTAAAACTTTGTTGAAAAGAACATGAACAACAGTTCAAGAAAAAACACTGGAGAATTAACTCTCAAAACTCCAACTACATTGTATTTTGGGGGATAAACAGATGCATTGATAATCATTTTTCTTTTAGAATCAAAACTGACTATTCCAAAGATTAGGAGTGCTTAAACATTCTACAAGACTGATTTCTTCAATTGCCGGTTTTTAGTTTCAAAGGAAACATATTTTTGTTCTATGATGCTTTTTCATGATGTATGAATATCCCTTTGTTTTTCTATGATGTATTTATTAAAATTTATATTATTTGTTGTTGTATTTCAAAACTGGCCATGTTGTCCTGCATTGACAGCTGCCATGTCACTTGCCATGCCATGCCGTGCCATGAAAGCTCTTTTGGGGCATGTCATCAGTTGTTACCAATGTTATACACGTCATCAGTTGTTACCTATGTTATACACATTGCGATAATGACAACAATGACTAAAATTATATATTTAATTAGTACTTACTGTGACCAATTTGAAAACAATAGGTGACGGGAAATTTTGTCCACCTCAATACAAATTTTACTATAGGGGATGGGAAATTTTGTCCACCACAATACAAGTTTTAGTTTTTGAGATTTGCACATTCTGCCTGTCTAACCCATACGAGGAGATAACAATGTAAAACACATTCAGTTGGCCTCATCATATATTTTTGTGCAACCAATTTTCTCCCTTTCTCCAGAAAGCAGTATCCCTTTGAATGATTAATTTATGAGCATTCAATTTTAAGGGGATAATTTGCACTCATAAAGCTATTGCCTGTAATGTAGAAGCTGCTAGTTTTAATATTTGTCCTCATTTTCTATTTTTATTTGCAGAAGCTATGTCTACATCTTATCTTCCTGCCACAACGGATTCAATTGCTCAGGCATTGGAGGCTAAAGACACTTCTGGCGCGATCTCCATTCTTTATCGTGTACTTGATGATCCATCTTCTTCACCAGAAGCTCTGCGTATGAAAGAGCAGGCTATCACAAATCTTACTGACCTTCTCAGGCAAGAGAACAGGGGAGAGGATCTGCGCAGCCTTCTCACTTCATTGAGGCCCTTTTTCTCCTTGATTCCCAAGGCAAAAACTGCAAAGATTGTAAGGGGAATAATTGACTCAGTTGCTAAAATACCAGGGACATCTGATCTACAGATTTCACTGTGTAAAGAAATGGTGCAGTGGACTCGTGCTGAAAAGCGTACTTTTCTGAGGCAACGAATTGAGGCAAGACTTGCAGCGCTTCTGATGGAAACTAAGGAGTATTCAGAAGCTTTGACTCTTCTTTCTGGGTTGGTCAAAGAGGTTAGGAGATTAGATGACAAACTTCTTCTTGTAGACATTGACTTGCTAGAAAGCAAACTGCACTTCTCATTAAGAAACCTTCCAAAGGCAAAAGCTGCCCTCACGGCTGCTAGAACAGCTGCAAATGCTATTTATGTGCCTCCTGCTCAACAAGGGGCCATAGATCTTCAGAGTGGAATACTTCATGCTGAGGAGAAGGACTACAAAACTGCATACAGCTATTTCTTTGAAGCCTTTGAGTCTTTCAATGCTCTTGAAGACCCTAAGGCTATTTTCAGCCTGAAATATATGTTGTTGTGTAAGATCATGGTGAATCAAGCTGATGACGTGGGTGGAATTATTTCTTCTAAAGCAGGATTGCAATATGTTGGGCCTGACTTGGATGCGATGAAAGCTGTTGCTGATGCTTATTCTAAGCGATCCCTTAAGTTTTTCGAAACTGCTTTGCAGGACTACAAGGCACAGTTGGGGGAAGACCCAATTGTTCACAGACACATTTCATCCCTGTATGATACCCTTCTGGAGCAGAATCTTTGTAGGTTGATTGAGCCATTCTCAAGAGTTGAGATTGCACATATTGCTGAGCTTATCGAGCTTCCAATTGATCACGTTGAGCGGAAGATGTCTCAGATGATTTTGGACAAGAAGTTTGCTGGAACATTGGATCAAGGTGCCGGATGCCTCGTTATATTCGATGATCCCAAGACTGATGCAATATACCCTGCAACTTTAGAGACCATTTCCAATGTTGGGAAAGTGGTTGACAGTCTTTATGTTAGGTCTGCCAAGATCATGGCATGAGCTCTCTTGTTAATTTTACTCCAGTGCCGCATTACTTCTTGCTGTTTTCTTTTCCATGCTGACTGGTATATCATTTGTTTAGTTTCCTTTGTTAAAACTCAAACCTTTTCTGGTGTTGTTGAGTCGAAGAACCAGGAAGGGTGTGATTTTAATTAGGTGTTCTCTATGGTTGACTGAGATGAGAGGATAAAAGGGGAGGGAGGGGAAAATCACTCTCATTTTATGGCTCGCATGAGATGGAGAATTAATATAATTTTATGCCTTCATATCTTTTTTTCTGCGTTACATCTGAGGATATAGGGCCCCTTTGGATTGTCTTATTTTTGAGCTTATGAAAAATAGCTTATGCTTTTTGTTACATTTGTTTTGATGAACTGCGTTACATCTAAGGATATAGGGCCCCTTTGGATTGTCTTATTTTTGAGCTTATGCAAATTTATGTTAATTTATAGGTTGTCGTTAACGAAAATTGTATCTTCATTTTTTCATAAATTACATTTACAAACTTATAAATAATAGCGACGTAGGATTTATGTTTAGGAGGATGGTTGAAAATAATGTGTTACATCTCTGTGTTCGTTCCAACTGGGGGTAATGTTCAGGAGATAATTGATGTCATTTAGTGTAATTGGTTGCATAATGCTTCACTTTTGTCGAATTTCAAACATTTATGCAACATTTCAAACATTAATGTATTGTCCTATTTGGGTAATGTTAATGAATCGTTGATAAATTATGTAATGTTATTGTTGCATTGGTAAAAAATTTATTTGAAATTGCCGTTTGAAATATAAGTAAAAACATGTCAAATATGGCTGGTGTAAGAATGCAGACATGTGATCTGTATTTACTGGTGTGAGCGGTAGTTAACTACCACTAATTAAAACTGTCATTTACATGTGTGTTTAGGAAATAATTGCGTAAGAAAAACAATTTTCATGAAATTTTGATGGATATTGGACCTATACGTATTGCAGATTCACAATGGGTCTAGCTAAGCTTCCATATCTCAATTTTAGCAATTCCTTCCCCCCAACCCCCACTTTTCAGAACCTCTAATTTATCCGAATTTTAAAGATAAAGATAGACCAAACTCAGGTGAACAATTAATCACATAATTAACTTCCATATGCCCAATTATTATTACGGTCTTTCGATATGATATTTAGTAAAAACAAAAATTATAGTCTTTCAATAAATAATATTTAAAAGTTACTTTTATTACTTGAAAAAAAGAAGAAGTTATTCTTGATTATGTCTCCCACCGTTAAATTTAATGGCTAAAATGAATAATGTAATATAAGATATATTCGATAATATAAAAGATATTTGAACATTTATTTTGTAACAACTATTTTGGGAATCCTAATATACACTATGCCGATATATCATAGGCTATTTTGACAACTAGTATTTTTAGATTTTCGAAAAAGTTATCCAAAAGTGATGTCGATATATCACAATTTATTCAATAATCAACTAACTAAAAAAAAAAGGATTACATTAAAAAACTTTAGCAACGGTGTCGCATATTCAAAATTAACTTGACAGTTTATTCATCTTATTCTCTCTTCCTTACATATCTCCACTAAGATATCTTCAAATCTCGTCTAAAAAAAAAGATATCTTTATATCTGTAGATTAAATATCACTATATTTTTAATATTTTTAAGTTGGCCAAGAAAATGCGCATAGAAAGAAATGTTAGAGAAGTAACTTAGGGAGTAAGAAAAAGGCCAAAAAAAAAAGAATGATTTTATTATTATTTGATATATAAGATAGAAATGTCTTCTCTTTTTTGGTATTTAGTTGGTTGGAAAGTAAGAATAAAGATATAATGTTGTTTAAGACAAAAATGTCCCTAACATAATAGGTGGGTCATATATGAGTTTTAATCAATAAAAGAAAGTGTGTTGAAAACTGTAGAAATAAAATAAAAACTTTCCCTTTCTTCCTTTATCTTAATCTAGGGATAGAAAAAGAGTTTGAGGATCCTTATGAATTTAGCTCAGTTGATAAGGATATTGTATAATACATACAATCTTAAAACTTATCACAACACTAATCATCTTTCTACTAAGAGAAATGATATTGACATCATAATTCTAATGCCAAATATAATATTATCTGGGTTCTATGTTTATTTTTAAAATGTGTGTAAGATGTTTATAGAGATGCACATATATAACGTGTTATTATTTTGATGTTTCAATAACGCAACTATTCTATTTAATTAGTTTTTCTTGTTTACCAGATGACATTATTCTCCTTCTCTTTTTTCTTTTATTCTCTTTCCCTCATTTAATTTGTTAATTTTTTAACTAGAAATTCAACTCACTTTTTAAGATGAGTAAGCGGAGAATTTAGGGTTCGAACATCGGTTCTTGTATAATGTGTAATGTATCTATCAACTGAGTTATGTTTAGAGAGATTAATTTGTTAATTCATTATAAATGTTTAAGTGAGTTGTGGTTCATATATCTTTTAAACCTCATTATTTAAGTAAACTAGCGTGGAGACAGACACTACCATACCAATTTGTATGTTTTTCTCGGTCTCTTGTTTTTTAACTCTTCTTTTATCCATGATTGAGTAATAAATTACAAAATTGTAAAACAAAATACCAGTTTGAATAGATGGTAAAATTAGAAGAAAAATTGTAACTCCCCTTAAATATAACAAAAATTCAATTATTTGATTAGGTAAAACGGAAAAAAATTATAAATACAATAGACCACTTAATTATTTGTTGTCCTGTTTTTGGTGATCTTTGACAACAAATTAAAACTTGGATTGACGTGTTTTCTGTGGATCCTAATCAAGTTTTGGACCATTATTATCAGTTTATTTATTTTTCAGGTGGTTATGCTCCAAGAAGATCTTTTCTTCATTTGATTTGGCTTTGTGGTATTTAGGTTCTTTGAAATGAAAGAAATAAAAGATTGTTTGTCAACACAGCTAAAACAACAGAGCAACTTCTTGAGAAGGTTAAGATTACATCTCTCAAATGGTTGAAAGCAAAAAATATGTGCTTTTCTTTTTATTATCATTTGTGGTGGCAGCGTCTCATTGCTTGTTTAGGGATTGACTGATGTATTTTTGTTGATGTCTTTTGTGGTTTGATTGGAACTATTTTGTAACCTTGTTTTGTCTCCTTTAGCACTCCTTGTGCTAGGGAACAAAACTCTGTTATTATATCTCATTTTGGTTTGTTAAAAAAAAAAAAAATTGAAGATAAAAAAATATATGCCAAAAATTAATTCTCCGTTTGTATAGGGAGTGACTGAGTGTGTAGATTAAATAAACTATTCGGATATAAAATCGACCTTTAGCCTTTAATTACTTTTAATCTTTTCATTCTTTCCCGTCAAGTTCATCGGTTTATATATAGTTGTTTTTTATTGATAAAAAATTATAGTTTTTTTTTTGTTAAGTTTATATATAGTTGTTAGCTCATAAAAATTAAGAAACCTTGTTTTTTAACTCTTCTTTTATCCTTGATTGAATAATACATTACAAAATTGTAAAACAAAATACTAGCTTGAATAGATGGTAATTTTTTTTTTTGAAGAATCAAAAATGGAATATATATTAATCATCAAAAGCAACTCCTCTAGCATAAGGTGCGTCAAAGGAATCACTAAAAAACAATTAATTCAGTCAAGCAACCAGAAACAAACCATTAGGCGATGCCCAAACATTGGAAGGGACTTGAACACCACCTATCTGTACCAAACCTACACACAACCTTTTTGGCTTTCAACCAGGCTAAAGACATATATTTAACTTTATCTAACAACCTGGGCATAGAAGTGACAACATTATTGAAGAACCTATTATTACACTCGTTCCATAAAACCCAAACGCACAAAAGCCAAATAAGCTGAAGGAAGGCTCGAGTTGCTTTACCACCACCTGTCAAGTTCACAAATTGAAGAAAATGATCTAGTACTACATTGGTGTCAACACCTATAATACCCAGCCAATGGCGCACAAGCGGCCATAAAGATGAAAAGGTATCACATGATAAAAATAAATGTTGCGCCGTTTCACAAAAGCCACAATCTGAAACACACATAGAAGCATCTGTGTCTAGCACCCTTCTTTGGACCAAATTCACTTTAGTAGGCAATCTATCACGAAGCAACCTCCAAGCAAATATAGAGACCTTCAACGACGGCACCTGGTTTTGCCAAATCAAAGATGCTGCATGATCCGCAAGAGGAATGTCCTTTGTAGTCAACAATAGATAAGAACCGCGAACTGAGTAACCCTCACCAGGGTCTGGCAGCCACACCCATCTGTCTGAAACAAATTCTTGCAGAGAAACATCAGTCAATAAAGTCATACACTCCTCTAACTCCTCTTCCTCCCAAGCCCACAACCTCCTCCTCTAATTCCACGGCTCCCCACCCTGCTCAACTCCAAGAGAGAACAAATTGGCCACCGTAATGGATTTGTTCTCATAAAGATCAAACAATCGAGGAATCCGGTCACAAAAAGAAACCGATCCTAACCACTTATCATACCAAAACAAGGTGTCAGAACCATCAACCAACTTTTTCGACACACACTCCCCAAACCAGCCTCCACCAATAACACCTCCCCCATCTCTAATCCGCCCCACCTCCCTCCATCAAGAAGAACAACTCCGGCCCCCGACCTCCAACCTCCCACCTACTTCGCCAAACGGGCGACTAAAACTCGATAATAAAAACCACTCCTATCAACAAGCATCCTCCAACACCACTTTCCTAACAAAGCCAAATTAAATTCCTTCAACTGTGTCACCCCTAAACCTCCAGACTCCTTGTGAAGGCATACATTATGCCATCCTATCCAAGAAATTTTCCTATGGTCCCCACCTCCCCCCCCCCCCCCCCCCCCCCCCCCCCCCCCAAAAAAAAAAAAATTATTAAATAAAGATTCAATGGAAGAGATTATACCTGATGGACCTTTGAAGAAGGAAAACGCATAGACGGGTAGAGAGGTCAGGACAGACTTTAAAAGAACCAGACGGCCGCCAAAAGATAAAAAACGACTATTCCAACTAGACAACCTAGCTTTTATGCGAGACACAATAGGATCCCAAAAACTCAATCGCCGAGGATTTCCTCCAATAGACATACCCAAGTACATAAACGGCATCTTACCCACTTTGCAGCTTAAGACAGACGCCGCCTCATTTAACCAAGAGGGAACTATATTTACACCAACCAAAATGCTCTTATGAAAATTCACCTTCAAACCGGACATAGCCTCAAAAATAACAAGAGCGGCCCTAAGTGCACGGACATTTGCCCAACTTTTAGTTCCCAACAACAAAGTGTCGTCAACAAATTGAAGATGGGATACCACAACCGGATTAGCCACCCAAAACTAATTAGAAGAAAAAATTCTAACACCAAAATTTAGTATCCCCTTAAGTATAAAAAAATTCAACTATTTGATTAGGTAAAATGGACAAAATTATAAATACAATAGTTTAAATAAATGGTAAAATTGAAGATAAAAAAAATATATGCCAAAGGTTGATTTTCCGTTTGTATATTAGTGAGTGTAGATTAAATAATCTATCCGGATATAAAATCGGCCTTTAGCCTTTAATTACTTTCAATCTTTTCATTCTTTCCTGTATAGTTGCCTTTTTTTTTGTTGTTTATATATAGTTGTTAGCTTATAAAAATTAAGAAAGTTTGTTTCTCACATACATCACAAGACAAACTCTCGCACATATATTTGAATTTTTTCAAGGTGGTGTGATTTATCTATTGTACAAAGTTAGGCATTGCGTGATGATATGAGGGAAAAAGTGAAGTTAGCAACTAAACAAATAATGTAAACGTAGCTATAGTTACCTTTAAACTTTGAGAGAAAGCGAGGGTTAACCTGCTTTCTTAACACAACCCATAAAGCATGTACATATGGTGGCAACTTTTTGCTTTGGATCGGTGCTTGTCCAAATCAAACTCCATTACTTTAACAAAACCAAAAAAACAACTTCCACCTTAAGTAACCTACTTTTAATTGCTCAAAACACCTCCTCAATATTTGCAGATACCACCTTCCCCACTTCTCTTCTTGTCCAACCTTCTGTTTACAATGGTGATCCTTTTCATATTTAAAAAATTGTATATGTAAGAGGTTCTATGGGTCTATTTTCATTGATCTTAGAGCTCAAAACCACACTTAATTTTTATTAAATAAGTTTGTCTTACACATTTATAATGCTCTAATATGATTTCTCTATAAGTTTGAACCCTCTCATGCTTTTGCAGTATATTAAAGTATCCATATGCTACTGCTGCATCTTAGAAAAGCTTTTCGAAATTGAAAGTGTGAAAAATTAAAATCTAGTGGTTTTTTTCTAGATTACCCTCTCTTATTTATAGGGTATTTTACCCTCTCATGATATCAACCAATCAAAATGTAATATACATTGGCAACATTAAATGTCATAAATGAGTCAATTTTTTTTTATAAAAAAGAATCAATTATAATCATAAGGTAACTTTTAATACTTTTAATTTTTATTTAATTATAGACATGATTACATTAGAGATCCTTTATCTTATTTATTTGTTACACTTGAGTCCTTTATCTTTATTTTTTTCCGCTTAGGTCTTTTATCTCTTATAAAAGCACATATTCATCCTTTTTCTCATTTTTTTATTAAAAAAAATACATAATTTTATTTTTTAAAATATCTTTTTATTAAAAATGAAACAAATCTAGAAATACGATGAAGATGTTCATCATCTTCATCTTCTTCCTTTGAATCTTCATCATCTTCATTGAATCAAAAAAATATTCTACACAAATATATCTCCAAATATCATGAATTAATGTTATATTCACCTCAAATCTTCTTTTAAACACAAAAATCAAACCCCTATAGAGAAAGAGATTTAGTTTCATCACAAAAAAAAAAAAAATAGTTATATAAATTGTCACGCTGTATATTATTATTATTATTATTTTCTAACTCAATATTCAAGCCCGACATAAAAATAACCTCAAAAATTGATAGCAATTTTGCACATCAATTTTGTTGTTTTCAAAACAATCTTAACTTTCGTAAAGCCTAACCCTTCCGCTAGTGACTAAGCCTCCACCATCCGCCTTGCAACATTTGTGAAATTAAGGTTTTGATTTTTGTGTTTAAAATAAGATTTGAGGTGAATATAACATTAATTCACGATATTTGGAGATATATTTTAGTATAATTTTTTATTTATTTAAAGAAGATGATGAAGATTCAAAGGAAGAAGATGAAGATGATGAACATCTTCATCATATTTTTGGATTTTTTATAGTTTTAATAAAAATATATTTTTAAAAATAAAATTATGTATTTTTTAATACAAAAAAAGATGTATATGTGCTTTTAAGAGAGATAAAGGACCTAAAGAGGAAAAAATAAAGACAAAGGACCAAAGTGTTACAAATAAATAAGATAAAGGATCCATAATGTAATATTGCCTTAATTATATTTAGATGTTCAATCTTAATTAATTTACACTACAGGTATGGCTTAGAACAATTAAAATTTCACATCAAATTTCTTTCATCTGAATGTCCTTAAATTTATAAGTTATATTCCTAAAATTTATTCCTCCCATTTTGATTGTTCAATTTTGTCGTTCCCAACTGCAGCATTTTTCAATTTTCGTGAGAATCGTCATGATTTCAAATATCGTGAGAATTGTCGTTATTTCCAGTACAATATCAGGTATGATGACTTGATTTTTCTTTTTGATTTGATTTTTCTTGGTTGTGAGGTAGTTAATTATAACAATTGAGTAAATCATCCGTTGTACTTTGAGGGCTGCTAGCAGGTGTTGCCGCTGTGATGTTGTGGGCGTTTGCTAGCATTTTTTTGGTTGCTGCTGAAATGGTTATGTGATGAGGCTTTTGTTCTTTTATTTGGACTTAAATGCTTTTGCTGATAGTAAGATAGGTCTATGCGTGTTAACATATTTTATTATGTTGGCTGCTTAAATAAAAAAAATAAGTCACGATACCTGACGT